>NC_133118.1:31657385-32337728 GCF_022965805.1 Primulina eburnea
GTACCCTATTCATGATCTAGAATTAGCTGCTATTGTGTTTGCGCTAAAAATCTGGCGTCATTACTTGTACGGGGTTAAGTTTGAAATTTTTACTGATCATAAGAGTCTGAAGTATCTGTTCACTCAGGCTGAGTTGAACATGAGACAACGTCGTTGGATGGATCTACTTAAAGATTATGACTGCGAGATCAAGTACCATCCAGGTTCTGCGAATCTCACAGCCGATGCTCTTAGTCGCAAGGTGAGAGCCTCTGCACTTCAGACCAGTGCTATGATTAGTACTATCCAGGATTGTTGTTCATTGGGATTTAATTTCAAACATCGGAAAGGTATGGAGAGCATTCGTGTTGCTACCATTTTATCTGAGCCAGCTTTGTTCGCTCGGATTCGAGATGCTCAGATGTCTGATCTCAAGACTCAGAGATTAGCTCGGTTGGCTAGTGGAGATAGCAATTTCCATTATCAGTCTAATGGTCTTCTGTGTTTGTCTAATCGGGTTGTGGTACCAGAGGATGATACTTTGAGGGAAGAGATCTTGGCTCAGGCTCATCGAAGCAAGTTGAGTGTCCATCCAGGAAGCAACAAGATGTATAAAGATTTGAGGACACGATTTTGGTGGAAAGGGATGAAGCGCAGCGTTTATCAGTTTGTTTCCAAGTGTCTTGTTTGTCAGCAGGTTAAGGCAGAGCACCGTCGACCGGGAGGATTATTGTTGAACTTACCTATTCCCGAATGGAAGTGGGAGCATATCGCGATGGACTTCATTACTCACTTACCATTGTCTTCGAGGAATAGTGATGCTATTTGGGTAGTGGTGGATCGACTCACCAAGTCTGCTCATTTTCTGCCATATAACCGTGATTTCACTTTCGATCGTATGGCTCGATTGTACATTCAAGAGATTGTACGTTTGCATGGGGTGCCAGTTAGTATTGTCAGTGACAGAGATCCTCGTTTTACCTCACGATTTTGGGGTAGTTTCCAGGCGGTATTGGGTACGTCCCTAAGTTTAAGTACAGCTTATCATCCAGAGACCGACGGTCAGACAGAGAGGACTATCCGTACACTTGAGGATATGATGCGAGCTTGTGTTATGGATTTCGGAACCGCTTGGCAGGATCATTTGCCTTTGATTGAGTTCGCGTACAACAACAGCTATCATCGTAGTATTGGTATGGCACCATTTGAGGCGTTGTATGGGCGACGTTGTCGTACTCCATTATTTTGGGATGAAGTTGGGGAACGACATGTTGAGGGACCGGAGTTAGTCCAGCAGGCTATTGATAAGGTTGCAATAATCAAGAAACGGATTAAGATCGCTCAGGATCGACAGGCTAGTTATGCGAACACCAAGCGGCGACTTCTTTATTTTCAGCCAGGTGAGAAAGTGTTTCTCCGAGTTTCACCTTTTCGCAGGATTTTGAGATTTGGTCTCAAGGGTAAGCTGTCTCCGAGATTTATTGGTCCATTTGAAATATTGGAAAGCGTGGGAGATTTGGCTTACAGACTTGCATTGCCGCCATACCTATCAAGTATTCATGATGTATTCCACGTATCTTTGTTGAGACGATACGTAGCAGATGAGTCTCACATCTTGCATCCCTCTGAAGTTCAACTAAATTCGGATTTGTCTTACGTGGAACGACCAGTGCGGATTCTCGATCGCAAAGACAAGGTATTGCGGAATAAGATCATTCCTCTTGTCTTAGTTCAGTGGCAGCGCAGAGGCACTGAAGAAGCCACTTGGGAGTTAGAAAGTCGTATGCGTTCGGAGCATCCAGAGCTCTTTTGAGTTGTACTATGGTTGTAATATGGAGGTGTGTGTGTTTTTCTGTTGTAATCGAAATATCAGTTGTATTCAACAACCATTGAGATGTAATAACGATGTTGTTATTTCGTTTTGTTCATCCTCTAAGCTTGATTTCGAGGACGAAATCTTTTAAGGGGGGGAGAATGTAGTAGCCCGAATTCCAAATTGGGTAATTAACGGATTAATGGTGATTAAGAAGGTTTAATGTGTAATTTTGACCGTTGTCATGATCGGACGGACCGAAGATGGTTCGGTAGCACCGAAGAGTTCGGACGATCCGAAGTGGGTTCGGTGGATCCGATCATGAGGTGTCAAGAGTTGATCGACACGTCAGTTTACATGCAAGTTCGGATGATCCGAAGTTTAGGTTCGGTGGATCCGATCATGAGGTGTCAAGAGCCGATGGACACGTAGGAGTTCGGACATTCCGAAGTGGGTTCGATGGATCCGAACATAGCCTATAAATAGTGCTCGGATTTCCTCATTTGGCATTGCAAATTCTTGAGTTGTGTCTCATATTTGAGAAGTTTGGAAGGTTTCTAGGGTTAGTTGTCGGTCGAACGATAGCCAAGAGCTGCCAGGATTGGTAGCGTAGCGACGCCTGAGTTACGAGGCAATCGACATCAAAGGGCTGTCGACGGACGAAGGTAAACCCTAAACCTTTGGTAGTACTGGTTTTGCTAGTCTAGCATGGTAGTATTGTTCATTGGGTATGCTTTTGATGCGTAGGCTTGTTCTAGACCTGATTAGCGGTGTTGCGTAAGGCTAGGCTTGCTGTGATAGAGGTACGAAAGTACTATCCGAGATATCCTGGTCGAGTATACATCCTTATATGTGTTGCATGATTATGTGGTGCATTGATATATGTCATATGATGCATGCTATTATGTCACGTTTTATGATGCATGTTGCATTTCATGTTGAGCCGTATCTCCTTCGAGATAGCCTTTACTGTTGAGCTGTATCTCTTTCGAGATAAGCTATATCTTGTGGGGCCGCTCAGCCCTGTCTTGTGTTGTGGACGCATGGACACCGAGAGTACACGGTGGCCGACGGGTCCGGAGGGCTTCGGTGATCCGGGACATTTTAGGTCCACGTCTGTTCTTGTAGTGGATGCAGTGACCCAGAGGAGTACCGCGCGGCACTATCCACTTGGCGCCTCTAGACTGAGCATATTGAGATCCTTTGTTACTCCTGTTTCTTGACTACCCTGGTATCATATCATAGCATGTGCATTTCATATAGGTTTGTATACTCATGCTTTTGTACTGGGCGTTCTTATCGCTCACGTCCTCGGTTTTGTTTATCTTGGACACCCCATTCCCACGGGGCAGGCCTCAGGTTGGACAACTCAGGAGGAGGAGGAGGAGGACGTTGAGTAGCTGGTTGGTTTAGTTCTTCGGTTCGATATGGTTGTACCGTATATTTCATTTTAGTTGAGTTGTCCTGGATTTTCGATTGGGTTGTATAACTATCTTTTGGTGACAGTTTTCCGCCTTTATTTCTGATTGTTTTTAATTAAGTTAATCGCATGCTTAGTTCTCGATTAGTAGGTGATTCTGGAACGGGTCACTACACACTTTTATCAGTTTGTCATATCATTAAGATCATAATATGCTACATCAACACCTCAAGCCATCAAGCCTAACCGTTGGGTTTTTGTATTGATTTTTCTGGCAAACCGAGGATTCTTGAACATACAGATTGTAAAGTGATTACTAAGATTTTCAATTTAGTCAGTGATAAATCTTAGCTGAAGTGAATTGTTACAGGATGTTTTAAAACCAAGTCTTTAGTATAACCTTCTAAGTGGAAGAAGAAGTGACGTAGGAGTGTTACCTCCAAATATTAAGAAGAATTCTTGTGTTATTTCACTACTCAATTTACATTATTACAAATCACATTTCAAGATGTTTCTTGTTAAACTGTCAAACCACTTTATATAGTTTATCACTGGTCAAACCGAATCATTTATGCACATATCTATTTTTCAGTAGTCCAACAAAACAAGTCGTTCACAAATATCTCTTAAGACGATTCAAAGAGTCGAAAATTTTATTTTAAAAATGTTTATTCACATTCTCAAAACTCTAATCTGATCCTAGCATACATATAAATTTAAAAAAAATTGGAAATGTGTTTCAATTAAAATTGATCTTGAACTCGAGAAACTTTGATGTCGATGTACACTTATAAGTTACACAATTGTTGTTACTTATGAATTATGATAAGATGGTCTTGAACCATCGTTAATATGGCAAATGGAATTTTTGATTATTATATAAATATAAAGGGATTGTTTTTTCCTGACATGATATAATTGAATTTTAAATCTTTAATCCAAATTCAACCAACTTCTTCGGATGATTTCTGAATTGGATCGACTGATTTGAAATTTTTTAACCTTTTAGTATTTGTCGATTTTTCATTCATACTCAAAATCGAATCCTCTGATAGGAACATGTCTTTCTTGAGATTTATTAATGTTAATTAGATGTAATATGTCTGATCCATAGCCGATGGATCAACTTGTCTGATAACTTGTTGTAATCAAACATATGAGTTAAGACATTATATTAATTAAAAATATGTCTGTGAGACGGATCAACCTTACTGATATTCACAATAAAAAGTAATACTCTTAACATAAAAAATAATATTTTTTTAATAGATGACACAAATAAGTTATATGTCTCATAAAGTGAAAGTGAGACCTATAAATATTTTATTATGAGATATTACTAAAATTTATAAGTGTGGTTAAAATTTATTAGGTACATAATCATTTTTTCCACTTATTCTGAAAACAATATATAATTATATGATACTACTCAACAACAAAATAAATAATATCTTAAAATTATAAAAAATTATTAAATATATTTTTCCACCTTAAAATTTAAATATAAACAATATGATGTTATTTTTGTGTCAAATTCTTAAATTTTTCCTCAAAATGGAGAAATGATTTGTTTTTGTGTTTTTGCTTGGATTTCTTAGGCCAGTCTTGAAAGAAGTGGCTTTTTTTGGGAAAAATTAAATGATCTAATATCTTGATCATTATTTACTGAGTATGTTTTTTGTAAGACGACTTCACGAATCTATATTCGCGATTGATCTATATCCGTGAGACGAGTCGACTCGATCCATATATAAAAGGAAAAAATAATTTGAAATAAAAAGTATTATTTTTAATAAGTTGAGTGGAAATCCATCTTACAACACAATGTTGAACGAACAAGATGTAAACTATCTTATCCATCTATTTAAATTTTATTATAACATTTTTTAGATATGTGAAACCATTATATTTATCTTAATAATAGTAATAGATGAAAATATTAGAAAATTGTATTTGTGTATCTACTAATTACTTTATTATAATTATAACACTTTAAATGTATAATCAAACTAATTAATATTGTTTAATTGTAATTGATATACAACTAATTCATACTATAATGTATTTTTCATTTACGTCTCATACATCACTACAAAAAAAATTCTACTTAATCCGTCGCTAAAACCGTCACAAATCAAATTAACGACGGATTCATTTGCCAAATATATTTTTATGCTCCCAAAAATTAGAATTATTACGGATTGATTCAGAAATATGAAATTACAAATAATTTATATAATTATTTTGATTAGTTGTTAAAATATATTAACATTATTTTATCGATAAATATATTTTTCATTCAAATGAATGTGGTGGAAAGACGACACTAACCCTGATTTCTTCCTACTTCTTTTTTAAGTGGACTCAGGTGGACCACATGGACCTGCCGACACACAACACCGACTATAGACTAAAACCAAATCTATTGCATAAAATTAATTATTTCCCAAAATATTCTCACAATGACTTCTTTCTTAAAAAAAAAATTAAATTTAAAGATGCATTAATATATGAATATTTTGTTCCAAAATAAAAATAAATAAAATTGGAAAAAAAATTGTATAAGTACACAAAAGATGCATTATTTGGTGTATGACGCATTAAAAAAATTGTTATAAAACCGTCTACGGAGTTTTTTTGTGAGAAGAATTTCTTACGTTATTCAACTCATGAAAAGTTACTACTTTTTATGTCATAAGTATTTGTTTTCACTCCAAATATTAACCAGATCGATCAGTCTCACAGATATTGAAATGTGAGACTGTCACATGAAACCAACTTCAAATCTTGATTTTGAATAAAAGAAAGAAAGAAAAAATAAGGTTAAAAAATCAAACATGGACAACATGATATCATTTTTTTTCCTTTTATTGCCGACAAATTCCATTTGTTTTTTTTAGAAAATAAACAAGTGGAAGAAAGAGGTAAAATATGGTCCATATTTTATTTTGACTATATAAATTAAATGTTCTCTAAGTTGAATATTTGACTTTATTCTTCCAATTTTCAATCCTCACCGACTGGAAAATAATGTAACACACATCACACTCGATCCATGCTTTTGCTACTTTATTTATAAAACCATTTATTTTGAAATGTAAAACTACCATGGATAACTTCATAATACACAAGTTTGGAACGATATTTCATATTCGATCTAATTGTAACAAATATCTTCTCGAACTTAAAAAAAAAACAATATACAACATCATCATATAAGACAATCGAACAAATATCACACAAAATAACGAAGAGATATACCAAATATTTCACGTATCGAGTTAGATAAATTAAGTTAAAACCCGAACTCGAAATCTCTTTCTTGCAGCAGGGAACTAAGCATGCATTGAAGAATAAACATAGAGTTGCCAATAAGAACAATAATTCATTTTACATATTGTATAAAGCATTCGTATCTTTGGTTCATCCAACATTTTGTTCTAATTTTACGATAATTAGAGCTAATTATTATCTTTAATCATATTTTTTTTTATCATCTCATTTTACGAGCCAATCGATAGCATTTTGGGCTTAGTTTCTGCCCAATTTGTCACTAAAATCCAATTAATTTTTAAGTCCGACGAAAATAATTTTAGATTTTGATGTCAGATGAGCGAAATGTAAGGTACATCCCAATTCTTGTAGGCATTAAACAGATGATATAAATGTATCAATTAAATCCTAATTAATTTTGTTACACGTAGAGTATACAACACACATTTTGCTTGCCAAAAAGTTTGAAAATCGTTTTTATTTTAAAATGTTTTTGATTGCTTTTCGTCCAATGGTATCATGACACGTTTCATATTCAATTTTTCCCGAAAGCGATGTCTCAACAGGCAATAAATTTCGAATCCAAAGAAAAAGTAAACAGGAAGTATTTATTATATGAAACAATTATTTTTCATGAATCGAATGAGTTTAGATTCGTTTTATAAAATTGAGATAATTTGACAAGAGTTTTTGGAATATATCTTTTGTGAAATGTTTTCACAAATTTTTATCTGTGAGATGAGTCAATCATATCGATATTCAAAATAAAAAGTAATATTTTATCATAGATAACCAAATAAGATATATGTGTCACAAAATACGATTTTTACCGAGTTTTTGTGATAAAGGTGAACCATTATTTAATTACTCTTTTTTTATATATTAAAAATAGCTAAAAAAATCCACCGATACCGTCACGTGTCGGTGAGATACTGACATTTTATATTCATTTCCCACAGTGGCACCAACGGCTAAAAGAACGAGCTTGGAAATCGAAAAAAATCCACGAATTCCTCAAAATCGCACACTAGGTGTGTTGTTGTGTGTTTTCTTCATGTAGATACACCCTTTTGCTTTGGGACTTTGGGTTAGTGGTGTTTTTATAGGGGTGTGGGGCTGTGGGTTGAGGTTTTGGAGGGAGGTTTTTTTAGTTCTGGCCGGGTTAAGGGTGGTTCTGAGTCGACTAGGCGGCGTGAATCGGCGGAGGAAGTTGAAGATTAAGGTGATGGAGTGGTTGCACAAAATGGTCTTCCCTGTTAGAAGGGCTTGGTTTTCGGTGTCGAACCGTGCGAGGAACCGGAGAAATGGTAAATCACCTTTTTTTGCTCGTTTGATGGGAGTGATGTCTGTGATTTTCGAAACTAATTTGGCTTTTTTTAAATTAGTAATAAATTGATTGGTTGGAGCAATTTTTTTAATTTGAAGTAATTTTTTACGTTCTTTGATGTAAGATTAGTGTAAAACAAAAAATTTTGCATGCCAGATTTTAAGATTGCATGAAAAAAAATTGATATTTTCATCTGGAGAATTGAGCTATTTATGGTTCTTTGATGGTTTCAACTCCTTTTAGTTCCTTCTTTTTTTTATTCCTTTTTTGGAAGAATTTGTAATTCTTGTTAGCTTTAGTCTTTCCATTTATATAATTTCTTGAAGAAATGAAAAAGAAGGTGAATATTGATTTTGAGTGGAATAGCTGTTTAATCTGAGTAATTTTTTTGAAGTTCCCTGATGTTGCTGGACAGTGAAGCAACTAATTGGTTTTCAGCAATAAATTTTCTTTCAATTTATATGTCCTTTTTTGATATACTTATATAGTGAATCATGCTTGGACCCAAAAGTTCCTGGGCCAAAATTCTTCTCGAATCCTTGGTGTATGATATTGGATATGGATTTGGCGTATGATTTTTGGTTTTAGAACATACCAGTCACTGTATCTAATCTGGCTCAAGGCTTATTTCTATTATATTGCTTTGATGACATCCCATATAAGCCTTTGCCAAACTCTTCTTGAATGCTTTGTATATGATTTTTTTGAATTTAGAAGTTAGTGAAATAGATTGACCTTTTCGGATTATCGAATTATGAAGGAAATATTTTTTGAATGAATGTCAAGAACTTCTCATTTCTTGAAATATCGAGAAAATGCGGTAAAATTGAGGTGAATACTGATGTTGTTGCAATGGAGATTGGTCTTGTATATACTTGAAGCCGTTGAAGTTAAATTTCTCCGGATCATTTTTAAAAACATTTTATTAGTATTATATTCCTGAATTATTTCTTCTTGTTTTGCTTTTCCAAATTAAGCCAGATTAGGTTAGATAAAGATTAGATTAGTGTCGTATGCATAAAGAGGCATACTTAGACTAAAGGAGAAATAGGCTAAAACTTCAGCACGGAGTTACTACTGTTATTACGCATGAGTGAAGTGATTTGAGGTGAGTCGAGTTTCTAGTTTCCAGTAAATCGGAATGGGGAGAAGGGATCAACGTTGATGATTCCAACTATTATTACAGTAATGATAATGATAGATTAGAATTGATGATATTCACAGATTTTTGGCATAATCAGTCCTTGTCATCCATTTGTTAATTGTGGACAATTAAACTCCTTAAAATGACAATAAGGCACTAATGATTGCTTTCATTCGAGGATTTTTCTTTTTGACAGTGTATATTGTGCACTAAGTAATTGTAATGATTCCACTTGTGGATAACTACGCCCACTAAATTCCTTCCACTGAAAGACAGTATTGTGGGAGTTTTGTTACTCGGTGTGACAGGACACAATTCGTTAATGATATGAACTGCTTGCTGATAAAATGATGTCCCACTTCAGTTTTTGTACAGTCCTCGGTTTTGTGATGGATGTCGTAAATAATTTCTTTAATTATTAAGGATCACTTAATCGTTTGGTTTTATTCTAAGTTTTGATTGGAATAGGGCATGTTTTTTTCGACGTAGAGCAATCCGATTCCTTGACTAGATAGCTTTGATTTACTCACTGATGTCCAAAGATGAGATAATTATGTATCTTTGTAGCAAGACAAGTAATTATCTTGTAAAGTTTATGGGATTGGCTTTGTTTTCTTTATTATCATTTCTACTGTTTGTTTGACTACAGAACTATGCTTTCTGTTTCATCTACTGAATTCTTACTTCTCAGACAGTATGCTTATGTCCATCCATGGCTCTGATGCTAACATATCCATTATAATTCCATCGATGAACTTCTTATGTGGCCTCTTATCTTACGCTCTTTTTCATGTGTTTTCGACTTTTGGTTTCTTCAGGTGCCGGGCTTCTGAAACTGCATAACGACATTAAAAGTTGTGGATACGAGGACGTGCAGATTATGTGGGAAATGCTGAGAAGAACAGAATCCCAAGTAATTTCGCGCCATGACAAGCACAAGAGTAGATGGTTTTGGAGGAATTTTTCATGGTCCAGCACTCATTCAAACCATGGTGCAGCAGTTTCCTTTTCTTCAAATCAAACTTCATGAAGAAAAGCTCTCCGTATATTTGCAGCTGCACTACGATTATATTATATATCCTCTTCACCCTTTTTGGAATGTGGATCGATGATCGATATATTTCACAGATACTTCAAAATAACGGAGTCACTTGTAAATACACATCATGTTCTGTCATGATTCTCAATGGAGATTTACAGTGGAAAGAACCCTTGAATCAGGGAACTTGACCCAGTTCCTCAGGTGGATCATGATTTTTACTTGGTTATTCTAATCCCTCTTTAGTTATAAAATCAGTTTTGTTTGGTGCTTTCGACTAGGCATAAAACTTAAAAGAGTAGGAATTACTAAAGCTCTTGGCATAAAAAGTTGAATGTGATATGGTGACAAGTTCAAAATGACTCGTAAATTTGAACTTTACTATATACGAATAAACTCAGAATAAGATATTGTTTTGATGTAACACAAATTCTAATGATCAGAGAACAGAAACTACTATTTCATGCCTCTTAAGGGAAGCTTCATGTTTATCTAAGGAACTCTGCATGATTTTCCCCATATGGATCCAAAGTCATGGCACTTATCGGCAGATTCCGGGGAAAAGCTGCAGCCATACCTTCCATCTCCAAAATAGGTGACTTCTACCTGTGATATAGAGCGAACTTCTTCAGAATTACTTGTCATGGCCAGACCATATTCAAACATCATTAAATTGATAGTGGTGCACCAAATATTGGTCAAATGATTCGTGTTTTTAGCGCTTGTATCGCGTTTCTACATGAAATTCATAGCTCCTCTTAATCGTAGGAGACGTATGCGAGGCATCTCGTACAGTGTTACATGAAGAATTCATGACCGAAATGCATTTGCACGTCTATGCTACTTGTTGACATGTCGGGGGGGTTAGCTGATAGTAGATATTTATGGCGCGAGGAGAAGGTTGCAATTTTCTTGTCCATTTTAGAAGATCACAAAAAGAATATAATTGTGGGATACGAATACTTACGCAGTAATTGGTCGACATTTGGTATTCATTTCCACGAAGTGCTACAATCTGTTCTGAAATTATATCCCTTATATAGGTGAAACATGTTCCCGTATACATGTCCCAAACAAATATAAACCAAAATTCAGAACGAGAAAAGACACAATTGCAGTAAATGTTTTGGGTGTCTGTTGCAACTATGATTTGAAAATTATTTATGCTCTAACTGGGTGAGAAGGATCTGCCGCTGATGTACGGATCCTATGAGAGATGCTGTGCAGATGACATAATGGACTAAAATTATCTAGAGATTAGTGCATTATTATTTTTTGTCAGTACACTGCAAAATACTTTATGGATCATATTATTTGTGTGACAATGACTATGGAAATGTTGAAGGATTCTTAACACCATACAAGAGAACTCGTTATCATCTAGTTTATTGGGGAAGTGGTCTCATTATTCCACAGGATTACAAAGAGTCCTTCCATGTAAAACATTGTCATACTCGTAATGTAATTGAAAGAACTTTTGAGTTGTTGAAGAGACGGTGGACAGTTCTTCGTAGTCCTTCATTTTATCCCCTCAAAGTGCAAATCAATATCATATTTACATGTATTCTCCTACATAACTTCATCAGGATGGAAATGTCAGACGACCCTCTACAGGAACCGGATGATGCAATTGTTGGCCAAACGGATCCCGTTGCTTACGGTTTCATCGAGAATCTACAGTCTTCAACTACTTGGGATGCATGGAGAGATAACCTAGCTATGTCTATGGATAACAATAGATGATTATTTTACCTGTGATTGTAGTTTGTTTGTACGTTTGGTTTTAGACATGAAATTTGTGTGTACTGTTAGTTTATTTGCTGATTTGAGACATTAATATTGTCTGTTTGGTGTTCTAAAATATGTGAGTTTTGACCGATACTTCCAGTTTGATTTATTTGTCATATAACAGGTATTTTAGAAATCAGATCACCATGGATACTGTTTCTTCCATTGTCACCAAAGTTGGTAAAGAAAAAAATTCAGATAAAAGCAGCATGTGTGGACTACAAAAGAGGAGGAAGTCCTTGTGCATGCACTGAAAGATGTAAAGCAGTCTGGTTTTAAGGGTGACCATAGCTTCTGTGCTGGATATTTGATCTTCCTCGAGAATGCAATTAATTTTTTTTTCCCGATTGCCGATTTACTACTATACTAGCTCCAAGATACATGTATGTAAAAGAACTCATGGTATTTTGCAAACGATGTTAAGTCGAAGTGGAATTGGATGGAATGAAACTGAGAAAATGATTGAGGCATCTACGGATGCATGGGAGAACTTTGTCAAGGTAAACCTGACATTTTGTTAACATTAATTATATAGCATCAGTTGATTCCAAATCCTTTGAATATTGTGAAGACAATTTCTTTCACAAGATGCAATAATTTAATTGTCTCATTGATTCCCATACATTGATTAGTAATTTCATATATTACTTTTGTTTTAAACTTTGAAAACAAAACACAAAGTTCCGTTGATTCAATGTTAGGCATGACATGAAAGTGTTTCACAAAAAGTCCAAAAGATCGGCGTGTAGTTGAAGAACCCTGTTTGATTTGGGTAGGTGAGTGATTCAAGGAAAGCCGCAACGCCTCAACAGGATGTCCCAAAATTTAACATTCATTCCTCAAGACATGGCAAGAAACTGAAAAGGCAACCAAGAAACAAATTCAGATAAACAACATTCATTCCTCAAGACATGAGATACATGGTGGATTAGTACATGACCAGCCATAGAACCACCCCGAAAATAAATGGATGTTGCTCGAGGAGCGAGGGAACTGTTGATGATAGAGGTAACGCTATGAAAATGGTTCTGAAGGGAAAAAATGACAGATGCATTTACATGGTGCAAATTATTTTTCTCGACATTAATAAACAGAATACTATTGATAAAAAGCCATGGTGATCAGTAGCCAAACGAGTGCAACAAACCCAGTAAACATATATCAACACAACGATGCTGCAAGAGTGAGAGTGGTAATAGATAACGATTGCCGATCTTAATAGCAAAATACAAATAAGAACAGCAATGAACGTCATACCTGGTCCGAGGATCAAAGATTGACATGGAAGGATACTATAGGCACGCTTTGGAAGGTAGGAATGGGTAAATTCTCAGCCCTAAACAAAAAGAATTTACAATAACAGAAGCAAGAATATAAACAGCAAAACTATAAATGATCTTAGCAGGTTACCTAAAACTGTTACATCTGGACAGTTCATCCGATAGTATGCAGTATGAGAGACAGTATACCTGCAACCATCACGGGTCCAAACAGAGAAGCTGGATTTTTCGAAGCAGTTAGATTGTTCCATTTTTTAGGTGCAATAAACGCTTCTGAGTGAACTAAAAGTGGTATGCTAAGAAATAGTATTAAAATTGAAGGGTAAATTATACTTGAACTAAACAATTTCGAACCAATACTTTTCTTCACGTACATGTATATTGAAAAAAAAAGGTCATTTTGCACTACATCCCCTAGGAAAGGTCCTCCCTCCAATCACTAATACAAGCTTCTTTGGATTGAGAACATCTTTAGCCACAAAATATTTGCATGATATTCAGAGAGACGTAACGACATGCCATATGATGCAATGTAGTATCTGAATTACAATATATAAGCAGCACCAAGAGCAGGATGCTATTTGTCATAACAAAAAGAAGTATTAAACAACTGGTCAAAGAACGCCGTTAATATTAAGATTCCGATCAATTTTGATGGTCGAGGCACATGCACATGACTTTTGCATCATGCAAGTCTGCCTTTCTTCTGAACCGAACTACATAAATTATTCATGCAAAACTGTTCATGAATTACTAATTGACCGCAAATTACAAGAAAAAGGAAAAAAATATGAAGTGGGGTGAATGCTAATCATACAACAGCGCAACCGAATTTGATGTTCTGCATATCTGAGTGGTCGCTGATGATGGCTTCCTATTAAAGGGAAGCCCCATAGCAGGGTGGAATAAAGATTCCCTGCTCCGGTCCCTGTCTTCTTGTACTATTCAAGAGGTCACGCATGAAAACGTTTAAAGCCATTTTGAGGCCAGAAGACTAATACCCAAAGCATGCCTTTTGATCCAGCAGGAACCAATTCATTCAGTTAAGAAATTACAGGCCCATGTTCAGTGTTATTCTTCAAATGCACGTGTACATATTTTCTCAAGCAACAATGGCCAGTCTTCACCAAGTTGCCTTGGATTTAGCTCCATTGCAACTCTGAAGTCCTGTAAAGAAATCGGGTAATGGGTCCTCTGTTCTTGCACTTCCAAAGGCTTGCCACTTCCTAGCATCTGATAATGATGAGCCGGTCTGACACCATTAATAAGCTTCATATGGTGGAGCTTATAGGTGTTATTCCTTGTCAACTCATGTTCTGACCTTGATCCAACAAGTTCAACGCAAGACGTAATTAATCGTTTCAGATAAAAATCCAAACCATGGTTCAGTATGTTGGCGCAATCCACTGGCAACCCTTCAATCTCCTGTCTCACAGTAATTTGCTCCATTCTTTCCCTTAAGGTCAGACTATCCAACAAAGTACCATCATTGAATGTACCAATACATCTAAGGGTACTCTCTGGAGGTAGGGTTTTCCATGCCCCACCAACACTAACTGGACATAACGGAACCCCAAGAGGAGCTTCAAGTGAAATCCTTGACGGAACCTGTTTTCCATCTTCTCTAACCACCAGCTCCAAATGGTCTTTGTAATGGACAGGAGATGGACCATCTGATGATCTCCTTACACCCGATATTTTAGCTGGATGAGGAACAGAGATCTCATTTTCATTCTTTTCCAACTGCGTAAGTCCTTGATGATGCTGCACAGGCCAACCTATATGCGGTGGATTGATATCCCCATTCTCTAAAATGACATTAAATTCATTCGACTGATTGGACATAGACACCTGTGAAGGAAAATTGATCTTCCCATTTGGTCCAAGAGCACTACGGCGCTCCCCAGTTCTCCGATCACGGTTACCAGATCTGGCTTTCCGAGGAGACACGGGTAACATGTCACCTCCATTTGATGAACCTGGTGAACTAGAAGCCTGAGTCATTCCTATGTGGGACCCATTCTGGTAACCATCTGCAGGTATCACCTTGCCACCAACTTGTGTCTCGTGCTTCAGAACATCATCTTTGTGAATAGAAGGAGGTGGGCTACTCTGACTACAAGCATTTCTCAGAATAGAACGAATAAACTGATTGTGAAGCGGAATATTTTCCCGCCCGATGATTCCCACACAAAGCTTATCAAACTCGCCCTTGCTCACTTTTAAACTCAATAATCTATTCAAGTAATAAAAATACTGCTTGGACCTCTCTGCCCCAAGTTTCTTCGCTATCTGAGCTTTCAACTCGACAAGATTGATCCGTGGATGCTGACGTGGTGGTGGCATCTTTCTGTACCCTTCTCTCCTAACAATCAAAATCCATACAATAGAAACACTAGTTCCACAGAAGATACAGAACCCCAAACTATATTAGGTTCTTTTTGGTCCAGTTCCACAAACACATTTTCCTAACAATATTTAATACATCAAACAACAAACTTAATAATGCAGAAATAAAACCCATTCCTGAAACCTCGATTATTACACATAATATTACTTGGATGATTGAGTCCACACCCAGAGATCTAAAACTTTCAATAAAACCAACTCTCCCTCCAAAAACCTAAATTTTCCAACTCATTAAAATTCTCCAACACCAAACTCAAAACCCAAAACTACTACAAAAAAACGGAGTCTTTGTTAAACTAGAACACCAAAGACCAAATAAAGATACCTCCCTGACACTGAAAGCAACACCGCAAACAATTTATTTATTTTCTGCAAACTTCCACAACAACCCAAATGCCACTTCCCCAATAAACGATTCGAGCTTGAATTCTCAACTTCAAGTTCAGATTTTCATGCTCAGAATTCAAACTTGATAAATGAATCATGAAAGAACATAAAGATTCAAACTTGGAGAAAAATATGAGTTCAAAAGAGGAGCAAAACCGAATGGGCCGACCTTATTGAAGCTACCCAAAATTATATTCAGGAGGAAAAAAACGCAATCACAAAACACTCCCAGCTTCAATTTTCTTTATTTCTTTCCTCTTCAATTGCTCTCTGAACCCATTTTGCTCGTCATAATATTGCTCCTTACACCTTCAAATTCTTGCTTTGAGCTCTCTCTTTCATTCTGCTTAAATTCCAAAATTTTATTTTTTTTTCCTGAATCATAAAATGGAAGACCCTTCTCTTCGTTTTCGTTGATCGCTCTGCTCTTCGATACGCCCCTTTCTCTCTCTTTTTTTCTTTTCGTGTCTGATCGAAAGATAATTATTTTTGCATATGGATACAACTTATGATGCACAAGGTACGACTAGACGATGTTGTACGTTGTGTTGAGATCGTTGTAACTGCTTCTGGCAGTGAAAAATGAAGCCTGGCTTTATCAATTTTTCTGGAAGGAGGGCTCATCATCTCACGCGACAAATAGATCGTGAGGTTTACTTGCCGATTTACTGGTGAACTTTTAGTGTCGTGTTTGCATATGGTTGGTTTAATGCATTTCCTCCCCTAAATCGTGTTTTGTACTTGCGATTTTAAAGGATTTAGTAAGCTAGAATTCACAACGTTGAGAGGGCAAGAACAAATATCATTGTATGGTGAATACACGATTAATTGTAAAATTTGGGTGTTCTTTACTGTCTATTTTTATTATTCTACCAAAACTATAATTTCGTAGAATCATTATTTGAAATGTAGATTTCTCGTTTGATGTTTTTACGGATCTACGTTAATCAGATGAGTCCACTTAGTTTATATATAAATTAAAAAATATATTTTTATATATATCAAGTCGAACTAGAAGTTTGTTTCACAAAAAATCGTGAGACTTTCTTATATAAGTTTCTCGAGTTATTTGAAATGTTTATATTATCATGTGAGTTTTTGCAACCATTTTGGACTATATTTTAAAAGATCTTAATTAAACAATTTGCAAGTCTTGACCATAAAATCTTCATCAAATTCCTTAGTGTTAATAATCTATTAAGATTTTCTTTTAATTCCAACCCAAGAAAATATATCATCAATATTACTAATATGAAAGCATGCATGCAAAAATCACAATATTATTTAAAATAAAATCTATGTATTTGGAATTCAATTCAACAAGGATAAATGTGTGTAGAAATTACATTTGAACTCAATGATCTCCATTCAAGATCTCAGCAGCAGAAAGTGAAATGTTAATGAGTAGGGGTGTTCAAACTTCGGATAAAACAGAAAAATCGAAAATCCAAACCGAAAAAACCGAACACCGAACCGAACCGAAAGCCGAATTTTGTAATTCGGATATAAATATTAAAATCGAAGTTTATTTGGTTCGGTTTCGAATTATATATGTCAAAACCGAAAAAACTCAAATTGCATTAAATTAATAGTTTTTTATATTTTTATTTATATTATATATTTTGATATGATATTTAGTGAATTAAAAACCATTTTGAATAATTTTTAGTTGATTGTTGTTTGTTTAATGAATTTAGACATTATGTTTAAATATTTTACTAAGAAAACATGTAAAAAGTTAACATATTATATTTTACAATATGTTTATATTATTAATTTAAATAATTATACCAAAACCGAAATAATCGAACCGTTTTGGTAGAAAACCGAACCAAACCGAAGAAAAATAGTTCGGATATCGGATTATATATTTCTAAAACCGAAAACCGAAAAACCGAAAATCTAACCGAACCGACCGATGAAAACCCCTACTAATGAGCACTCATGTTCCTGTCACTCAATCGAGCCACTTGCGACTCTATTAACTCTTTCACAATCACTCACAAAATCTCTCACATTGCTCTATGTAAAATACCATGTTTCTAAAATCTCCTGCCTCGAATGCTAAGTTCGCGTTCACGAGTTGGTCAGTCAGTATCTCGTATGAACTGTCGCAGATCGAATAAATATTTTGTATGTTCTCATCATGCTCGCGAGCTTCAACATCTGTACGAGTTTATGTGTACTTTATATGAACGATAAAGATTCATCGAGTGTTATATGGTTCGATGTTGTGATATCTGTCGTTCGAGGGCTGACACGATTTCGAAAAAACTATGGCAAATTCGATAACTTCGAGCTTGACTACATATTTGATTGACCAATGCTGCTGTATCGCTTGGGGATGTACGAATCAAGACAGAGAGCACCATCATAATTCAGAGGAAGGTGAACGAGCTTAGTGTAGAAGCCATTTTTTTTGCTGATTTTCTTGATCTTTCCTTTTTCCCTTTTTCACTGATTTAATTTTGAAAATATGGCACTTATAAAGGAACACATTCTTGATCTGATTGTAATCTTGAAAACATTACATGGTAATTTTGACCACCAAATTTGGCAATATAATATTTGAGCAATTAATTTGAGCAAAAACTTGTGTGAGACGGTGTCACGAGTCGTATTTGGTGAAACAGATATCTTATTTGGGCTATCTGAATTCAATCTCAGGATCAGCCTTAGGGATTACAATATTCCCCTTGGGTTCTCCCAAACAGGCTAATTCGGGGATACATTTTTTCGGGTATGAGTTCGTCTAGCAATAAATCGGAGATAGATACGAGGATGTTATCCATCTCCCCAAACCCATGTCTGATAATAATGATGATAATAATAACAGTAATTATAAGAACAATAACGATACTTTTTCATAACAATTAACAAATCATAAAAATAAAACTCAAATTTGTGACCATCAAATCTAGTTCACGATCTCACTTGTCCCATGATAATGACGTGATTTCATCTTTTTTGTTTATTAAACAATGAAATATTAATGTTTGTATTATTTAAATATTATTTTAGTATTTGTATATATAATTGGATTCTTGTATAAATATTGTTTAAATAAATTTGAAACTCAACTTGTATTTGAAATGATGATGGAGATGTAAATTTAATCTTGGATATGAGGATGACAAATCGGCCCACTCAATGGCCATTCTTAGATTATTTTGAGGCTGATACTCACGGGAAATCTAGGGTCCGATCTCAACGAGCATCACTAGTTCAGACGTGGGCTTTAAGATGACCATGAGCCTGAAATCAAGAAAAAGACCGTTAAGAGGAGGCCAGGAGGGTGTCCTGGCGTAGCCCCTCCAACGCTCAAGTCAGTGACTGAGGATATATGGGGAGAGCAGCTAAGGGTGCTGCTGAAAATAATATAATGAATCCCTCCACTGAACACTCAAACCTGTTATTTATAGGAGAATACATGGGGCTTTGGTGGGCATGTCTTCCATTTGGGCTAGGACTCTTGGTGGGCCTGTCTTCCCCTTTGGACTAGAGATGAGCCAGGGGTAGTGGGCTCATCCATGGGGTATCAGAGGCTTAGACGGAGATTTGACGCTCGCGAGATCGGATGGTTAAAGATGAGAATTTTTCAAACATTATATAATTATAATCAATCACAAATTCACAATACACAAATAATATAGGCAAAAACTTGTGTAAGACGATCTCATTAGTTGTATTTTGTGAGACGGTTTCACAGGTCGTATTTTCTGAGACGGATATATTATTTGAATAATTCATGAAAAAGTATTATTTGTTACGCTAAGAGTATTACTTTTTATTGTGAATATCGGTAATGTTGATCCGTCTCATAGATAAAGATTTGTGAGACCATCTCACAAAAAACATACTCAATAATATACATACACAACATACTTGTGTGTCCAATAGTTAGTTATAATTATCTAAAAAAAAATTTGAATAACTCAGTTATTTTAATATTTGTTAGAATACTTGCAACCAACGATTTGAAAATCTAAAACCCCCAAACAAACCCTTCAAGATTTCTGCTGTACAATTTTTTTTTTCTTCAGTCTCCTCTTCTGTGGATCCGTTCTGATCTACTCTAGGGTTTGGATTTTTTCTTCCCGTTGCTTAATTTTGGTAACCGAATTGAATTTGATAGATTTAGGTACCATGAAGCTCACCGTGAAAACTCTGAAAGGCAGCCATTTCCAAATTAGTGTCCAGCCAAACGAGACGGTAATAACTCTATTATCTCTATTTGCATGCTTCTTCTCTATTTTGCTTTTCGTGGATTTGACGGATGCAGATTTTTTAATCTGTTTCAACAATGTCATGAGCAAGTTTCGATTTTTTGGGGAAATTATGGTTTAACTATGCTTCTGATGTGAATCTTTGGGTTAATTAAGCATACGTTGTATAGTTCATACTTTTTAGTTGCTCAATTTGCACTTAATCGCAAAAGCTTCGTATAACCTTGGAGCATCTGTAGAGCCGAGGCGCAAGCCACTAGGAAAGCACTGGACTTACCGGGAGAATTGTTTTAAGAAAATTTATTGTTTAGAGTTCAATCCAAATAAATCGGATTTACCAGTTCCACCTTGACGTGCCTGAAGTGTGCCGAAGTTTGTGCTTTACGGCGAAGCGCGCACTCTATTGAAGGGCTTTTGTGGCTTGGCTGTAGATGCAATGACTGAACCTTTCTGTGCCTTTAGCCAAAGCAGCCCCTCTTGGACTTCTAATAACTATTGTTTAGTTGTTTCTTTCTTTTTCCAAATGTTTTTCAGATGTATCTGGATCAATGAGCGCATTCTTTTAGTTACTGTAATATAGGTAAATTTTTTAGAATTTTCTCTGTTAATGTTTCAGAAATTTTGGTTTTGATTTTCTTTTTTTCTGATTTTTTTTATCACACTGTTGCGTTTGAATGAAAGTTATCATCTTGTTGAGTATATAATTCGACTCAACTTGGAGATTTCCTCACACACTCACAACTGGAATGCTATATCATTGTTTTTCATTAGCATGATGTCCAGTTGTTATGCGACGAAACTTTATGAATGTGGAATTATACCCTTGTTTTCGGCAAATAAGCACATGAAAATAAAATGGTGTTGTCGAAATGCATCAGTAGCTAAAGAGGGTTTGAAATGTCACGTCTCAACTGCAATAGGCTATCGAATTATATTGTATAAATTCTTGTATATGATTTGGTGATTTAATGTTACATATATTTATGTTAAGAGTCTGTGTCCTACACATCAATTTACAGTAATGTTTGCTTTAGTTACAGGTTTTTTGGAAATTGTGTGAGAAGACAGCTTATTCTTGTAATTTATCCTGCATAATTTGATTCTTGTGTGATTGATTGAGTTTTGGATTTTTATTTCTAGATTATGGCAGTTAAGAAACACATAGAATATGTACAAGGCAAAGATAATTATCCATTTGGTCAACAATTGTTGATTCATAATGGCAAAGTATTGAAAGATGAAAGTACCTTGGCTGAAAACAAGGTTTCTGAAGATGGTTTCCTTGTGGTCATGCTAAGCAAGGTGACCCATTTGACCCAGACCAATATATATAATTTTTTCTCAACTACTGACAACTGAACTAAACAATTGACTCAAAAAGTGCTCATTGAAGCGGCATTGTTACCTGTTGATTGCAGGGAAAAACTTGGTGCTCAAGTGGGTCAACTTCTGCTCAGGTATGTTGTCATTTGTGCACTCTGTTTAATATCATTTCATTTCTGAGACCTAGTTTTTGGAGCAGCCAGCTCCTGTAGTTGCTCCAGCTTCTAATCCTACTTCTGCTACTGAAGCTCTGCCACCAGCACAGTGAGTTGTATTAATATCTCCAGCTGTATTTTAGTTGGTGTTTGTTTTATCCAACTGAATGGTGCACTTTCTGACTTGTAGGCCCCCTACAGTTGTTGGATTATCTTATGTTTCCACGACACCAAAGTATGGTATCTTTAATTACTAATTAGTGATTTAAAATGTGCTGAATGATGTACTCGATCACTCGCAGCTTATGGTTCAAGGTTCTTGTATGAGTTTCTTGAGGGGATCAATAACCATTACAGTATTGTTGTTGCAGTGATCCTATTGATACTTTTGCTCAAGCTGCTTCCAGTTTAATTGCTGGAAATAATCTTGAGCTTACTGTTCAACAAATAATGGACATGGGCGGCGGATGTTGGGACAAAGAGACTGTTATACGTGCACTTCGAGCTGCATATAATAATCCAGAGAGGGCAGTGGATTACTTGTATTCTGTATGCTGTTACTCCTCTTCTAGCTGCATGCTTTCTCATTAATTGCTAGCAAAGAACGCTAATGTTTTGACATTCAATCAGGGGATCCCTGAAAGCACTGAAGTTCCAGTGCCATCAGCTCAATCAGCCATGAATTCTGCAACTGCTGCCACTCAAGCTGCACCAGTGCCTGGAGCACCAAACTCATCTCCATTGAATTTATTTCCTCAGGTTCGTCATCAGCGACTTATATTAATTGATTTGCTCGTTTTGTCATGCTTAGTAACATCTGTCAAAAACTTTCCAGGGAACCATTTCTGGTCCTGCTGATACTGGTCATGGATCCCTTGACTTCCTCAGGAACAACACACAGGTGTGCTGCCTTTCCCCCCCTGCTCATCCGGTTTTGTTGATTATTTGAATTTTTCTTTTGTCAAAGCTCTTTTCTACATGCTTTGAACTCTTGTTGTCCTTTTCATTTCCAACTGCTTGGTCAGATCAAATTTTGTTTTCGTGCATGGTGTATTCATAGACTAAGAAAATTTTACAAAGCTGAACTTCCTCTAATTTAATTCAGTTTCAAGCACTGCGTTCAATGGTTCATGCTAATCCACAAATTCTGCAGGTAATTTTTACGTATATCTCTGTTTGCGCTGTTGGTGATTATTTTAGCCATAAAATAAGTTAAAATTTAGTTTTTTCTCTTATAGCAAGTGCTTCAAGAGCTTTTACGTATATCTCTGTTTGCGCTGTTGGTGATTATTTTAGCCATAAAATAAGTTAAAATTTAGTTTTTTCTCTTATAGCAAGTGCTTCAAGAGCTCGGAAAGCAAAATCTACCTCTCCTGGGACTCATACAAGAGAACCATCAAGAGTTCCTTCGACTAATCAATGAACCTGTTGATGATTCTGATGGGTGAGTTTTGCCCTTACTAAAATGTTTCAGGCTACATGAATCAGATCCATTTGCAAAATTGAATATAGACGCAGACTCTTTGAAGGGCTTGTTCTCAAATTTAAAATTAAATTTATTGTATATTTGTTGAATATTACTTGCCTGGCTTTCAAATTTGCACTCATTGTCCGCCTCCCTAGTTAGAGGACATTTTGTCAATTATCTAGTTTACATGATGATTTTATGCGTTTAGCTCTCTGTGATATGACTCCTTGTTTTTGACATCTTGTGTCAAAAACCTTCGACTTATCCCGTAAAAAGCCATCGGCCCTATATCGCTTTTGATGTACAATTAACGGTTAAAATATTCACGACTAATATATTATCTATCACATGCGTATAAATTGCCTCAACAGCATTTTTATTTATTTACAGGGATATGTTTGATCAGGAAGAACAAGAAATGCCCCATGCGGTTAGTGTCACACCTGCAGAGCAGGAGGCCATCGAAAGAGTATGAAACACACCAACACAGTTATTCTTTACGTCTCACCGTCCCTTTCTATCTCATTTCGTATATTGATCCGTGTTTCTGATCATACGCATAATGATTCGTCATCATTTTTCTTTTCGTGCTGTAGATGGAGGCAATGGGATTCGACAGAGCTTCTGTAATTGAAGCCTTTTTGGCATGCGATCGCAACGAGGAATTAGCTGTCAATTACTTGTTGGAGAATTCTGGAGATTTCGAGGATTGATGGCGATGAACCTTGAGCAAATGGCTTTTTTTCAGCACACAAGTTCAAATGAGTTTTGCATGGATAGCTGCCAGATTAAGTTGTATCATTGATAGATGAGGATCAACTGCCATTTGATTGCTGAATTTAAACCATTCCATATAACATTTAAATTCATTGAAGATGTGTTTTCTTGAGTCCCTCTGCCACAAGGTTTGCAGGAGGACATCATGCACACACACATATATATACAATATGTGCTATATTATCGGATGACATATCCCTGTTGTGACTGTTATTGATCTCTAAAGTGCATATGATTCGATGAGTGTCTCTCATGTGAGATCGTTTCACGAATCCTAATATGTGAGACGAGTTAACTCTACCGATATTCACAATAAGTAATACTCTTAATATAAAAAATAATATTTTTTCATGGATGGTTCAAATAAGAGATCTGTCTCACAAATACAATATACGAGACTGTCTTATACAAGTTTTTGTTTAATTCGATATGAAAATATTTATTCAATAATTTACTATGTAAGAACTTGCGTTTTATATTATATGTATTGTATATAATCAATTATTAGTATAATTTAAATAAAAGAAAACTTTTGAGATTTTTCAAGTTGCAATAGTTTTATGTAACTCGACAACGTGTGACATCGCCTTCCTCAAATTTGGGATTGGCTCCACGAACTCTACCTTTTTAATAAAAAAAGAAAAAGAAAAAGGAGACTGACTTAGAGATCAAGTAGTCTCCCACCCCTAATCTATGTAAAATAATGATAATAACTATCTTATCTTAAGTACTACTTTCAAAAAAATTATCTTCTTATCTAGACCAAATGACATTGTAATTTTTCGGGTCACAGTATTTAGGTTCCGGCTGAGTTTCAGTTTCAGTTTCAGCTATATCTTTCTTTTTAACACTGAGTTTTTTACTGGTCAATTTTGTGAGACGGATATCTAATTCGACCCGGCTCATGAAAAATTAGTAATTTTTATGTCAAAAGTATATATTTCACGACAAGTATGAAACAAGTCGAGTCTTTCACGGATTTAGATAGTGAGACTGTATCAAAAGATATATGTTATTTTTTTAATATTTGAAATTATTGAATTTATGATAAAATTGAAGAAGAAGTTTTATAAGTAATAGTTTAAAATCAAAGAAGTTTTGGTAATAAATATATATATTTTATTTTAATGTAATTTATCAAATAATTAAATTCAAATGACATTGAATTTTGCTACAATTCGAATTTAACTCAAGTTTATAAGTACATCATTTATTGAATGGTTCATTATTGGGAAATTGGAATTATTATTTGTTGACCAATTCAATGTACTAAATTTCAAATTTGACCCTACAAAGTTAAAAGGGTCAAAACAACAAATTATTTAAATGCCCAAACCCGAAAGCCGACATCTTTACGGACACCCCTTCATGTGATTTCCATTTAACTTTTTTTTTTTCTCTTCTATTTATTCACCCAAATCGGGAAAAAAGCATTGAATTTTGTTAAAGAATTGGTGAATCCCAGTTTGGAATTGGGATAAAATTTTTTTGTACATTTTTTTTGATTGGTTGATGTTGATTTGGATTGGATTTGAAAGGTAATCCAAATTGTTTGAAGGCGTCATTATCGTAGAGGTACTGATCTTTTGTTGGAGGAGCGTTTCTTTTCCATCTTCTTCATCTGTGAGCTTCTTTCATGCTACGTGTTTTCTGTTTTATGCAGATCTGTTGAGTTTGTGCGTGTTCTTTGTATTCGCATCTTTCGATTTATTGTTTGGATGTGTTTATGCCATGTTGTTTGCATTGAATGAGTTAGATTTGAAATCTTTATGCTTGACTTGATACTAGCGATTGAAAGGCGATGGGGGGTTTGCGATTTCTTGCCTTGCATTCGCATAAATTTCGGGTCTTGGATTTGGAATTTGTTGATGAGAATGATGGATTGGTTACTGGATGTTTGGATCAGATCTTGGCATTTCAGCTAGACAAATATTTCATCCATTTTGTTCCGAAAGATAATCTCTAGGAAATATTTAACTTGTGTTAATTTTAGGTAGCGGTAAGATGTTGTCAAGCCGACTGACTTGTGATCTTGAGATGTTTTGGTTTTGATTTGTCAGATGTTGGATTTCTGCTAGCTAAGATTTTCAAATATTACCTGCTGATGTGCTTTTTCAATTTTGGTTTCTTAGAACTGCTTCTGTTTACCTAAGCAGGTGGACTGTTATCTCATTGCATTCCCTTAAGAATGTGACTTTTTTAGAATGGCTTTTGAACTAATGATTTCTCTGCAATTCTTGTGTTTGTCCTTCGTGGATTCGAATGGAAAAAACCGATGTAGCAGTAACTCGACATTTAGTTGTTTGGCATGTAACTTGCCTTACGTACTCCTTCGAGTTCAGATCTCATTGTTTTATGTAAGCGGGGGAATAGAGTATCTTGTGAAGGTTGAATTTTGGCTCTGGTATGATTTATGCTGTTGCCTTCTGGAGTTCTTGAACAAGATTTGTATTGATGTTATTCATATTGTCTGTGCCACCAATGCATATCTTTTCCTATTATTTTCGGTTTGTTGAATGAAGATCTTCATCTTGATGCTCTTACAGATTAATAATCTGGAAACATGTGCAGGGGCTTTCTTGTGCCGTTCACATAAACATGGTTCTTGACAATGTAATAACTTCTCCCCATCGGAGGACACAAGCACAGAACGGTTTTTCTCCACCGATATTAAAGAGGCAATACT
This sequence comes from Primulina eburnea, assembly GCF_022965805.1. Taxonomy (NCBI): domain Eukaryota; kingdom Viridiplantae; phylum Streptophyta; class Magnoliopsida; order Lamiales; family Gesneriaceae; genus Primulina; species Primulina eburnea. The sequence goes on from NC_133118.1 coordinate 31,683,880, forward strand.
CCCGAGTCGAGGAGTTGGGAAGCTGTTCAACCCTTGTTCAACGACATCGATTTCTTCTAACCGCACTCATCCTCCTTACATTTCTGTGCACTGTTTATCTATACTTTGCCGTCACTCTTGGTGCTGCCGATTGTTCTGGATTGACAGGAGCTCGAAAGGCATCATGCCATTTGCAGCAGGCAAAAGCTTCTGTGGCGAAAGGGAAACTGAAATTCCTTTAGTATATCAAAATTGCTTGCTTGGAGTTCTTTGTTTTGTTCTGTTTTGGAATTTAGAGTAGAATATTTATTTATTAGGAGAACAGATTCTCCCCAACTACACTGATTTTTGTTTGTTTTTTTGTACCTCATTAATACTACGTTCCGAAAGAATGTATTTTGTTTTATCTTTGTTCGTGCAATTGAGAAATTTAGATCGCTTCTCTTCTGTTCTCAAATTGTTTTAAAAAATTAAAGTTTAGACCACATTTTTAAAACAATTTTGAAGTTAACTATTTTAGATTAAATCACCGTCTCATCTCAAATTCTTGGCCTGCTCGGCTTCAAATTAATCTCGAACCTAATATCTTATTTAAAAACGCTACTCTAATCAAACTTCAATATTGAAAATAATATATATTTGACCAAGAACATGTGACTTGCTACACATGGAACCATGTCATTTTAACAAATTAATGTTTGATGCTAATCCTAACCAAAACCAACCAGATTCAATTCAGGGGATAGAAACAAATATTCTTGATAAAAAATTAAATGAGCTCTATATTTTGAAGAGTATGTTTCTTGTGAGATAGTCTCGCGAATCTTTATCTGTGAAACGGATCAACCCGACCGATATTCACAATAAAAAGTAATACTCTTGACATAAAAAGAATCTTTTTCATGGATGACCTAAATAAGATATATGTATCATAAAATACGACCCCGTAAAATCGTTTCACACAAATTAAGTTTTTTTCTAATGATAAATAGTTTTGGTCAAACATTATTTTTTGAGTCGCAATCTGCCAAATTTCAAACAGAAGAAAGACAACTATCACAGCATGATTAGATCTGGGTCTGCGACTGCCACCAACCCACAAGAGGCGCATTTCTGCACCTAAACGATAACCATCCTCTCTACAGTTCGAACTAAAACTGATTTCAATTCCAACCATATCTTTCAAACGATTTGCGCTCAAAAGACCTGCCACGGATGGGTTTAAAGTCGTCTGCTTTCAGTTTCGTTCATTCATATTTCCATTGACAGCCTTTCTTTGCTTGCCTAATGTTCTGTCCATCCTCCTACCTCCTAGCTGAAAATTCCACCAAAAACGCGTAAGCCAGCTCAAGAACCACGAAATCTTTTTCAAGATATTAGTTGATCCACTTTTATTTGTAATTTTGTTAAAAAATTTGTAACTAAAACGTTCCAGAATCATCACCTGGTACGGTTAAATGAAGGGTTTTTGACTATAATGGATCTGGAAGAAGAAGTTCCATTTCAAGAAAAACAGCCCCAAGTGGAAAGGGCCCGAAAAAATGGAATCTTGGGACTGATTCTTGGCCCCTTTTGTTGGTTTAGAAAGCTGTGTGATGAACTGCACTGGAGCTTTGTGTTGGGGGTGGTTATCGTGTACGGAATCAACCAGGGGCTTTGTATGGGGCTGAGCAAAGTGAGCACACAATATTACATGAAAGATGAGCAGAAATTGCAGCCATCTGAAGCTCAGGTTTACTTTGGATTCATTCAAATCCCTTGGATTATTAAGCCCTTGTGGGGTCTTTTCACAGATACTGTTCCTATTGGTGGAAACAGAAGGAGACCATACTTCATCATTGCCGGTAAATTGAAAGTCGACTGTCACATAAGCATTTCTTGTTAGAATTGATCTTGGATCAGTGGAAAAGATGCTAGTTTCTTCTTAATAATTCAAGAATTCTTTATTAGCCTTTTCTTACTTGATCAAGAATCGAGATTGCAGTCTTAAATTATGATTCATTTCAAAGATCTTGATTATATATGCCTCCCACAATTTTATTGGCATCTACTAGAATATGTACTTGAAATTTTATTCTTCATGGCTAATCGAAAGTAAGAATTGTGTCGAGGAACAAAAGTTGAATGTGATTAATAGGGAGGTGTGGAATTATGAAAGAAGGATCAGTTACTTCATTGACGGAAATTTTTTGGGAAGGATCCTCTAACTCTATAAAGTCCTATGAATATCTGAATTTGATGCTAGATTGTGGTCTTGACATGAGTTATACATTTGTTAAGTAAGAAAGTATTTCTTTGCAAATATAAAGGTGATCGCTGCTCCCGTGAAACCTAGATAGATGTGATTAAACCTCTTAAAATGTCCTAGGAACTGGGAAGCAAGCTCTTTGTTAGCTGGAATACACTCCTTATGCAAAGATACTCATAGAGGTAGGTGGATGCATAAGACAAATTTAAGCAGTTCATGAGACTGACACATTTCACAACGATGTGATTAGTAATGAAGTGTGTATCTATGAAAGACAGATCGGGAATTTTGGTGATGGAAATTTATTCAGGAAGACTCCTTTAGATTATTGGAATTTTACGAACTTTCTGAATTTGATGCTAGAGTGCAGTTTTGACATGAGTTACCAGAGTTGTTTTGTAGCCACTGAAAGAAGAACGAGACTAATTACTATTAGTCATTAGTAATGTGCTCTGATGCCAAATTCCGCTGTTCTCTTTTATCGATGAAAGCATTTTAATCCCGCGTGCGGCTTTTTTTTTAAAAAAAATTAATGACTTAACAAGCACCAGTCCACAATAAAATTAAAGCACAAAGTTCATCGTCTTAAGAATACTGATGTTAATTAACCTTTTTTGTTCCAGGTGTTATCGGTGCCATGTCCATGATTATTCTATCAAGTCAAACGAACCTGTACCTTGTATATGCATTGTTACTCCTAATAGGTGGGAGCCTTGGAGTGGCTGTTGCAGATGTGACTATTGATGCCTGTGTGACAGAGAATAGTATAAGTCATCCTTCTCTTGCTGGAGACATGCAGAGCTTGTGTGGATTCAGCTCCTCTGTAGGTCAATTAATTGGATTCACCATTAGTGGCTTTCTAGTTCATATTATCGGATCAAAGGTTTGCTACTATCTTATTTTATGTAGCTACGATTATTTTATCACCATATTTTCTTTTGGACTAATTTCGTTGGGTCTTGACGTGACTATTAACATGATACTGAATGTGGTATAATATTTATAACTTTTAGAAATTCAGCTTGACATTTATTTTAAATGATTGTATATTTAGTTAAACAATTTTTTTTAGATAAGCTAATTCTTTCTGGTAATAATCTGAATATCTCTCGTGCAATGTGAATTCCACATGATCCAGGTGAGGGATACCATCTTGCTTATAACTAATCATGGCAATTTCCTTGCAGGGGGTGTTTGGAATTCTTAGTATTCCAGCTGGACTAGTCATCTTGGTGGGAATGATAATACAAGAGCCTTCTATCCGAAACATTTCTTATAAGCGAGTAAGAAACTATTTTCTGAGGAAAATTTTAGCCTTTTGCTCTAATGGACACGACCTTATGAAATTTGTTTGTGAACAGGTGAACCAAAAATTTGCGGATGCTGGTATGGTTATGTGGACATCACTTAAATGCCCGGTTGTTTGGCGGCCATGTTTGTACATGTACTTGTCACTGGCAGTGAGTTTGCACATTCACGAGGGGATGTTTTATTGGTATACAGATGCTAAAACCGGCCCCTCTTTTTCACAAGTACTCCCTCTTTCTTTTATTATTTAACTCTCACTTGTTGATAGCTAAACGATTTAGTTGGTTCGTGCAATGTTATGTAATTAAAACTTTGTATACATCCAAGGTATATGACTGAATTGAAACGGGTGATTCTCATTTTCCTTGTGCAGGAAATGGTGGGATCCATATCAGCTGTTGGAGCTGTCGGCTCTCTTCTAGGCGTTTTCCTCTATCAAAATGCCTTCAGAACTCACCCTTTTCGCCGCATACTTTTCTGGGCACAGTTACTCTATGGTGCTTCAGGAATGCTAGATTTAATATTAGTTTCACGTATAAACTTGCAATTGGGCTTGCCAGATTATGCGGTAGTTGTAATCGACTCAGCAGTTTCTCACATGATTGGTCGTCTGAAGTGGATGCCTCTTCTCGTACTAAGTTCAAAGCTTTGTCCCTCTGGTATCGAAGGCACATTCTTCGCCTTGCTTATGGCAATAGACCATGTAGGTTCTTTTACAGCATCTTGGGCTGGAGGCCTCCTGCTCCACTCTTTGAACGTGACAAGAACGACATTTGACAACCTTTGGGTGGCCATATTAATAAGGAGCGTTCTCCGAGTTCTTCCGATCACAATCTTATTTTTGATACCTGGTGGTGATCCTAATGCGGCAATTCTTCCGGCTGAAATGTTGAAGACAAAGAAGGGTGATGGCACATCAGATCCTAATAATACAGAAATGGCCTCTCTGATCAACTCTGTCCACTGACGCGGCCAAGTCCAAGAAAATGGTTCGAGACGAAACCGAGGTTTGTTCCTCAAGTTTTCCTGGATTGTTTACTTTTCTTTTTTTTTCATCATTCATGTAATAGTGCAGATAGAACAGGAGAAGATATTCTTACTCTGAAAAATAGGATGACCCTCCTAAAATAGTGTAATTTTAGGTGAGAGAATTGATAAATGCTTCAAATTTTCAAGTTACTTCAAGTCAATAGCACCAGATTTGTTCTGAATATACATAATCAATATATTTGTGTCTGTTATTTATTCAGTTTCACAGGCAAGTATGAGAATCGCTGATCGTCTCTTCTCAAGTTGATCATAAGAGTTAATATTTATCTGCATCCTAGTATATTAACATGGTCGTCTGGTTCTTGGTGTAGTGAAAGATATAGCTTATGTTAGAAGTGAAACTGAAATCTTCAAGCCTTTCAATGGATCTAATGCCGAATCTCGATTGTCGAATCATACGAATCACCGAAAAGTTATGAATGCTCCATAAATCTTCCTTCATTGATTGTACACTCAAAACTATCATACATATACCGAGGATATAAGAGTCTCTTAAAGTATAATTTACTATTTGAACACTGACCGAATTTGAAAAACAAGTGGTGTTCATGTATTCTGTATCAATCTCACACTACAAAATACGAGTTTATATGCAGAATCAAACTAATAAACCATTCTTTTAATTCAAAGTGTTGTTAAGCCGTTGAGGTTTTGTGGAAAAAAATGTATGCACTATTGTCATGTTGCCGTGCATTCGGACTAATGTAGATGAAGATATCACAAAAAATATATGTTCGATCCAACTGAACTAACTGTAACTACAAATCTCCCTTGCAAATCCCAGTTTCATCTGCTTAATATCATATATAACTCTTGTGTTTCTCTGTTGATAATTTCCAATGATACCGATCTCATCTTCATATGCAAGGCTTGCAAGAGCCAAACATACCTGAGATGCATCTCTTTTGACGAAGTAGAACATCCCACTAACATCCACAGTCATCTCAGAATCGCCCTCAAATTTCATTTTAAGTGTAGGAATGTTCACTTCTTCAAATGCTGACAGATTGAAGCAGGTATCCAAGATTGAAAAACTTGGGGCTGGAGGATACCCTGAAAACTGTTTCAAGAACTCTGACTTAATAGCCTGATATATCGATGGAGGAAACCTTGTTATAACCGTCCCTGAATCGATTAAAATTCCACTATTTCTGAAATCTGGAGACTCTAAACTCACCCCACCAATACTTGTTCCAGTCAAGTTCAGAATGTAGAAGCTGTTAAGAAATGGATTCGTCATCAATATCGTGTAAGAAACCGGTGTAAAATTCTTGTAAACCGAGGAATCGTCCCCTAGTATGAGTGAACCTGAAGTTGCAGCATCACTATCAGGCAAGCAATAGGAAAAAACTCCTCCAAACAAATTAGAAGTCTGAGAAATCAATGAAAGATCGCTCCTTCCCAATCCAATCAATCCCGAAGCTGCCCCAAACAGACCCTTATTGTTCCGACCACATCCGAACACAAAGCTATCAACCAGCGTTGATCCAATAAGTAAACGGTCCCGACCCAGTTCCCCATGAGTGTAGGATCCGTCTCCATATGTGACAACATAGTTGCAAGTTGCTGCATTATTTCCACACTTTCGTAAGTTGCCTGTAGCCAACGGTAGAGTATTGCAGGCTTGTGAAGTGCACAGAACTGATTGATACGAAGGAGATATCACAGGGTCGAACAAGGGTTCCGGTTGAGTGTAGCACAATTTGCAAGGTAAGCATTGAACCCAAGTCAGCTCACTTCCAGTATCAACAATCATTGTAACGTTTCGGCCTCCTAAAGTTACCGTGACAACATAGTTTAGTGTCTGCAATTTCACACCTGAGGTAATAGGAATCTGAGTTTTCGAGGATTCCGTTTGGCTAGAAAGTATACTCTTGATGTGTGATTGTATAGAATTAACTCGAATATCATCTGCAACAAGGCATTTTTCGAGCCTTTGGTCCAATTCCCATGTCGATCTGGAGCAGTGGTCTATGTGCTTCATTTCAAGTACAGTAGCAGCATTTTGAGTCCCTGATGAAGGATTTTAACTACTATAATTAGACATAGCTGTACTTGTGCAGGATTCACATGTACTATTGATGCTATTAGTTGGCATTAGCATCACAATTGCCGCCTAAATCTTGAACGAAAAGACAGACAGCCATGGTAACTACTGGCATTTTCTCATTTAAATCCAATTTCATGCATGAAACAAATTAACAAGTTAATACCATTGAAAAGCTTATTGGCTTGAATCTTACCCCACCAAACAAGGGAAAAAGAAGTTTGCTTTATGGTATCTTGAATAAATAATGAAATCAATCTTCAAGTTAAGAATAAATTAAAGCAAATGCCCGCTACTAAACAATGTCAAGCATAGACATCAGATTTTGTGGAATAGATTTGATTTTCATAGAAATAATCGATGAACACCATGTTGTCTCTTATCCGAACAATGTGTTCTTGATCATACTTACTTGATTTCTGAGACAAGAAACTCTGTGTGTCATTCCGCCATGCGGGTTGAGGCCTTTTCAGTGGCAAAAGTTGCTTAGTATCATCATAACCAGACACATTGTTGCCAGAAGAACTAATAAGAACAATGGCAAGAAACACAAAAAGTGATGGCCAGAAGGCCATTTCCAAGAAACTTGGTTTAAATTTTATGGATGCAAATCAAATTTTGATTTCAGATGGATTTGCAGAGGGAAAATAGAAGAAGTGGGAGAGGATCGGTGGGTGGATTCTTGAAAATTTTGGAATTTGGCATGAGGACAAAGGAGGAGTTGGCTAGAGGCCCCACTCTTGCATGAGAAATTATTGGTATTTCACGTGGAAATTTTCAGGTTCATTTATCTGAGCAAAAATTAATTCGGAATGATATCAGAAATTTTTCTCACAATAATAAGTATGAGCGAAATCACAAAATCTAATAATATGCAAAATTACAATTTTACGTATAATTCTTACATCTCCAACTCAAGCTTAGCACTTAGACAACGATTTTTTTATGGCAACATTTGGGATGTGAGATTATGTTGTTTTTTACATGGATTCGAATATGTACTTTTCAAAGAGAAGTTTATGTCACTTCATCAAATAAACCATCACTAATGTGTAAATCCATCACTAATTTTATTTGCGACGGTTTTTCACAACAACGGTAAAAAATCGTTGTTTTTGAGCGAATACGACGATTTGGTATGTCTTTTTTCTTGTAGTGTGCGGAGGTTTCTATGGACTCTTTTTACGGATTCAACTGTCACAACGAACAGGGAAAAGAGAGTTCTAACAATTTGTCACTATGTTTGTCGTTTTTCCATTTTCATTCAATTGCATGTCACATGCGCAACATCGAACATAAATACCACTTGGTTAAGATTCCCCGACGAAGTATTCTCTCCTATCCTTCTCGTATTCATGCATTCTTCGATTGATGCATTAGTCAAGGATATTCGATTGATATAAATATAATCGTGTTGTTATAATGCTCGTTAATCCATCAATATATATAGAATCGGACATTTATCAGTTTAGGGTCCGATTTTAGTAAGTGTCACTAGTCCAGATGCAGGCTCCAAAATTGTCTCGAGCCTAAAATCACGAATAAGACCGTTGGAACGGGACCAGGAGGATGTCCTGAAGTAGCTCCTTCGACGGTCAAGTAAGAGACTGAGGATATAAATGGAGAAAAGCTAAGGGTGCTGCTGAAAAACAATATAGTGAATGAATCAACCGAACACTCAAACATGATATTTGTATGAGAATAATTGGGCCCTTGATGGGTCTGTCTTCCATTCGAACTAGGGATGGGTCAAGGGTAGTGAGCTCATCCATGAGATATCAAGTTTAAACCGTATAACCGTCCTCTTAGTAAATCTACAAAACTTGGAACTTTTCATAGTCGAAAAAATAGTAGGGTGATGTGCCAAACCATGGTCGTTAATTCTATAAACTTAGACGCATACGATAGTAAAATGTATAACATTGACTTTGATATGAATTATAAAACCAAATATTTAGTGATTGCCTAATAACTATAACTAGTAGTATTTGTGCAATTCGCTCAATTTACAAATTCATCCAAAATTTGTGTACATTGAATAAATATGTTTTCTAGTGTATAACACAAATATCCATTACTATGGATGTAATGTACTATTTTTATCTAGGCAAAAGCTTGTGTGAGACGGTATCACGGGTTTTATTTTGTGAAACTGATTTCTTGTTTGGGTCATCCATGAAAAAAATATTACTTTTATGTTAAGATTATTAATTTCTATTATGGATATCGTTATAGCTGACTCGTTTCACAGATAAAGATTCGTAAGAACGTCTGACAAAAAACCTACTTTTATGTATAAAAAACCAAAAGGGGTCCAATTTGATTATGCAGTTGTTGGGGCAACCAATTCACGAGTCCTTGTCAATTTGCTGGCGAGTAGGACCATCCCAAAGCTTGCTTCTCAACAGGGGCATCTCACATCCCGACAAGGGATACGAGGAAGCGATAAATATATATATATATATATTTTTTAAAATAATATCTTGGAAAAATTTAGGGGAATAAAAGAGAGATATAAAATTATTATTGGTAAAAATACATTTTTAGTCCTCATACTTTCTTAATAAAATACTTAATAAAATTTTGGCAAAGATAAAAGAAGCTAAATAATAGAACATCTACAATATAAATATTTATTAAATATATATACGAATAGAAATTATTTTAATTATTAACATAAAGAAAACTTAGATCAACAGATCAAAATTAATTAAAATTTGTAGTAAAAAAACTTACACGATAAATCATTTTTGAATAAAAATTTATTGAGTAGGTCTCTTGTGAGACGGTCTCACGAATCTTTATCTGTGAGACATGTCAACCATACTCATATTCACAATAAAAAGTAATATTCTCATCACAAAAAGTAATACTTTTCATGGATGGTCTAAATAAGAGATCTGTTTCACAAAATCCGATCAGTTAGACCGTCTCACACATGTTTTTGCCAAATTTATAAACCATGGATTATAAATTTTATAAAAAAAATTCATGATTATAAAATTTGTTAGTTCACGTACTAACTTTTAGATTTTTTTTTATAAATATTATTTTGATTTTGCTTAAATATTAATGTAAGAATATTATTATTATTATATGAAGATAAGACTACTAGAACTCTCAAACTTATTAAAATCACGATGCTAGCATTTGATTATTTTTAAATGAGTAGGTCTTATGTGAGATCGTCTCACGGATCTCAATCTGTGAGACGGGTCAATTCTACCCATATTCACCATAAAAAGTAATACCCTTAGCATAAAAAGTAATACTTTTTCATGGATTATCCAAATAGAGACCCGTCTCACAAAATATGACCCGTGAGACCGTCTCACACAAGTTTTTGTCTTTTTAAATTAAGTAATCAAAATTATTTTTAAAATAAAAAAAAAATGATGATTTTTTTATTATTTTTATATGAAAATTGAAAGAAAATAAAAAATAGAGCTCGGGATTAATTTTGGTCATTAGAATTTAATGAATATCATAAATTAGTCCCCCACCAATATATTTAACTTGAAATAATTTTGTTGCAATGAGTTTTTACGTGAAAGCCGAGACCATAAAATTACACACATTTCAAGTCAACATTGTGTGTGGGGCCGTTCCATGAATAGCCAAAGCCTGTGATGGGCTTCGACGGAAAGCCCATTTTGAAGCATACACTTTAAAATCCACTTGAAAACCATCTTTTTAATATCTCAAATTATATATAATTTGTGTCGTATATGGGTCGTATACGAAAATGGAGGAATTATCTTGAATATTTTAAATCGTGATTTAAATATACTAAATATCTACTCAATAACATTCCTCAAAGAAGCATGACAAAGATTGAACTACTCTTTAGCATCTTCAAGATACCGATATTGACCTATGAATTCTTGAAGATGATAACGTACTCGAAAAAGAGCCAAGAATTGACGTCGATTTGGATATACATCATCGACAATATTTACCCACTAAATCATATTTGTAGAGTTAATTAACTAATGAATAATATACATAATTTTTGAAAACTGCAAAAATATAAATAGTCAGTAACATGCAAACAATATGCCAAATGAAAAAAAATAAACAAGATAATTATTTTTGGATGAAAATAAATAATAAGTATGTTAAGATATTTGTAACTAGGGTAATTTCATAAAATTTTAATATAATTAATTTATTATAGTTATTTTTATATATGTGTGTTGATAAACTTATAAAATTATATATCAACACACACATATATTATCATTCAAGTTAATAAAAATTATGTATAATAATTTTGAATTATAATCAAAATTAAGATATTGAATAAATAAAATTATAAAAAAAATAATCAAACATCAAATGTCATATAATAATTAATAAAAAAAATTACATTTTACTTATAAAAATTAATTATTATTTTTAATTTATAGGTAAAAAATAATTATAATTTTTTTATTATGTAGTGTAATAATTTTTTAAATTTTTAATAAATATAATTCTAAATTTTATGAGGTTTTGAAATTGGAATTTCAAAAATAAAATGAACGATGTTAATATTTTTGATTTTAAACTGTCATTAACGATAAATTTTTCTTTTTAAAATTAAAAGTAAGAAAAAAAAATAGATGAAAAAATAATGAAAATTTTAGTCTTTGTATTGAGTATGTGAGTTTGAGAGATGTATAAATTAAATGTACATCCAAATCTTTTGGTTGAATCAAAATTTTTTTTTTGACATTTATTGTTGCACCTTATGTTATAATTTTTGTACTTAATAGAATTTCACCGAGTCATTAAAACTTTATTGATATTTAGAATGCCTATAAACTTTTCTAAAGTTTTTAAAAGTTAAGTTTGAATACCATATGACTTTTTAAAATTCTGCAAAAGTTTATATTAAATACCACCAACTTTTATAGAGTATATAACAGTCTAATTTGAATACCTCTAAACTTTTATCCTCCATAAAAGTCATTAAAAATCTGAAAACCTATTACCTCTCTAAGAACAAGCATAACTAATTTTAACAATGGCAACATTTATCCAACACTTTTTAACGATTGGTTTCCTACCTGCTCCTACTAAAATTCAACCAATCTTGCGCCTCTAAATTATTCTTCATTTATATAGAATGGAAGTAGTGAGTGAATAGGGAAAATCACGAATCCTCTCTGTTCTTGAAATAGATTATGCAAAATTACATCAATATCACAAAGTATAATAAGAATCAAAGATGATTAACAAGTATATTTAACATTGATTTTTTTATATAAAAAATAAGTACTGAATCCAAATTCGTCCATATTATTAAATTGATATGATTTTCTTATATATTAGACATATGAAAAGGGTGAGACAAGTGATATGAGAAGTCAGAAGAAATCAAGAGTAGGTACTGGTCAGTATCCAGAATATATATTTCTACTACTTGGTTCAAAATTATCCAGAGATAAAACATAAATCATATAACAAGATTTTCAAAAAAACTCGCGTTTTGAAAACACACATATATAACTGGTCGTTTTAACAAGAACATATCTAAACTATTTTACTAAGTTTGAGACACTTAGAGTAACTAACTTTGGTGTCATGGTCTGTTTTAATAATTACATATATTAATAAAATGTTAAAATTTTAATGTAAGTTATATGTCGTTCAGCGAATAGAGTCATTGTTTCTTGATGTTTAGATTATATGTTCATTCTCACATAGGTCTTCTTTTATTTTTCAATTTATTTTTTAATTTGTATATCAAAATTATAGTGTAGTCTCTCACTATTTCTTATAATTATATTTTGTATAAAATATTCGAGACATCTTACACAAAAAGAATGAATAAATCTAAAAGAAAGTTCCTAAAAATTCTCACATGATATAAATAAAACTATCCTAGGAGAAAAGAAAACTAGATACCGATAAGCTAAATTTTAGCATATATTTCTTTGAAGATAAAAACTTGTGTGAGACGATTACGCGGGTCGTATTTTGTGATACAAGTCTATTATTTGAGTCATTAATGAAAAAATATTGATTTTTATGTCAAAAATATTGCTTTTTATTGTGAATATCGGTACGATTAACCCGTCTTGCAGATAAAAAGACATAATCTTATTTGAATTGACATTAAAAAATCCCCCACCATTGATTAATTGGATAATGTAGTCAATTTGATCAATGATTTGCAATTACATGAATGAAATCATGACAAAGACAAGGCCGATATTTTAAGACACAAGTAAACTTCAAAAATCCACAAAAACAAATCATTAGTCCAAAAAAGACAGCCGCCGAAATTATTTATTTATTTTATTTTTTATTTATTTCGGGAGCACATCCATTTTGCGACAACACGACAAATACCCGATCATCGAAAATTATCCACTTCAATTTTTATTTAAATTTATTTCTGACGTGTGAGCATCGGGCATCTGCGTCTTACACGTGTTCCATGAGTAAATCACGGCCGTCCGATGGTGACAGCCGAAAGAAGCTTCAAGATGTAGGGCCAAACTTTTTATCCACTATTCTCCGTCCACCGAAAAGACGAAATTACCCCCCATAACTAATAAACAATTATTAATTAATTAATTGATTTAGTTTTTTTTATATATAAATAATAACCAATTGTATACTTGAGATTAAATGACTCGAGTTTATTAAAAATGGATCTAAAGTATTATTGATACTAAATAAACTTAAAAGATAATGAATTATATAAAATATAATCTCAAAAATTTAATAAATTGGTTTTTGTTCGTCCTGCTTTCATAATTTCCTAGTCTTATTTTGTGAGTTTTGTCGACAGAAGGTATGTCAGCTAACGAGTTTCGATAAACATTAAAATAAGAGTAGATTTCATGTGAGACCGTCTCACGGATCTTAATCCGTGAGACGGGTCAACCCTACCCATATTCACAATAAAAAGTAATACTCTTAGCATAATAAGTAATACTTTTTCATGGATTACCCAAATAAGAGATCCGTCTCACAAATATAACCCGTGAGACCGTCTCACACAAATTTTTGTCTTAAAATAAAATTTGATAGAATGATTAAATTAGATTTGAATGAAGTTGAAAAAAAATAAAAAATACATTTGTATACATCGGTGAACTAAGGGGTGAAAATTTTAATTTGGAATATATCAAAATTAAATAGTTTTGATACGTAGTGTGTCTATTATTAAAGCAGTCTCATAGATCCTAACCTGTGAGACGGGTCAACCCTATCGATATTAACAATAAAAAGTAATACTCTTAGCATAAAAAATAATAATTTTTCATAGATGACCCAAATAAGAGATCCGTATCACAAATACGACCCGTGAAACTGTATCACATAATTTTTTATCATATTATTAAGATGACACTGATCTACGAGATATAATGAATTATATTAAAATTGTACTTTATATTGATAAATGATTATATATCTCAACGATGAGCACGATAGAAGTTGGGGGATTATATTCCTAAATTTTTTCTTAAGATGTTAGATTTTTTTTTTGTCATTTGTTTTAAAATAATCAGATGGTCCGAACTCTGAAGCTTTGATTCCCAAATTCGTAATTTCGAAACAAAAGAGAAAGTAAAAAATGGAAAAAATTACCCACCTGTAAGAAATCGTTACGGAAAGTCGACACGTGTGAATTGCGGACGTAATTTATTCAACCATTTTCAACTTCAAATCGAATACGCATCCATTGTTCGTTTCGTCTTCTTCGAGTCATAGCTCAACAATTCTCCAAACTCGCCGAGTCGACGCGGGGATCCAGTGTTCCTCTCCTTTTCCTGCTCACCGGGTTCCACTGTTGTTCGATCCGAGCAGTAAAAATCCGGTGGAGTACCAGTTCATCGGCTTGTTAATGGTTCAGTTGATGAAAAACGGTAAATCGGAATCTCACAGCGAAAGGATGCCTCCGGTGAAGATGGAAGTGGAAGATCCTTTGGAAGAAGAGCATGGACCGCTTCAGAAGCGCGCCAAAGTAATTTTGTGTGATTTATATATTTTCTTCGTTTTTGTGCTTGCAGGTGTGTTTTGAAAATTTGTATTTTTTTTTATAGAAAATTTACTTGTTTCTGTGGGAATCACCAGCATAAATCTTCTGAAGGAGTGTTGGTTATATTGATTTATTGGTCAATTTTGATTTTTTTGTTTAACCTGTTGTGTTGCTTTATATTTTTAGTCGTTGAGGTGTTCGTTTAGGTTTTTTTTTATTACTAATATTGATGCAAGCTATTATTAATTTTTGAACTGGTTATGTAATTCATTGGTGATGAACTTGGGTTGGTCGATATTCTATATGATGTGTTGATTGGTGAATGATTTACTCGAAAGTTCCCGACTTGCTAAATTCGCGAGCGAAGAATTTATATACTGTACTCCTTATGTGGTGTGCGTATGCAATTAATTGTGATTCTTTGATTATTGTAAAATTAGTGGTATTTGGGATTTTACTTAATTTCCTTGGAACCCCCCCATCTATAAGCTGATCTTTGTGGATTTCAAAATAATAATGTTGATATTTGGCTATTACGTTATTCATATGATATGTGCTTTCACTACTTTAACAGAGTCGAGCAATGGGAGGTTTCGAAGTTCCAGCATCACAATACAACCCACTTGCTGAGCCTAGTCCATTGGGTTTACGCCTGCGGAAAAGCCCTTCACTCTTGGAGTTGATCCAGATGAAACTATCCCAAGCAAATAAGGCGAAAGTTGGAAGTCATGGACATGGTAAAAAAGAACCAAAAGGTGGTGCTGCATCTGGCGATAAGCTGAAAGCTTCAAATTTTCCTGCTTTAATTCTTCAGATTGGAACCTGGGAGGTACGTTTCTGTGTGTGGAAGAAAATATGTGGGGCTTTAAAATGAAATTTTGGTTGAAATCATGGAAACATTTCCTGCCTCTGCAGTATAAATCTAGATACGAAGGAGACTTGGTGGCAAAATGTTATTTTGCAAAGCATAAGCTGGTGTGGGAAGTTCTTGATGGTGGTCTTAAAAATAAAATTGAATTTCAGTGGTCCGATATCATGGCTCTGAAGGCAAATTACCCAGATGATGGTCCTGGAACTTTTGATGTTGTGGTATAAACCTTTGTTATCATTTTACTGGTTTTATAAGTATCTGGATGTTTAATTGCTTCTCCAATTACTGACACATTACCATGATATTTTCCCTCCTGTTGTTCCTGATGCAGCTGGCGCGACAACCTCTTTTCTTCAGGGAGACTAATCCTCAACCAAGGAAGCACACCCTCTGGCAGGCGACTGCAGATTTTACTGGGGGACAAGCAAGTATACACAGGTGAAATGAAATTTCATAACGTGCTTTGATATCCTTCTACGGCATGTCCTGGGATGCTGTAGCATTGTTATCAAATAATGTTTATAATCATGTGACATTCTAATTTCTCGTTGCAGGCGACATCATGTGGAGTGCCCACAGGGTTTGTTGGGAAAACATTTTGAAAAACTCATTCAATGTGATCCCCGTTTGAACATTCTCAGTCAGCAAGGCGAGATAACATCGGGTTCACCTTATTTTGAACCCAGGCACACTATGTTTGATGATCAGAATGAAAACAGTGAAATTGACTTGAATAAAGTGGGAAGCCCTTCCTTTTTCACCTTACATAATACCAATTCATCGTCAGGGGTTCAATCTTCTTCCTCTAAGAATGATCAAGATGCTCTTAGCAGAAATTCTGAATCGTATCCTCGTGAAACACCATCACCTAGTTCAGGTAAAATTGTCGCGAATTTTGAAGGTTTTGCTGAAATCTGGCTGAAGTTGCCGTTTCTTAGTAGTCACAACTTTGACTTTATCTATGTTTTAAGTATTTGGTCCTGCGCTGCTTCTGTTTGGATTTGTTATTTCAAGGCGGTAATATTTTAATGCTTAGTTTTGTTCCGTGTGTTTCTTTCTTTAGCAGAGTCAACCACATGAGCAATCTGCAGATTAAATTTGATCGAGGATCTTTCATTTTTTTATGGTATCGAAATGTCTTCCTTCGTGATAACTGATAACCAATATTTGCCTGCCGTATCTGCTATAGTGTTGAACTCCAAAACAATAGTTTGATGATATCCCGGTGGCATATCCCGGAAATGTCTTTTTTACCATTTTCACCAGGTCTGCTCATAAGCTTAGATCCCAATAGATCCAGTGAAAAGCCGAGGAATCTGCCGGTCTCTATATTATACAGAGGCAATAGATTATCCAATACCATAGTTCCCAGCTTATTGTTCAACGCTTATTATAATTCTTTAGTTATGCCAATCAATCATTACTCTTTTCATTTTAGTTTGGACAGTTGCGTTTTAGATCTATATGTTTTCTGGTCTTTCAGCCCCAAAATCTTAAAATTGCCGCACGAGTGATTTGTAACCAGCTCCAAGTTATTCGTAGAACAAGATTATCAAAATCTTCTTCCTCGAAATGCTTTCGGTTATTATTGTTTTTGTCTGGCTGCAATTTACTTTTTGGTTTCCTTTAGGTTGGTAAGTTACTATTGATTTAATTAATCACTCATTTTTATGTACTAACTAATTGAGGTACCATTTAATTATTGTAATGGTTGATATTTAACTTTTATCCGTAGTTTTCCTCTGGAATTTCAAGTAGTCATTTTCTGTACTGACCCTATGATCACAACAAATGCACTCAGTTAAGGACGCCATGGCTTCTGAAGATTTCAAACATGGTGGAATGGAGCAATTCAAAGCACTCAGCAACTGGGATCAGATCAGGGCACCCGGGCTCCATTCTTCCATGTCCATGAGTGACTTGGTGAGCCATCTTGAGAGCAGGATATCAGAGCACGGAACATCCAGCAATCCAGTTCTCTCGAGTGAGGATTGGCACAGTCTTGAAATATTGGACGATATAAACCGGTGCCTTTTTAGCGACCTCCAAAACATGCCAGACTCTGATGAGAAGCTGCTGATGTCCCGGGTGAATTCTCTTTGCTGCCTCCTGCAGAAAGATTCTGCAGCAGTTTCAAACTCCGAATCCAAAAACGACATTAATCCCAACTTCTCTTTCGAGCAAAAGAGAACTGACGAATACTACTCTGTTGGTGCATCCACTAGTGAATGCAGATCTGGTGTCCTTCATGACGAGTATAACGAAACATCCGGGTACAATCAGGCACCGGCTATGTCCAGGAAAGACTCGGTCGGAGAGTTACTGCTCAATCTCCCTAGGATAGCTTCTCTACCACAGTTCTTGTTCAATATCTCTGAAGATCTGGAGAGCCAAGCTAGATAACACGCCGCTTCGTCTTGTATATAAACATTTAGCGATAGTGTCGGGGATTCAGAAATTCAGATTGATGAAGAATCCTGTAAACTCTCATCTATGTGCTGGCTTTGAATCTCTGTTTGTATGTGTTATGTATTCTATTACATAATCAACGAGGTGCTGAAACATGTTTGTTTTGTATGCTTATATAGTCAGTCTTATCTTCGTTTTTAAGGTTGGGCAGAGTATTCCGCTGAAGGGTTGCGAGCCATGATTAACAGCGTATTGTGATTTGTCTGAAATTCGAGATTTCGAAATAAAGAGTTGAATTGTTAGCAAACTGGTCGGAGCAACGTGTAATATTAACAATTAGTCATACCACGAAACCTACTCTTGTCTTAGTTTGAGAAAATCTTTATATAGGAAAAACAATGATTAGTACGTAAATGATAAAGAAAATGATTGTGGTAGGATTGTAATATATGGTGTATAATAATATTATATTTGGTAAGATTTTTAAGTGTAGGATAAATTTGAATTTTTTGATGAAAAGACAAAATTGCCCTTTCTTTTAGCGGCCGGTCGGAAACGGCTGACGGGGCGGCGGCCGGTGGTCGGCCGGCGGCGGTCGGTGGCGGGGAGTGGTGGTGAGTTTGAATATAAGAGAAGGGTAAAATTGGAAAAATAGGAGGTATTATGAGTTGGATAAATAATCCTAGGGAGTGAGGAGGTATTATTTTAACCCACCTAATATAACCTAATCATTCATATGAGGGATTGACTTGGTTAAATAATCATGTGTACCAAACAAGGGATAAGGTGGGTTAAAAAAAATAAACCCACCATATCCCTCAAACCAAACACTACCTTAATATAAAAATAATCATTTTTCCAAGAATTCTGAAATTAATTTTATTTTGTAATCTTAAAATGCATTATGTAGGTAATTATATGTTGTCGGTAATAATTGTTCTGGTTGAGTAGAGCAATCGAAATATTGTGTTTGAGTTTCTATACGATTTTAATATTTGAGTTTTTTGATAAAATGGTAAGTGTTCGATCCTATAATGGGAAGGTCATAAATTTCGTTCTCAATAATTGCAAGAACTGTAATCATTGAAAGAAAGATTGTTGAGTGTAATAATTATCCCTAAACAATTGAAACGTCGTGGTTTAGTGTCTGAATCATAATTGTAAGAAAATATGAGTTTCATGGATTCTAAAAAAAACCATGACCATATTTATTTATATATTAGGCTTAACTTTAATATTTAGTGTAAGATTTATAACTTAACAATAAAGGCTATAAATTAAATCCTAATATAATTGACTGAATAAATTATGATATTATATCTATCTTTTTGGAACAAAAATTATATTATCTTCGTTACAATATTTATTTATGTATATTCTCCACAGTGAAATGTGAATCTTCTATTTTTTTTTAAAATGCGAGCTAGCATATGTAATTTCAAACGGGCACAATTAAGTTCACACGTGAATTTAATAATCCATGTTTTAAAATATTAATAATGCATGTCTTTTATACTAGTACCAAATATATATTCATGATTATCACACGAGTTCGAGTCTAAGCTCGGTATCATACTATGAGCTCGATTTAAATTTTGTAGAGTCTGATCTCGAAAAAAACTCGATTGAGCATTAAATTTCAAGTTCGAGCTCGACCAGTAAAAATATCAACTTACTAGAGTTCGTGATCTAAAAGATTGAAAATGCTTGTAGCATAATTTTAAGATTTAAATTTTGTATTTATATGTAAATTCTATATAACAGTAAAAAAAAAAAAAAATAGTTACTCATACTATCTTGGAAGCTACTCAAGTCAAACAATTAAAACTCAAACACAACTTGAGTTCGGTTAAATAAAGCTCGAGTCGAGTTTTCATCTAGCCACTCACGAACAACTTGACTCGCTTGTTACCTTAATTTTCTTAACTTATATTTACTCCACAATTAATTTGACTAAATATTTTTTTTTAAAAAAAAACCAGTCACATATGATACGACATTGGACTGCCTAAAAGGTAAATTTAAGCAAAAATGGGGCAACTCTCATCATCTCTTTGCCGGCTTTGAATGTGAATTACAAGACATCGAATTATTAAGCAAAAAATCATAGAGTTGTTCATGCATGATCGAATACTTGTCGCATTACCGGAAGTTATAATTGATTGTAAAAGCTCAACTCAAATATTTTAAAATGTCCGTACAACACCTCAAACATAACATTTTGATTGCTCCCCTGGTAAAACAAATTATTACACCCCAACCTTTTATTTATATACTTTAAAATTAAATAAAACAAAGATGTTATGAGGTAAAATAAAAGAGGTTGATTTTCTCCTTTATTTTTATTTTTTAAATGCATGCTATGATACATATAGTTTGACTGTGGCGGATTTTCCTAGCCTACATAAGTTCACACGTGAATTTTATAATCCATACATGTTGATTTTGGTTGGACCTATTATATAGTCATATATGTATATATTTAATATGTTGTTCATCTATTGCGTTTATCTCTGTACGCACCAACGAGGCGTCGTTCATTTATTGAATCGAATGTGATTAAACATATCCAAATTACATATCTAATAGATGATTGACACTTTATTTATAGATAAGTAGGTCTCTTGTGAGACGGTTTCAGGAATCTTTATCTGTGAGACGGGTCAACACTACCGATATTCACAATAAAAAGTAATACTCTTAGTATAAAAAATAATACTTTTTCATGGACGACCCAAATAAGAGATCCGTCTCACAAAATACGATCTTTGAGACCGTCTCATACAAATTTTTGTCTTTATAAATATAGAGATGACCGCGAACGACATAAAAATAATTATTTATTTTCTAAATTTACCTGCCTAAGAATCATAGAGCAGGTAAATCTAGAAAATAAATAATTTCCAATAATAATAATAAAATATGGCATATTCGCTCATATTTGACTATACCTAATATACTAGGATGCCAAAACTGAAAATAATAAAATAAAATAAAATAAAAACCACCAACTTTTCAAATTTATATATGATATATACCGTCTATATAAATAAATGAAGCTCTTCTTCAAAACTACTCATCCAAAACCCTTCGCATATATTGTATACTTAACTCAAGAAAGATGATCTCTAACACCAATATTATTGTTATAATAACAATATTGTTGTCTTTCTCAGGGATTCAGGCAAGAGTTTTGAATAATATCTCTGCGGAGACTGATGCAAATGGAAATAGAAAAGACATAATATTGTTAGCAAGTTCGGGTTTCCCAGTTTCGGGTTTTTTGACTCGCGTAAATGAAAGTTTGTGCAAATGGCTTACAACACTACTCACCGATGGTGATTGTGTGGGGATTGACTCAAGTGAAGGTTTTGTGGAGAAAACCTCCGCCCCGGCGCCACCGCCGCCAAGGTCATCTTCCGGCTCCCGTCCACTACTCGCATATATGTAATGTGTAGTTTTGTATCATGATGTTTAGTTTAGAAAGATGGGAGCTAAGGCTATCGACGTAGCTTAATTTCTAATGATAAATAATTATACAAAGTGTTGCATGTAATTTTTTTTTTAATTTTATTAATTTTTAATATAAGTAAATTATGGTTTGGGCATTGGTGAAATCGTGAAATCCATTATTTCGTTAATTTATTTTTAAATTTATCTTATTTGAGATAGTTTTACGGATTTATATACGTGAGACAGATCGACTCGTTACATACATAAAATGAAATTCAATACTT
Source organism: Primulina eburnea (assembly GCF_022965805.1). Lineage (NCBI taxonomy): Eukaryota > Viridiplantae > Streptophyta > Magnoliopsida > Lamiales > Gesneriaceae > Primulina > Primulina eburnea. The sequence continues at coordinate 31,705,507 of NC_133118.1, forward strand.
TTGACATAAAAAACAATATTTTACATGTATTGACTCATTCCATATGTTTATGAGATAAAAAATAATACTTTGTTGCATACCTCCTCAGTTTTTTGTGTTTATTTTTACCGTTTTTCCCATATGTTTTTCCCATATGATTGATATTTGGAAGAAAACATATATTTTTTTATTTGATAGAGTCGTCTATATATCAAAATCACACTGGATTGAAAAAAGTGAGATATAGATAAGTGAACACATACACACATATATATATATATATATATATATATATATATATATATATATATATATATATATATATATATATATATATATATATTGTATATTGATATGTTTAGATTGATTTTACTAATGATGTTATTCAAACGATTTTAAACATTATTTAATATTTTCAAATGTTAGTCAACCACGTGATATGATATACAGGGGTGGATCTAGGATTTCGACACTGGGAGGCCGCTTACAAAAGACAAACAAAAATTTAGAAGGGAAAAGACAAAAATTCTAAGGGTTATATTGAACAAAACATCAACCGTACGTTTCTTAACAAAAGTATTTCTAACTAAAAGAATTCGACGTTCCTTAAAGTTTTCAAAATCTTCAATGATATTATCAATACAAATATTTTTAGCAATTTCTCTTTCAATAAATATCATCAATGCATCCGAGAGAAAAGCATCCTCCATTTTGCTCCGAAGCCGAGTTTTGACGATATTCATAGCTGAGAATGATCGTTCTGTAGTAGCTGTAGAAACTGGAAGAGTCAACACAAGCACGATCACTCTAAAAACAAGGTCGTATATATCAGCTTTTTTAGTCTTCACCAACCATTGACACAACTCATAAAGCTTTATCTTTTGCTAGGGAATACTCTAACCAAGGAAAAGCTCATACCAGGACGATTGAAACCTGCAAGGATGAAGACTGTTTTTGTTTAGTGGGTATTCTGAAAGTATTGGCTGAAATGCTTTCAGATTTAGATAAGCTCGACGAATTTCCTCTTGCTCATTGGGAGAGTATTCCCATATTTGTCGACGCAATCCTGGATCACGCTCTAACAAGTTAAGATCAACCCCGATATTTTCAACCTTTCTAAACTTTTGAGACTCAACCTCAGGTGGAAGATTATCATCCGAGGCTATGGACTGAGCTGTAGAGTTGGGTGAATCTAATTGATTTGGTATCTTCCTCTTAAAGAATTTATCAATTGTACCAGATTTTCCCATTTATGAAAAAAAAACTACACCTGAAACAATAAATAAAATTTGATCGTTTAAATCAACTAACATCATAACACCATAAAATCTCATAAATCAAACATGAATTCAATAATCCATAAGTTCAAGAGGATGTAGAATTACCTGCTTTCTGAAAATAAGTATTAGTACTGTCAATTATTTCCAGCAATAATTACCAAAAACGCAGCTGAATCCAGTTGTTAGCTGACCCGGGACGGCAGCTCGCCGAAGAAGACGCCGGAGCTTTGCCGGTGACTAGAAATAGTGAGGAAATCAATCTGGAAACAGGTGGAACAAATTACAAACTAATTAATTAAAGTAATAAAACAAAGAGCAAAATATTAAAAGATGGAACAAACTAATTAATTACAGCAATACAGCCCACGAAGAACCAGATGGAAGATCACATCGACGAGCAAATCTACGAGATAAATACGAAACAATGTCAGTACAAAATAAAAAAATCGATACTCCGAAAAAATTGATAAGAGTATAACAACTACCTGATATGGACGAAATCGTTTAAGAAAATGTTCGGCAAGGACAGGTATATGTAGAAAAATAGCGACGGTTTTATTAAGAACCGTCTCTATATAGCGACGGTAAAGCATGATACCGTCGCTATATAGCGACAGTGATGAGAAGCCCTGTCGCAATATAGCGACGGTTTTGACAAGAACCGTCGCCGATCTGGATCGGCGACGGGTTTTGCAAACCCGTCGCTATATTGCGACGGGTTTAACCTAACCATCGCTATATCGCTATATACTAACATTTTTTTTTAAATTTTTTGGGGGGGCCGTGGCCCCCGTTCGCCCTACATTAAATCCGTCCATGATGATATATTTATTTAATATTTTCAGATTTTGTGTCACCACGGACAAAATCAGTATGGATCAAATCTTTGTTGAACGAAAACTCTAATATTCAGATTCTATCTGTGGTGATTTTTTTTTTTATCTTATTAGATATATATTAACTTTATCTTGCAAAAGTGAAGGTAATATTTGATACAAGGAACACGAATGTATGCATAGAGTTCTTTACGTCGTTCGACATCTGCGCTCTTATGAACACGTAAAGAGCTAACATCTGAGCACATCATATAAAGAGAAATATTTCATGCGTAACATATAATAGTATCTACAATTTTTACCTTTTTTTTTTTTTTAATCTTGGAAATCAATTACGTGGTATAAATATTTTATATTACAAAAATATTTACAGATATTCTAAATCTTTTTAATCATAAAAATAAATCTTGAATTTTCAAGGCATTCGTCATGTGGGATTATGACTTGTAAAGTAGAGGAAGTCCAACCGCGACCACTTGGGTAACATCTGACCATATTATAAATATTTCTTTAAATAATATATTCCATTTTATAATTGAACTGTATATAGCTAAAAAATAATAGATAATATTTAAATTTACTTCTATAAATGTATATAAAACAATAAATAATATAATTTGAAATTAATTTTTTCATGCTATTTTTTTATGAATATATATAGGTTATAAATACTGAAATAAAACAAGATAATTTGCAAGAATGAATAAATAAATCGGAGAAAAAAACACGTGATACAACGTGCTATATTGTATGTAGAGGTCAAACGACGTCTATTTTTTATAAAAAAAATTTATAAGCCTATTTTGGACTCAAAAATTTGTAATATGAATAATAGATGTCTTGTAAGGCGATATCTAAGATATATTTGAAAAAAACTTGTGAGAAACGGTCTCATGGGTCGTATTTTGTGAGATAGATATATTATTTGGGTCATCTATTACTTTTTATGCTACGAATATTACTTTTTATTGTGAATATCGGTAGGGTTGACCAGTCTCACCGATAAAAATTCGTGTGATTGTTAGATTCATGGGATTGTGTCACAAGATACTTACTCCGATCTGAGATACGATAAAATATCTTGTAAGACGATATCTAAAATATGTTTTTGTGATATAGATCGATCCGATCCACAATAAGAATGGCAAAAAATAAATCCGTCTTACAAAATTGATATTTAAAACTACGTTTGGATTAGTTTTTGTTTTGAGGAATAACATAAAAGGACAGACGGCCGTTATTCTTGTTATATCTTATATTTGTTACTGTTAACCCCTCTTTTGTGCAAATTGTATTATTTTTCTTCAACAAAACGCGGCTCGTTGATTCTTCGCAATCTCGTATAAGAAACCACAAGCTACCCTCTTACCACTTGTTATCAATATTATTTCTTTGAACCCTAATCGCGTTTGTGTAGTACTCTAACAGCAGAAATAGGAATCGAGTTATTAAACTAGATTGCGTTTCCCTTTTCTTGATTGATACCAATAATTCGATTTCAATAGTTGTTAAACTTGGTTTCTTTTGGTTTTATGTTTGCTGGTTGAGTTTCAAGAAATAACGCATTGCACGTTGTGGGAGCCAATATGTTTGTGAAGAAGAGGGGAGACGTGGTTCGAGCGGAGGGTGTGAATGAATATGGAGATGGGGTTGCATGGCTTAGGGGGTCGGTGATCGGGAAAGGGGGTTTCGGGTGTGTTTATATGGCTACTCTCAAGAATCCCAGATCAAAGCATAGCTATTTTCCGTCAGTGATGGCTGTGAAATCGGCGGAGGTTTCGGTTTCCGGTTCAATTCAGAAGGAGCGGGAGGTTTTGAGTAATGTCAAGGGATGTCCGAACGTAATCAAGTGTTTTGGGGAGGAGACGACGACGGGGGATAATGGTATGATGGTGTATAATCTGTTGTTGGAGTATGGTTCTGGTGGAACCTTGGCACAGAGGATTAAGAAATCCGGTAGTGGTGGATTGCCTGAATTTGAGGCTAGGGTGTATGCAAGGTGCATTCTTAGAGGTTTGAAGCATATTCACGGCATTGGCTATGTTCATTGCGATTTGAAGCCCGATAATATTTTGCTTTTGCCTAGTTCTCGAAGAGAAGGAAATACTGAATTTAATGCTAAGATTGGAGATTTCGGATTGGCAAAGAGGGTAAAACAGAATAAGAAGAGGAAGCTGTGTCCTTATTGGAGGGGTACTCCTATGTATTTGTCGCCCGAGGCTGTGATGGATAACGTGCAAGAAGCTCCAAGTGATATTTGGGCGGTTGGGTGTATTGTGCTGGAGATGTTAACTGGGAAGCATCCGTGGCACATAGAAAAAGAGTTGACGGCAAAGGAGATTCTTGCGAAGATTGGTACGAGGGATGAATCACCGAAATTTCCAAATGATATATCAAAAGATGCTAGGGATTTTCTAAAGGGTTGTTTTGTGAGGAAGTCCAGCTTCAGAATGACAGCCGAAATGCTGTTGAATCATCCGTTCATTAGAGGCTTGGAAGACAATGAAGCAATCGAATATGTTGAGGAGCCTGAAGGTTTGAATGAGATTGAGACTATATTGGTGGTATCTGAGAGCGACTATGAGTTGAGTCCTGGATCATATTCAGACGAGTGGGGCTATACTTCTGACGGGGATTCATTTTCTTATTGGACTGATGAGGATGTAAGCTATTGTGAGAATAAAGTCGTGTCTGATTTTGTTGAAGAAATTGAGGTTGAAAAACTCGAAAGCATCACAAACTCTTGCGTTGATGCTGGGCTGACTCAATCAACCGAGGCTTCGTCAGAAGTTTCACCAAGAAAAGAAACGCAGTTTCCTGTTAATTTTACCATTTCTACGGGCGTCTAGCTAACTATATGTTTAGATAAGGAGTCAATTTTGCTGGTGAGAGGGAGTTATTTTTGCTTCTTTTTTGGTAGGTTCTGTTGATTATTGATAGTCCATAGTATATTCATTTGTGTAGTAGGAAATTCATCGGAGATTGGTTATATCGATTGATTCTTCTTCTTTTTTTGGTTGTTAATATCTACTAAAGATTTAGTTTCTTTTTCTATATTCATCATCCTACAAATCACATATTCTTACTCTGAAACTGGTTCTGAGTTCTGGCCAATTAATTGGATATCTCGAACTTGTCGCACTAACTATTTTTTCTTGTATTTTTCGAGGAAATCGCGCAAAGACCTGCTTTTATGTATTTTGTTCGACACTTAACTCTCGGTTGAGCCCAAACCGCTTGAAGCGATCATCAGAAACTCATTATTCTCTATACAGTGGAAAAATCTCGCACTTGCTATGTTTTACTTTTAGAAGAGAGGAACACATCAATGGATCAACGTTAAAATGTATTATTATAGGAGACACATTACATCATTAACTGATGTGCAACGTGCACGCTGCTTTGGTCTCGTTAAGGTTTAGAAAATTGCAGCAAGTTTTCCACTTTCCTACCTTAAGAACACGGTGATGAATCTTGCTTATATGCCATCTTCTTGCAAAACTTGAAGATAGTCCAATACGCGTTGAACTAACATGCTTTGCAGTGAGAAATTTATTGCCTCATCTGTCTATATGTCCTGCTTTGTGAGGGATTGAAGATCAGGATTGCACTTTGAACATATGCAAACAAAAAGTGATTGAAAACTACTGCATGCAAGCCATTCAAATTTCCGTAATGACATGATGCTCACATGTTTGGTTGAGATGAAGTGATGAAGATTATAGAGATATAGAAAGGCATAAATCATCAGCCTGTAATTTATATAGCTGGCATATCAAGGCTAGCTCTAGGTGATCCAAATTAAAGATTCAATGACAAGTTTATTCGACAACCAAATCGCCATATTGACATAAACTGCTGGAATGGAAGGCATCGTTAAGATCTCTCCCACTTGAATGTTTATGACTATATTTATTGCTTATGTGCTTGTGTTACAATAATATACTGCTGTGTTACAATAATATACTGCGGGAATAATTTGTCTAGCACTTCTTAGTAACATAATAAGTGACAAATAAGATATTAGACTGCAAAATATAGTTGTCCCTTATGATCCTTGTAGCTTTTTTAAGTAAGATTTTTCTGAGTGAGTATAAAAGCTGGAACTCATCCTATCGAAGTGTCCATATCAGTAGATTGTCATCCTGAAGGAAGAACATTGCGTAGAGTAGCAATTGGTAGGATACTCGTAATAAAGTTTAACAGAACACATGAGTACTACTTACTGAGAATAAACTCCGTCGTATGTAGAATCAAATCATAAATGTCAAGTAACAGACCATAATCTAAGGATCAATTAATATTTTGGTTACAAATGCATGTCCCGAGAAGATGGTGAGATTCATGTTTGAGGGGATCATCAATCTTGTTCATCTATCTCAATCTTTAGCTTCTTGTGTTGGAGATAAGTGACTAGAATTAATGCATTAAATACTTGAACCAAGTTAACAACTGATTTATAAACTAAAACCTTATGTAAGCATTTGTTAAGTAAGGAAACAAAGACGCCGGACAGCAGATCTTTCCAACTACATTCCAAATCAAAAGTTTCAAAATTTGCAGAGATGGAGGATTTGATCAAGAACAAGCTGCTGAGGTGTGTCGTCAAGATTTGCTCCCAGTGAGCGAAATACTCTGGTGGATTCTGATGAGAAGTTGAATGAAATAATGGATATACTCACAGGACAACAATCAAACGCCAAGCCGTAGCAATTGTCTGCTCTCCAGTGTAACAAACCAGTCTCCCCAACACTTTCAGTTTATTTATATTCATGAAGTATTATAGTATATTGAATAAATTTGTAAATTGGTAACAGAACTTTAAAATATAACTTTAATTGTAGTTTTATAGAAATATTATATTTGTTGTAAAAATTAATGTTATACATAGACTTATTATATCAGAAAAACTAACAAAACTTAGTTTAAAATAATAAAATATAATATAGGTTAAATTCAATTTTAAAATAATTATAAATATTTATTTTACATAAAAATATAAAAAAGAAGGGAAAAATTGCTTATTTTATTTGCAAATTTCGATCTGTATTATGTCAAGTATCAGTCCCCTCGTCTTTCATTGTTGTAAGCAAATATCATGGTTAAATAAACGATCATGATTTATTCATTCAGTACGTATGTTATAGGTTGAGGGGGGAATAAGAGCACTGCTTAGCATCATCAACATAACCATCTTTTGCAGTTGCTTAATGGTTCAAACCATCATGAAATATGATTTATTTCAGTTTAAATAAAATATTTTCACCCTCATACGCAAACACAAGTGGCAATAAATGCTTCAGCAAATTCAACTCTTAGACCAAGTCATATTAATTTGATTGTAGAATTAACAAACAATGTCTTTGCATAGATTGATACTTAAGATATTCGAATGATTTTCATTTGTTTTTGTTGCTTAATGGCTCAAACCATTACGAAAGCAAATGTTTTACTAAATGAGACAGCAAAGTCAACTATATCAATGATAAATAAAACGAGGAAGATAGTGTTTGCAAATGATTAAAAAAAGTGATTATCGTTTGGATGGCCGAAAATATCGGGTTTCCCGAATGGAATCTTGATTTCTAAATTTCAAGTTTAGAAATTAAGCTCTATAATGGAGAAGGAGCAACTGGCTTCCTAGCGGCTAGCTGCGGGTTCGACTCATATTTGGTATGTAAATTTCAGAAGATAATCAGTATTTCGAAAGAGTGGCATCATAAGTATTAATGTGACAAAAGTTGCTATGATCTTCATTACTCCTGTTGCAGCAAAACTAATTCTATTATAATCCTGATGCTATGTTCTATGAAATTTATCTGCAGAAGTCGCGTTAACAACTGAAAGTTCAAGCTTCAAAGATGGCGGCGGCCTATGCAGCTCTAATGTCTCTTATGCATACTTCGGAGCTGATCTTGCACCCTTCCCAGTTATGGCTTCCTATATGCAGAAAGCAGATTGAATCCCTGCTGCAAAAGGTTTGTTTTCTTCAAGAATTTCTTGAAGATTATTCACATAGAGGCCACGAAGAAATGGCTGGATTGGAGAGGCAGATCACAGATATGGCTTATGCAGCAGAGGATGCCATTGAGTTTCATGTATTTGATCGAATTCTAGAACGGTCTACCGGTAGTGAGGCAAAGAGCTCCACCAGCTTCTATGAATATATCCATGAACTTATAGAAGAAATGCAGTATTTGATCAAAACCAAAGTGATGAGGATTAAAGAGACTATTGGGGACTCTAAGGAAGGTCAGGCGTTCATTGATTTTTTGCCTGCCGTTTCGCCAAGTTTAGCTCCCAATGAGCAAACTACTCTGGTGGGTTCTGATGAGAAGTCAGTTGAAATAATGGAGAGACTCACAGGACAACAATCAAGTCTGCAAATCACAGCAATTGCTGGAATGGGAGGAATAGGTAAGACGACTCTAGCTAAAAAAGTCTTTGAGGAACCATATATTAAGCATTACTTTTATATTCGTGGTTGGGTTACAATATCTCAAAATTGTAGTGCTCAAAATATTATTTTAGAACTGCTGTCAGACATCAACCGAGGCAAAAAAGAAGCTACTCTAAGTGATGATCCGTTAGGTGGACAATTACACAAAAGCTTACTCGGTAAGAGATATTTGATAGTTATTGATGATTTGTGGACTACTGAGGTGTGGAATGAGATACGTGCATTTTTCCCCGATAACTGTAATGGATGCCGAATTTTGATAACAACGAGACAAACGAATTTAGCCAGACAACTAAGTTCTTTCGAGCCTTTCGAAATGAAATTTTTAGATGATGAGCGAAGTTGGGAGTTACTGTGTGATAAGGTGTTTGGGAAAAAAGGTTGCCCTTGTGAACTCAATGAAATAGGAAAGAACATTGCAGTAAAATGTGGAGGACTTCCTCTAGCAATCGTGGTGATCGGTAGATTTCTTGCGAAGTCTAACATGACACAAGAGTTGTGGGAATATGTTGCGGAGAATTTGCCATCCATCATAAATTCAAGTGACGACGAAAACTGCATAAATATGTTATATTGGAGTTATAATAACTTGCCTATTCACTTGAAATCACGCTTCCTCCACATGGCTTCTGTTCCCCACTATGTTTGGCATGTAAACAGTCTCATCAAGATATGGGTAGCAGATGGTTTTTTAAAACCAATAAGAGACAAAAGTTTGGAAGAGGCTGCATACGAGTACATAACAGATCTTATTGATAGAAACCTCATTTTTGTTCATGAACGAAGTGCTATCGGAAGTTTAAAAACTTGTGGTATGCATGATCTTTTGAGGGTCCTGTGCCTAAGGGAAGCTCAAAGGGAAGATTTTGTTTTTGTCATACGTGATCCCAAACCAGATATTCCACTAGAAATAAAACTCAAGCGCCGCCTTTGTTTCCAAGGTGCAGCCAAGATACTCGACACTCAAATCCTCGATCCAGCATCACTGACACGGTCTATGATTGGTGAGTTTGGTTTGACGAAATCGCTCGCTTCAAGTGTAAGATTGTTGAGGGTGTTGCATGCAGAGGCTGAAGAAATTTCCATGAAAGACGAGGAAATTATGCAGCTAGTGAACCTAAGATATATGTTTATTTTTGGTAAACCGGAGTTGAATTCATCATGGGGGATTACTTCTTCGATATCACTATTTTGGAGTCTGCAGACCTTGGGTTTTAGCGATGGCTCGAGTGATACAATTTCTCTACCTTCAGAAATCTGGAACTTGCCACATCTTAGACATATTTGTGTTGATACAGTTGTTTTACCTGACCCTCCTTGTTCTGAGCATGATTCTCATGTGTTGGAAAATTTACAGACTCTCATCATCGTTCGAAATTTTAGGTGTACAAAGGAGGTTCTTAAAAGAGCTCCAAATCTGAAGGAATTACAAGTTATTTATGATCCTCTATTCTTAGAAGTGCAAGAACCAGAACCAGGGTCTTGGCCTTACTTCTGCCTAGACAATCTTGTCCGCTTGCAAAAACTCGAATCACTAAAGCTTACTCAATATGGCCGACTCACGATTTCTTTGAAATACCTCAGCTTCCCACTATCTCTTAAAGTGTTGGAATTACGAGGCTGCTTCTTACCTGGGGAAGATATGAAAATTGTTGGTTCATTGCCTAATCTTGAGGCACTTGAGCTATGGTTCTGCGAATTTGAAGGCCTTGAGTGGTGTCCTGTAGAAGAGGGATTTGCTAGATTGAAACTGTTGGATATCAACACGACTGATTTACTACATTGGAGAGCAGACAAGAGACACTTTCCAATCCTCGAGCACCTGTCTCTCTACAAGCTAGATTTGGTAGAAATTCCTTTAGACCTTGGGGAAATTCCAACACTCAGAAAAATCAAATTGCTTTGCTGTACTGACTCTGCTATCACTTCGGCGAAGCAAATACTTGAGGAACAAGAGATCATGGGAAATGAGGATCTGCAACTCATAGTTGAAGGAAAGAAAGAATGATCACAATTACCATGCCTTCTTGCAAGGTATTTTCTAAACAGAAACCTCATCTCATCCACTTGGTTTTCTTTGAAAAACTAGTCTCACATAAAAATTGTTCTGTGTTTATCTATTTCCCCTTTACATTTTGTCAACCATCCCATTTGAATACAAGATTATATCACTAAGATTTAAAAACATGTTTACAAGATAGAAAAGTTAAAATATGAAAGCTGGAGAAACTAAATTGATTGATGGAAAGTATAACTAGAACTAAAAACTAAAATTCCAGATATTAGCTTTGATTGAGTGTTGTCTTCTGCATGGTTTTCTTCATTTTAAACTTGATTCCTCGCATTGGTTCCCGAGTCAGTATCTTAACTGTTTGGCTTCACTGTCCCATTACTTGCAGCATTAACATTAACAGTCTCATTCTTATTTAGGTCATCCATAAAAAAACATTTATTTTTTATTGTGAGTATCGGTAGAATTGACATGTCTCACAGATAAAGATTCGTGATACCGTCTCACAAGATACTTACTTTTATTGTATGAGATTTGATCACTTCCGTGCAACTGTGTTTGACCTGATCTTGTTATCCCTTAATTTCTCTACTTGGTTCCTTGAGCAGGTTTCCCGAGTGCCCAATTCCACTACCCCACTACCCTCCATGGGGGTCTTGGAATCTATGACCAATTTTTTTTGCAGTTCATCCCGTCGCACACTTATTTTATTTTGTTCGAACTTGCTAAAGATTTGTAAGAATTTGTTATTGAAAACTTCTAGGTGACATTGCTGGAATTGATATTCTTGAAAAAAAATACTTATTCTCTGTCAGTGTTTAAAATAATGTTGTAATAATTTTTTTCGCCACAGATGCTACCTCAACTCTAGAATGATGAGTTACGTGGTCTCATTTGCAAAAGATACCTTCAAATTTTATGGAAATTAGTGCACCGACGCACGCGTTGTGTATTTATATAATATTTTTTTATAATTTATTTGATTTATATTTAAATTAGGATAAAAAAATACCTTCAAATTTTATGGAAATTCAAATCATTTTATATTAGTTGACTCAAGGGGAAACCCCAAAATAGTCCCTATAGTTTGATACAAATTCCGATTTGATCTATCTTCTTCAATTGTTCCCAAATTAGTCCTGAACTTTTGAAAGATTGCTCAATTTAGTCCTTCAAGATAAAATATTTTCAAAAAAATCCAAGAATAGGATATAAATAATTGATAAATGTCAAGAAATTTATATCACTGTCTAGGTGGAATGTTTCAGACAAACTGAATTATTATAATTGTGTAAATTACTTGGCTGGGGAGGAGACTTCTTCTTAAATCATTTATTTGAACATATGTTTGAGATTTATTATTTATAAGTTTTATTCTTATATTTTGGACATTAAAAATAAGAATATCTAATCAATGTTAGATATCATGAACAACTAGGAACAAATCAGATTTTTAAAGTAAAATATGATTCAAAATACTAGATTTCTAGAAATAGACCCGAATTATCCAAAATTCGGCACAAAATTATGACAACCAGCTATATTATAGAATACAAATTTTGAAGAATTTCTTGAAAAACAAGAAAAAAATTCTTGTAAAATTGGAAGATATTCAAATAAGGATCCAAAACCTAAAACAACAACATAGTTTTAGTCAAAAGAGGAAGGCTATCACTATCATTTGATACATAACTCTTATTACATCAAAATAGGAAAGAAAAAGTGATATGAAAACCTCTAATTGATGAAGAAAAAATTATCAATCTTATCAATAATCTTCAAGACATTGCAAAATCTTTTATAAAAAATTTTAAGTTCGTAGATTTAAAATGAACATAATTGTAGGCGATCGATACCTAGTTACTACTAGAAACATTCCGCAAGAACCACCAAGATGTGAATGTGGGATCTTATAACACATAGGATGGAATCACACTGATTTCCAAGTTGGAGGCGAATCACACCCATCAGGGACTCGGTCAAGAAAGAACCAACTTCTCTTGCACCAAACATTCTATGAGAAGACAATTTTGGGATCAATATATCCTTATGAGCTTTTTCTTAACTTTGAAGTACTTGAATTCAAAAATAAAGAAGATCTCATAGAGATGATTGGACATCAGCTATTGTAGCAAGAACACTTGATCTAAACAAAAAATGAATCATTAAAATTTTATAAATGAGTCTTATGAGATCAGTCAAAATTGATTGGAATATGACTTCGGCAGAAACCAAAGAATAAGACCTAATAAGAGAATCTCTTAGTGAGATAATGAGAAGAATAGCTACCATGTTCAATGCAAAGTTATTAAGGGTCGACTATTTTAATAGTCAAGATACAAATAATAAAAAAAAAATATACTCAAGCTCTGTATAACTTAGAATTACATGATATTTGTTTGGGAGATGAATACATTATGTTATTCACTAAATACAGGTAAATTCAAGGGTCGAGCAAAATATAGCAATGCAGCTTTTCTTCAACAAAATGTCAAGTTCTTAGAGAGAAAATTGATAAGAGAATATATTCCCGACAATACAAACACTGTAGCTAAGAGAGCCTATTTTCTAAAAAAATTGGTAGAGTGGTGTCATATGACTTCATTAAAAAATATTAAAGAGTATTAACAAACGTACCCATCTATGTTGTAGAAAAAATGATCTTTTGACGATCATTGGAAATAAACAACAAATGCAGAAAGAAAAAAATTTAGATCTCATCCATATGACTGAATTGAGAGAAGTGGAAAAAGTTCTTGGAAACAAAAACTTTATGATTTAGACAGAAAGTCAGATCTTACAAATCTGGACAAAGAGTTGGACATCACGAAATAGGATTTCGCCCCATGCATCGAGATCATCTCGAAGCACTGGATGAACTCTAACAAGAAAAACTTTCAAAATAGCTCACACTAGATCTAATGAAAGTTTTAAAGATTATAATTACTGGACATGTGGAGAAAGATGACACATTTCAACCAACTGTCTAGAAAACGATAGAAAGTGAATAAGATGCTTCGAGCCAACTCTGGATATTGAAGAAGCGATTTATTATCAAAACATGATTCAAGTATATCAGTTTGAGGATATTCTCTCAGGCGATAGTATATATGCAAAAGAAAAAGTTTTGAGTTAAGAAGAATTTGATTTAGAGGCAAAGTTAGAATCCGACGAAAAAGAAGCGTTTCGACACGAAACATGTGATGCTTTGTCTAGATTCTTTAGCCAGACAACTATATTTCATAATACGGTCCAAAAGATTATGAAAGAGAATCCTAGCACACAGAGATATCATTGATTCCATGCAGTATATGTAGAAAAGTTCTTAGAAATTCTTCGTCTAAGAAACAAGAAACATTATCTAATCCGTAAGGTTTCCTGTTTCCAGAAGGAAAATGACTATATCAATAGAACTTACAACAAACCAGATGAAGATGGTTCGATTAATATAGTATAATTATATATTAAATAAATAAATTTCGAGTCTTTCGAGTACTTGTTTTCGAGCGATAGTTCGATTACTTCACGAACGTATTCGTATTTTTCGAGTCGAATTTGAAGTCGAACTTCCATTCTAACCGAAGTTGAGCCAAATGTTTTAAAATTTTCAATATTTGAATCAAGCTCGAACTCAAATAGAACTAACAAATAGAATTAACAATTTTTTTATATAAATAAATAAATAGCCGATTTACCGAAATTATAGAATTAAATTGATTTGTTCGATTATTTTGGTTTGACTAAAATATTGTTCAACCGAATCATGTTCATCGAATGATAAAATTATGAACAGATAATATCTTTTTTGCACAAATTAGTAATTAAAAATGTTATAAACATGAGTTTTGTACTCATTTAATATCGATAAAATAATTCGAACGAATTATATGACGAACATAATTATTTTTTGATTATCAATTAAATTGAATCAAAAATTAAATGAGTTCGAATTTTATCGAGCGAAAAAAGTTAATCGAAAAGATTATGTATATATATTATTATTATATTATAATATTATATACATAATTTTTTTTTAAAAAAAAAAAGAAAAGGAAGAAAAGAAAAGGTGCCGTGTGATCTGTGGTTGAAGAGGCACCTCTTCAACTCTTCACCCAATTCATTGACTTGGCCGAAAGGTCAATTCATTGAATTAACTCAAGCAATGCATCATTTTATGAGGATTAATGTCTCTTGATTTTCTTCTCCTTTGTTTCTAAATTTAATTTTACTAGAAAAATGCACGTGCGTTGCACGTAAAAAACTAAACTACTGAAAATATATGTACGAAATTTTAATAATATTTAAATGAATTAAAACATGGTTATTAACATTTATCAACTGAAACAAATTAAGCCATAAAAAATAAAAAAATCATGACCATAGATGGTATATAAATCAGAGAAAGTATCTTATCCACTTGACACACTTTTCAATATGCTTCTTGGTTGATTTTGACAACTCAACAGCTCTTTGTCGTAGTTTGTTATAATATACATATAATTATTTTGATATGCTGAACAAGTATCTGATCGTCTTTAACATCTATTATGTTATTTATCATCCTTATCCGGGATCTGACATGCTCGTAGTTTACTTCTTTATCACGACATTTTTTCGATTTTCTATATTGTTTTTATTTGATAATCTTATTTTTCCGACTATTTTTTTGTTGTTAAATGATTTTTTAGCTTTTGACAATAATTAACTATAACTCCTAAGAAAAAATGCTTTTACTCGTGATAAGTTTTCACTTGTGACTAAAAGTATTTATAACCAATATATTCTTCAACAACATAACCAATGAATGGTGTTGCACCTTCTTCAAATATTGTGATATTTGTGATATCATTTTTATATATTTAGTATCAATATTTTCAACATATAGCTGTAAGGTTAATAAATTTTTAACAACTATTTTTCAATCAGTGTGAGAAAAATACTTGAATTTTTTCAAATGGCCATATCTTAGAATTGTGTCCTCATTTAATTTGACACAATTCAAGAAAATCATCTTGATCGTCGTTTTTTGGAAGCTTTGAAATAATGATTACGAGCATCATGTCATGATGATGATATAGTTTCAATCTCATTTGTTGCGTTTAGAACATAATATTATATTATTCATTGAAACAAAACAAATTTTCTTCTATCGAGTTTATATTTTGTTTTATAATATTTTATATCTTATGGAACGATATACAAAATTAATTATTGTATTTTAAAAAGCTTGAGAAGAGATACGAATAATGTAATTAAGATATGCATATGAGATATCATTCAAATATATGTCAAAGTATTTGTCTTATTCAATATCTCATCTAATAATATAACCATTTAGATTTGATGAGCATTTTATGAGAGTCAAAATTAATTTGATGAAATATTGTAGAATTTTATTTGAATTTCAATATTTTGCTAAGTGAATTTATTTGACGAGGATTTTTCTATGCTACCATCATATATGTTATGAATTAGCTAGTTAGACACTTTGACTAAAAAAAGAGACAAAAACAATCTCGTATCACCTCGAAATATATCGAGATAATATTGGAGAAAATAAAGTGAAACTGACTCAATGTCTCAATAAAATGCACATAATTGATCTGTTATATTGTGTCAACAAAGTTTTAGAATTGTTCTCATACCATTATAAATAGAATGAGAATTATGCACAATTTGTTTTTCATGTATTTCTTTTTCTAAATGAATAATTTTTTCTTTTTGAAAAAAACTATTTTATTGAGAAATATTGACATTTTATATGACATTCGTATGTCGCACAACCATGAAGTAGCAACATAATCATTATATAACACTTAACGTACACATACAATTCTTCAATTCCTTCTTCATTATGTTTCGTTGAAATTTAAATCTGAATCATTCTTGATCTTAACATTTTGTTTTAAATATGATTTAATATATATATATATATATATATATATATATATATATATATATATATATATATATATATATATATATATATATATATATATGTTTCATGTTACTTAATTGGACCTAATTTCAAATATCTATAAAAAAAATGTGCTTGAATTATATCATACAGAAATTAGGACATAGTATGTAGGACCGAACGCTTGCCGCTTTACCAAAAGCTATAGCTAGTAGTAATGGTGCAACTTAAATCTTTTAAATCGCGCAGCAGCTCAAGCACCACAGTTCGGCCGCTCAAGCAAGCAGGGACAATTATTGCATCCAACAATCTTCCTCCCAATAATTGCACTCCTTGCATTCAATGAGAATCGAACCCGTGACCTTGGCTCTGATACCAATTGTAAGACCGATCGCTTGTCGTTTTACCAAAAGCTATAGCTAGTAGTAATTGTGCAACTCAAATCTTTTAAACCGCACAACAGCTCAAGCACCACGGTTCGACCGCTCTACCAACCAGGGACAATTATCGCACCCAACATAGTAATACACAACATTATTTTTTTTCATCAACTATGTTTGTCAAAACTTTTTTGTTCAAAATTTGACGCATTTCGTAGACTATATGTATGAAAAACCAAGAAATTATATAATTCACAGAAACCATTTACTATTCTCTTCGTAGAACAGAAGACCCAAAATACGTACGTGGCTTTGATTGATGTACTCTCATACTTATTTTTATATAAACAACAAGACACATGATATAATATCAGAAAAATCAATTACCGCCAACAATACTAACCAAAACGAATAAAAATATCATAACACAAACAACCTCGATAAGAAAAAAAAATGATGACTCAAAGTTTAAAAATAATTTATTTAGTACAATAACAAAAAAATTGAAGTATATACGAGCAATAAAAGCATAAATCACTCTCAAATTAAATATTAACTCATATTATTCACAATTTGTATAAATTTTCCAATATTTTTTTCAAATAGAGAGAAGAAGCCTTATTAATGTCATCGTTTTACAGATATTCGTTTCACTTCTTTAAAAAACACATGAAAAATGGTGCCTTGAAATCATAATAAAACTATTTAAAAAAGCAGCAGTAAAAATATAATACAAAGTCACACAATTTTTCTTAAACCATAGAAACATATTAGACTATTGACTAAATATATCTAGCAACAACAAAGCATGCGTTAACTTGTGATATAATTAAAATTTAGAATCATGCATAATCATTGAATTAGAGCAAAATCGCATGCCAAAAATCTACTGGATATTATATATTTTAATAATTTATCCATATTTGTCGTTTACCAGAGGACTCTTAGACCTACCAAATTTTGTAGTTCACCTATTATTTTCATGATAAATAATATTACAAAAATAATATAAGCAAGAACATAAAAACTCAAATTAAAATGCCTTCTATCAATTTAAGTAAAAAAAATTGATTAGAGTATAATAATGTCGTAAAAAATTTAAATATTGATTTATAGACAGAAGTTTGAAAATACATTTGTCCCTATAAATAAAAAATGTTATCTCTTGATATTATGAGACATAAGGTAAAAACGAATAAATATTTCAATCTTTTTAATATTTTCTAAGTCACTTCAAACTAAGTAATCTAAGCAAACAGAAAACATGCATTATGTGTTTAAAAATTAACAAAATATCTCAACAATAAAAAATTGAAAAATAACCGTTTCTGTTGGATATTTGATTTTGTTTTCTCTTTTCTTTGTGCAAACAAACAAATCACATAAACAATGCAAACACAATTACATGATCAATACAAAAGACATATAACAATCAAACATGTTAACGCTAGAGTAAAAAAAAAAAACTCATCTCATTGCAAGAACACAAAATGATCAAATGAAGCATATTATTTAGTAATATTTATTTAACAGCATTTATAAAAAAAATTGACTAAATAACTTAAAAACAATGTTTGAAATCACTTAAAGACAAATATTTCTCTCAATCACATATCTTTATTGACACTTAAAAAGTTTGAAAATATTTTTATTCTAAATGGGAGAAATAAATTTTGTGTGACATTAATATTTATAAATAATTTATTTTTATTCAATCCGACTCATTTCCCTTTGTCTTCCTGTTATTATTTGATGGCAATGTATAAATTTAAGTAACTAAAATTAAATTTAAAGTAAATTAAAATAATAATTAGTTTGATTGAGTTAAATACACTATTAATGATCTTATTAAACTAAGAAAAAAAATGAATTAAATAACACCATTAACATGACAAATTGTAAAACAAAAAAATAATATAATAGTAAGCTCACAAATGAAAGTCATATATTTAACAGATTAATAATAGATAATATATTATTTAGTAATATGTATTTAGCTATGTATTTAGCATCATATATTCAAAATTGATTTTAAAAAATAGTATTAATGATTATTATTAAATGAAGGTCACATTCATATATTTATATTAGTATAGATTAGTATAGATAGATATAGATTATTTGTAAGGTTTTTTCACAAAACAAATTTTAATCTCGGCTATTGAATTTAAAAGTTTAGTAATTAGTAAATAAATAATAAGGATAAAGATTAACAGTTTAGTAATTAGTAAATAAATAATAAGGATAAGGACAAAAGAGTAAATGCATAATTGTAATTAATAATTAATAATAAGGATTGAATTTAAAAGTTTAGTAATTATTAGTAAATAAATAATAAAGATAAGGACAAAAGAGTAAATGCATAATTGTAATTAATAGATAATAATAAGGATAAGGACAATAGAGTAAATTCTAAATAAATAATAAGGATAAGGACAAAAGAGTAAATGCATAATTGTAATTAATAGATAATAATAAGGATAATGACAATAGAGTAAATTCATATAGTAAATAAATAATAAGGATAAGGACAAAAAGTAAATGCATAATTGTAATTAATAATTAATAATAAGGATTGAATTTAAAAGTTTAGTAATTAGTAAATAAATAATAAGGATAAGGACAAAAGAGTAAATGTATAATTGTAATTAATAGATAATAATAATAAAGATAAGGACAATAGAGTAAATTCACAATTCCATCTGTATATTTATATAGACTAGATAAATGCACGTGCGTTGCACGTTGAGAAATAGAATAATTTATATATGATAATTTTATATAAATATGTTTAAATTATTTTTGAAATAAGAATAACTTTTAATAGATAAATAATTAATTATTTGGTTACAATCGAAATCATCACATTTTCTTGTCTTTGATTTGAAGACTTCTTGAAATCTTTTTGTGTCCGTCGGTTTTATCTTCTTATCTCTTTTTTTGTACTCGGCAATTGGTTCTTCATCTCGAATATCTATTTCATCTTCGTCTTTATAGATCTTCATGTTTTTGTTGATGTTTATTTCATTTGATTTTTCTACCTTTGGTGCTACACTGCCTTGTTTAGTTGTCTTGATAATCTTCCGAGATCTTCGTTTCTTGATATTGACATTTGTTGTTGGATAATTGTCATGTATCTCAATAGCTTCTGCCACAATTTTTAACATTTCATCACGTTTTTCCACTGAATTATCCAACTTGAACAAGAATGTGTGGAGCTTGGAGCTTGGTTGATTTAGCGAATCTTTATATGGGTTATTTGGTAAATTCTGCATTGAAAATTTTTATTGTTAGATGCAATATTTATATAGATATAAAATCATTTGTTTGTTTTATCTTATATATGGTCATGAATTTGAATGAAATCTTCAATAGAAAAT
This sequence comes from Primulina eburnea, assembly GCF_022965805.1. Lineage (NCBI taxonomy): Eukaryota > Viridiplantae > Streptophyta > Magnoliopsida > Lamiales > Gesneriaceae > Primulina > Primulina eburnea. The sequence continues at coordinate 31,725,750 of NC_133118.1, forward strand.
CCAACAAAAGACGCTGCAACTTTTCCAAATAATGTTATTATTGCGATCTCATTCTCATCTTCAATTGTGATTGTTATTCTATACATGTTATTTTATTGTTATCTAAAACTTGGGTTGTGTATTGGTAATTTTTTTTACATAAAAACGATTTGAATTCATTTCTATTTCTCTTTTTCTATTCATAGATGTATATAAGAGTAATTATTACACATAAAACTAATTTAAACTCATTTTGATTCTTTTGAAGTGTTTTCTTATTGTACCAAACAATTATTTGTGTTTGTCATGCATAGAGTTTTACAATTTGGCAAATTGACAGGCACGTCAATGCAATCCTCATTATGTTCACCATTTGCTTAGTATAGGGCTTTGCACGATAAATCACAATTATAATAAATAAATATTGCGTCGTGGGTAACAAATATAACTTTTGACATAAATATTAAGCAATATTCGAACTAAAAGATAAATCTTTCACTGTCATTCAGTTTTGTTAGGTTAAGCGTGCAAGAGTGAGAGTAGCATTGGGATGAGTGAACTCCTGTGAAGTTTTCGTGAGTTACGCTGCTGACATTGTGTCGCTTATTTTAAATTTCATTAAAGATATAATTTTTTTAAAAAAACTGTAAATTTCATTCCAAAAATAAAATTTCATTTTTCTTCAATTATTATAAAATTCATTAATACCTGAAAACGAACAAAAAAAAGACATTTATTTATTAATATTATTTAACAAAAATAACGACATAAATGTAAACTGACACAATTTTATTATAGTTTTCAATTTTATTAGCCGTGTTTATTTAAGTTATTAATGGATATTAATTTACTCAAGTTTAAAATAAAAATTGCATAAAAACTCCTACGAGGCTGTTTCACAGGAACATGCCTTATATCCTACCCTAATCATGAAAAATCATTGTTTTTTCACTCAAAAAATTGACCGGAGGATATATCATTGAGACCGGCTCACATAAAACCAATCAAAAATTGGAGAACTATAAAAATTCATAAATAAATAAAAAAGAGAAGTCAAACAAAAAGAATTATTTTTAAAATAAGGATATAATTCATTCTGTGAAAATATATTGTAAATTTTATTATTCTTCTATTCATTTTAAATTATATTAAAGATGTATTTTTTAAAACAAATAAAGTATAAATTTCATTTCAAAAAATGGTGGTTAAATTTAATTTTGTTCAATTTTATTTAGAATTAATTGATAGTTGGGAAAAAACCAAACAATAGAATATGTATTTATTATTATTATTTCAAATTTTATTAAAGATATTATTTTTAAAAAAAAATGATGTGTACATTTCATTCTAAAAAATGAAGGCTTAATTTAAATTTCATTCTAAAAACTGGTGGCTAAAATTTATTTTTCTTCAATTTATTTTCGAATATATTAAATAATAGATGGAAAAAAACAAACAAGCGAAGAGAAGTATATTAATTATTATTATTTACGTTATTCATAGATGTTAATTTATTTAAGTTAAAAATAAAATTGACTCAGAAACTCCTATGAGGTTGTTTCACGAGTGAATTTTGTGAAACATCCCCATATCTGACTTGAATCGTGAAAAAAAGAGTATTTTTTCACTCCTGAAATAACTGGGTCAGCCCCTCTCAGGACTATATAAATGTCTAATATAAATGGAGTACAAATTTCATCACAAAAAATGAAGACTAAATTCATTTATCTTCAATTTATTTTAAATTACATTAATTAATAGATGAAAAACATATAAAACCAATAATAATAATAATAATGGAGTGCAAATTTCATCAATAAAATGAAGGCTAAATTTCATTTTTCTTCAATTTATTTTAAATTTTATTAATTAATTAATATATGAAAAAAAAACAAAAAATAAACATTTATTACTGAAGAGTGAAGGCTGATGCAAACTTTTATTTTTTTTTATTTTTCTTCAATTTAGTTTAGATTCAATTAATTAATAGATTAGAAAAGACTAAAATTCATTTCTCTTCAATTTATTTTAATTTCATTTTTCTTCAATTTATGTAAATTCACAATTCACATTTACACACTCCATATTTAATTTTATTTTAATTTTAATTTATTTTAAATTTCATTAATTAATAGATGAAGAACATGAAAAACAACAAAAAATTTAAATATGGAGTGTGTAAATGAAGGTAAGGATATTTATGTAAATTCATTTTATATTAATTTATTTTAAATTTTATTAATTAAAACAACAAAAAAATTAATATGGAATGTGTAAATGAAAGTAAGGACAATTATATAAATTCATTTTATTTTAATTTATTTTAAATTTTATTAATTAATAGATGAAAAACATGGAAAACAACAAAAACAATAAATATGGAGTGTGTAAATGAAGGTAAGGACATTTTTGTAAATTCACAATTCACATTCATATATTTATATAGATATAGATTATTTTAAATTTTATTAATTAATTAATATATGAAAAAAAAACAAAAAATAAACATTTATTACTGAAGAGTGAAGGCTGATGCAAACTTTTATTTTTTTTTATTTTTCTTCAATTTAGTTTAGATTCAATTAATTAATAGATTAGAAAAGACTAAAATTCATTTCTCTTCAATTTATTTTAATTTCATTTTTCTTCAATTTATGTAAATTCACAATTCACATTTACACACTCCATATTTAATTTTATTTTAATTTTAATTTATTTTAAATTTCATTAATTAATAGATGAAGAACATGAAAAACAACAAAAAATTTAAATATGGAGTGTGTAAATGAAGGTAAGGATATTTATGTAAATTCATTTTATATTAATTTATTTTAAATTTTATTAATTAAAACAACAAAAAAATTAATATGGAATGTGTAAATGAAAGTAAGGACAATTATATAAATTCATTTTATTTTAATTTATTTTAAATTTTATTAATTAATAGATGAAAAACATGGAAAACAACAAAAACAATAAATATGGAGTGTGTAAATGAAGGTAAGGACATTTTTGTAAATTCACAATTCACATTCATATATTTATATAGATATAGATATAGATATGTGAATTTTTAAATATCGCCGCTTAAGATTCAAATTTTCAAGATATGAAATCTTGAGTTTGGATTTTCTAAGTTTATAAGCTTAAATTTGAACTTTGGAATAAAATTTGAGAGTCATTTTTTAGTTTTGAGTATTTTAAGTATTTGTGCTTAAAGTTAAATCCAAGTTTTGCAAGATTTTTAAGTATTTGTGCTTAAAGTTAAATCCAAGTTAAATTCTTAGAATTAGATTTTTAAGTTTAATGCGTAGAACTCAAAACCGAAAAGTTTGTACACCATCATAATAGCGTTCTAAACATTATCGAAATTCGTGTAACTTTAAAATTTCTAGTGTTACTACGTTAAAGTCATAGTCGTTGTATCTTGGAAACGAATTGTCAACAACCGTGAGCACCGGCTTGAGAAGTGTCATTTTAAGAAAAAAAAGTCAAACTTTGTGTCGACTATTCTCTTATAATCATTTGATTCACTTGTTTCTATCTCGTGATTTCCCAAAAACAAAATAAAAGAATACCCAAAAAAAAATGCTGATCAGGTCATCTTTTGCTGTTGCTTAATGGTTCAAACCATCGTGAAAGCAAGGTTTCAAGAAACGAAGCAGCAAAGTCAACACAGGATTGGTTAAAATAAAAACGAATTTAATTAACTAAGTCGTCTGCAAGTATACATACATCTCCATTTATTAATCTAATCCACAGGCAAAAAAAAGTTGTGAAAACTTTATTTTAAAGATCTTGGCTCTTCAGTTTTGACAACACTTTTATTCGATTCGTGCATTTGATTGTAGAATACCATCAAGTCAAGAAGAATGTGCTTTGAAGATGGAATCTTGATTTCTAGTTTTCAGTTTTAGATACTACTGAAGATTCAAGCTTCATAGATGGCGGCGGCTTATGCAGCTTTAATGTCGCTTATGCATACTTTAGAGATGATCTTGCACCCTTCCCAACAGCTACGTATAAACAGAATACAGATCGAGTCCCTGCTGCAAAAGGTGCGTTCCCTTCAAGAATTTCTTGAAGATTATTCTCACAGAGACCATGAAGAAATGGCTGCATTGGGGAGTCGAATTGCAGATAAGGCTCGTGCAGCGGACATCGTCATTGACTACCATGTGTTGGATCAAATTCTAGCACGAGTAAAGGGTGGAGAGGCAGAGAGCTCCACTGGCTTCTCTGAATATATACAGAATCTTATAAAAGAGATGGAAGATTTGATCGAGATGGAAGTGATGAGTATTAAAGAGACTACTAGGGCCTTGGAGGAAGCTCGGTCACTCGAAGTTTTTTCGGCTGCTGGTTCGTCGAGGTTAGCTCCCAATGACCACGATACTCCAGTGGGTTCTGTTGAGAAGTTGAATGAAATAATGGAAACGCTCACAGGACATCAATCAAATCGTCAAATCATAGCAATCGTTGGAATGGGAGGTATCGGTAAGACGACTCTAGCTAAAAATGTCTACAAACATCCACATACTGCAAATTACTTTCATATTCGTGCTTGGGCCACAGTATCTCAAAATTATAGTGCACGAGAAATTATTTTAGAAATGCTGTCAGAAATTGATCGAAGCAAACAAGAGAGTGTTTCAAGTACTCATGATGATCAGTTGCATGAACAGTTGTACAAAAGCAAACAACAGAGCGTTCTAAGTGATGATCAGTTAGGTGAACAATTACACAAGATCTTATCTGGTATGAGGTATTTGATCGTGATGGATGATTTCTGGAGTATCGAGGCTTGGGATAACATACGTGCATTCCTTCCCGATAACCGTAATGGAAGTCGAATTATGATAACAACAAGGCTGTTAAATGTAGCTAGGCAATTAAACTCTTCTGTTTCTTTTGAAATGGAACTTTTGGACGATGTTCAAAGTTGGATGCTGTTGTGTGACAAGGTATTTGGGAAAGAAGGTTGCCCTTCTGAACTTGAAGAATTAGGAAAAGATATTGCAAAAAAGTGTAGAGGACTTCCTCTAGCAATTGTAGCCATCGGCGGACTTCTGGCGAAGTCTAACAAGACACGAGAGGTGTGGGAAGATACTATGGAAAATTTGAACTCCATTATTAGCTCAGGGAATGAAGGGAATTGCATGGAGATATTAAAACTGAGTTATAAAAATTTGCCTATTCATTTGAAACCATGCTTCCTCTACATAGCTGCTATTTCCAAACATCGCCAGTCTATATTACCTGATATTGCTTGGTCATTGGTCGGAGAGGGTTTTTTAAAACCAGTGAGAGATAAAAGTTTGGAAGAGGTTGCGAATGAGTACATAACAGATCTTATTGACAGAAACCTTATTTTTTTTCTTGAAGTTGGGGGCATCGGCCGAGTAAAATTTTTGGGTATGCATGATTTCTTGGGGGACCTCTGCATGAAGCAAGTTCGAGAAGAAAATTTTCTTTCTGTCATACATGAACACAACCTTCACATGGCAACCTCTCGAGCCTTTAATATATTTCGACAAGCATCAGAAATACGCTCTACTACTCGTGTGTATGCTTCACGTCTAATAGTATGGAATGGGTTGGAAATGGACGGAGAATATACGCCGGTCGAGGAAGACATTACGCAGCTACCATACCTACGGTTATCTTTTCTAGACAGTCAGAATTTGCATTTCATGAGGAGGAGATTTATTGATTCGATACCCTTTTTTTGGTGTCTACAGAGTTTGATTGTTATGAGTAACCCTGGTAATGTAATCACTCTACCATCGGAAATCTGGGACTTGCCACTACTCAGACATCTCTTTTCCAATATTGTTTTTCTATGTGATCCTATTCCTGCTCGTTATCGCAACGACGGGCGTGATCCTCATATTTTGGAAACTCTACAGACTCTGGTTGGTGTTTTAGATTTTAGGTGTGGAGAGGAGGTTTATAAGTGAGCGCCAAATCTAAAGACTTTAAAAGTTGTTTATTCTCCTCAATCCCAACCAGAGCGATGGGATGCTTTTTTCGGCCTTCACAATCTTGCCCACTAGCATAAGCTCGAGACATTAAAGTTCCATTCAATGGGTCCGATTTCTTTGAATCACCTCAGCTTCCCACCCTCTCTCAAAAGTTGACTTTAATTGGCTGCCATTTGCCTCGGAAAGACATGACAATCGTGGGTTCTTTGCCTAAGCTCGAGGAACTTGGGCTACATAACTGCAGATTTGAAGACCAGATGTGGCGTCTAGTAGACGAGGAATTTCTTAGATTGAAAAAACTGGGAATTGGTAGGAGTGAGTTACTACATTGGGAAGCAAACAAGAGACACTTTCCAATCCTAGAGCAGCTGCTTCTTCGAAGTTTAAATCTGGAGGAATTTCCTGAAGACTTTGGGGAACACCCCACACTTAGAAAAATTGAAGTGGATTCTTGTAGCGACTCTACCAACGATTGGTCAGAGCAAGTACGTGAGGAACAAGAGAACTTTGGAAATGAGGACCTTCAAGTCATAATTATACCAAAGAGAGAGGATGATTAGAGTTACGAGCTTCCATGGCCATGCATGCATTCTTGCAAGGTAATTTCAGAAACAGAGGTCATTTTGGAAAATCTTTAATTTGTAACTCTGCTGTGTCAAACCATTTGCATTAAACCATTTTTCTGAAAAGAACATCCATTGGCCGTGAGAGATAATGAAAGATGAATAATATATAGACGATAAATCAATATATTTGGATGAGATAATGAATAATAACATTAAGTTTTTAAAGAACTTGAGTCAAACATTTAACAAATAATGTAAGATTAATCAATCAATATTTTATTCTTTACGTCATCATCAGATATTTTTTATTATTACTAGTTCTTTTTACTTCATCAATGTTTATTTATGAAATTTTTAATAGTATATATAGATTTACTCGAAGAAGTGGATGTGCAATGATGTAGAAACAATTCTATTTGAAATAAAATTAGTTAATATAATAAATAAAAATGAAAATTATATGTTTTTCTAAATTCATTTTTCATCACTTACATAACACTCTAATTTGGAAAAGTCTGCATGTTTTCACGTATGCCGAGTTCTTGACACTTGGTTCACAATTCTCCACCTTGTCAAACTCCAGGCTCTGGAGTGAAGTCTCCATTCTAGCCCCTTTGAGGGCTACTCCTTTCTGACAACATTGATTAGCTCCAAGCATTGTTGAAACTTATTGATTGGTAATACTTTTTGTACACATATCTGCCAGATTGTGTTCAGTGCTTATTTTCTGGACTTGTGTCATTCCAGTCTCAATTGTTTCTCTGACAAAGTGCAACTTGACATCTATGTTTTTGCACCTTTCATGGAATACCTGGTGATTGGGTAAGTGAATTGCCCTTTAGATATCACAATCGACCAAAATTCTCTTTTGTGGAAAACCAAGTTCTTCAATAAATCCTTTTATCCAGATGGTTTCCTTCACAGCCTCTGTCACAGCAATGCACTCTGCTTCTGTGGTGGATAAGGCCACAACATGCTGCAGCATTGCTTTCCAAATCACGGCTGTCCCATGTACCGTAAAGATGTACCCTGTAAAAGACTTGTGAGTATCTATGCTTCCTTCATAATCAGAGTCTGCATAACCACTGACGAGTTCTGCTTGATTACTTCTCATTTTGAACTTTAGACCAACATCCAGAGTTCCTTTAATATATCTCATAACCCATTTCTGGGCTAACCAGTGTTCTTTACCTGGAATGGCCATGAATCGGCTAACTAGGCTTACCGCATAAGCAAGATCGGGTCTTGAACAAATCATTGGATGCATCAGACTGCCAACCCACTACCATATGGCACATTTCTCATATACTCCTGATTTTTTTTAGGATGTTGTGCATTAGAGAGCTTAAAGTGTGTGCAATTGGGCCTTGCACTGGCTTTGAATCCATCATGCCAAACCTTTCTAAGACCTTCTCAAGATAACCTATCTGAGTCAAGTGCATCTCTCTCATGCTTCTCTGTCTGTTGATTTCCATCCCCAATATCTTCCTAGAAGCACCCAGATCCTTCATTTCGAACTCCATGTTGAATTGAACCTTCAGATTAGAGATTTCAGTCATATCAGGATAGGCTAGGAGTATATCGTCTACATATATTTATAATAATAAAATAAAATAAAATAGATATTAGTAACATTGGCAAATTTTTTAAATATTCAACATTATGATATGATAAATTTATAAGTAAAATCAAAATAATAATTAAATTTGATTGAGTTAAGTACACTATTAATTATCATATTAAACTAACATGAAAAATGAGTTAAAGAACCTCATGAACATGACAAAATATAAAACAAATGAAAGAGTAAAAAAAAAACTCACAAATGAAAGTTAAGTACACTATTAATTAACATATTAAACTAACATAGAAAATTACTTAAAGAACCAAATGAACATGACAAAATATAAAATAAATAAAGAGTAAAAAGGTAAGATCACAATTCAAACTCATATATTTATAATAGTAGTAGATAGTAGATTTGTTAATTCAACCAACATTTGAAGCGGTGATGACGATATTGATTTAATTCATTTTGGGTCAGGATGATGATGACAAATCTAGCTCACCTTGTTACTATTTTTAGATTATTTGAACCGATGATGATGACTAAGATGAAGATTTAATGTATGCGAAGTCAAGATTAGAATTTTCAGAACAATTAGATAGAATCAGACCTACTTACTCCCCACGAGGATTAAATGAGGAATCTCCTGTTAGAAAAAAAAAAAAAAAAGGGGGCATTTTTGTGTGATCGTGTGATCACTTTGGAGAGGATATGCTGGAGGTTTTCGGGTGTGCACACACAGAGTTCAGATTGTGAAGAGTTTGTGTGATTGATTCACTGTTATACCGTGTTGCCGATTGGTGTTGCCAACACTCAAGAACAACACTGACGCAGTGTGTTGATCGAAGAGTGGTTTCGTTTGGTTTTAAGCAACACACTTTTTTTATTTAATGCATCTAGTTTTTATGTGGTGTGTTTTGATGCATTTTTAATTCCTTGGAATGTCAAGGAATTTTGTTTTGTTTTCTCACTAGTATTGTTTTTGGTGTAAACGATTTACATAATTTTCTAGTGAATTTTTTGCCATGAAGCATCGCACAAGTATTCGTACTTGTGCATAATTTAAATCTGGTGTTAATTTATTAAAGTTATATTTGTGTGTTAAATACTTAACTTCCGCTGCCGTGTTTCGTACAGTGTTGACAACACCGGACACAACACTAACTTCTGATACACACATTATAATAATGTTTTTATATTTATTTCCTGCACAACAACAATTCCTTACAAGGGATATTATCCATTCTGCGTTCCTGTTACATATTTGTCTTGTAGGATAGGATTATCAGTCACATTGAATTTGACGAAATATATTAAAACTACGGTTCGAATTCACAGAAAAAGCGAATTCATACCAAAAGAAATGTTATATAGCAACAATGAAAATGGGCTCAAATGTCATACAAGAGCTTCTCAAAAACCTTCATATGCTCAGTTTGCAACGAGATTGCGACCGATAAGCTCCCATCGTTTGTCGGACTTGGCAATATGAAGCTTAAACCTTCGTAAGCAATCCCACCTGGTCCCATGAAGATCGGCCTGCCCCATCCGAAATCTGCATCATGGATAGGCAGCCGAGACCAACTTGTGATCCCAAGATTTGGGCACCTGAATGTGTGCGCTCCGCGTACAAGTGCCTTCAAATCAGGTTGCAGTTCTAGGTAGTCAAGAGCCGACCTCAGGTAGTCATTCTCCATCCGAGCCAAAGCATCGTGGATTTTACTGGCAGAATACCAGACGGGATTGGATTCAAGGTCGCCAGATACAGCAGTCGGAGTGGCTGTGAAGATCACATTGCCAAAATAGCCTGATGGGAGCGAGGGACGGAGCCTGGATCGCCCATCAGTTGCGATGTACAGCTTTGTGTCCTGATCTTGAGGCAGCCCGCGAGCCTTGCACGCACATCGCCAAATATGACCTGCCAGCATCTCATACGAGCTGTAAGTGACTGTGTTCCCTTCCCCTTTCGTCTTGGACTTGAGGGTGTTGAGCTGATCGCGGGTTAGCTTGAATATGGAAACGGCTGTTTCAGGGGATGTATCGGGTTTGCTCGCGAGTTTCATGGATGGAGGGGGCTGATACTCGATGTGCTTGAATTGGGGTTGAGGCGGATCGCGGGCACGGAGGAGGGTCCTGTCGATGAAGGGTTGGACGGTGATGTCGAGGCCTCGGGCCATGTCCGACCAGGTGTTGATGAAATGGAGACCAGAGAATCCATCGGCTGCGTGATGCTGCATTCCAACGCCTAAGGAAACTCCACCACATTTGAAATATGTGACCTGTAAACAAAAACGAAAGTCATTGAGATAACGTTACCATTGCCTGATTTTCCGATTCACCCAAGATATAGTAATCCATAAGCACCGATCTCAATGCCCATATTTGATTGATTCCACGAATGTATGTTTTGAAAAAGGAAAATTACATATTTTTGTATGTAATTTGTACAATTTTTTTTTTTAATTTTTATCGTGTTATTGGTTAATATATTATGGTAATCCACTAATTTACAATTTTTCGATTTTAATCATGTTCTCCGTTGTATCAAAAAATGCTAATGTCAAATAGGAAAATGATGGTTGATTTATGCTACACAGTGAGTTTTCTTCTCCTACTATAATATTATTAGATCACGTGAGTCTTTCATATTTCTATGAAAATTGACATATATGTTGATTATCCAAAGGCTAACATTTGATCACATGATAGATAGAGAAAAATACTTCAAGTATACCATAAAATAATTTGAAAATGATGACATTTCAAAAAATGAAGAATATGTAAATTACATTATCAAGCCTTTTTAAAATAACCTCTAATTTAGTAAACAAAAACTCATGTGACCCCATCTCACAAGTTCATTTTATGATACAGATCTCCGACCAGACAAAACGCGAGAAAAAATATTATATTTTATGTAAAAATATTATTTTTTATGATTGATATAGATAATGTCAAATCACAAATTAAATCTGTAAAACCGTCTCATTTAAACCTATTCAATTTAGTAATAGGGAACATATAATAATATGTGTGGCCAAATGTTAGTGCATTTTCTAATTCCCAACTACAATTCTAAAAGTTGCATCTAATTAAAGAATGAGCCAATTCTAGAATAAATCCCAAACGTGACAAACACTAAACCAAGAAATCACCTGCAGCACCAAAAGTGGGTAACTTGAGATTCCGAGGGAATAATCCACCGCCGGAATGAGGCGGCGGAGCTCCAACGTCGGAGCAAAGTCGCCGAAATCATCAACCACTCCGTCGCACTCCGCTTCCACGAAAAGCACCCCCTCGGCGTTACAGTTGATCTCAATCCGGCCATCTTCATCCCTCTTCAGCCTCCCCGCCATGGGGTAGAACGGCACTAGCACGCGGCCCAGCGCCAATTTAAGCACTGTGGCGTCGAAGAAGTCCGCCGCCTCTGCGGGACGGTAAAAGTAGACGCTGGGGGTGTGGAAGTTGGGCACCACCAGATCAACGTTGGAGTTCCACAGGCCGACGTTCGGCGTCGCCGCCTCCGGAGCAACCAACGTCGAATTCTTCACGTCGATCTTCATGGTTAACGATAGAATCAAGGCGGACAAGTGTCGTATACGATGATCAAATGGAACGTTGTGTATGGATCGATGTTTCTAAAACAGCTGGGAATCATTCATTTTTCAATCAAGAATCAATTAAAATAAGCTGGTGTGCCAATGTAAAAGATATTCATAAATCGGCAGCGGGTGGCGGAGGGGGAGAATAACGGCGGCGGTGTCTATATTATTAGGAGAAATGATGAGAATTGGAGCTTCTTTTATAATGCTGGATGGTTCACCTACCACGCCAAACGAAGAAGACAATTATCATTATTATTCTTATTAGTTAATGATCAAATTTCTTTCCATATATCTACGTGGACAAAAATTTGTGTGAGACGATTCGTATTTGTGAAACAGATTTCTTATTTGAGTCATCCATGAAAAAGTATTACTTTTTATGCTAAGAGTATTATTTTTTATTGTGAATATGGATAGAGTTGACCAGTTTCACAGATTAAGATTCGTGAGACGGTCTAACATGAGACTCACTCATCTATGTATTATTTTAGTACTTCTATCATGAAATGATCTCACGAATCTTTATTTATGAGACGAATCTTTATTTATGAGACGGATCAACTCTACTCATATTCACAATAAAAAATAATACTCTTAGCATAAAATTAATATTTTTTCATGAATGACCCAAATAAGAGATCTGCCTCACAAAATACGACTCGCGAGACCGTCTCACACAAATTTTTGTCATATTCTTTATGAATTTAAAATTTTCATCCTTTAAAAATAGTTTGGGCAATTATTATTTATAATTTTATGAAACATTTTGGGCAAAAACTTGTGTGAGACGGTCTCACGGGTCAAATTTTGTGAGACGGATCTTTATTTGGGTAATCTATGAAATAGTATTGCTTTTTATGCTAAGAGTACTACTTTTTTTGGTGAATATGGGTAGGGTTGACCCGTCTCACAGATTGATATCCGTGAGACGATCTCACATGAGACCTACTCAACCTTTTGATATTCAAATCGTTTTTTTCCCTCAAAAATATAAATTTACTTTACTTATAAATTCCTCTATGCAATCATTATTTTCCGAAAAATAGTTCTATTATTAATAATTATGCAATACCTAATGTAATATATTATATTTTTCAAATTTAACGTGTAAAAATAAAGTAAATAATCAACAAATTTTCATATAATATATATGAGAACTACTTGAGGTTTATTTATGAAATTATATTCTTTAGAAATATTTTTCAAACATAATCAACGTAATATATATACTCTTTTGACCATTTGACTGGACTTTATCATATATTTTTATTAGATTATGTTACATCGAGATTTCATCTTTTTTATTTCAATATCATTTGATCATGTGAATTCTCACATTTTTATGAAAATTTATTGACATTTAATCACAAGATTCTAAATATAACATAAAATAATTCATTATTAGGTATGATAAGATTCAATCTTTATTTCAAATCTAATTGAAAATAACATTAATATGGAAAGATAAAAATTATAAAATAAAGCTTTCCATATAATCGACACTCAACATTTATCTATTGGCAAAAACTTGTGTGAGACGGTCTCACGGGTTATATTTGTGAGACGGATCTCTTATTTGGGTAATCCATGAAAAAGTATTACTTTTTATGCTAAGAGTATTACTTTTTATTGTGAATATGGGTAGGGTTGACCCGTCTCACGGATTAAGATCCGTGAGACGGTCTCACATGAGACCCACTCCTATCTATTAAATCATGATACACGTCGTACATGTGTTCCATAAAAAAAATTAAGTATTTTAAAAACAACTTATAAATTTTTGAAATTGAAATGGTAAAAGAGAAAATAAAATATAAAGAAAAAATTTATTATAATATTATAAAACCATGTATTAGTTTGATAAGATGAAGGATGTTTTAGGTAAGAGTAAGTCTCTTGTGAGACGATCTCACGAATATTTATCTATGAGACGGGTCAATCCTACCGATATTTACAATAAAAAGTAATACTCTTACATAAAAAGTAATAATTTTTCATGAATAACCCAAAAAAGAGACCGGTCTCACAAAATACGACTCGTGAAACCGTATCGCATAAGCTTTTACCTTTAGACAAATCCAACATTACATCATATGACTTGATATACTTAGTATATGATCCTCATGTATTACATATAGTAAAAATCAATAAGCCAACAAAAAATGAATTTAATTATAATTCATAACTTGGAAATTCTAGTTTTGTAAAAAAAAATGGAAATAAATTATAAATTGCAACTTATTCCAATAAAAAAATTTCAAGAATTTTAATTTGTATATATATGCATGGGATAACCCAAAGAGAACAAGTAGTAGATAGAGTTACAATTATATAATAATAGTTGATCCACAAAAATAATATTTTATTGCATAAATCAAAGTGGGGAGATTTGACTTTGTCAAGAAAGTTGGTGAGACAGTGAGTGGCATTGGTTTGTGCTACATTCCAAACATATCCACATTTCACCAACTCTAATGTGTGTGTGTGTGTGCTATGTATAAATACAAATACATCCATTTTCTCACCAACTTCAATGTGATTTTCAATGTACCAAACCTTTTTTGGGTGGAAATACATCATCTTTGAACTAGAAAAGTTTAAAATTGTGTTCGACAAGTGATGATCCCTAACCTATGTCGGGAACAGAACTTTCGGAGTAAATCCGCGTCCCTTAGATGACATGAGAAGAGCTTGTTTTGATGTGGGTTTTATCTAAAATCAGCGCGGTCGATCTTATCTGTCTCGTGTTTTACATGTATATCCGATAGAATCGAAGAGATATATTATGAGCTTTTACAACAAATTCTTACATAAAAGCGATAGAATCGAACACATATATTGACGTGAATCACAAACAAAGTCAAGTAGGCAACAAGGCTTAGTCACAAGAGGGCCTTCTTCCACGTTAAGTCTCTGCTATTTATTTCTCGACTAAGTTTTGATTATTGACAGATAATATTTGAGCACAAGTATTTTTATAATGCTTTGGAAAATTAAAAGTTGTCTGAATTATTATATATATACTAGCGGACGGAGCACACACGATACGGGTATAATGTTATATAGTGAATTCTTATGTTAATTAATAAAAGTAGAGGTTTTTTTGGATGTTCAACTAGATGCTCTGAATTTGGTGAAATTACCCAACGATTTTTGGCCAACTTAGCTTTTACATGGTTTGGACTGTATGGGTAAGGGGACTCGCCTACTCTGTTTTTTGGTTTTTTTTTTTAAAAAATATATACATACACGCACCTTACCAGATACATTACAAATTATTTAATTAAAAAAATTAAATAAAATATCTATGTTATTATGTATAAAAATTTATTTTAATTTCAAAATTTTATTTGATCGGATAATCTTGGAAACGTCATACATACGGCTGAGCTTGGATAATTATTACAAATTAGATGAAACTTTATGAGATAATATAGAAGTAGACTTAAAAGTGATATATTTTTCAATAAATAAATACTAAATTTATTTAATTCGATTTTTACATTACATTTTTTTATTATTTAAACTTGATTTTTTGAAAAAACATTCTAAAAGCTTGGTTAATTACGTTACAGATTGAAATAATCGATTTTTTTATTGGTTTGATTTTAGTTGTAAAATTAGTCAGCTTTGGTTTGTCACAAAAAGTTCATTTAATTCAGTTTTAGTTTGGTTCGATTTTAAGTGAATATTCATTCACTCCTAAACACAAGGCACAACCCGCCAAGCGGCTTAAAATAATTTATACGGGTATTATTGTATAAAAAAGGCGTTTTAAAAAAAAATTTACCTTCGTTTTTTTTTTTTCGAAAAAAAAAAATAAATTGAATCTGAAAAGTACACTAGTCTTACAAAATAAATGTGATTGATGCTTAAATGTGATCCATCACTTGCAACCATGACGACCATAGGACTTTACTGAGTTTCCTTTTTAATCTTCGATTAATGTCATAAATGGAGAAAACTAGGTGTAGAATGTTGTCATTCGAAAGAGACAGCAAAAAAGGAATCGAGGAAGAGATTCGACTCGTTTTCACCTGGCTGTGGATGAACCAGCAGAAAGTCTTTCGCTCCTAGCTTTATCGGCCTTTTCCATGTAATCTTGATGAGATTGATGCTTCGAGCCTACAAGGGTATTAGCATCTCAGAATTAGCTGATGCTTGTTAAAAACACATTTCAAATTCAACAAAAAAATGTCATATACAGAGATGAGATATTAGAGCCTTTAGTAAACATAGTAAAGCAATTTGTTTAGGGATTGCCTTTCATGTCTTTTGTTTGCTTATCACTCGTGCGTGGGAGCGAAGAGGTGACTTATTGTGTTTTCCATTACAGCAAAGACAATATCAAACAAATCGATGGAGCCTCAAGACCAAGATTTGACAATGTTCGATGTCAAGTCTTTATGTCAAACCACAGGTAAAAAAATCCACTATACCGACCAGGGATTTCTATTATCATCAACACCAAAACAATTTTAACTTGAAGGCTCCAACTAATCCAGAAAATTAATTTCTGCAAGCGTAATAGCTCGACCAAGCTAATGTCACCTCATTTCCTCAATATACGGAGGCCAAGAAGATGGTATCTTGTCTTGTACCTAGATCTTTTAAACTTGCAGCATTTTGAGCAATTCCTTGCCCTATAAAAGTTAAATCAACCATCTTCTTTTTCGGAACACGAACAAAATACATTGAAAAATGTTAGAAATGAAAAACATGTGAAATCCTAGAAGAACACACGAAACTATGTTTTTTCTAAGTTTCCTTGGCAGTTATCGTTTTGCTTTTGAGGCATGTTTAGTTACTACATGAGTTACTGTTAAATCAAAGGATAATCTTTTATACTCGCCAGTTCTTCAGTATAAAGAAAACCAACTTATCCAAATCCCGCAATAAATAAAGTTTTTCAATGGAATTTGAAATGCCTTAACATGATAATTTAGTTATTGATCGTATACTTCCTCGAGTTCAAATTGTTAAAAATCCAAATGCAATCGAGATTCCAATCATCTCCAATGGACCACTGAACCACACCATCCTTTACCATCAAGTTGTCCAACAGTCTACACTCTTATCACTCCTCGCACCAAGTATCTATTCATAAAAACAAGGATTAGCAACTTCAAGAAATCTTCCCAGTCTAAAATTTTTGGTTGATTCTAGGCACTTTCAGTCTAAAATATAAAGGAGAAAAACAAGATAAATCAACATTTTAACGAAGAAACATAAATTATTCAATCAACATGCCACAGATCCAAAATCAAAGCCATTTCCCATCATCGCATGAAAACCAAGAATGACAAGGAAATTCCAAATGAATAGAAAAAACAAACCACGATCCATGAGGTACCATGGGACACCAAAGAGGACTCCAATGATGGCGATGCCTGCCGCCACATGCTTCTTTTCACCGCTGTATAGATAGTGATTCAATCTAGCGCCAAATCCCCCTCCTCCTACGGCCGCCGCACCAGCTATATTGCCGGGTCTCTTCGGATCACTGCTCATTCTTGCTGCTATTATCGTTAAACCCTTGTTCTGCGATTGCTAGTATTTCAGTCTTCACTTTCAGCTCAAAATCCCTCCGGCATCGGATTATTCGATGTCTGCCAAATGGTTTGGGCCAGGCCCGTCAGGGCCCAATAAAGTAACGAACGCAAAGCTAACTTTGGGCCACATGGTTCTCAAATTTGAAGCCGGGTTGATCCAATATTATTGAATTTGATATTTTTTTCTCCAAAAACAAAAAACAAAAAAATCGAATTCGAGCTAAAAATTAAATTTACATATTTTTTTAATAAAATTCACAATGTAAAGTGAAGATATAACTCCAGAGTAGGTATTTTGTGAGACGGTCTCACGAATCTTTATCAACTTCATTTTTTAGTCGAGAGCTTGACTTATTTACCTCCCTAATTTAAACTCGAACATTTAATGAATAAAATAAAATGTGAGTTTTGGTTTTATGGTGGAATTTATTTTTTGGTAATTTAAATTGTTATACTTTGTGATTGTACAACTCATGAGTCATGACATATCTAAAAGTCAGCTTTCATTCATTGTAATTTGCATCTGTTATGTCCTTTTTCTCATTAAAGAATAAAGAAACAGAAATCTTGGATTTAAATAATATATTCGACATTAAATAATATATGAAACAGACTATTTTGCATTAATAAAATCACAACAATGTCAAACATATTGTGAAAAAGTAAAAATTTATAGTAAAAAGTAAAAATCTCAAACACTCAAAATTTACCAAACTACACACTTTATAATATTTTTCTCTCTACTCAATTGTGATTTTCTTCACAAATGAGAGATCTATTTATAGGAAATCTTTACACATAATCCAAAAATAAAATACATCATTACCTACATCATCAGACACTAATTTTCAATATTCAACACCTATTTTTCAACATTCAACATTCACATTTTCAACACAAATATTTTTCACATTTTAAATAATATTTCAACACTCCCCCTTGTGATGATGATCATGATACGATGATGTCTTCATTACGTGTTTTGTACTGCCTCGTTAAAAACTTTACTTGGAAAAACCCATTGGGATAAAAACCATAGTAAGGGAAAAAGAGTGCAGTCACGTAAACTCCCCCTGATGTTGACATGAACAATTCTTCACAAATTTCGTAGATTGCGCATCCCAATATTATATATGTGCTTTCTGAATATTGACGTAGGAAGTGCCTTTGTGAAGAGATCTGATGAGTTTTCACTTGATTGAATGTGACGAACATCAATACATTTATTCTTCTCAAGCTCCTTGGTGAATGCGAAGAACTTAGGAGGAATATCTTTAGTTCTGTCGCTTTTTATGTATCCTTCTTTCATTTGAGCAACACATGCAGCATTATCTTCATATAGTATCACAGGTTTCTCATCGAATGATAATCCGCATGAGATTTGGATATGTTGGGTCATTGATTTTAACCACACACATTCACGACTTGCTTCATGTAGTGCAATAATCTCGGCATGATTTGATGAAGTTGTTACGAGCGTTTGTTTATGTGAACGCCAAGATATTGCAGTGCATCCACGAGTAAATACATATCCAGTTTGGGAACGTGCCTTGTGTGGATCAGATAAGTATCCAGCATCAGCATAACCAATTATACTTGGATTAGCATCTTTTGAATACAAAAGTCCCAAGTCTGTCGTTCCTCGTAGATAACGGAATATATGTTTAATTCCGTTCCAGTGTCTCTTTGTTGGATATGTGCTAAATCTTGCCAACAGATTCACGGCAAAAGATATATCAGGCCTTGTACAATTTGTAAGGTACATAAGGGCACCGATGGCACTTAGATATGGTACTTCTGGACCAAGAATATCTTCATCATTTTCACATGGACGGAATGGATCCTTTTCTATGTTTAATGATCTAACAACCATTGGAGTACTTAAAGGATTTGCTTTATCCATATTAAAACGTTTAAGGATCTTTTCTGTATAATTTGTCTGGTGAACAAACATTCCACATTCTTTTTGTTCAATTTGTAAACCCAGACAATACTTGGTTTTTCCAAGATCCTTCATTTCAAATTCTTCCTTCAAGTATGACACAACTTCTTGAATTTCCTTATTCGTTCCAATGATGTTTAAATCATCAACATATACAGCAATAATTACGCATCCGGATGTTGTTTTCTTAATGAAAACACAAGGGCATATTGAATTATTTACATATCCCTTTTTCATCAAGTGATCACTTAGTCGATTATACCACATTCGACCTGATTGCTTTAACCCATATAATGATCTTTGTAATTTCACAGAATAACATTCCCTGGGTTTTGAACTTTGTGCTTCAGGCATCTTAAATCCTTCAGGGATTTTCATATATATATTACTATCAAGTGATCCATATAAGTAAGCTGTAACAACATCCATAAGACGCATTTCTAAATTTTCAGATACCGCCAAGCTAATCAAATACCGAAACGTAATTGCATCCATCACAGGAGAATACGTTTCTTCATAATCAATTCCAGGCCTTCGAGAAAAACCTTGTGCAACAAGTCGAGCTTTATATCTTACTATTTCATTTTTCTCATTTCGCTTTCGAATAAAAACCCATTTGTATCCAACAGGTTTTACACCTTCAGGTGTAAGGACTATAGGTCCAAAAACATTACGTTTATTTAGCTAATCTAATTCAACCTGGATGGCATCTTTCCATTTTATCCAATCCTGCCGATTTTTACATTCACCAAAAGATTTTGGTTCATGATCTTCGTTGTTATTTATGATGTCGATTGCCACATTATAAGAAAATATATCATCAATTTCATCTATATCTTTTCGGTTCCATATTTTTCCAGTATTAATGTAATTGATCGAGATTTCATGATTCTCGTCAGTTTGTGGTTCTGACAGAATATTTTCATCATCATGTGTTTCTTCAGGAACACCATTCTCTATTTTGTGATCATCATGTGTTTTTTCAGAAACATCATTCTTTATTTTGTGATCATCTTGTTTCTCTATGAATTTTCTTTTTCGAGGATTTTTATCCTTGGAACCGACTGGCCTTCCACGCTTCAGGCGTTTAATGACATCATGAGTATCTTCCATTTGTTTCTTTGGAATTTCAATTCGAGCAGGGGCATTTGCAGCATGTATATATGATTTAGTTACCCCTTTAATGATTCTTTATAAAGTTTACAAAGGTGCTCAGGGGCTCGACAAACTTTGGACCAATGTCCTGGAGTACCACATCTGTAACAAGAACTTTCATATCTTTTTGAGTGATTCTCATTAACACTTGTATTCTCATGATGCCTTTTCTGTGGATGGTTTGGGACGTTCTTTTGAGATGAGTTATAAAAATAACTATCTCTATTATTTTCAAAACCACGGCCTCGACCACGACCACGGCCAATTCCACGTCCACGTCCACGTCCACGACCTCGACCTCGACCAAAATCTTGTCTTTGAATTTGATTTTGGTTCCGAGGTTTAAATTCATTTTTATTTACAGCATTTACTTCGGGAAATGCTGTTGATCCAGTGGGTCGGGACTGATGATTTCTCATTAATAGCTCGTTGTTCTTTTCCGCCACAAGAAGACAGGCGATGAGTTCAGAATATCTCGCAAATCCACGTACTCTATATTGTTGCTGTAGAGTAATATTTGATGCATGAAATGTGGAAAATGTTTTTTCAAGCATCTCAGATTCAGTAATCTCATGGCCACAAAATTTCAATTGCGAGATTATTCTATACATCGCCGAATTGTAATCACTGACTTTTTTAAAGTCTTGGAATCTCAACGTATTCCATTCATCCCGGGCGGTCGGAAGTATAACTTCCCTTATATGTTCAAATCTCTCTTTTAATCCCTTCCACAAAGCCATGGGATTTTTTTCAGTCAGATATTCACATTTCAATCCATCGTCGAGATGTCGACGTAAAAATATCATGGCTCTTGCCTTTTCTTGTGACGTACATATGCCATTTTCTTTAATGGTCTCACTTAGACCCAATGACTCAAGATGCATTTCTACATCGAGAGTCCACGGCATATTATTTTTCTCCGTAATATCAAGAGCGATGAATTCGAGCTTTGTCAAGTTTGACATGGTGGTACTAAAAAAATTACGATGCATTTTATTAGTTAATAAATATTGCAATACAAAATAACGGATAAACAACAAGTACAAGCATTTGTAAAAATAAAGAAAACGCACGAGGAGGATATTCTCCGATAAATACAAGACTCGTGAGTATGATAACCAAAATAATTAAAAATATCCTTGAGAAAGCCATCTTTTTTTTCTTCGAAAAATTTGATGAAGAATAATTTTTAGAGAAGAAGAGAAAGTTGGAGTGATTGAATGTGTTTGTGAGATGATATTTATAGGGCAAAAACTAGCCGTTTGTTACCGTTTATGACCGTTGGTGTACAAAAAATAAATGTATGTATTTGTATAATTTTATGGTAATAATATGATGTATATAATATTAGACATATTTAAATAATTATATATATCATATCATAATATTATAATGAGTGTCATAATTTATTTTGTTTAAAAACCTTATAGGATTTTATACTTGTCGTATCCCTTACCGGGAGTGTGGGATGTCGTCTTAACATCCTCCCAGGATTTATAACAAGTTTATGAAAAATTTATTTTTATTATTTCTAATAATAACATTATATTGTATATTAAATAAATATACAATAAATAAATAACAGTAAAATAAATATAATTACTTTTGTTACCTTTTTCTTCTGTTTGGAGCTTGGAATAGTATGTAGGACTTTTAGAGCTTCGTGCTGATAACGTGTTGTGAAAAAGTAAAAATTTATGGTAAAAAGTAAAAATCTCAAACACTCAAAATTTACCAAACTACACACTTTATAATATTTTTCTCTCTACTCAATTGTGATTTTCTTCACAAATGAGATATCTATTTATAGGAAATCTTTATACATAATCCAAAAATAAAATACATCATTACCTACATCATCAGACACTAATTTTCAATATTCAACACCTATTTTTCAACATTCAACATTCACATTTTCAACACAAATATTTTTCACATTTTAAATAATATTTCAACAAAACAAAGAATATTTGCTTGTTAAGAATAATAAAATGGTAGATTACCTATCCCAGATGACTATGTTTTATAAAAATTATTTCCTAAACTTTATGATCCATTGGTTATGTTGTGAAACTCGAAAAGACAGGGGAGTTTTCTTTTACCCGGAGTCGCTACTCTTAAATGTGCACGAAATCTTCGGGCTGATATATTAGTCTACAAGTAATGTTAGTAAAGTAAACTGTACTGAACAAAACACGTAAGTTTAGTAGAACATTCTAAAAAAAATTTAAGATAAAAAAATCATATAAACAAAAAATAAAGCTAATCATCATCCATCCCTAGTCAGCTCCAATAACTAGTTAGCTGCATTTCACCTGAGCCTTCTTCTTGAAGTAGGAGAAGGAGGGAACTCAAATGGAAGTGGTAAAAGTTCCATTTCACCGTTCAATATCTTCACAATGTCCCCGATATCCGGTCTCAGCTCCGGCATCTTCTGTATGCAAGAAAGTGCCAAGTTAACACACAAGCTTGCCTGTTCCTTGTTGTACTCGGCTTTCAGCCGTTCATCCACGAGTTCTAGCATGCTTCCTGAGCGAGCCAAGAGTCGAAACCAGCTCACTAAGATTGCTTTCTCCGGGTTCATTGGAGATGGAAGTACGTGCAAGGGTCTTCTACCCGATATAATTACTAGAATCAGTACACCTAGGCTGTATATATCAGCTTTCTCCATTAAGTATCCACATGAGCCGCTGTATTCTGGTGCTACATAACATAGTGTCCCTCTCATGCTCGTCGTGCTACTTAACTCTCGACTGAAAAGATCGCCACTCCACAATTCGCTCCCCGTGGAACGTGCTTTCTTTTTCCTCCATCCTTCCCTGAAACTAAACTCCACGTTCTTGTTAACAAGATCACAGCTTTCGTGTCTCGTCTTTTTCTTCCTCCTGAAGTGAAAGCTTTTCCCCAAACCAAAATGTGGTACTCTGAACCATTTCTTACTCCATACTCGGGTAGTTTTTGGGTTACGGTTCCTGTTATCAAGTTCATCTAAACGCTCTTCTTTCCACCATTCGTGCATCTTCCTATGCTTCTTAGTGCACACAGGCTGAGACATTTCACTTCCTTTCCGTTCATCATTCTCAATTACAGTATTAGTATACTCAATCCCATGTTTTTTCACAGAGTTCTCCAACTGCATCTTTGAATTTATCTTTCGTTTTGCAGTTATCCAAGTGGGCTTGCTCCTTAGATCCCCTCATTTCATCATCCCAAGCAGCACTCGGTGAAGAACAGATTTGAGTCCCAATCCACTCATTCACATAATCTTTGCTACATAGTTCACCACTCCCATCTTGTCTCCACCACCAGTCTTTCCCCCACTGTTTCGCACCCACACGAACGTTGTTGTTGTCATTATATGAAGTTAAATCTTTGCTATGATCCATATCACTTGAGTCACAATCATAAGGCATAAACTTATCACAATCCTCCCCACCATTATCATCACTTAACAACTCTTTTCCCTTCATGTTACAACCTCTACTATCACTACGATGGATCTTGCCACTAGTTTGCAAAGAAGAAGACGCTTGCAAAGCCAAAGCAAAATCTACCTCCTCTTTTTCATGAATCCCATTTTCTCCGGCTACACCACCCGCATTTAAGTTCTCTGAAAGCTCCTGACTTTTCCCCAATTCCTGGCTGTACAAACCGACGCCAAATTCCTCCTCGAGCTTCATTTTCGACGACCCGAAATCCGAAAGCTTTGCTCTGAACTCAGAGTCAAGCAACACATTGCTTGGCTTCACATCACCATGGATCACAGCTGGTTCACACTCAAGATGCAAGAAAGCTAATGCCTTTGCAACATCAAGAATAATGGAGAACCGCCTGCTCCAATCCAAGCACAGATTATTAACATTACCACTCCCTAATTTATCAGACTCGACAAATAAAGATTCTTGCAAACTCTTATTAGGCATGTACTCATAAACCACAAGTCTCTTCCCATTGTCTACACAAAAACCCAATAAACAAACAAGAAAAGAAGACTTTAGCCCACCAAGAATCTTCAACTCATTCTGGAATTGGTGCTCACACTGTAATGAAGTTGAGTCCAGAAGTTTCACAGCCACCAATTTACCATCCTTTAAAATACCTCTGAAAACAGTGCCGGAACCTCCTCTGCCTATTGCATTGGATTCACTGAAATTGTTGGTAGCGTTCTTGAGCTCTCTGTAAGTGAATCTTTGAAGTTTGTTCAAGTGTGCGGTGGAATCATATGGGCTGGTGCGGGACCTGTGCACCAGAAAGTACCCGAACCGGTAAAGAAGATACAGAATAACTAAGAGAATCAAAAGAGACACAGATATTGAGATAGCAAGGAGAATTATGCTTGTTTTTTGCCTCGAATCAAGCGGTGATGGCTGTCTTGAAGCCATTTTTCATTGAAATGAATGAAAAAAAATGGCTACAATATATGGCTCTGTGTGCCAGTGTGTGTTTTCTTTCTTTTTTTTTTTTTTTCCGTTCTTCTTTTCCTTATTTTTCGTTTTGGTGGAGTGGGGAAGTTTGTCCTGTCTTCATTGAGATTTACAATATTAGCAGTTTACCGATGTTTTTTTTTTCTTTCAATTTTTCAAGAATAAAGTCATCTGATGAAAATCTCACAAGGAGGATGGTGATCATCCTAATAACTTGTTGAGTGAGTATAATGTGAGATCGTCTCACGGATCCATGAGACGAGTCAATTCTATCCATATTCATAATAAAAAGTAATACTTTTAAGCATAAAAAATAATATTTTTTCATGGATGACCCAAATAAGAGATCTAGTCTCACAAATACGACCCGTGAGATCGTCTCACACAAGTTTTTGTCTAACTTTTTCTTAATTAAAAAACTGGATTTTGGAATAAATATTTGGCCAACCATGAATAAATTGATCATCCCAACAAAAGTGTTATATTACCAAATTTTACAAAATAAAAACAAAAAGTAAATGGCATGAAAACAAAGTAAACTTTTTGTTTACACAAAAACTCATGGGAGGTCGTTTCATAGATCAATTTTATGTGACGGATATTCGATTCGATCTAACCTATGAAAAATATTATTTTTTGTGTCAATATATTACTTTTCATTGCTCCATGCTTAGACTAAACAGTATCACAGAAGATATACAATTTTGTTTATTAGTGGTGGCGTGGATTTTGGGAGGAGTTTGTTTAGATTCCACGATAACCATTAGTATTATCTAATCTATACAAAATATATAAATATAATTTTTTATATATATAAACTTTGGACTTTGTTAATTTATTATATGGGGGAGTATAATGGAGCATTATACTATGAGATATTGTTGTTTAGTTTTGATTGAATTAAATTAATGGGTTGAGTTGAAATTTGTGAAAAGGAGATGCATCCTCGGGAGCTTTTGACTCGAGAGCGCATTTTGCAGTGATGGAGGAAGGAAATGGGACGGAAATTTTTAATCATAAAAACTCATATGAGACGGTTTCACGGATTACTCATGAAAAAAATATTATTTTTATATTAAAAATATTATTTTTTATTATAAATATGAATAAAATTGACTATTTTTACAAATATATTTGTATATAATGATTCTGTATTTGAATTTTACACTAAAACTTCTAGCTGATTAATATTAAAATACAGTAGACTTTCTTATTATTAAACAAACAAATTAATAAATGCATATAAAAAATATTGTGATGGTTTAACAAATCATGGACCTGAAAAATTGAACTCATCAGCATCTTATGATGTGAGATAATATTATATGCTTTCTTTTATCACAAATTTCACCGTTTCACGAGTCAATTTTGGGTGGCAGATCTTCGATCGACCATACTAATGAAAAAATATTATTTTTTAGAGACGAAACTATCCATAGATGAACAAGTAGTTTTGGACTGTTTTAACAGTTTTCACGACTTGAGTGCATCGATTACAACTTATCTGTTGTGACTTTTGGTTATGCACCAAACGCTCTATTAGTTAAGGCAACAGAAGTTTAATGTAAATTTTCACTTCTGTCCTGTTAGACAAAAGACATGTTTTTCCAACAATGAGTTCATTCTACTTGGATTTCCTAGCTCCTTTCTAGGCAAATAATCTATATACTGCTTACAGAGGTTCTTCATAGGTTCCAATACACAACTTTAACTGCAAACTAAAATGTGTACTTGGAGTTAACGAGTGAAAACATACATGTAGTTCCTCTCCACTTTGTTCTTCATGAATCTGACGGAAAATAAAACACTGTACCGACAATGCGAACTCTAACTATCTGCTCATTTTGCAACACAATCTGCTAAGTAGATAGATTTGAAAACCATTGCCCTGAGGCTCCCGATGGCCGTAAATTTTTACAAAACCTTTGTCTTCTTTTGATGTTGATACTCTTGGTTCTGGTGGATATGTTCGTCTAATGCATACAGAATGTGATGATCATTGCTTATATTACAGTTCTGCTACAGAATCAAAGAAGCAAGATGATAATGATCTCGTTACATAATTCTTCTGGGATTTTCAGGATTTTGTATTCTGATTTATTACCTCAGCAGCTCAACTACGCCATGCGGAAGATAGTTCGGTTTTCACATCTTCTTCCCACCATGTGGCACTCTGCAATATCAGTTATATTCATCAGCACATAACATTTGGTGGGAAACATATTTGAAAATGTGCATTTGGAACACTTTTTTTCTGAAGAAACTGCATTTCTATAATGCTGAGAACTTAGAACAAAATAAGGAGAGAGAGGGGAACCTTGTAACCTCTTCGAAGGAACTCGAGCGAGCTTCCTTCCTCCTCCTGCAGTCCCAATACCCTAAGTAATTCTTCCTTAGCCTTGCAAGTCAAAGGTTTCCTAAGTTAGCAGGTTTGTATATCATAGCCATAAAGTGACTAGAATAATGAGGGAAAAAAACAGAAGGAATTAATGTATATTTACTTCTCCCAAAGTGAATCGAGTTGCACTCTCTGCTATGCATGCATATGACCCATCTCCTTGCTTCAACATCACCTGCCAAGGCCCTGAACAAGTTGATAAATGACTTATTGTATGGCATTTCAAGTTGATTTTTCGAACCAGAAAACTTATAGTAGGCAGGACGAAAAATGTGGAAAACAAGAAGAGAAGTACCCAGACTTAAAAGCTAAGCATATGTATTGCTCACCGGGATATTGACGAAATAATGCTCCAGTATAGTTCACCACATAAGGTGCCACAGCAACTGTCTTTCGAAAGCCAAGAAAAAATAATTGTACCAACTAAAATTAAAAAACAGAACAAAAAGTTGTGTATGTAATTTTGAAATTCAAGGCAGTACCTTTGAGTATTCTCTTATTCGAATATAAAAAATGGAAGAGAACTGAGAAAGAAAACGATAATGCAAATCTCTGCTAGGAAATCCTAAAATACCGAGATCAGCACTGCACATACAGGTGATATTTAGTACACAGACACTGAATGGAGAAGGATAAAATCGATAATCCATCAGAATGAATATAACTGTAGCATACCGTAGTGTTTCAAGTTCCAAGTTGAAGAGAAGCGTAGGGGTGGAAGAAGCAAATGTGTCCTACATCACCCAGAAAACATTAATTAGTTCACATGCACAACGTCGATGACAAATATTTGTACTCGTCTAAAAATGATCGATTTATTGAATTATTTGCATTTAACATGGAAATGGCTTGGGAAGATGAAAGAAAATGACATACCACATACTTCTCTACACCAGTAAGATCACGAGTGCTGCAATTGATGAACATATAAAGTGAAGGTGGCTTGTCAGATTTCCAACGACCTGCATCGCAAGTGAGTAATCAGAACAGTGAAATTAAAAGCACTTCAGCAAAATCACTCCAATGTTAGAAGTGTCCAACATAAGCATTTCAACATAAAAGTTTAATGGTTTCATGATTCGCGTCGAAATGTGGTTATAGCTTTTTGGATATTTTACTTCATGGAACATTTGTTAAGTTAATGACAATTATCCGGATTCCTGATGGCATTTAAGAAAACGACCTTCATTTTCATCTGCAAAATCAAAATCCAAGGTGTCTCTTATGGACTTGAAAAACGACGTGACTGCACCAGTAGGAACATCATCCAAGGATCCAATCGTTATTCCATCAATCTGAAAAACAAATTATCACAATGAATAAGAAATGTTCTGCAAATATAACTCCACGCGTCTTTGACATATAAACTTGTCATCACCTGAGAAGAACAATATAAATTTTAACCGAGTGGAGTCCGTCAAACGAGCAGGTAGAATAAAAATAGGGTTATGACAAATGTGCTGGACAATGTTCTTGATCCTATGCACATTCAGAAACAAAAAAAAAAGAGTAATTAAGTTACCGAGTCAAGAGCTGCTTTAAAAAGTTCTGTTGCCCTACGCCTTTCTGGTTTATCAGGGAATACCTGAGAGCATCATGGCA
The DNA here is from genome assembly GCF_022965805.1 of Primulina eburnea. Taxonomy (NCBI): domain Eukaryota; kingdom Viridiplantae; phylum Streptophyta; class Magnoliopsida; order Lamiales; family Gesneriaceae; genus Primulina; species Primulina eburnea. The sequence goes on from NC_133118.1 coordinate 31,754,524, forward strand.
TACATCACATTTGAGTTCCATGTCCTGAAATTGAAATTATACCATCTTCATGGAAAATGAAAACCAAAACTGAAGATTATTTTCTTACAATGCAAGCTCTTGTTTCTCGTTTCTGTTGTAGCTTTCTAACAACTGCTAACGCAAGTTGAATGTTGGCATCACTGTACTCATCAGACGATCCCTATACATCTCAGAAAGTTTCAGGAAAAAAAAATGTGTCTGATGAATAATTGGTTAAAAACTTTTTTTTATTACATTGCCTACAAAATCAAAAGACAACTCCTTTCATTTGGGAGAAAAAAATAATGATGGAAAAATAGAGATGGAAATCAATATATCTTTTTTCTTTTTCACAGAAATACTCGAGTGCTAAAAGATACCTTATAAGAAGAAATATTGGTAGGCAATGGGCTGGTAAAGCAACCAGCAGAGCGAGAAGCGGAAGAAAATAAAGAGGAGATAAATGTCAGTACAGCAAATGAAACTTGTAAAATATCTCTCAGGTTTTGCAAGAATATAAAATGAAACAATCAAATTTAGAAATCCGAAACTATCAATGCAAAGTATGTGCAAAAAGATCTCATCGAGAACAAGTGGATTAAATGAGTGTTTACAGGTTATAAGGTGATATATTTTCAAAAGAAAAAAATATTGCTAGGAGTATTCAAGGAAGTAACTGAGAATACCAAGCATGAATTACCAATGCTACACAGTGAAATAAATATCACTGCAGAAAAATTCTTCTAACTTACATTGCCAAACTCAAATCTTTTCATCATCCGTGAGTCGATGACTTCAAATCGAATGGTACTTAATTTTCAGATTACACAGCTTTTCATCACTTCATAATACCTTTTATGCTCATAGGAAGTTAAATGGTTCTCTATTCATCTTCGATTCAACTGAAGAATCATACAAAGATTTCAACTTTACTATCAAGAAATCGTCAGAATCAGATTATACAGCTTTTTATCACTTCATAATACCTTCTATTCTCTTAGGAAGTTAAATAGCTATAATTTCATCTTCGATTCAACTGACAAATCATACAAAGATTTTAACTTTACAATCAACAAAACGTCAGAACCAAAATCAAACACCAGAACACAAATCCACCACAGTTATGCAAATGAAAGTGATTACTGCATCACTAAAATTTATACAACAATATAGCTGTAAAATCAGTCAGAATTCAACCTAAACTACAATCATGGAATGGGTATGCTTTTAATCTGAATTACAAACAAAAGGCCAATACCCATCAACAAAAACATAGAAAGTAAGCATCAGTAAATGCATAGTAAATGCATAGGAGTCTAGAGAAATACGCACGGGAAATCAATTTCAACACGAAATTTTCCCTCTTGCAGAGCATAAAAAAGTGAAGTGGCGGCATCTGATACAAGAACTTCATATGATCTGGGCTTGTAAACCGAAACGCCGGACTTTGGCCTCACTTCCGACCCAGATTTCGCGGATTCTGCACAACCAATAATCATTCTCTTCCGGCAGTGAATTGAGCTGACTAGTTTGATTGAAGGAGGACCAATGGAGGATAGAGACGAGAAAGAAGACTGCTGATGATAAATTTCAACAATAGAAGAGGCCAAAACAGATGGGATTTTCGCCATTGTCGAAACTACAGCCCAAGAATTAACAGCCATGGCCGGATTTGTGTGGGTGACGGGGGTAGGAGGGAAAGATAACGGTCAGCAAATTGGTTGGCTGATATTGTCACGTTGAGTGATGTAAATTAACCGCGATTTTAACTAAAAGTTCGCAATGCAGGGGACATGAGGAGATAGCAAGTAAAAATTCGAACCAAACCAAATTTGAAATCTGACTAAACCATGAAATATTAGTAACAAAATCAAACCAAAACAAGAACAGTGGATCTCTAAGATCGTAATCCGACGGATGAACTCACAGAAGGATAAAAACATCTTTAGTAAAAGGTGTGATAGTTTTAACCTAATGATAAAATATACTACAAATTACTTAATTACTCTCATTTATAAAAATTCAAAATCATATCTTCTCTCATTTCATTTGGTATCTCTTTGTTTAAATAATTTAAATACATTTAAGTTAATGTTAAATGTTTTTTAAATACATACATATATACAAATATATAGATACATATATATACACACACACAAATAGTTACTAGGCCCCTTCGATATGAAAAAGATTATAAAAAAATAAAGAAAAAGACAAAAATCAAATTTGACCGATGATCACCTTTGAAAAAGGAAAAGAAATTGTTTAAATAATTTCAAAAATAAGACGAAAGAAACGAAAATTATTCATATATATATATATATATATATATATATATATATATATATATATATATATATATATATATATATATCGTAATTTAAGAATTGAGATATGCAATTACAAGATTTTGATAACAATGAAATATAAGTTTTTGTGATATGGTTAATTTTATCATTACATATCAATATATAAATTTAATCACTCTTGTTAAATCATACCAAACATTCCACATATTATCTTATCATTATATTTATCCTTGATTTATCCTTATACTGTTTATCCCTTACTTATCATATACTATGTACCAAACTGTACCTTAGCATAAAAAGTAATATTTTTTCACGGATGACCCAAATAAGAGATTTGTCTCATAAATATGACTCGTGAGACCATCTCACACAAGTTTTTGCCAAACAAGAATCGCTTTGGTATGGGTTTGAATAATCAACTTTAATTTTTGAGTTTAGTAGATAATTAGCATATGACATTTTGTTATTTGGAAAAAGTAAATCATCGATCTTAAACAGAAGTCGAGTGGATATTTTATTTGATGTTATAAATAAATATCATAAATTCAGTGGTATTTGAAAATTTTTGGATAGAAAAATACTGAGAGCCGTTTGACTATTCTTTTCCTAGATAACATTAACCTATCAGCAATCTATTTGTAAAATAATGTTATAATTTATAAGTTCCTAAAATATCTTACATGATATGAGAGTTTACAAGTTATTCTTAAAAAAAATTAGCATAACACCATGAAAAATAATGATAAATTTCTTGTGAGACGGTTTTACGTGCATAGATCTATGATAAAGATCGGTATGGTTCATCATCGAAGTGAAAAGTAATATTTTTGAAATAAAAATAATATTTTTTATGGATAGAGTTGGGTAAAAGATATGTCTTTTGAAACTGACATGTGATATTATTTCATATGAGTTTTCGTGGAAAAAATATATATTTGAACTGATTCCTAAATACGTCATCTCAAATTCTGGCATTAGGTTTATTTTAGTGATTTAGGTATTTTTAAAATGTATAAATTCAGAAACTTATATTGAAAAAATTCTGTAAACGTAGACCGTAGTCATGGTTGGCCGGTTGAATTTTGCTAACACGATGAAAGCATTGGCTCTGATACCACTTAGAAGGAATGTTGCTCATAAACGTACATGAAATAAATTACAGTGTGTGTATCAGAAGTTAGTGTTTTGCTCTGGTGTTGTCAACACGAGCACACAACATGCAGCGAAAATTTATTATTTAACACACACGTAAACTTTTAATAAATAAATACCATATTTAAATTATGCACAAGTACGAATACTTGTGCAATGCCTCATGGGCAAAAATTCACTAGAAAAATTATGTAAATCGCTTACACCAAAACAATACTAGTGAGTATAACAAAACTAAATTCCTTGACACTCCAAGAAATTAACATGCATCAAAATAAATCACATAAAAACTAGATGCATAGACCGAAGTTGCTTTTAAAACAAATAAAAGAACACTCTTTGATTAACACTCTGCATGAGTGTTGTCAACACCAATCAGCAATACAATAAACATGTGAATCAATCACACAAACTATTTATACGAAAATCTTCAACTCTGAACTATGAGTGTGTTCAGAGACAAACTTCAGCAGATGTGCCCTTGCAAAATTGATCACCCGATCACACAAAAAGTTTCATCAAAATAGGCGCGGCTCTCGTATATTCTTTTATGAAAGAACTCTTCTGTCGACCTCTACGTGCACTCCGAAAACCTCCAGCTGATCCTCTCCACAACAAAGTGATCACACGATCACACAAAACTTCAGCAACTAGACAATAAAGTGATCATCTGATCACATAAAAACTGTAGAGCAAATATATGTTGAACTCTTGTAATTTCTTCTCTATAAAAAGCACTCTGTCCAACGCTCTTTCTACCACTTCTTATCTGCGGTCGTGAGGTCCTTCATATATATATATATATATAAAATACATATAAATATACCACTTTCATTTGTGAATTTCCTTATATGTCTTTGTTCATTTATTTAATTAAGTTAGCAAATAAACTAATAGGTTATCTTTAAGGTTTTTTTTGTAATTTATTGTCCATCTTAAATGAATTTGGATATTAATACACATTCCTCTTTCTTCCCTAACTTTTATGCCAAAAAAATTATTTATTTAAATTTTCTTGTTAATTTAAGTTAGCAAATTAAGTTAATAGGTTTTTTAAGAGTTTTTTGTAATTCATTGTCCATCTTAAATTGATTTGGACATTAATACACATTACTATTTCTTTTTAAAATTTTATGCCATAAAAATTATTTATTTTTATTTCTTAGTAAATTTTTTAACAAGTTTATTTTTAAATATGAACTAATAAAATCATAAATTATATAGATATTGAAATATGATAAAAGGATTTCTAACATCTAACATACATATATGTCACTTTCAATTGTGTTTTCTCCTATGTACCCTTATATTTCTAGATTTTGCAATTTGGCTTCATGGAGGATTAATTTTTTCGCTGCTTACTACCATTTGATAGATATATGAGCCCATTTATTTCCTTCTCATTTATTTTTTTCCTACGTTTCTTCCTTTCCTATTACTGCTTCACCATGGTCATTACTGTTGATGGGTTATTTCATCCACCTTCCAGTAAACTCAACGATTTCTATCGCCTGCAATTTGTTTATGTCGTTGTGATCCTCAATTTCTCTCTGTTATTATGGTTTTACTTCTTCTACTTTTCATGGCGCAGGGTAGACGGCCGGCTGCCATCTCGGGATTTGTCTCAGGGTATGTGTTTCGCTCTCTTCCTTTCTCTCCTGATTGCTTTGTTGATGCCCATTTGCATCTTCCAAGTTCATGTATTTTCTATGTGTACTCCTAACGTTATTTTCCCTCTTAGCTATTTGTGTTATCTTAAAGAGTTTCATGTAATCATTTTAATTTGGCAGCGGTGCTACTCAATTTCGGTGTGTTGGTGGTGCCGGTTTATCTACTTCCAACGGTTAGCTGCTATGTTATTTTCACCATGTTTATTTGTATCGATTGGATTGTTTTTCCACCTTTGATCTTACAGCACATATTGTGTCCGTTCCGCTGGCGTGTTCTCCTATATGTAAGTAATCTGTTGTTGTTTTCATCGTGCCTTTATTTTACTTGGATTTTTTTTCCTCGGTTTTCCTATGTTCATTTTTTCGCCCGTGAAATACGTGGGTTTTTTTTTCCCCAGTTGCATTTCTTTTTAAAATTCAGACAATGAAGGAGATATTGCTGGTATCGGTGTCTTGCCAATGGTTCCTTCATGTCAATTTTGTGGCGCACATAGATTCCTTTGTGAAGATCCATATTATTGTTGCGCATGTGGTAAAGATTGGCATCTCCTATTACTCATATTGCATTGCTGGAATTATTCAAGGACCCATCGTCTCCCTTGGCTATTTTATTCCGCCATAAAGTACGATTGTACAACAATGTTTTTTCTTTCACTTCATTTGGGGTTAGGCTTGACAAGGAATTGGCTTCTCTTCAACGTGGGGTGTACACATTTCGTGCGCCTGGCTAGATTTTCCATTCATTGCCACCACTTATACCTAATTCGGATGGTGCAAGGTATTTCCAACTTTATTTTTGGGACAACGATAATGAGTTGGAAAATAGGATGTCTGTTTTCCTGGACACTTATGTTGACAGAGAACTCATGGTTTTGCTGATGGACATAATGAAAGTAAGCCCTTATGCACAACTTCTAAAGAGGATAAATCAGTATTCTTCAATCATAAACTTAAGATTGCATATTTCCAAAAATGTTCCCGTTGACCAGAGATGTTATGACAGCCCATCCGCTAATCAAGTTGCGGCTATTTGGGTCGAAGGCAATGATGATGCTAACATTCCACATAACAGGGACATAGTTGCTTGTGGTCGTGATGGTCAAACCCATCAAATACAACATTATTATGGTTATTATGATTCCTTGAAATATCCGTTTTTTTTCCCGTATGGGGACAATGGGTGGCAGTAGAATATTCTGAAGGTAAAAAATGGATATGCCCATGTTGACGTGCATGAGAGTGTGCTACCACTTGCAGATGTTAATTCCTTCGATCGTGTTATTGCTGGTGAAACTCGTGGTGCGTTTTTAATCTTTTACCTCATACTCAATTTTTACTAATTATTTATTGCAATTTCCCCCAAACAAACAAGATAATGGTCGGCTGCATATATTTATATTTTTGTCATGCAACTAATTTGTGTGTATTTTATTTGTTTCATGCAATCGTGGAAAAAATGATATGATGGTTTCTTGTAGGGAGTACTATTTTTACATGTTGCAAATTCATGGTAGCTACAGTTCGTTAATCTTGTATGGTGGTCGATTATTGCAGCAATTTGTTGTCGATATGTACATTAAACTAGAAACAACGAGATTAGATTACTACAGAAGGCACCAAAGTGAGATAAGGTCTGAATTGTACCGGGGTGTGGTTGACAGTGTAGCCAATGGTGAATCACATGGGAGTGAGGTCGAGCAACGTGTTGTTTTACCAGCATCTTTCATAGGAGGTCAAAGAGATATGCGACATCGATATCTTGATGCAATTGCATTGGTTCAGAAATTTGGAAAACCTGACTTGTTTATTACGATAACTTGCAATTCGGATTGGAAAGAGATTCGAGAAAATTTATTTGAAGGTCAGCTTGCTCGTGATTGTCCAGATTTGGTCTCTCGAGTGTTTCATGCAAAATTACTTGATCTTAAGGACCAGATTCTTAAAAAGTCTATATATTTGGCCCTATTGTTGCTTATGTTTATGTTATTGAGTTCCAGAAACGAGGTCTACCTTATTGTCATATGATTATTATCCTGCAATCTAATTATAAGATTAACTCGCCTGAAAGGTTCGACTCTTACGTTGTTTCTGAGCTTCCAGATAAAGATGTTTTTCCTCGATTGTTTGGTTTGGTCTCACGACAATGATGCATGGACCCTGTGGCACGTTAAATTTAAAATGTCCATTTATGGTTAATGGAAAATGCAAAAATCATTATCCTCGCCCTTTTTTAGAACATTCTGTTCAACAATCTGATGGTTACCCTATATATGTACATGAGGAGATACGATGGTCGCTCTATTGAGGTTCGGAATTGTACAATGAATTCTCAATGGGTTGTTCCTTATAATCCTTATCTACTCTATCGCTATGATTGTCATATCAATGTTGAAATTTGTTCTGGGCTAACGGCTGTAAAATATTTATACAAATGTATCTACAAGGACCATGACAAAATAAGTGTTCATTTATCACCACATAGTTCTAACTTATATGTAGATGAAATACGAGCATTTCAGGATGCTCGCTGGGTGTCTGCTCTAGAATCAGTGTGGTGCATTTTTGAATTTGATCTGAATGAAATCTCTCATGCAATTATCAATTTGCATCTACATTTACTGGACAAGCACATGATCACCTTATCAAATTACAAGAACTTGGGCAATGTGTTGGCATCCGAATGTGTCTCCAAAACTATGTTGACTGAATTTTTTAAGACTTTTTCGCACATTGTGGAAGCAACAAAGTTCTTATATTCTGAATTTCCAGAGCATTTTGTTTGGGATTGACCAAATAGAACTTGGAAACCAAGGAAACAAAGACAGATTATCGGACGTGTTAACTCGGCAAATCCGGTAGAAGGTGAGAGGTAGGGGTGGGCACGGGTCGGGTTTTTCGGGTTTCGGGTAGTTCGGGTCGGGTACCCGATTTTTTCGGGTAGCATTTTCATTACCCGAACCCGACCCGATTCTGGACACTACCCGCTTTTCGGGTACCCGATAAAGTCGGGTTCGGGTAGAGGTCGGGTTCGGGTTTTTTTTTTTTTGATAAAATAACATTTTATCATTTTGTGTCTACCAAATAATATATGACGAGAAAAAAAGCTTATCAAAATAATATTGTCTCGTGAATGTTTACCAAAGTTAAACACAAAAATATTTATCTCAAAACATAGAATGAGTATTATAATTAACAAATCTTTAAATCGAGCATAAACTATTTAGATGCATATATAAGAAATTAACAAGTCTAATCTTGAAAATTCAACTTAGATCTTCACCAAAAAAATCAGAATCAACTTCTTGTTTGACTTTCAAAATATCTTCTGGAATATTTCATCACCTACATAAAAATATGTAAATTTATTAACAAAAAAATGAACTTCATAAAACAAAAAATAAAGTGTACCAATAATTCATGTTTTTCATCAATGCAGGAAACAAACATGAGAAAAATAAAATGCAAGAAAATAATCAAGAATAATCAAATAAACTGAGAAAAATAAAATGCAATAAAGTGTACCAATAATTCAAGAATAATCAAACATTAATAATAGATGTATCAACACCCAATTTTGTCATTTATAAGCCCACTGCCCATATGTATTTTTTAAAAACAATCGGGTACCCGATCGGGTAATTCGGGTACCAATTCAATATCCGAACCCGACTCGACTAAAATATAGTCGGGTTCGGGTAATACCCGAACCCGACTATTTACCCTATTTTACCCGAAAGTTGCACCCGATCGGGTTTCGGGTCGGGTAGAACCCGAAAAACCCGACCCGATTGCCCACCCCTAGTGAGAGGTATTATCATCGTTTATTACTTCTTCATGTTCGAGGACCTAAGTCCTACTTTGATTTGCTCACTGTTCGTGGAATATTTTGTTTCACTTTCAAGGAAGCAGCACAACGTATAGAGCTATTAGAAAGTGATAAGAGTAATTTTGAGTGTTTAAATGAGGCAGCAAGTTTTCACATGCCTATTGCTTTGCGTAGGTTGTTTGCTATGATCTTAGTACATTGTGTAATCCTTTGCTTTGTTGTTTGCAACTTTAACTGAAAATTATTATAGTACTGTATCTTATATAGACACGATGTCTTATTATTATATAGATTTATCTCTCTATTGCTTAGTTTGAAAACTTTTGTCAATGAATTGCTTACTCTATAATATTTATTGCACAATTATTGAAACATATATCTCTACGTGCATCGCACGTGCACCTACCTAGTATATATATATATATACATTGTTTGACCTAATAACTAATCCATAAAAGAGTTATAGAAAAAATAGAAAAACAATAATTTATTAGGAATAAAATTCTATTAAACAAGGATAAAATATCATAGAATAAAAATCATATTAAAAACAAATTTTATAATATTTAGAGTTGAATCAACCAAAATCTTATCATTTAGAAATAAATTAAATAAAATCTTATAATCTAAAAATGTAAAATTGTTCTAATGATACACGTGGGCTGGACTCCTGCTAACTAAGGCTTTCCATCACATGGTTGATTTAATGATTTACTTGTCAAAGTACAATGGAGTGTCGAAAAAAAAAAAGAAAAAAGAACAACTCAATGACTTTGCCAGTGGAATATATTGATCAGTGTGTAGAATGAAATTGACTTTTAATAGTTATACACTTCATAGAACGTTGTCCGCATAAAATTGGTTCCACATTCAATTTATACAAAAAATAATGTCTTAAAAGGAATTATTTTAGATTTAGAAAAAAAGTTCTCGAAATGAAAAAGAAAAGACGGAAGAATGACAAGAAACTTAAGAGGGATTACATGAGTTTGGGCATATTTTATATGGTTGGAATGTGATCTTCCACTCTCTATTTTTTTAGGATTTTTTGTTCTCTTTTCTGAAGTTTAATTTGATAGTGTTACTTATGTTGGATATTTGAATATTGGGTTATTATGAAATTTTAAGCAACGAGTTGAAGATGCAAGGATTCGACAACGTTTGATGTGAATGATGTGATTCAAATCATTACATCATCATTTGGCAACGTTTGGTGCGAATGATGTGATTCAACATCATTGATCATGCCATTAGCTGTTGACATAAGATCTCTCTTTTTTGGGGTAAATATATGAATAATCTGTATATTAGATCTTTGATCATGCCTAACAAGAATGCATTAAAGTTTCCTATGCAATAGCCAAAGGCAATGTGAAAATCTGGACTACGGTCTTTACAGTTTCAACATCTATGTCTACAAGTTTCCCTGTCTTAGACGATATTATGGCACATTTCTTTTCCTCTGCATTCGGGATGAATACCTTAGCCTTATCTTCTGAACCAAATAACGCCACACTGCGCCAGAAATGTCATCAAAATAACATGAAATCCATCCATTACTATCATATTACACATCTGAAATTAGATCATGCTTCATTTTCACTTATACTTTTCGCTCCTTACCTCGGTTTTCCACGTGCGTTCGCAAGTTGTATGGCAGCTGTATTTGTAGCTATCACTCCAGCTGAATCATTTATCAGAGCAGCAAGCTAGCACAAGAACAAAAGGTAGATGGTAAGTTCTACTGATTTGACCATAGTTTCAATTCCCCTAGTTATGGTTTCAGTTTTTCTTCATATTTTGCAGCAAGAAATGTATAAAGACTAGATTTTTTTAATGTTTTTGAGGGTTATAACAAGGTCATATGAAGAAGGCAAACCTGTCCAGGGGTGGTGATGAACACTATGCTAGCACCATAACTTATGACATCTTCAATGTTTTCCCTTTCTTTTTCATGTGGGATGACGAATACCGGTGTGAGACCCCTGTTTACATTGTTCGATCCAGTAATTTACAAGTTAGCGAAACCACAACTCAAAACATGTGTTCTGCACTAGTATCAGTCAGCGTAATAGAGAATACAACACCAAATTTAAAAAAAAAAAAGATTTAAAGCAAGTAATTTATGTCATTCAAGCTTGTACACCTTATCCCACTGGTTATCTCGCCCCATATCTCAAGGGGTAGCAAGCTATCAGTATCACCCCTGGATTGCATTGAGGCCTTGGAATCTGATTGTATCCCATGAATCACTATATACTTCCCCTTCTGCACACCGGCATTCTTGTACTTTGCCTCAACAACCTCCTTCAGCTTCCTTGAAATCGATACTTTCAGAGGAGGCAGGGGCTGCCTTGGTACTTTACGTGCTGGTCTCCCCAGCCAATCAATCATCTCATGATACCTAAAATAAGATCCCAAAATAGTTAGGTAAAAACCAGAGGATTAGAATTCTGGGAGGTTTTTTAAGCTCACATGTGGTAACCACCCTCGGAGAGATTCATGCTATCAGCTGTAAATGTTTCAGAAAGAAATAGGCCCGCTCCTACAGCATTTACATTGGGATATACATAGCTAACTCGGTCCCGAGCGGTGGACATGAACAAGAATGCAGCATGTCCAATCCCTGCTAATTTTGTCGATAAGATCATATCATAGTACCTATTCTGCAAGCAAATAAATACCGGATCCTAAATTCGGATACTACAAATAAAAAATCAATTTCACAAGCTAGAGTTAAAGAAAATCTTGCTATCCGATTCACACAATAGAGGCGTGTAGGATCAAGAGCTGCTCATTTTTGTGAAAGTTCGTATCAGTTATCTCAACTCATCACTCACATTTCAGCCTGTGCAATAACAGAACTGTTACATATTGATAGCGACTCTGTTCACAGCCTGAACAGAGTTTAATATAACTAATATTTGAACCTGAACTCCAATTTTATCCAGTTATTCCAACTCGAGTACCAGTTCTGTTCTAGAACTCAATAAGAATTTGAGCTCAATTTGTTTGTGCTCGATCTATTTCAATTTTCAACAAACCTTAATAACTCCAATCATGTCAGTATATTCTACTGGATCAGGCCAGTCATCATCTAGATCATACTCATTAGCCCACCTCACATTCTTGTTAATCTCATAAGTCTGTTTCCCCCTATCCGACGCAACAATATCCACCTGCACGCCAGGATACCTATCCTTGATCAACTGAATAGCCGGGAAAAACAGTAGGTTTTCATAAACACCACCCGAAATGACGCAGCAACACCTCCTAACATCCCCTCTGATCTTCAACCCCAACGAAGCGATTTCTACATTATAACCAGCCGGGAACTTGAGGAATCCGTACGGGTTATCCGGGTTATCGGGCGGCCTCGGATCCTCTTCCTGCTTCCCATCTGAGAACAGCTCTCCGTACTCCGTCTCAGGATCGTCGCCTTGGTCGAAAAGGTCCAGCCATGGGTTCTTCTTCTTGGCATTGGGAAGGACGGAAGCGTACTTCTTGGATTGTTTTCCGGGATTCGTTGAGAATGCGAGATTTGTTATCTGAGTTGATGGGATTGACGGAAGGACCGTGAAGAGAGGTGGGATTGACTTGGAATTAAGAGAAGCAGTAGCCATTGTTGGCGCGGAGATTAAGGAATGTTTCGAGGGACAACTGAGAAGCCTGTGTGATTGTCTGCTAGAAATGAAACGTTGGATTTGAATGTGTGACCAAGGTTGGATAAGTGGGTCCAATGTCTACTCCCACATAAATAAAATAATAATCAGACAAAAAATATATATGAGAATAGGAAAATTTGGTGGGAAATACTCTTCCTACACTACTTAGTTTTAAACATCAGAATGTCTCTTTATATCATGATTTTAAGATTTTTTATCTGTGTGACGAATCAACTCTACTAATATTCACAATAAAAATAATATTTTTAGCATAAAAAAATAAAAAAAATTAATGGATTACTCAAATAAAAGGTCAGTCTCATAAAATACAACTCGTGAGACCGTCTCACACAAGTTTTTGTCTAATAATAAATTATTATCTAAAGTATGTGAATACAAATATATATATTGTAATAAAAAAAAAGTGCTTAAATCTAAAGAAAAAGTGAAAAGTCCAACATGTTGCCCTATGTGAAGTGGCAAGCATTAAACGGTTCGAATCTTCAATCCGTCCATATTTGTAAACTCTCACTCACTTCTCTCTCTGGAACATCTACGATTAGCCGCTGTCTATTAACCGCCGGCCGGAGTCACCGCCGCCGAGGACTAATTGCCGTCGCTTCTCCTGCTACTGATTATGTGGTCATATGAAATTGAAGTGCACTTTTTAGTATCTGTCTAGTGTCCCGATCTCGTGCACGCATCTCCTTCACTAAATGCAATTTCAAAATCTCACTTGAAAAGCCCTAATTTACGTCAAGCTATGATCTTGACATCTCACTTCAGAAACCCGTATTTATTCGAGTAAGACAATGTCTGGGGCGCCGAGGGCTAAATTGATTAATGCTGAAGAAGTGGAGGCTCGACCGGTGCTTGGACCAGCTGGGAACAAAGCCAGATCTGTGGAATTAAGGAAGCCGATATTGAAGCTGAAAATTGGAAAGGTAGAAAAACCTTCAGGTATGGATGAGGTCAAGGGGAAGAAATCTCCGGCGACATTGCCGAATATGGAGACGAAGACCGAGAAAGTTTCCTCACCGGAGGGTTTGGGGAAGAATGCAGGCAGTACCGTGTCGATTCTGAGGCAACGGCAGCCGAATTTGTCCCTTAATGTTTCATGTTCTTCAGACGCCTCGTCCGAATCTTCTCAAAGCAGGGCGTCAACCGGGAGAATTAGCCGACGAAGTTCTACTCCGAAGACCCCGCCTATGCGAGGGAAGTTGATATTTAGCTCGAAAGTGGACAAATTTGGAAGAGTTGACAGAAATGGGAAAGAAGTAAGGGGCGAGAATGAGGGCGAGGTGAACGGGGTGGGTGTGGTTCAGAAAAGGTGTGCTTGGGTGACTTCTAACACCGGTATGTGCTATGAATGCTTCTTGAATTTGTAGAGCTGGGTATATCGTGTTTGGTGGCCTGGTTGCTTTAGCATTTTCGTCATTTCTTTTCTTGAGATCCAACATTATTTGGTTATGCTTCTTGTTGGGTATTTTAAGAGTATTAACGAGTGCGGTAATCCCTTCTACATAATCTCCTGGATTTACATTCTTCATTTGTTTACCGTGAGACCATATTTGTTCAGCACAATCTTCGTCGTGTATGTTTTGGTTTGGCAGTCTATTTGTTATCTATTTTGAAAATATGTTCATTTATAATGGACGGTCATCTGTTAGGGCATGTAGTTACACAGATATCAAAGAAACAATTAGCTATGCTGAAATGTCGCATATAGGACCTCCAGCATCCTTGTTGCCTTCAGAAATTCTTAGTCTCTTTGGCTTTATTAGCATTCGGTCGCACAGCATAACGTTTTGGGATGCCAAACTTTGAAATACAGTCTCATGAGCGTGGAGTTTTTTTTATCAGTGAGTGGATGAGTATTTTTTCTTGATTGGTGTTCTGATTCACATGTTTCTTAGTGTATTAGTCATTTAATATGTTTTATACCTTACAATTTTTGCTCTCCATCATTTCTGAATTTAAGAATTTGCTGTTGTGCAAGCATTTATCATTCTGGATTACCGGATATTTGTCTTCTGTGTGCCTCCACTACAAAATTTGAGATAAAAAGAAAGAAAAAGAAAAAGAAAAACAAATAATAATCCACAACATTGTCCCATTCCTTATAAATTGATAAGAATAAGAGCTCTTAGAATCTTTTATTTTTACATCGAAGGAAATTTGAGCATGCAGGCTTCTCAAGAGTGAATCAAAATCTCATATGTTTTTCCCCCTAAAAATCTGTTTAGAAGCACAGGGTGATCTGATGTGAACTATTCGATGTAACTTGGTTAGCAATTACAGGCTCCGTTGGCTTTCGCTGTATGTAGTTTTTCTGTTGAGGAAATATTTCCATAACTTCATATATTTTCTCTCCTACCTAATTTGCTGAGTTCCCTATCGTAAATTTTGAGTGAGATTCTTCCTTAACTGGAGAGCTGTGTGTCAAATTAACTGATGTTAGAGTTTTTAGTTATAGGTAAAAGGCTGGTTAAAAGTAACGGCTGATGACCCAAATCGCTAGAAGCCTAATAAAAAAAATGTACCTACCAGAATGTTTGTGCCTGTAGAATATGAATTGCTTTTGAGTTACTTCTGTTGTTGCAGATGTGATTTTAGTATTTTTCAATAATTTGTTATAATTATGATTGGTGTATAAGATATATATTCATATAGGTTTATTTTTCACTTTTAAATGACTGTTTTTCATGAGTTGATAAGGAAATAAAGTTATGTCTTCAGTGGCCACTGAGTGTTTACGTATAGCTGCTGCACTGGAAGCAACAAATGCCTTTGAAGCCCGTCTTTCTTAAGTCAACCCATTGTTGTTGATATGTCTGATGCTGCCGAGAGATGCGATGTGTTCTAAATTGTCTTGAATGAAAACATATTTTTATTGTTTTCGTGTTGCATTATGCTGTCGTCCCTCTATATATTTTAGTGACTTGCGCTGCCCTTTGATTACATGATGCCTCTGAATACTTATTTAGCTGCATTTGAATTTCCTTGTGCTGATTGGCTTGTTTTTCATAAAAGATTCATCATATGCTGCTTTCCATGACGAAGAATGGGGACTTCCTGTTCATAATGACAAGTATGTATCTTCTGCGACTAGTTTTATTCTGTGTGTTTTGCTCAATATACATGGCATTACTTTTATTGCTTGCCCAATACTCATTCATTTTCTTCTGACAATTTGCAGTAAACTTTTTGAATTGTTAAGCTTTTCCACTGCATTGGCTGAATTAACTTGGCCTGTCATTCTTAGCAAAAGACATTTATTCAGGTATCTTAGCAGTTAGTCTGACAATAGACATAATAAGTAAATTTACATTTTTGTCTTATCTGTAGTTTCTGGATCCTGATTCATTGTTTATTTATCGGTATTCAGAGAAGTGTTTCTGAACTTTGATCCTGTTGCTGTGTCAAAATTAAATGAGAAGAAAATAGCAACACCTGGAACTTCTGCAAGTTCTCTTTTGTCTGAACTAAAGCTGCGAGGGATTATTGAAAATGCACGCCAAATCTGTAAGGTATGTACTGATTTCTTATTTTAAAATTGAATAGTTAAAGTTCAGTGGAATTAATATTTTTTCTAAAAAAAAACCCTCATTTCTTTTTTTGCATATCGGACCTGTGTCATTTGAGTGGAAAAGAGGTTAATTGTCTGGTCGCTGTACAATACCAGTTACTGCGTATAAGCAATTTCGGTTGTTCAAGTATTACTGAGTTTGATTGCTTTGAAAAACTTGCTGGAATGTTGCCAATGGATTCTTTAGGAAACTTAAAATTTCATTAGCTAACAGAACTGACAGCGTGGAAGACTTTTTGCTCGAAGGAGATAATTATTTCGTTGTAAATTTAACAGAAATTCAAACCATTTGATTTAGAACTGTCTTAACAAATGTTGAAGCAAAAATTCTGTACAAATGTAGAATCACTAGGGAACGTAACCTAATAGTATGCAAGCTAGCAAATGAAGCTGCTTTCTCCAAATCATCTGTAGTCTCAGTTCTCAATGTGATTCCATTCTTTCCGTGGGAGAAACTTGTTTGTGCTAGGATAAGATTTCCCAATTTTGTATTCTCCACTTTAAAATATTGAATGTTGGTCTAATGTTCATGTATTTGTACTGATTTTGCAGATTGTAGATGAGCTTGGATCATTTGACAGATACATTTGGGGTTTTGTAAACTACAAGCCCATTGTTGGCAATTTCCGCTATCCTCGGCAAGTTCCAATTAAGATATCAAAAGCAGATACCATAAGCAAAGACCTAGTTAGAAGAGGATTTCGAGGTGTTGGTCCTACAGCCATCTACTCATTCATGCAAGTGGCCGGAATTACAAACGACCATCTCATCAGCTGTTTCAGACATCAGGACTGTGTCAATTCATGTGATTCAAATGATAAGAATGAGGGAACCACGTCTATAAACGAAGATAAACGACCTGATGATATCTTGGAACTTGAATTAGCTAAAGATATTGATGATTTGGGATTGTCCGTGTAGGATTGTTCTTGTTTTAACTCATCTGCCTGTAATTTATTATGTGAAGATCGTAGTTTCCCACACTTCTGATTTGACTTAATGTTGGACAAAGTCTTGTGTACAAATCGTTATAAAATGTTCGTTCTTTCATTACCTACTATTCTTTCTTAATCAAGTATATTCTCTGTTTAGTGATTATGTTTGTTCTTTTTTTCTAATGTAAAAGAATGTTTTGGATACCAAATCAGTTTCAAATTTCCTTTAAGAATATGCTCATTTGCTACATATGTTTCAATCTAAAGCAATCATCTAATTTTCACGAATTCCACTTTGAAATCTTCCTTCATTCCTATACTTACGTCACAGCACTCGACAAGAATGACCCGTTTCCATGTAACCAATTCTATGCTAGACCGAATTCCACCGAGTTACGCTATCCAATTCGTTTTGAATTTTTTGATCAGGCCAAGTAAAGAACTCTTCAACTTGGATACATATAGATATGAACCACACAACTGCGTCCTCTATAGACCCTTTCTTTTTACCAGTTCACATCTTCTCATTTTGTCGAAGAAACTTTCCCGTGATGGCAGCTGCCAAGGCTGCTTTGAAATTAGGATCCTTCGTCAAAGTTGAAGCCATCTGTTCCACGAAATAGTGTTGGAGTTCTGGTGCATCAATCTGACCCATTAAGTTTCTTGTTTCTTCATGACTCGTCTTCGGTTTTGTCAGGTCGAGAGTGATTGTTGGACCAGATGAACTCGAGCTAGGCGCTGTGCCAAGCGTCATGCCTCTATTGGAACCGGTGTTTGGCTCGAGTTTTGAAGGTTGAGGATGATTGTGCTCTCCTTCATAAGTTGCTACTACTATTGAGTGATCTTCTACGCTCCTCTGAACCTGAAAAAGAAACGAGACGCTTAGAACTTTTTTTTCTTTTTCAATCGATGTTGCATTTGTAACACATTATTATGTGCAACAAATATCCAAAGTGCTCCAAATTACCTTCTTTTTGACAGGGCATGTAGGAGCAAAAGAACACTTGAAGTAAGCTCTTGGAGAAGGGTTATCCCTGGTCACCTTCTGTCCATATTTCCTCCAGTGATACCCATCCTTCACTATCTATAATTAACAGACAATATCATCTTTCAGCACCAAGAATCCAACCAAAAAATTCCGGTACATTATAAAAAGTTACACGATCATTCAGATCACAGTCGTCAAGAAGATCGAACTTACAAGGCTTGTATCAGATACTTCTGTCCTAACACAAGTACGCGAAATCTTCGGTTTGATGTGTTCTTCCTTGCGTTTCTTGGACGAATCTTCACCACTAGAGCTGCTCTCAGAAACGCCAGTATTGTTATTTTTTTCGTCAATATTGTTGTTCCCACCATTGTTGATGCTGCTTTCAGCTTTCCTCTTCTTCAATGCTACTGTATTGTTATTGTTATTAATATCCGCCCCAGAATTCTTGGTTGTGTATTCCAGTAATTGGTTCCTCAGTTCAGTGCAATTCTCACACATTGCTGTCAATAATTCTGTGAGCTTCTTGTTTTCAGCAGTCACTCTGTTCAGTTCCTCCATCAAAGCATCTCTCTGAAATGTGGAAACAGGAAAGAGATTGTCACACCAGAGCCATTCAATGGAAGCCAGCATGAACAATTGATCTGTTTCATTTTCAACACAATCCCTTTTCCTTTATAGTCCAATTTTCGAAATCTTTTTATTCAGACATCTGAAACAGAGGTTGAGTTTTAAAACATAATGTTTTCAATCCTATGTCAGTTTGTGGGGCATGTCATAAGATGACACAAAGCATTGAACTGTAATCATTTTGCTCACTAAATGTACCCCAAGATTCATTCTTGATCTGTTCCACAGAAAATACTTGAAATATAATTCGTAGACCCTTATCAAAATTGCTCTTGATTCGTGAGAAAATACTAAAGTATGTGTATCAAGAAACTATATCATCAAGTGTGTGTGGTTTACAAACCTCCTCTTTCACTGTCATATCTCTTCCCAACTCGAACAAATTGCTTCCCACCTCTTGTTTCTGCACAAGCCCAAACAAGCCTCAGAACCAGAGCATTTCACACTCTATGATATCACAAAGTCGAGAAAAACACGTACCGGTATAATCGGGTGGTCGTCGAGAATTCTGAGGGGTTTGGCATTAAGATCCAATGAAGTATTCAACAGACTAGTGAACTCCATATCCATCAGACGATTTTCTAAACTTCTTCTTTATGCAAAGTTGATTGCTCCTTGAACAATCCCTTGATTTTCTTGAACTTCTTTTGTGTTTCAATGGCATCAGTACTCGATGAGTTTAAGGAAATGAGAGGCTTTTTATAGAGAATAAATGAATAGATTTTGGCTCACGAGTTGTGGGAAGGTGGGAAGAAGATGGAAATGGCTGTTTGAGTTGGCATGAAGAAGTCAAAACCCAACGCCGTTACTAGAATCAATAGCTTTGACCATTTTCAATTTTGTTGGTCTACAGATAAAATCGTATGTCCGAAGCTTCAGAAATTGGAAATATCAATTTTTTGTTTTCATAATTTTTTATTATATTTTTTTAAAAAAAATTAAATTAAATTCGATCCTTTCATCTATCAATCTCCACTTTATTCTTTACGTTAAAACCCATAGTTGGTGGAGGCGTGGAGCTTGTCTGATACTATAGTGGACGACCGCATCATTTCAAGAGTGGATATCATGTGACATCATCTCACAGATCTAAATATGTGAAACAGATCAACTCTACCAATATTCACAACAAAAAATAACACTCTTAGCATAAAAAGTAATATTTTTTCATAGATGACCCAAATAAGAGATATGTCTCACAAATACGACTCGTGAGACCGACTCACACAAATTTTTGCCTCGTTTCAAAATTAAAATTTGCATATTGTATATTTGTTGTTACACAAAAATAATCTATGCAGACGGTTTCATAAATCAATTTTGAAACATATTTCTTATTTAGATTACTATAAAATTATCAAAAGTATTATTTTTTATTGTAGATATAATAAGTATGATTGAATCGTTCACGGACTTAGATAAAAATATGTGAAATCGTCTTACAACAGACCTACTATTGTTGTTATTATATCTTTTTTGTGATACAAATCTCGTGTCAGATTATGACGACTGATAAATACAATAAACTCTTATAACAATTTGATATAACTATTTATTAATATAAAGCAGTTGTTATATTAGTCTATTGTAGTGTCACATAAAGTTGACTTGAGCTCTAAGTTTGACATCTTTTAATTTCAATTTTTTTTCAGATGAAATTCTCTTTTGTTACACTATCATGACTTGCTTATTATGTAATAATAATAATAATAATAATAATAATAGAATGTTACAATTAAAATTGTTCAAGAACAAATATAAAATTTAGATTAATTTTGTCTATCTAAACAACTTAAACGATCGAAAATTTATAACAAGTACTGATGATAGCTTGATTATCTCAACTTTGTAAAAATTAATACAATAACACAAACATTACGTTCGGATCGTTTTTAACATAATATTCGTACGATAATCGCTAAAATTAAGAACATGGTATATGATAAGTTTTTGAACAAAAATATGATTTGAGAAGATTCCAAACATGGATAATGCTCTTCTTTTGGCAATAGAAAGTCAATCCCACCTTAGGTAAAGAAGGAAGAAGAAGAGAACGTACGTCCTCTGACCTGGCATTTTGACCAAATATCTATCTGTCTTTATATAATTTTATTTAAAAATAAATATTGCTTCACCTCCCAATTTACGCGCATTTTCCTCGTTTTGGTTGATAATAAATTATTGGGAACTTTGACGCGTAATAAATTATTCACGCGTTGTGTTCCCAATTATTTTCTTAATTGTCATGAATTATAACACAAAAATTTTGTAAAACAGTTTCACGAGATAATTTTGTAAGATGTATTTTCTATTTAGTTTACTTGTTAAAAAGTATTATTTATTAATCTAAAGATAGATATAGTTGACCCGTCCCACGGATGAGATGGTATCATGAGAGGCCTATTATAATTATGACAAAAATTTGTGTGAGACGGTCTCACGGGTCGTATTTTGTGAGACGGATCTCTTATTTGGGTCATTCATGAAAAATATTATTTTTTATTGTGGATATCGGTAGGATTGACTCGTCTCACAATAGACCTACTCTATAATTAAAATACAATGAATCTGATTTTAAATCATTTTTCTCTTTAAAAATTAATTTCTTTGATTATAGTAAATTAGGAAATATACATATGAGACATCAAGATTTATGTTTACTTTTTCTTTCTAATTTCTCTATGTTGTTAATTACTTTATAAAAAATGTTATATATATAGTGAGTTATAAATCGGGTTATAAAATATATTTGGAATTACAAAATTAAATGTTTTAGTAAATTAATTTTTTTAAAGCAAGTGAGATATGAGAGCCATAGGTCGGTTACCTTTTTTTGTTTTTTTGTCAAATAAAAATAGATTAATTTTTTGGTTCTTAATCGTTCCAAACGTAGAAAAAACAAGTATCGATCAAAGTAGAAACATGATTAAGGATTTATTTTAGTTGAAAGAAGAAGTTGTTACAATTAGTTTCGAACTCAAAACTTCGTCTTTTAACTTAAAATTTCGTCATAAATAAGGAATTTTAAGTTCAAATGATTTAGACAGATTCCTCACACGTTGTTCTAAGACATGACCAGCACGAAGAGGTTAAAGAATTTGTCTTTAGTCACAAAACGTAAGATACGTACGGCTCGTCTTGTCTACGTATTTCGCACGAATCATCAACCCTTCCATATTGTCCAATCACTGTTGCTTATACGTTAATCTGGTCGTTATTTATTTTTTAAATATTATTATATATATTATTTTTATTTCAAAATGGCAACTTCAAAAAGACAAGTCAAGCATAGTGGAAATATTTATTAGAAATTTTAGTTTTTATCGTCGTAAAGTAAGTAATATTCGTTAATTTGATAACGTGTCAAAGTTGGCTGGTACCCATCATATATATAATAGCGTGCAATAATTGTCTTTACTTAGTAGAACGATCAGAACCGTGGTGCTTGAGTTGTTGTTCGGTTTAAAAGATTTCAGTTGCACCATTACAACCAGCTATAGTTTTTGATAAAGCGGCAAACGATCGGTCCTACAATTGGCATTAGAGCCAATGTCACGGGTTCGATTCTCATTGATTGCAAGTAGTGTAATTATTGCGAGGGAGATTGTTGGGTGCAATAATTGTTACTGTTTGGTAGAGCGATCGAACCGTGGTGCTTGAGTTGTTGTGCTGTTTAAAAAATTTGAGTTGCTCCATTGCCACCAGCTATAGCTTTTGATAAAGCGACAAACGATGAGATCCTACCATGTATATAATATTTGAAATAATACTTTTTTACCAAAAAAAAATTAGTGTTAGTATGTGTTTGGTTGATGAGATTAAATAAGGATAGATTAATAGTCCAATATATATCGTTAAAATTTTAAGATGTTTTAATAATCATTTTGACCCGGTTTAAGATCCAATTTTATTAATCAAATAGTTATCCATAAAATTGGATCTTAAACCGGGTCAAAATGATTATTAAAATTGGTTAATTTGGCTGCTAGTTTTGGAGTGTAGCATAAAACATTACAAATGACTTTGACATGAATTCCACATTGGGGTCCTCCCCCACCCACCATTTTTCTTGTCTCCCATATATTTATTAAATTGTAACACATGCCTATTGTTCCAATCTCGAATCCGAAACTCAATTATAACAAGCTCTCTTTCACCTAAAAAAAAAACTAAACGTTGTTTCAAACATAATTCCCACCCTTTCAAATAAAAGACACAAAAAACCCTTTCGAGAACGTTTCACGAATCAATTTTGTGAGACGGATCTCGAACACGAGTTAACTCGACTCATGAAAAAATATTGATTTTTATGTTAAGCGTTAACTTTCACTCCAAACATGGGTCAGATCTATCCATCTCATATATATAAAGATCTGTATTACAGAAGACCTGTTCAGATTTTAATTATAGTTTGTGTGTGTGTGTTTGATAAATTAAACCACTTCCATGTACCTAAAAAATAAGTGAACATGCATATACAATGAAATAACCATTTGTTTCACACTTACAAAAAGGTCAACATTTCAATAAAAATCAAGGTAGACTCAACAATAAGCTGAAATGGGCGGTGTGGCCTAACCCACTTGCAATCCTTTGGTTTAGTTCATTTTATATATCCTATCATTGTAAATAAAGTTGTGAATAATTCACGTGACAAATTAAATCAATTTTTTATTAAAAAATATGCAATAAAATATTGATTTTTGAATGATTTTATTAAAAAAAACTTGGATTGTAATTTGTTTTAGGTTCATTGAAAAAAAGTTATCCAATCCAAAGACTGAAAAGATCAAATCTAGCAAACTCAAAGACTAGGACCAAAAACTAAGATTCAAGTATTTACAAAGTTCAATTTTTTTTTATTTTTTATTTTTCCAAAAACAAAGTTCAAGTTGGTGGCATGAATGTTCATTGAACCATATGCATTTCCAAGTTGCACAAATTGGTCCAAATTCATTCACTTAATTCCTCAGGATGACTTGTTTTTTTCCGATATTTTTTATATATAAAATTTTGTCTTATTTTCCGATAGCTCGGGGCTCCATTTGTCAATAATAACTTAATCATGGTTTAGAAAATTCTAGTCCGAATAGAAATGAAAACCTAGCTCCGCCACTGGATGCAATCACCTTAACAATCTATCATCCAAAAAAAAAAAGGTTAAGAATGTCTATGTTAATATTACTAACAAGCAATTTTTCATTCATGTTCAATCAAAGAAAATGGTAACAAAACCTAGTGCTAAAGAATATTAATGGACTTCTGATTACATTATACTGCATTTCTAACTCTTCTGTTGGTTCAGTTGGCTGCGTACGTAACACTGATTACATAAAAATTAATGTGAGACGGTTTTATGGGTCAATTTTGTGAGACATATATTTTATTTGAGTCATTCACCAAAAAATATTTTTTTTAACATCAAAATTATTATTTTTATTGTAAATATGATTATAGTTGTCTCGTTTCACAAATAAAGATGTATGAGACCATATCACAGAAGACATACCGAGTTATTAAATACTTGGTTTCCATGTAGTTTGAAACATAAGAAATCCAAAACTTTGATGCATAAAGATTGCATCAGATGTGTGTTTGGGTTTCCAATTTTTACACGCATGTCACTATTTTGTTTTTCTTTCTTTTGCTTTCTATGGTTGAAGTCTTCCCCCATGCTATAAATGGAAGTAGTTTTCAAGACACGTGGCACGAGTTGATTCGATCTCTTTTAAAAAGTGATGATAATGTACACGAATTTAAAGAACAACGAGGCTGAAATTTGACGATATAAAATATCAAAATCGTAAATAGAAAAATATATATGATTAATATTGTAGTTTTCCTCACATTTTAAAAGAGGTACTTCTATTATAATCTTAGAAAAAATGGATAACATTTTTTATGGGAAAAAAGAGGCACTATATTCTCCTCAGATTTGTGTCAAATTATTTATAAATTTTGAACTTGTATGTTTAACACATAAGCGACCTCGCTCTCCCATCACTTCTGGAAATGGCCAAGTACTCGCTAGGGTGAACCAATAAGCCATAGTCTCCCATTGTCTAGACTTGTGAGACGGTCTCACGAATCTTTTATCTGTGATACAGATCAACTCTATCGATATTCACAATAAAAGTAATATTTTTAACATAAAAGTAAATATTTTTTCATTGATAATCCAAATAAGAGATCTGTCTCATCAAATACGACTCGTGAAACCATCTCACACAAGTTTTTACCATTGAAAAAAAACTAGATTTGTGACCATCTAGATTGACGTTTGACATTCAAACCCCCCAAAACAAAATGAGTGAGTCTCATGTGAGACCGTCTCACGGATCATAATCTGTGAGACCGTGAGACGGGTCAACCCTACTCATATTCACAATAAAAAATAATATTTTTAGCATAAAAAATAATACTTTTTCATGAGTGACTCAAATAAAAGATCCGTCCCACAAATACGACCCGTGAGACCGTCTCACACAAGTTTTTGCAAAACAAAATTATGGTACATACGAGAATCCTATCGAAACAGATGTGAAAAATGTTGACCATTATTTTTATAGAGGTAGAATCATCGGTCAAAAAAAATATATTAAAGAAGAGATTAGATGTCAAATCGTAGGAGTATTTTAATCGATTATAGCATTTATAATAAGAGAGAAATGGTAGCCGAAATGGGAACAGTGTTTTGGTGAAAATGAAAGGTGCAAACCAAATAAATTAGATACAAATCCATCAGTTTTGGAATAGATCAAGAATCAAGATTGCTAAGTACGACTTTCTATCTTGTCAAAAAATTCATTAAAGAATTTGAGGGTGTTAAGGATTTATGCACTTTTTTTGTTTCAATTTTATATTTTTTTTTCCATCATTCAGTTTTACCTGATATATATATAATTTAAATTTTACGTTTAATAACGTTTTTTTCTTGTTTGTTTTACTAATACGTAGGATTAAAAATTTGTCGTTTTATTAAAGTCAAAAACTTGTGTGCGACGATCTCACGGGTCGTATTTTGTTAGACAGATCTCTTATTCGAGTCATCCATGAAAACATATTACTTTTTATGCTAAGAGTATTACTTTTTTTTTGTGAATATCGGTAGGGTTGACTCATCTCATAGATAAAGATTCGTGAGACCGTCTCACAAGAGACCTACTCTTTATCAAAAGTTATAGTTGGTAGTAACTGTGCGACTCACATATTTTAAACCGTTTAGCAATTCAAGCATCATATTTTCGATTGTCTATCAGGAGGAACAATTATCGCACCAAAATAATATTTATCTCAATAATTGCATCATTTCCAATCAATGAGAATCGAATACGTGATGTTGGTTTTGATATCAATTGTAGGATCGAGAATTTGTCGTTTTACTTATAGCTGATAGTAACGGTGCAACTTAAATATTTTATAACAGCTCAAGTATCATGTTTTGATTGCTCTACTAGTATGAACAATTATTACACCTCAACATAATATATTCATTTTGACTGAATCTTGGAAAACATGCAAACATTTTGAATGAATTAAATAAGGATACATAGGAAATTTGTTCATAAAATTCGTTTCTCCAATGATTTTGTGGAGAAAGTGAAACAAACAGGAATAGGGGCAGTATAAATTATTTTTGAAAGATATATATAATTTCAATTTTAGATTAAAAAAATTATTATCAATTTGAGGGTTGAATTTATTATCATAGTTCCTATGTCAAAAAATTTAATTAGCACAAATTTTATTACTATTTTTACTTATATTATGATTATGATATTAGGAATTATTTATAAGTTGACTTGACACAAAATCCTAATGGTCGTGTCGGTGTTGCTTGTTTACACTTTTCTTTTCTTTTTTCAAAATAGTATGATTTTTTTTTTTCAATTCGATTATCTGAAGTTTTAAGAAAAATTAATAATTGGATTGTGAGCTACACTACTATGATAGTTTATATACAAAACATGTCTAACTTCACGAAACAGATCGATCCGAGTCATATTTGTGAGCTATACTAATATAATATTTCGGCAAAAACTTGTGTGAGACAGTCTTACGGGTCGTATTTTGTAAGACAGTTTTCTTAAAATTCAAAGAACAATATAACTTCTCGATTTGGGAATATCTGATATGAGGGGTGGATTTTCGGTATACCGTGGCAAAAATATCGATATCAAAAAATTCATACCGGTACCGATACCGAAATTCCGAAATTTTTCTATGGAAAAAATTCACACCAATACCATAATGATACCGAAAAAAAATTCGATATACCGAAAAAATGTGGTATACCTAAAAAAATGTCGGTACGGTATGATTATTTTTCGGTAATTTCGGTATTTTTCCCACCCCTAAGTCATATGAGTCAAGCTGATATTAAAGTGTCGGCGAAGTCACGTATCATGTTTCTAACAGCAGTTACAAGTTTTCAATACTAGAAAAATAATCGGTATGTAGTTTAGTCGACATCAAGATTTTCGGGTTGAGATAAGGTCTCGGGTTTGAGTCTCATTTATAATAAACAACTCCATTAACTCAACAACAAAAAACTAAAGGTTTATTTTTTTTTTTTCTTAAATTTTTTTTTTTTTTTTGGGGTGGAAAATACACAAAAAACAACTTAAGAGTTTCTTTAAAAAATTTAAGATGGATAATCTCAACAAAACAATCGAATTTGTGAACCAACAGGCAACAACCCAGAACTTGAAAGGCTCCATCTTACATTGGGCCAGCACGTCCTTGTTGCATGTGATAGCCCATAGAAAGTCCATTATTTTGGGTCCAGTAATATTAGTCGTAAACCACATTGGCATTGGCCCAATAAGTAGGACCGGGCTCGATATAGTGAGACAAATTATTGGGCTGGAACACATGTCAAAGCACCACCAACTGCACCAAATAAGTTGGGACTTATTGTATGTTCTATTTTTAGAACCTACATTTAGGGGTGATCAAATTTTTTTATTAACCGTCCGAACCGCCCGAACTGAATTACACCGCACCGTTTTTCATAATATTTTATAAAAACCGCGATTAAAAATATTAATCATAAACCGCACCGCAAACGCGGTTCGGTTTTTTTTTTGCCAAGAACCGCACCAAACCGCACCGCCTAAAATGCTTGCCATAATATTTGGCCTAGAATTATAATAATTTGTAAACAATATATTCAAATAAAGATGTCATCATTCATTATATCCTAACTCTCTTTAAAATTATGATTCTTACAAATAAAACTTATCTTTTTCTTAATTATTCTTCATATTAGTCATTTATTAAAGTATTTATTTTTTTTGTTACAATATTTTGTTTGTAGTCTGAAGGTAAAAAAAAATAATAAAATAGTGTAAATGTCATTTTTGTTGTGAATGTGTTGTGTTGTTAAATTATTAACTTAGTTTTGAATCTTGATTATTGTTAATCTATTTTGATCTTTATATGCTTTGAACTATATTTTATATTTGAAAACAATATATTGTTGTTGTTTTCAAATAAATTATAATATATGTTCTAATAATTTTCATTAAAAAAACCGTAAAACCGACCGCAACCGTATGAAATCGCTCAAAACCGCAATGGCTGATTTTTTTACGTAAAACCGCGATTAATTTTTCAAAATACTAACCGACCGCATATGGCAATTCGGTTTGAATTTAAAAAAAAAACCGCAAAACCGCACCGTGGTCACCCCTACCTACATTTCCCTCTATTCAACTATAAAAGGAGAGAGCTATTTTTTTAATAAAAAAAATAATAACTCTGTGTGATACGGTTTAACATATCTTTATCCGTGAGACACATGAAACAGGTCAATGTTCATATTTGCAATAATAAGTAATAATTGAGGTATAAAATTAATATTTTTTCATGAGTGATCTAAATAGAAGACTCGTTTCGCAAAATTGACTCACGAGACCGTCTAACAGAATTTTTTGTGAAAAAACACTCACGCACACAACAGGACCTTTTAAAAAATTACCCAAAAAAAATTCACATTGATTCCATTAAAAAGGTAATCTTATAAAAACTTAATGTTGTGTTTGGATTGAAGTATATGAGTGGATTTCATTTCAAAATTATAAAAAAAATTATATAAAATTATCTCGAATAATAAAGTTTGATATGACGATATTTTGAACATTATTTATGCTAAATGGATAACAAACTTCGTTGTCACCAATATGGGATCGAAATAAGGGGCGGAGCATATCCTTTTATATATTTATTTATATATTATTTAAAAATTAGACAAACAAGATATATATTACTTGAATATTTAATTTTGTTTTGAAACCTAAGCTGACAAGTTTGAAAATTGAGCATTTTATAGTAATGTATTTATTACACCCATGTTACATACAAGGACCGATGAAAGAAACAATTCCAAAATTAGGAGATGTATATCATTTATGTCGACGAAATAAGGTTCGATAAAAATTTGTGTGAGACGATCTTACAGGTCGTATTTTGTGAGACAGATATCTTATTTGGGTCATCCATGAAAAAACATTATTTTTTATGCTAAGAATATTACTTTTTATTGTGAATATCGATGGGTTGACTCGTCTCACAGATAAAGATTTGTGACACCGTCTCACAAAAAACCTATTGATGAAGTTTTTGTGTACTATGTGCTTGCTATGCTTACTCTTTAACCACTCGATAAAATAGAACTTGTTGTTTTTGCTAAAGAATGAGCCGACTGATTCGTTGATTATTGTGCGAAAACAAAACTAAAATTAAATATCTCCAACTTTAGGAGTTTACAATCATTTGATATCGAACTAAACTTGGATGAATCTGGACTGATATTATGAAGGGCATCATCGACTCAATATTTTTTTATTTAAATTACCAAAGTTTTGCATTTAATAAATTATACCAGTTTGTATCATACAAGACATAGTCGTAATTAATATATCTCATGTGTATTTTTCAGAAAGAAATTTTGTATTTTGTTGTTTTAAGAGTTACTTGTTGTAATTCCACTGGACTATTAGCACAACAAATCATAAAGTTAAAATTGATGTATAGTATAGCTTTAGAAATCATTTGTGGGGACTCAGACGTTAATCATGTTCTTAATCAATTATAGTAATCAGGGTCTAAATTTTTTTTTAAAATGCGGAAGGTAATGGAATCAAACTCCTATACATATCAGTATAGAAGTATAAATCTGATAAAATATACAATCATACATACTCAGGTTCAACAACTACTATCAAGTGTTCAAACCCTAACTCTAGTCCAAGTCTGGTATCACCACTCTACTCTCGATCTGTCTTCACCTCTGTGACCCTGTACCTGTCCCACCTGTTGTCATGCACACATACAAACAAGACAACAGCCGGATAACTCCGGTGAGATATAATTATTCCAGTATAAACAATGTACTAAATGCAATCATATAAAACATATATAAAAGCATAAACAACATCAACACATGTATCTAGTCTGATTACATGAATTAATGACTCGTGATCTAATCTTATCTTATCTCAATTCTAGGGATCCCAATCTAATTTAGACTTTGGTATACTGTATCGAGTGTCTGAGATAGACGTCGATCTGCATCTAAAGCTCTTCGATACACCGTAAGTCTAGAGTCTTACCGGTTCTGAGAAAGACTCGGCGGTTCTGCCCTAGTTAGGCTGTCTGCCCTAGACTCGGACTCTAACTCTGTTCTAAGTCAATACATGCACATATCAATCTGATAATCTGCAAATATCAATGCAATAAAGTAAAGTATGTGATTTAGGGAAACTCAAGTCAAACCTAACTCGAGTTGTACAATCCGAATCAACATTTATTTATACCTTTCTTGATGTTGCTCTGATACAATCGAAGTCTTGATTCAAAGTCTGTCACTGTTCAATCTGGCAATGACAATATCAATATTCTGTATCAATATTCTAATCAATCACATCATCTCTGTTTTATCAAATTCTGACAGTACAACAGTACAATCTTGTGATACTGATAATACTATATCAGTCTATATCAATTCCAGACATTTACAATCAATCACCGTACAAATCTGATACCACTTCTCAGTCAATTTCATTCTGAAATTCATAACAATTCCATAATCAGTCCGTTTCTTAATCTGATTTTGATTCTATGCTGTCTAACATGTCACAAACAACATATATGACGTGTATTCAATTCTAACAACATCATAATTTCCAAACATATCAAAACGTAATAAAACTTACGTCCAGTTGTAGCCTACGTCGATAGGAACTCAGTACCGAAGTCGGATTTAAAATCTAACGGACGGATTGATCGTAAAATCAAATTAAACGTGATTTCTCCCCGGAAGCTCTCGTTCTTTTCCTCTGAGATTCTGAGGAAATTTCGCATGTATATATATATATATCAAATTGCATGTTAATGAAACGTGTCACTTTACCATGAAAATTGATTGGCGCTCGGGCGGTAATAATATACCGCTCGGGCGCGGCCCTCTCTGCCCAAAGCATTTTCGAATGCACCCTTGGCGCTCGGGTGGTCAAAAACTACCGCCCGGGCGCCAACTCTTCTGCCCGCGACACTTACTTGATGAACACTGGCGCTCGGGCGGTCAAAAACTACCGCTCGGGCGCCAAACTCTCTGTCCCCAAGTTATGACATTCATATACTTGGCTCAATCTTGTCTCGTAATAGCCCATCTATAATTATATCAATTTAACTTCAAAAATCTTTGATTAACATGATATAAGATCTAGTCCAGTTTTATTAATATTATTTGATGTTTTGCGGTTTTATTCTTTTTTCATGACACGACACGTTAGAAAATAGATTAAAATTGAAAAAAATGAACTAGAAGTTAAATTTGACAACATAAATAAAATTAAAAAAAACCATAATTTTCCTATAAATCAGTGTTCTAAAAAGAGTTGTCTGGATGATGGACAGTAACTAACACTTCGATTTTTAGATTGACGATTTCTCTAGGTATCATTACATGAATCAACAACAAGGCACAACAAGGCAGCATAATCATCGCCTAGGCGGCCGTCTAGATTAAAAAAAATTATTTTAAAAAAAAGATTATTTGACATATTAATTAGCTCATAAATTTTTATTGAATTAAGAGAGAATATGTCATGAATTTTGAATTCAAATTGGTTACAGTGAAATTATGAGAAAATATGGAGATGAAAAAGAGAAATCAAAGTTTAATTTAAACTATCTTGTTTCGATAAATATCAAATAACATACCATTTTAAAAAAATAACAAACATAGAAATAAAATACCCGAACTTTACACAACTAATCATGAGAAATAACGGTTTCACTTGTTCAATCGTCTTACGGATATATATTCAAATATCATCACAATCGATAATCTCTCAGAACTTATATCCTTACTTCCTACAAAATTTCCAGCTTCCAAGACGCTAAATGTGCCTGAGCGCTCAGCGCTTGTGCTAAAACTTGGCTGTTTTACGATTGTGCATGTCAAATTGGTTTAGTAGCCTATATAATCTAAGGTAAAAACTTGTGTGAGACGGTCTCACGGGTCAAATTTTGTGAGACGGATCTTTATTTGGGTAATCCATGAAATAGTATTACTTTTTATGCTAAGAGTACTACTTTTTATGGTGGATATGGGTAAGGTTGACCCGTCTCACAGATTGATATCCGTGAGACGGTCTCACATGAGACCTACTCATAATCTAAATAATTCATAGTTTACTTAGAATGAAACATGTCATGATTATAAACGAGAGAAATTCTCGTGAGACTGTTTTATGAGTCAATTTTATTAAACGAATCTCAAATCTGAATCAATTAGTGAACAAATATTATATTTTACGTTAAATGTAAAGATGGATCGAGTACAAAAGATCTATTAATTATAAATTAGCCACCTATTTTCTTTCTTATTTAGGCAAATCGTGAAGGGCCGTGTTTTGGCTAATTGAAAGCCGCACGATTGCGTTTGTGATGATGTCATTTTGGTGCCCCACAAATGCCAAGTTGCACTATGCATGACATTGTCAATATTATTATTATTATTATTATTATTCAAGATAATTTCTATGGGCTTTGCCGCTGCAATACCCTCCACATAAAGGCAAAACCATGTCCTCCAATCACAAATGGACACCCCTTACCCCCACCATCTTTTTTTAGTGTCATTTTTATTTGATGTAAATGCCAAATTTGGCCCTTATTATGATATATTTGGTTATAATATGTAGGATCGAGTATTTTTCGTTTTATCAAAAGTTATAACTAGTAGTAATAGTGTAACTCAAATCTTTTAAATATAATTACACGACAATTCAAGCATCATAGATCGATCGTTCTACCAAACAGGGACAATTATTACATTCAAATAATACACTATGGATGCTTAAAATGAAAAATAAGATGTAATGTTTTATTTATATTATGTTATTTTGAAATAGTTGACCCCATCACATACACACACTCTATATTTCTAGCACCACCAATCACTTCTTCTTTCAAAGATCTTGACGAATTATTCTCCTCCTTTGCAACACCCTAGTAGAAAGCCTCTCCTCCAATTCCGAAAACCGCCGCCGCCGTTGCCGTCACGGGGACCTTAGTGGTTGCTTTTGATTTCGAAGTTGCAATTGTGATGTGTTTTAGAGTCACCTAAAACTTCAATTATTTTTGTTGCTTAGTCCGTTTCTTTATTGTCCCGTAACAACTTTTGCCTTTAGTACCAAAGCAAGTAAATTTCACCGTATATGTGATTAAATATAAATCATCGACCAATAGTACTTTGACTCAACCTTCCACCATTTTCTTTATTTGTATTCCAATGGAGGAAAAACCCACAAAACATACACAAGAAAACAACCATCTTAGCTATGGATCCGCAAGAAACATCGTTTTCGACAAGTACGAGATGGGGCGGCTCCTGGGCCAGGGCACCTTCGCCAAGGTTTATCATGGGAGGAACCTCAGGACCTCCGAAAGCGTCGCCATTAAAGTCATCAACAAAGATCAGGTCAAGAAAGAAGGTTTAATGGAGCAGATCACCAGAGAAATCGCCGTCATGCGATTGGTTCGGCACCCGAATATTGTAGAGATCAAAGAGGTAATGGCCACAAAGCAGAAAATATACTTCGTCATGGAGTATATTAAGGGTGGCGAGCTTTTCGCGAAAGTCGCCAAAGGGAGGCTGAAAGAAGATGCGGCGAGGAAGTACTTTCAGCAGCTGGTAAGTGCGGTGGATTTCTGCCATAGCCGCGGGGTCTGGCACAGGGACTTGAAGCCCGAAAATTTACTTCTTGATGAGAATGAAAACCTCAAAGTTTCTGACTTTGGGCTGTCCGCTTTGCCGGAGCACCATCGGAACGATGGGCTTCTACACACGCAGTGTGGGACACCGGCTTACGTTGCTCCGGAAGTGCTTAGGAAAAGAGGGTATGATGGTGAAAAATCTGATATTTGGTCATGTGGAGTGATTTTGTATGTTCTTTTAGCAGGATACTTGCCATTCCAGGATGAGAATTTGATGAAGATGTACAGCAAAGTTTTCAAGTCCGAATTCGAGTTTCCCCCGTGGTTCTCGTATGATGCAAAGAGGCTAATATCCAGGCTCCTGGTTGCTGATCCACAGAAGAGGATTACCATTCCAGGGATCATGAAAAACCCTTGGTTTTGCAAGGGATTCAACAGACCGATCGCCTTCTCGATCCAAGAACCAGTGAATGAAACTCCCTTGGAGCAAGACGATGAAGCACATAAGAAAGAATTGGAGTTAAAAAGATCAAAATCATCTCCCCCTTTCTACAACGCATTCGCATTCATATCATCAATGTCATCCGGGTTCGACTTATCAAACCTGTTCGAGAACCGAACAAGGTCCGGGACGCTCTTCACGTCGAAATGCTCGGCCTCCTCAATCATGTCGAAGCTCGAATCACTGGCCAAGAAATCGAATTTCAAGATGGTTAGCAACAAGGATTTTAAGGTGAGGATGCAAGGCGCATCGGAGGGGCGGAAAGGGAAGTTGTCCGTAACGGCGGAGGTGTTCGAGGTGGCGCCGGAGGTGGCGGTGGTGGAGTTCTCGAAAGCGGCGGGGGACACACTCGAGTACAGGAAGTTCTGCGAGGAGGACGTGCGGCCTGCCTTGAAAGACATAGTCTGGAGTTGGCAAGGGGAGAACAGTGTTCCGGGGACTGAAATGTAATTTAGCTTCATGTCCGAGGCTAAAAGAGTCCTTCATGGTAAATTAAAACCAATTTTGTTAAAAAATTTGCGTAGCTTTTTATCATGTCTGTGACTTTTTATGATGGGGTTTATTAATTCCTACTGTAAATAATGTTTTTACCTTGTCTTAATGAAGAAACCTAGTATATGAAATGACCATTTTACCCTTTGACGATCAATATTTATATTTTTAAAATCGCGAGTGTGTGAAATTAAATAAAATTAAAAGTAAAGGACTGAAATATTCAAGTGATCAAGCCATTCTACAACTTCCATTAAATTTACAAAACTACCAACAGGCATATTTAATATATTTTATAATTAATGTCTTAATATATTTTAAGATATTAAATATGTATTGGATTATTCAAATTTGGTGGAGTGTATGAACACTTAAAAAATAGTCGGTACTCGGTATCAATATTTAATCTGACGAATTTGTCACACAAGACATGCTCTATGTGGTTTGACTAGCTTGATTTGCAGCATATTACGTTAGTCTATAGATTTATTTAGTACACATCGAAGGATGACAGTCGAATGTTCTTACGTCATTAATAAAAATTGATTTCATTCCTCAATTCAAAAGCTACAATCAAATGTAAATGAAATATTGATAATGTCAATTATGTTGTGATTTTATTCCATATGTGTTTGGACGTCACACAGATGTTGCTATAAATTTGAAATCATATATTTGATTCACACATAAAATTATACAAATCATATTAAGTAATTCCTTTTGAACCAGAATCTCCAATTATGGACAAAAACTCTTAAATTGGAAATCGATTTTATTTACAACGTAATTTTCATTTTAAGTGAAATTAAATATGCAATATACCAAAAAGGGGTGCGGTCTCGCAAAAAAAATAATGACAAAAACTTGTGTGAGACAGATATCTTATTTGAGTCATCTATGAAAAAATATTGCTTTTATGCTAAGAGTATTACTTTTATTGTGAATATCGGTAGAGTTGACTTGTCTCACAGATAAATATTCGTGAGACCGGCTCACAAGAGACCTACTCAAAAGTAATACCTGATGAGAATATTTATTACAACACAAAAAAAAAATTAATATAAAAATTATAAATTCAATACAAAAAAGCTCACAACATAATTATTGTAAATATCGTTGTAAGATATTTTTGTTGTATATTTTCTATTATTAATAAAATATTAACGAATTTTTAATCATATCTCTCAATAGACTAACACCGCCACCCTGCATTTATTTATATGCTAGTTGATTTTGAGAAGGTTAATCTACAAGTTTTCAAACTTGGCTCTATTTGGAAAACTTTCAAACTTTTTCCGCTTTATTCAATGTATATCCGAATATCCGAAAGATAGTGGTTGCAAATTCTCCGTTCCTTTACGACACACTCACACATATGCTACTAAGATTTAAGATTTTGCTACTAAAAATCAACAAATCTATTTATAAACTATGTGATTGGCCACCAATCCCCAACGTATATGGTCGATATTTCTAATTACTCCATATTAATTAAACATTTAAATGGACAAATATATATTTTTTAAAAAATTTAAATCAAATACGGGTCCTGACCCGGATTTTTCATCCGATCTAATTTATTGTTTGTAGGTCCAAGCATTAATTATCTTTAGTCCACATTTGATTGGACAAATGTCACAATATCAATTGGCGTGATAGGGAAAAGTCTATAATTTAAAATTTTTAACTTAAATAAATTATTAAAGTTAAACATAATGTGGGGGGGGGAAAAAACCAAAACTTATGTATGCATTGTGAAGGAAAACCCTAAAGTATTTTGTATTTTGTATTTTTAACGGTCTCACGAGTTGTATTTTGTGAGATAGATCTTTTATTCGGATCATTCATGAAAAATTATTACTTTTTATGCTAAGAGTATTATTTATTATTGTGAATATCAGTAGGATTGACTCATCTCACAGATAAAGATTCGTGGACAGTCTCACAAAAACCATACTCCTAGTTTATACTATCAATTAGTTCATAAAATCTTTAATATGATTTGAATAAAGTACAATATAAGTACATTTGACTACAAAATTTTGGACCAAAACATGCATCTTCCACCTATCCCAAAATCCTTTTTTTTTTTTTTATAATTTTCTTGTGGGAAAAAAAAATGTCGTGCCCATCGAATAAGGAGGTCCTTTGAAATTAAATTTATTCATAGTACAGCTGCCTTAATACTGTAGCGTAACTCGCGTACTAAATTCTCCACACTTCTTTCTCAAAAAATAAATAAATTAATAAAAATTAAAACAATAAAAAAATACAAAATAATAAAAAATTCTCCACACTTCCAGCATCTACTACACTGTAATAAATAACAATTAATTTGTCCTTTGTTTTTTTATGGTGTAATATATGATACGTGGTTGGCTGATAATTCGAGTATTTGCTTCGTATATTAAAAAAAAAAAAAAAAACCAAGGCGTATTCATACCATGCGTAATTGACTTTTAACATCTTCAATACAGTGCTTATGTGTGAGTTGACCCGCAACATTTGGTAGTTTGAAAATTGTCGATTCAATCCATCTATTTTATAGGAATATACGAACTGACTCAACGGAGTTAGCTCATTTTGATTATCGAGGAAATTATGATCAATGAACTTACTGTACGTTTTGTTATTAAAAATAGATCATTCTCAAATGTTCATAGGATTGGGATTCATTATTTTTTATAAAATCAAAGACATTTGTTGTCTGATATTATCATTAAACTATTACAAGGATAAGAGAGAAGATGGTTTAGTTGAGATGATAAGATAAGATAAGATATGAGATAGGATAAATAATATTATGATTAATGTTAAAGTATATAAGTAGGATGTGTAATAGTAGTAGATAAATAAGATCGATTTAATTGGATTGATTAAATGTGAGATTAGTTGAGGAATTACATATTGGGTAAATTTGAAAAAAATACATCTGTCCATATTTACTTTAAGATTCAGTACCTAAATGATTTTTTTTACAAATCAGTACCTGACACACACTATAAATTAGTTTTAACTACCTAAAAAGATAAATTTACTTTTTTGCCCTTTTATTATTTAAATAAAGATATAATTTTACCCACCAAATTAATTGTGTATTTTCCATCTACCTAAGTATTAATACCTATTATGAAGTTTCAGATACTTGATTGTGTTATTTGAATACTCCAAATGAGTAAAAAAATTATTATATTTTTGACAAATCACCTTAAATTCAATCATTATTGGTTTTTCATTTAAAATTCATTATGATGAATTATTCATGTCATTTTATTTTTAAAAAAATATAGTTATTCACTCATTATTAAATAATATTAAGTACTTATTTGACATATAAAGTATCTATTTTGAAGTTTTTTCAGATACTTGATTTGGCTCTATAAATACTCCAAATGTGTAAGAAAATACTTGATCTTCGAACGATCACATAAATTCAGTCATTATTTGTCTTTTCATGAAAGGTGTATTTGGATGACATATTCATCTCATTTAATATTTTTTTGTAAAAAAAATCAAATTCCAAACTAAGCATGTAAATTTTAAAGTACTTAGTTTTATTTGAGAAATGCTTATTTTGAGTTTGCAAATACTTGATTTCATAAATGAGATACTGACAATATGTATTAAAATATTGGATATGCGAATAGACAAAGTAAATTCACCAAGTATTGGTATTTCAATGAAAAATGCATTTGGATGACATATTTATCTCAATTAATATTTTTTAGTAAAAAAAATTCTCAAATAAACATGAAAATTTTAAAGTATTTAGTTTTACTTGAGAAGTACCTAATTTGAGTTGTCAAATACTTGATATCGTAAATGAGATACTCACAATATGTATGAAAATATTGGATATTCGAATAGGCAACGTAAGTTCTCAAAGAGTCCAAGTGTTGGTGTTTCCATGAAATATGCATTTGGATGATAAGTACCTAATTTGAGTTTGTAAATACTTGATTTGATATAGAAGATACTCATAATATGTAATAGAATACTGAGTATTCAAATATGCAACGTAAGTTTACCAAGTGTTGGTTTTTCATGAAAGATGCATTTGGATGACATATTCATCTCATTTAATATATATTTTGTAAATAAAAAAATTTCTCAAATAAGAATGAAAATTTTAAAGTACTTAATTTTACTTGAGAAATACCAAATTTGAGTTGGAAAATACTTGATTTCGTAAATGAGATCTTTATAATATGTATTCAATATTGGATATTCGAATATGTAACATAAATTCTCTAGGTGTTGGTATTTCCATGGAATATGCATTTAGATGAGAAGTACTTAATTTGAGTTTACAAATACTCGATTTGGTACATGTGATACTCATAATATGTAATAGAATATTGGATATTCGAATATGCAATGTAAGTTCAACTAGTGTTGGTTTTCTATGGAAGATTCGTTTGGATGACATATTTATCTCATTTAATATATTTTTGTAAAAAAAAAAAACCAAACAAACAAATTCTCAAATAAGCATGAAAATTTTAAAGTACTTAGTTTTACTTGAGAAGTACATAATTTCATATTGCAAATACTTGATTTGGTACATGAGATACTCATAATATGTAATTCGAATATGCAACGTAAGTTCACCAAGTGTTG
Source organism: Primulina eburnea (assembly GCF_022965805.1). Lineage (NCBI taxonomy): Eukaryota > Viridiplantae > Streptophyta > Magnoliopsida > Lamiales > Gesneriaceae > Primulina > Primulina eburnea. The sequence goes on from NC_133118.1 coordinate 31,794,133, forward strand.
GTCTTTCTATGGAAGATGCATTTGGATGACATATTCATCTCATTTAATATTTTTTTATAAAAGGAAAAAACAAATTCTCTGATAGAATTAATTTAATTGTGGTGATGATAGTCAAAACCGATTGGTTTCTTTATAAACCAGTAGAACATATAAAAACAGAAGTTCTCGCATCGTCTTAACAAAGCAGTACTCTTCGTGTACTTATCAGATTAGAAAAACAGAAGCAAAACTTGACTTTTGCTAAATCAAAACCTATCAGTCATATATTAAATGTTACTGTTACTTTACCATGTACGAGTATTAAATGCATTAGTAATGCTGAACAAAGTCATTTAATACGTTTTACCAAATGTGGTATGAAACAAGACTTATTGTTCTGAAGCTTTTTGCAGGAACCTTTTTAGGTAATAAAGCTGATCCTATCAGATGCCAAAGAAGCCGTTTTATTTATAGACGTTGGATTCAAGACTTCTATAAATACACAAGATCAACGGCGTTTATAAGTTACCGAAACAACGTTTACATTCTCCTATATACGAACGTCGATTTGAGCACTTAGACTTACTTATCATCTTCAAAGCTCAATATTGACACCATCAAATAATAATCGAATTTGAGTATTTAAATGATAAAATCAAGTATTTGTGGACTTGTATTAGGTATTATTTGTTTTAATTTAGGTATCATATTATATACTTCTCAAGTAAAAATAAGTATTTTTAAAATTTCAATACTTAGTTGATAATTTGTTTTTTTTTTTTCACATAAAAAAATTACATGAGATGAATATGTCATTCAAATTGCACTTTCAAGGAAAGATAAACACTTTGTGAGCTTACGATACATATTCGAATATCCAGTATTCTATTACATATTATGAGTATCTCATGTAACAAATTAAATATTTACAATATCAAATTAGATACTTCACAAATAAAAACAAATACTTTAAAAATTTTATGCTTAGTTGGAAATTTGTTTTTTCTTTTACAGAAAAAATATTAAATGATATGAATATGTCATCCAAATTCTTATTCCATGGAAATATCAATAATTGGTGAACCTATGTTGCCTATTCGAATATCTAGTATTTTAATATTTTTGTGGGTATCTCATTTACGAAATCAAGTATTTGCAAATTCAAATTAGGTACTTCTCAAGTAAAACTAGGTACTTTAAAATTTTCATACTTAGTTGAGAATTTGTTTTTTTTAAAAATTATTAAATGAGATGAATATGTCATCTAAATGTATCTTCCATAAAAATACCAACACTTGATGAACTTATGTTGTTTATTCGAATATCCAGTAATTTAATACATATTGTGAGTATCTCATTTACGAAATCAAGTATCTGAAAACTCAAATTAAAATATTTCTCATTTAGGGAGTAAAAAAAATAAAATATATGTGGACTCGAATTAGATATTTTTTGTACTAATTTAGGTATCACATTTTAACTTCACAAATGACACATCAAAAGTCACTCAATATTACTTGAAACTATATTTTTTTATATCCCAAAATAATCAAAATTTAGTCTTAAAAGGGTAAAATCAAGTATATGTGAAATCAAATTAGGTACCATTTGTACCAATTTAGGTAGCACGTTTTTTATTCACAAATATCATCATCAAAAAATATTCAATATTATCTTCAAAAGTCACTTTAATATTACTTGAAACTTAAGTATTTTCTTACACATTTGAAGTATTTAAATAGCCTAATCAAATATTTGGAACCCGAAAATAGGTATTTTATCGATCAAAATAAGTAATTTTTCTAATTCAACAATGAGTGAGAAACTGTGTTTTTTCAAAAATTAGATGACATGAATAAGTCATCTTAATGTATTTTCAATGAAAATACCAACAATTATTGAATTTATTGTGATGGCTCGAAGATCCAGTATTTTTTTACACATTTGGAGTATTCAAATAGTAAAATCAAGCATTTGGAACTCCAAAATAAGCATTTTGTTAGTGAAAATAAATATTTAATCTTATTTCATGATGAGTGATGACCTATGTTTTTTTTTAAAAAATAAAATGACATGAATAAGTCATCTTAATGCATTTTCATGAAAAGACCAACAATGACTAAATTTATGGTGAATGCTCGAAAATATAGTATTTTCTTATATATTTAGAGTATTCAAAGAGCGAAATCAAGTATCTGAAACTCCATAATAGGTACTTGGTATGTCAAAATAAGTATTTACTTTTATTTCATGATAATTGAGAAACAATACTTTGTTAAAATTATATTTTAAATGGAGAAAAATAATATAATTTTTGTGTATAAAATAATATATTTATTTAAATAATAAATGGTAAAAATGTAAAGTTTGTATTTTGGGTAGTTAAAACTAAATATATAGATCTGTCAGGTACTGATTTCTAAAAAATAATGACTAAGTACTGAATTTTAATTGAAACATTGGCAGAGGTATTTTTTGGAAATTTACCGTTACATATTTACACTTTCAATAATTAAATTATATGGATAGATTAATCTATCAGAGATAATACTGTATTTTTCGTTTGTAATTTGATTGATATAAGATAAAAAAACAAATTAAATTTCGAGCAAACTTGTTATGGTATTCGATATTATTTCGTAGTGTTTGATAAACATGTAATATTTCATTATGTAATAAAAGTAGGATGAAGCGATTGTCGGACAACAAAAAATTATATCTTATGATTACATGATTTAATATTTTTTCTTTACAGCTGGTCAAATGACAAGCTTTTATCACTTTCTTTCTTTTTTTCTAAGATAAATATTTCTTTGCAAGCAAAATACGTCCAAGTTCTATATCTATATTTAATATATTTGATACCCCATGGATGGGCCCGCTACCCCTGGCCCATCTCAAGTCCAAATGAAAGACAAGCCCATCAAGGGCCCAGGTATTCTCCTATAAATACCAGGTTTGAGTGTTCAGTTCAGGCATTCAATTCACTATATTGCTTTCAGCAGCACCCTTAGCTGCTCCCCCCATATATCCTCAGTCTCTGACTTGAGCGTCGGAGGGGCTACGCCAGGACACCCTCCTGCCCCCCTCCTAAGGGTCTTATTTGTGATTTCAGGCTCAGGGTAATTTTGAGGCCCGTGTCTGGATTAGTGACGCTTGCGTGGATCGGACCCTGAATTTCTCGTGAGTATCACTTGGCGCCGTCTGTGGGAAGATCTGAGTTGAGACGTAGAGATGGTAGGGAGGCGAGGGAGTAGAAGAGTTAACTCAGCGTCATCGCGTCCTCAGAGGGGACCCGAACAGTCTCATGCTGAGGCGAGGCAGGAACAATCCCATCAGGAGAGAAGAACTGAACAACTTCGTCAAGAGACCAGGGTCGAGAAACCCCGCCCTAATGAAAATGTGGGGAACTTGACCCTGGAGCAGTTGGGTCAATTTACAACTCGGACAGTGGATGATGCTATGAAGAGGAACCAAGAATCTGTGTTCATTGAAGAGCAGGCCGCTCGTCAGGAGCGAGAGAAAAATGTTGAGGGCCAGCAGAGAAGAATTGAAGAGACCCAGCCCCTCCCAAGCGAAGGGAATGCAGAGATTGGAGAGATGTGGAAGGAAATACGGATGTTGAGACAACAGATGGGAAGTAGAGCGCCGACCCCCAAGAAAGGAAGTCCTTTTTCGCTTGCCATTCTGAAAGAAGGACTTCTCCCGAGTTTCCGACAACCGAATGTTGGAGAATATGATGGACATACCGACCCCGAAGAGCATTTGGGGAGATTTGAGAATGCGGCTCTGTTGCACCAATATTCAGATGGAATCAGGTGTAGGGTTTTTCACGTTGGGGAGGTCAGCCCAGCAGTGGTTTAACACTTTGCAGCCCAACCCTATACGTTCTTTTGAGGACTTCTCAGCTGCCTTCTTGCACCGATTTGCCAGCAGCAAGAGGCATCAAAAGAACTATTTGAGTTTATTTGTGATGAAACAGCAAGAGGCTGAAACGTTGCGGGAGTTTGTCCAGCGCTTCAACACTGCAGCGCTAGAAATACCAGCGGCTACCCCTGACATCATGATAAGCGCCTTTACCCAAGGGCTGAGGGGGGAGAAATCTTCAAATCGCTGGTCAAGAAGCCTCCGTCGAGCTATGATGACTTGTTAGCTCGCGCGGAGAAATATGTGAACTTGGAGGATGCTCAACGATACAGGAGGATGGAAAACCGGCCCGGAGGAAGTAGGGTGGAGGGAGCCGAGAGAGGTGGAAAGAAGAGGGGTGCAGGGGAAAGAGATGATGACAGAACCAGAGGTAGAGGACAATTCTCATCACATGTTCCTCTGAATAGGAGTCGGGATAAGGTGATGGAGGTGAGGGAGTCGGGGGAGAGGGGGGAGAAGTCACAGAGGGTTGAGAGCAGTGCTCGACCTCCGCCACAGGGTAGACAGGAAGGGTCCTCGTCCGGGAGTGAGCTGAGATCTCGCCCGTCTTCTAGGCGGGGTCTAGGCCCTCCATGGATACATCCAAGGATCGAAGCGCCGAGGAGAGAGGGTCGAGGTCAGGATGTCCCTCGGGAGCCAGCTGAACCGAGGAGGAGAATGAATGAGGATAACCACCCCACGAGAGGGATGATTCATATGATCTCGGGGGGTGCTACTGATGGAGATTCCGGGAGAGCGCGGAAAGCGCATGGGAGGAGGTTGGAAAATTTTGAGATTTCTAGAGGTGCGGACCTGCCCCCGGATCCCATCATCAGTTTCGGGCCGGAGGACTTCCGAGGCATCGTGGCCCCTCATAACGATGCCTTGGTGGTGACGGCCACCATTGCCAATTACGATGTGGCAAGGATCTTCATTGATAATGGGAGCTCTGTAAATATATTGTTTAAGAGCACATTGGACCAGATGAAAGTCGAAGGATTCGAGTTTGATCCAGTCTCCACTCCTCTATATGGGTTCGCAGGACACGCCATCCCGCCTTTAGGTCAGATTGTTCTTCCCTTATCCTTGGGGACTGATCCTCGGCGGGTAACAAAGATGATAGCCTTCACTGTGGTAGATATCCCGTCAGCATATAATGGAATCATAGGGCGGCCATCCCTGAAGGATTTCAGAGCCATAGCTTCCACTTATCATCAGAAGCTTAAGTTTCCTGTGGGAAAAGGAGTTGGAGTCTTGTGTGGGGACCAAAAAGCCGCGCGTCGATGTTATGAGGGGGTAGTGAGGGAGGAGGGGAAAAGAGCGCGTGTAGAGGTTCACATGATTAAGAGAGGAAGAAGTGAGTGACTTTGTCCCAGGGAGGTATAAGAGAAGCATAAAAGTTGGAGAAAGCGCAGGGCAAGGCTTCAAAGGGACCCTGAAATACTTACCACCTCAGAAAATATTACTCTTGAATTTATTATTAATGTATTTCATTTTTGCATTTTCCTATGTAATCAGTTGGAATTCAATAAAACCAAGTTCTTATATTAAGTTCATGAATGTTGTTGTATTGTGAGGATGAAATAAATTTTATTTTCCTGCTAGGGCATTGCCTAGCAGAGGAGCAGAGTTGGGGTGGAAGAAAGATTTTATTTTCCTAATAAGGCATCGCCTAGTAGAGGAGCAGAGTTTGGAAGAAGAGAAAAATTTTATTTTCCTACTAAGGCATCGCCTAGTAGAGGAGCAGAGTTAGAGGGCGGGGAGAAATTTTATTTTCCTACTAAGGCATCGCCTAGTAGAGGAGCAGGAGGAGCAACGTGAGAAATTAAATTTTCCTGCTAAGGCATCACCTAGCAGAGGAATTAGATGAAGGGAGTGTTGAATTTTTATTTTCCTGCTAAGGTATTACCTAGCAGAGGAGTTAAAGGGTGGGAGTGTTGAGTTTTTATTTTCCTGCTAAGGTATCACCTAACAGAGGAGTTAGAGGGTCAGGGTGGAGAATTTTTATTTTCCTGCTAAGGCGTCGCCTAGCAGAGGAGTTAGAGAGTGAGGGTGGAGAATCTTTATTTTCCTGCTAAGGTGCTACCTAGCAGAGGAGTTAGGGGGTGAGGGTGGAGAATCTTTATTTTCCTGCTAAGGCATCGCCTAGCAGAGGAGGAGAGTTGGGGTGGAAGAAAGATTTTATTTTCCGGCTACGGCATCGCCTAGCAGAGGAGCAGAGTTGGGGTGCAAGAGAAATTTTATTTTCCTGCTAAGGCATCACCTAGCAGAGGAGTTAGCGAGTGGAGGTGTTGAATTTATATTTTCCTGCTAAGGTATCACCTAGCAGAGGAGTTAGCGAGTGGAGGTGTTGAATTTCTATTTTCCTGCTAAGGTATCACCTAGCAGAGGAGTTAGAGGGTAGAGATGTTGAATTTCTATTTTCCTGCTAAGGCGTCACCTAGCAGAGGAGTAAGAGGGTGAGGATGTTGAATTTTTATTTTCCTGCTAAGGCCCGGCTTAGCAGAGGAGTTAGAGGGTGGAGCTGTTGATTTTATTTTCCTGCTAAGGCGTCACCTAGCAGAGGAGTAAGAGGGTGAGGATGTTGAATTTTTATTTTCCTGCTAAGGCCCGGCTTAGCAGAGGAGTTAGAGGGTGGAGGTGTTGGTTTTTTTTCCTGCTAAGGCATCGCCTAGCAGAGGAGTTAGAGGGTGGGCGCGTTGAATTTTATTTTCCTGCTAAGGCCCGGCTTAGCAGAGGAGTTAGAGGGTGGAGGTGTTGATTTTATTTTCCTGCTAAGGCATCGCCTAGCAGAGGAGTTAGAGGGTGAGCGTGTTGAATTTTATTTTCCTGCTATGGCGTCACCTAGCAGAGGAGTTAGAGGGTGGAGATGTTGAGTTTTTATTTTCCTGCTAATATCCGGCTTAGCAGAGGAGTTAGAGGGTGGAGGTGGTGAGTTGTTATTTTCCTGCTATGGCGTTGCCTAGCAGAGGACCAGAGTGGAGGAGGAGAATTAAATTTTCCTGCTAAGGCATCGCCTATCTGAGGAGCAGAGTTTGGGACGAAAAAAATTTATTTGGTTAGTCGATAACGAAAGATGTTGGGGAGCAGAGTTTACGGGGAATGTATCAAAATTCTCCACGTACTGGACGAGCGCTCGGGCGAGCGTGCGGCACGAGGCGATGGGCTGGTGCGGGGCGAGCACGGGAGCTCGGCAGGGCGCTCGGCAGAGGGCGAGCGTGCAGCGCGGCAGAAGGCGAGGCACGCCGAGCGAGCGTGCATGCGCAGCGATGGGGCGAGCTCGGCAGGGCGCTCGGCAGAGGGCGAGCGTGCAGCGCGGCAGAAGGCGAGGCGTGCCGGGCGAGCGTGTATGCGCAGCGATGGGGCGAGCTCGGCAGGGCGCTCGGCAGAGGGCGAGCGTGCAGCGCGGCAGATGGTGAGACGTTTCGGCGAGGGGCAAGCTGCCCGCTGTGGGCGAGCGTGTATGCGTTGCGTTGGGGCGAGCTCAGCAGGGCGCTTGGCAGAGGGCGAGCGTGCGCTGCGGCAGATGGTGAGGCGCGCCGGGCGAGCGTAGCAGGTGAGGGGCGAGCGTGACGTTCGGTGAGGGCGCGGCGCGGCGCGAGGCGATGGGCTCGACCGGCGAGCGCATCTGCTCGGACGATGGTGAGGCGCGCGCAGGGCTGGGGTGTGGCGCGGCGCTGCGATGTTGTGGGGAACGCGTGAGGGTCGCGGATGGTGGTGCGGTGATGGTGGAGTAGTGCTAGGGTTGGCGCGTAAGTAGAGCGTAGACGAGAAAGAGCTTGTGAATAAATTGACGCGGTGCTAGGATTACGATTTGATTTGTTTCCAAATTTTTGGGGACTGACGAACGGCTGGAAGATAATGCAAAACTCGCACCCGGTAACCCGAGGACAGCACGACTAATCGAACTTCGAACCTGCGATTCAGTTCGACTCGGGAGGGGGAGACTGGTGATACCCCATGGATGGGCCCGCTACCCCTGGCCCATCCCAAGCCCAAATGAAAGACAAGGCCATCAAGGGCCCATGTATTCTCCTATAAATACCAGGTTTGAGTGTTCAGTTCAGGCATTCAATTCACTATATTGCTTTCAGCAGCACCCTTAGCTGCTTCCCCCATATATCCTCAGTCTCTGACTTGAGCGTCGGAGGGGCTACGCCAGGACACCCTCCTGGCCCCCTCTTAACGGTCTTATTTGTGATTTCAGACTCAGGGTAATTTTGAGGCCCGTGTCTGGATTAGTGACGCTTGCGTGGATCGGACCCTGAATTTCCCGTGAGTATCAATATTGTTAAATTTGAATATCAAATATTAACTAATTTTAGTATGTCAATATGATATCAAAGTTTTTTTTATAATTTTATTTTCATAATATTTGTTAACTAACTTTATTGTTATGAGTTTATTAGTATTTTATATTTTTTTCTGACTTATATCTAATTTTTCTAAAAGTTCATTTAACATCAACAATTGTTGCTCCCAGTCATTTCTCTCAAATGATAGAACCAGATTGTACCTATGGGAACAGGAGGTGTGAATATGTTAATCCTTTTACCAGTAGTAGGAATCAATCACCGTCACGTAAATCGTTTGAAACTTAAGTCTATGATCATAAACTTCAAATTCAGCTCGAGATAATATTCAAATTTAATTGTATTTACGTCAAGTTTTGATCGAGTAACTCGCGCTTGCCACCTACGCACATATGTATATTTATTACTGTATGAAAGTTTACACAAAATTAGTTCGTGGTAAGATTAGTTATAAAATTCTCATTTTTACCTTATCGATTTTTAAAATCACCATATCACCTCTATTTTTATTTAAATTATAAAACAATCTTTTAATATTGTTCGATAGTGTGAGAACCTTGATACATTATTCGGTAGTGTGGTACAATCTTTTAGCCGAACTCGAGCCTAAATTATATTATTCGATAGTGTGAGAACCTTGATATATTTCTAAATATAATATAAATATCTTTATTTATTAAATAGATTTCGAGTATTTATTTTTTTATTAATAGACATCTTCGATTATTTTTAGCTGAACTCGAATTGAGTCATAATTCCAACCAAACTCGAACAAAAAAATCTAAATTTTTTAGTTTCGAATCAAGCTCTAGTTCCACACACAACACACACATATTAGCTTGATTTCGGCTCGAATTAGATATATTTGAGCTCTAGCTTTATTATATCTATTTCAAACTGAATTCGAACCTTATTTTTTTATCATATTCAATTTGATTCGTTTCGGTTTGGTTCGTTTATACTCTCGGTTAAAAACACTGGTACATCACATTATTGGGATGAGATGAGATATGATGAGATGAATAAGAATTAATATCTCTAACTTTCGAACAACTATATCTATTTCGTGTCGAATTCAAACCTTATTAATTTTAATTTTATTCGATTTGATTCATCTAAACCCCAAATCCAAATCATTGGCATGCCATATTGGGATGGGATGGATAAAAATCACTCCTCTTTTAACTTTTTGGATAGTATGTTGCAATTTTAACCAATAGATGGACACCACTTTGCACACATAGTTTGGACCAATGGACTTGAATGTTTGCCTAATGTGGCCCGCTACGATTACCTTTGGTGAGAAGTATGGCATCACGTGATACTGATAAAGAAATCTACCAATCCGACAAAAATAAAAGGATGAGATGGAGATTGAGACAAAGTCAAGAACATGGAAGCTGTTTTCTTTTCGATGCCGGCATACTTTTCATCCAACATCGATCGACAAAATCTTAACATGATAATTATAAACGAGTTTTAACCCTTCTGCTAATGTCTAAAACGATCATGTAAAACAAAAGAATCAAGCATAATGGTAAAAGTCGTCGTAAAATTCACTGGGATACAATTATTGGATTTCGAAGATGACGATGAGATTATATATTACACGGCATGTACCGCGAAAGGCCACGAAAAATCGCATAGACATATGTACATATACACCAACAAATCACCTAGTATAATTGGAAGACAAACCAGAGGAATAAATCACACGATTAACGTTTTCTGCTTGCTTGTCATAAATCAAGATAACAGCAGAAATAAATAGGAGGCCCAATTAGCGGAGAGTTTAGGCCCAATATACAGTGAAGTCTAGGCCTGAATAATAATGGGCTCATCAGTTTGGGCTGGAATTGGGAGGTGACCTTTTTCTTGTAGGCTTTTGACTGTATCATACAGACTCTGCTTTACTGATGTGAACTCCAAGCCCAAATTCTTAAGCTTTTGATTGGAGAATTTGTAAGGTTTCTTCCTAGGGTTCTTTTCATCTGAACACCTGGTGCAATTCATAATTAAAATAAATGCTTGTCAAAAAAACAATAATAAATAAATAAATCAAATGAACACGTAAAATCAAATTCACAAGCATATTTTAAGGGTGAAATCTATATAAGATATATAATTCAAATGTCTTATTCGGTTAGCTGGTACATATTACCTAGTGATATCTCATCTATACCTCTGCGATCGGAGAGATTATGGATTGCCGCTACGAATTTTCCGGTCTCAACAACCAATTGAATGGTGGAACATTGGTCGGGGATAGGGATGACATGGGGCGGGGAGCGGGCGGGTTCGTCATCCCCGTCCCCGTCCCCGTCCCCGTCCCATAATTCCATCTTCAACCCCATACACGTCCCGATCCTCGCTTTTTCGGGTTCGAGGAATCCCCAAACCCGAAACTTCTGGGATCAACTTCTCATCCTCAACCCCATCTTCGTTTCAAAAATATTAATATGACAAGACGATGACGGATTCGGAGATTTTTCAAACCAAAACTTATTATTATCTATTATTATTAGTGATAATATTAATATCAATATTAATAATAATATTATTATTAATATTATTGATACTAATAACACTATTATTTTATTAATGATATTATTTTCGAGGCGGGTTCGGGGATGTGGATAGTAATTTCATACCCACCCTGAACTCCAATCCAAACCCGAAAAAATCGGAGATCCTCATCCCCGTTTCGGATTTTCCCTGTGGGGTCCCAAACCAGTGGGGCAAGTTGTCATCCTTAGTCAGGGACGACCCTCAATCCCTATCGAAAGATTCGAGAACCATTGAATTTTATGAAATTGAAATCCACAATTTCAATTTTCAAACTTGTTTATTAACCGTCGCTCGATATTCTAGTACAACTCCACCAAAAACACAATTCCAAAGAAAATGTTGTATAAACATTCATACGTTATGTATATTAGAAATCATTTTTTGCTTTGGAGGATATTAGAAATCAAATTAAGACGGCATAATCGTGCATTCAAGATTTTGAACTTGAAATCGAAGAATTGGAAAGGAACTAAAAGAAAAAAGGATAGTTAAAACTTACTTTGTAGGTATTGGGTATTCCGGGAAGAACTTGACGAGAATGTCCACCACGTCGCCACGGTGGAGCACGCTCTCAGCGCAAAGGTGTCGCCCCGATGCCGCCGGCGACTCAAACAAGAGTATGTGTGCCAATGCAACATCCTTTACATGGACATAGGCTTGGATAGAGTTAGCATAAGTCTTTGCCGAGCCAGTTAAATACTTGAGAATGTGAAGAACACTAGCATTAATGGTAGGTTGCAACAGTGGCCCGAGGACTAATACTGGGTTGATCACTACGAGCTCCACGCCTAGCTCCTTGGCTGAATCCCATGCTGCTTGTTCAGCCACAGCTTTTCCATAGCAGTACCAATTCTGATTATGGCATTTAAACTAACAAATTAATAAAAGTTGTAATCTATATTTTGAATTTAAACTTGATTTGGTCACACAAGTATGAACGACCAAAATATTATTTTATTCGATAGTTAACATAACAGAATTATATCATCGACTAAACCTTGGTATTTTTACAGAACTCGAGGTCACTCCAGCAAGATTCATCCACAACTTCATCAGGAGCTCTGTTGGGGTCCATGTACACAGCGCCGATTGACGAGGTTAACACCACCCGGCGGACCTTGGCCTCCGCCGCCGCGGTTATCACATTCTTGGTCCCAACCACCGCAGGCTCCACCATTTGTTCCTGAATCACATGTTAAGACATGCATAAAGTAATATAATATTAGATGTGGTTGTCTAGAAAATAACTTTTGCTAATATTTTACTGGAACGACAGTCGCACGCTAATCAGACATATTTCGTGCATGATTCTCAAAGACTCATTCGTCAAATAAATTGAAATATAAGATGAACAATTATTGAGTTGAAATGAAGCACTCACGAAAAGTAAAATAAAATATGAAAAAAAAAAATTAAGAATATTTTCGGAATATTGAAAAAGATTTTACAAAAAAATGTTTCTATCAAGCAAAAGAAAACTTACAGGCTCATCAGTGACGGGTGATGCAGTGTGGAAAACACCATTGCAGCCATTGATAGCTTCGCGTAAGCTCTCATAATCATCAAGATTCGCCTTGCACAGAATCAGTCTCTCATTTGCGCCTTCCATCTCTCTCAAATGTGCGTTCTTCGGATCATCTACAACTCAACATAAATAAATAAAGTTAATAATATATTTTATATATCGTAATTCCATGCAAATTATGGAGAAAAAAAAAAGGATTTTAATTATCTATTTTCACCTGGATTTCTGACAGTGCCTCTTACTGTATATCCCTTTTCAAGAAGCAGTTTCACAAGCCATGAAGCAATGAATCCACCGGCGCCGGTGACGCATACGATATCGCCGTGAGCTGTCCGCATGGCGCCGTGGGTTCGTAAAAGCAGGAAAGTGGTGCGTGGAGAAAGGGAGTGAGGATGGAGTTGGAGAAAGTGTGGGGAAATGATTTATATTTATAAAGAGGAAACAATACTTTAACCACTCACCAACCACGGTTTCAATGGAAAATGATTTAAATAATTTGCTTTTCCACTTTGGAGTTTCGGTAAATAATTAAGAATCTGTTTCAACAAAAGGATACCCAGGTTCATTTCACCCTATCTTGTGAGGCACTGCCCCCATGAGGTGATCAAAGGCCCAGATTTACACACACATACATCCCATGAAATGATCAAATGCCTAAATTTAATCACCATGTAAAATCAATGGCTGAGATCCTGTGAGGGCACTGCCCCCACATGTATCATCGACATTACCGGATACCCATATCTCAATTTCTTTCCCTTCTTTTTCAAGGGGCAACTTGACTTACCCTCGTCGGATTGTTAGTTGATGTTTGTAGTGGCGGAGCCAGAAATATGATTCAGTCCGGATTAAAAATTTAAACTCTAACATCTTTTAATATTTTAAATTAATCTACCCGGACTAATATCAAATTTATCCAAAATTATACAAAAATTTACATATAAATTTTTAAAAAGAATTTCGGACCACCCGGGCTAAAACCCCGATATCATAGGATGTGCTCCGCCTCTGGTTGTGGGTGATTAATTTTTCTATGTTACATTTGAAATGTTTAACAACATATAATATGATCAAATTTTAGTCGTTGGATTCGTAGTGGGTTGATATTTGTGGTGTTTTTCTTCACTATTTGCATATAATAAGTTCACGCAAGTGACCAATTAATATTACAGAATCTTGTACAAAAGAAATACTCAGAACCCTTTATTGACGTGCTATAAATTTATCGTGTCTACGATCGTTTGGTTCATGAGATACAATCATAAAAATACAAAATATCTCTTATTCGCGCTCGAATCCGCCACTTCTGCTTCTATTTTCCTCTACCCGTTCGATATAAAAGTGTCCTTTAAAATATCGATAAGCACGTGGAAAGCCAAAATTCCAATTTTATTCCACAGGACATTAGAGCATAAAAGTATATAGAGTAGATCTCTTGTGTAAGACGGATCAACCCTATCGATATTCACAATAAAAAATAATACTCTTAGCATAAAAAATAATATTTTTTTATTGATGACACAAATAAGAGATTCGTCTCACAAAATACGATCTTTGAGACCGTCGCACACAAGTTTTTGCCAAGTTATATATAACGCAAAATATTTACTAGAATATTTCAATCATCCCTCGAGATTAAATAAAATTAAGACATCCATTTAGTCGTAGAATCATGTGAGGACGCCATCTCGAAGAAGAATCCATTTATTTGTTGTACCTAACAATATTAATATTAATAAAATCAGTATATGATAAATTCTTCGCAATTTACTTGGAAATATGGGAACCCAGGCACATCAAATTTGACGTGTGGTCATACAATATTGTAAATAAATCCACAAAAAACTGCAGATTGCAACGGAGTCAAAAATTAATTCACGTATCAAAATCTCACCAACCATGGAAACTCTGTTTTGGGGGGTAAAAAGAAAATTTAGAAAATGACATTGAAGATATCAAAGTTGAGATTAGTGTTTGAATATTATATATGTCCTTGGTAAGATTTTCTCCAGCTCTTGGTGCTTTCGGAAATTGACAATCTCTCCAAAATATAACTTCAATTTGTTATAATTGTTGAGAAAATTTAATCTATTTGTTTTTATATGTTTAGGTTGTCCTAGTCTTTAGGAGTACCAGTGAGTTTGTTTTCATTTACCTAGTCAATAGGATTTTGTTTTGAACGTTAGTTTCAGTTATGTATTAGTCTATATATATAGGTTGTTTGTTTATCAATGAAGCAGCAATAAAGCATAATTATTCTCTGCTCCTTCAATTGGTTTTATTACGTCTCCTTCAGTTTCCTTTCTTGCATCAGTGGTATCAGAGCTTGGTCGATTTCCAAGGAAGAAAAAAATTGATGGCTTCCGAAAGTTTTGTACAGGCAGCCATTCCACGCTTTGATGGTCACTATGATCATTGGAGCATGCTCATGGAGAATTTCTTGAGGTCCAAAGAATATTGGACGGTTGTTGTTTCTGGAGTAGCAGAACCAGCAACAAACGTTGTGTTGACAGACGCACAAAAGGCAGAGCTTGAAGGGCAGAAACTGAAGGATCTTAAAGCAAAGAATTATCTCTTCCAAGCTATTGATCGCTCAATCTTGGAAACCATTCTTTGCAAAGACACGGCCAAACATATTTGGGATTCCATGAAGAAGAAGTACCAAGGTACAGCAAGAGCTAAGAGGCAGCAGCTTCAAGCACTTCGTTCGGAGTTCGAAATACTTCGAATGAAGTCGGGAGAATCAGTTACAGATTATTTTTCAAGAACGATGGCAATCGTTAACAAGATGCGGATCCATGGCGACAAGACAGAGGATGTTCTCATTGTAGAGAAGATTCTTCGATCCTTGACACCGAAATTTAATTTTGTTGTCTGTGCCATAGAAGAAGCAAATGATGTTGATATACTTTCAATTGACGAATTACAAAGTTCTTTGTTAGTTCATGAGCAAAAAATTAACCAGCAAGATAAAGAAGAACAAGCATTGAAAGCTCTATCAGAATATCACTCCACACCTAGTAAAGCTGATAGAGGACGAGGAAGAGGTAGAGGTCGAGGTAGAGGAGGAAGAAATAACAATGATCGTGGGAACCAACAACAAAATCATTATCATCAAGATAGTCAATTTCAAGGAAGAGGCAGAGGACGTGGAGGCCACCATCCAACAACTTACAGATCAAAGTCAATAGACAAGTCCAATGTTGAATGTTTCAGATGTCATAGGTATGGCCATTATAAATCAGAATGTCAAACTGATTTGAACAAACAAAGTGTAGGTCAAACTAACTTTGCAGAAAAGGAAGAAGAGGTGTCTCTTTTGATGGTATGTCATGTGAAGGAAGAAACTCAACAAAACATGTGGTATTTAGACACTGGTTGCAGCAACCACATGTGTGGAGAAAAGGAGGCATTTTCTGACTTGGATGAATCATTTCGCAGCTCTGTTAAGTTTGGTGACAACTCTAAAATTTCTGTTATGGGAAAAGGAAAGGTAACAATTCAAACCAAAGGGAATTCAACCCACACTATCGCCAATGTTCTTTTTGTGCCAGATTTAAAGACCAACTTGCTAAGTGTGGGTCAGTTACAAGAAAAAGGATACGAGATTTTTATCAAAGATGGAGTATGTCAAATTCAAGATGCAAAGTTGGGCTTAATTGCTCAAGTTAACATGACTGCAAATCGTATGTTCCCACTTTATCTCCACAATGCTACTCTTTCATGTTTTTCAGCAAAATTAGAAGATGAGGCATGGCTATGGCACTTTCGCTACGGGCATCTGAATTTTGGCGGATTGAAAACGCTACAACAAAAGAACATGGTGACAGGGCTTCCTCAAATTTCAACTTCGTCTCAAGTTTGTGAAGAATGTGTTGTTAGCAAACAACATCGTAATCAATTCCCACAAGGAAAATCCTGGAGGGCAAAGAAGGCATTGGAGCTTGTTCATTCTGACATTTGCGGGCCAATAACACCACATTCTAATGGAGGTAAAAGATATTTAATCACCTTCATTGATGATTATAGTCGCAAGACATGGGTTTATTTTTTGCAAGACAAATCTGAAGCTTTTGTGGCTTTTAAAAGTTATAAAGCACTTGTTGAAAAAGAAGTTGGCAACCCAATAAAAGTTTTTCGCACGGATCGTGGCGGGGAATATAACTCACATGAATTTGCAATTTTTTGTGAGAACCATGGAATAAAGAGACAACTCACAGCAGCTTATACACCACAACAAAATGGTGTATGCGAGAGGAAGAACCGCACTATTATGAATATGGTGCGAAGCCTTTTGGCAACAAGTGGCATTCAAAAAAACTTTTGGCCCGAAGCAGTAAATTGGAGCATCCATATATTAAACAGAAGTCCCACTCTTGCTGTTCAAAATATGACACCAGAGGAAGCATGGAGTGGAAGGAAACCTGCTGTAGATCATTTTCGGATTTTTGGATGTATTGCCTATGTCCATATTCCGGATGAAAAAAGGAGGAAACTAGATAATAAAGGAGAAAAATGCATTTTTCTTGGTGTTAGTGATACGTCAAAAGCTTATAAACTATACAATCCTAGCACCATGAAAATTGTCATCAGCCGTGATGTGATATTTGATGAAAAAGCCACTTGGTCATGGAGTCAAAATGACCTTAAAGAAAACATTCTAGCAGATTTTGATGATGAAGAGAAATGGCAGCAACCTATGGAGAATGAGCAAGAAGATGAAGTCACACAAAATGTTCCAGTAACTGATCAAAGCCCACTTGCAGCTGAATCACAAAGGCCTCAACGTGTTCGAAGAAGGCCAGCATGGATGACTAATTATGAGGTAACTGGATTTGATCAAGATGAAGATTCACTTACACACTTTGCTCTATTTTCAGATTGTGATCCTACAATCTTTGAAGTGGCTGTCAAAGAATCAAAATGGAGAAAGGCCATGGATGATGAAATTACAGCTATTGAAAGAAATGATACATGGGAGTTATGTGATCTTCCAAAAGGGCATAAGACAATTGGTGTAAAGTGGGTTTACAAGACAAAGTTAAAGGAGAATGGTGAAGTCAACAAGCACAAAGCACGTTTGGTAGCCAAAGGCTATAAGCAAGTGTTTGGTGTTGATTATAAAGAAGTCTTTGCTCCAGTTGCAAGGCATGATACAATTAGGCTAGTGATTGCTATGGCAGCTCAAAACTCATGGCCTATCTTCCAGTTGGACGTAAAATCAGCCTTCCTCCATGGAGATTTGAAAGAAGAGGTATTCATCGATCAACCTCCTGGTTATGTAAAACTTGGCAATGAGCATAAAGTGTATAAATTAAAGAAAGCTCTATATGGATTAAAACAAGCTCCAAGGGCTTGGTATAATCGTATAGAAACTTATTTTTTGAAAGAAGGATTTAAAAAATGTCCTTATGAACATACACTGTTCATAAAGATTGAAGATGGAAGAAAAATGCTCATTGCTTGCCTATATGTAGATGATTTAATCTACACTGGAAATAATACAACCATGTTTGGAAAGTTTAAGAAATCAATGATGGATGAATTTGAGATGTCTGATCTTGGTATGATGCATTACTTTCTTGGCATTGAAGTAGTACAGTCCTCTGTTGGAATTTTTATTTCTCAAAAGAAATATGTTCGAGAAATCTTGGACAAGTTTCAGATGAAGGATTGTAATCCTGTAAATACTCCATCTGAGTTTGGAGTAAAGCTAAAAAGGGAAAATGAAGGGAAAAAGGTTGATGACACTCTTTACAAACAAATAGTGGGGAGTTTGATGTATTTGACAGCAACAAGACCCGATATAATGCATGCTGTAAGTATGATTAGCAGGTACATGGCACGTCCTACAGAAATTCATCTCTCGGCTGCAAAAAGAATTTTCCGTTACTTGCAAGGTACTAAGGAGTTTGGGTTGTTCTACAAGAAGGGTGAAAAGGCAAATCTGTTTGGCTTCACAGATAGTGATTATGCAGGCGATTCAGATGATCGAAAAAGCACATCCGGTTATGTTTTCATGATGGGGACAGGAGCTGTTTCATGGTCATCAAAGAAGCAACCTATTGTCACATTATCATCCACTGAAGCTGAATTTGTTGCTGCAACAGCTTGTGCTTGTCAAGCTATTTGGCTAAAGAAAATTCTTAAAGAGCTGCATTTCAAAGAAGATGGACCAACTCAGATTTATTGTGACAACAGTTCAGCAATAAAGCTTTCAAAAAATCCAGTTTTACATGGTCGAAGCAAGCATATAGATGTGAAGTATCATTTTTTGAGGGATCTCACAAATGATGAAGTCATTAGCCTTGTTTACTGTAGAAGTGAAGACCAGATTGCAGATATTCTAACCAAGCCTCTCAAATTTCCTTCATTTCAGAAGCTCAGAAATTTACTTGGTGTTTGTGCTTCAATTGTTTCCACTTGAGGAATGGAGCTTCAAATTTCAACTCTTATTAAACTGCATGTGTAGGAACATCAGTTTAAGGGAGGGAATGTTGAGAAAATTTAATCTATTTGTTTTTATATGTTTAGGTTGTCCTAGTCTTTAGGAGTACCAGTGAGTTTGTTTTCATTTACCTAGTCAATAGGATTTTGTTTTGAACGTTAGTTTCAGTTATGTATTAGTCTATATATATAGGTTGTTTGTTTATCAATGAAGCAGCAATAAAGCATAATTATTCTCTGCTCCTTCAATTGGTTTTATTACGTCTCCTTCAGTTTCCTTTCTTGCATCAATAATATCACTTTAAATCACAAGTTCTATAACCAAAAAATTATATGAACTTCATTTTTTACGAAGCAAAAGAATGAATGCAGACAAAGATGATTGCAAAATGTGTTCAAATTTGATTTTAAATGTTTGATCTTCTACTTAATGTTGTTATCTGCATATACACGTCTTTTCGGTCCAAAATTTTTGAAAAAAACATCAAAAAACACAATTTGGATGAGAAACTCGAAAAAACCAATCACTTGTCCATGAAACAGTGCTACAGGTGCCCAAACGCTGCATGGATATTTTAGGCAGAATGTTGTGCGCTAGGGCGGCCTTCAGCATAGCACATGCTGCCAGGGCGCAATAATTTGCTTAATTTCCATTCATTAAGCTCAAATTTCCAAAAAAATACTACTTTTCTTAGGCAAAGCCCTACTGATGAGCCAACGGATGTACAGTTAGGACAAAACCCAACTGCTAGACCCACATGCTTGTCCAAACATGGGCATTGGATACGTACTTAAAAGGCAAATCCATATTCCCAGTGCTTGGTTTTTGTTTCATAGAAAACTCTACATTTTTCCCGAAGACTATACAATCCGCTATGCAGTTTAAAAGTTTCTTTATAAAAGGCAAATATATCATGAGCATCGATAAACAACATTGAACCGCAATAACCTCATATCGTATTTGTCAAAGTTAAAGCAAAAGCACTGGGGAAAAAATAAAATTGCGTGTTGACCAACAGCCAATCAAAATTTTTCCAGGGAAGATATTGGAAACAGATATGAGATTCTTCTATGTCAAATACCCCAACTCATGTTAGGAAATTTATCCTCGCCGATGATCATTTAGTGAGACTTGACATACTCCTGAACAATGTGGAGGCCTTCACTTTCCTCGCCAAAATCCTATGAGAAGAAATTTAAAATCAGAACCTGATGTATTGAGAACCCATACGAAAAACCATAGGTTTGGATATGGTTTGCATTTACTACCTTCACAACAACACAAGAGGCCCCGACAACTTTCCTCGCCTTTCCTTCTGAATCAATCTTGCACAACTGTAAAAGTTACCATCAACACTGGAATCAAGTACTATCACATGTGCTCCATGAGAAAGAAAGGACAAGTGGCTCGGGATCATCCGTCATCACCATTGTCACAGAGAACCAATCAAAATAAAGTATAAAAATGAAGCAAATTACACTTACACCAGCCCATTCACCAAGAGACTTAGCACTTGGAACAGTTATCAGGTTGACGTTATGGTCGGCGCACAATGCCTTCACCAACTTGATGTAGTCTGGTTGGTTGCAGTCTTCAGCCAATACACAAAGCTGGGCAGCATGCTTCTCAATTGCCTTGGCACCTTCATGAAGGCCGCAAGTAAGACCCCCATGAGCCAACGACTTTCTAAGCACGAGTTGCAACGCTGTCATGACGTCCATAGGCTCACCGAGAACCGGTGCAGGTGTCTCCACAACAGCAGCCTCTTCTCTGTAAAATAAACAATAATATCAATAGAAAGTTCAGATTACATGCATCCCATACTGCCATAGAATTGTAAGTAAAGATGCACTTCCTAAGAAAACAAGATTACTTCCGGACACCAAACTGAAACAAAATTTCTTTAACCATCCATTCCGGCAATCACACTCCAAGCAGTTGACCATATGCACAAACATTCTATTAATCACCTCATTCTACGTCATTTAAAAATTATATGAATGGTGACATAACATATGTCAAAACTCTAACTTGAAGTAGCAACTGGATCAACCTTCATAAATTAGGGGGGCAAGGTGGATCAAGATGAATCTTTGGGGCAAGTGAGAATAAGTATCACTTATTTTATAAACTAGGGTGAAGAGATCGCAAGGCCCTTTAAATTCTTTTTCACCAATAACACATATTAAGACTAATGATTGAGGTAAGTGAGAATAAGTATCACCTATTTTATAAACGATGTAAAGAGATTGTAAGGTCCTTTAAGGTCTTTAACACCAATAAAACATATAAAAGCTAAACCTTGTTAATTCTCCATCACACCCAGTTAAACCAACTGAAAAGAAAAGAAGAAATAATAAATAAAATCAAAATTGCTCAGCCTAATTTACGATTATAAACGAATTTTTTCCCATAATGACATCCTCTCAAGAACAATTATGTATCCAAGAACGGAAATTCCTACAAAGATAAAAGATTGATTTCAAATTTCAAATTTAAACACAGCATATACGTACCCAGACATTTTATCTTCCTGATCCTCGAGTGCTCCGTTCCACACCTGCAATAAAACAAACATGGCAGAAAAGAAATCAACTTCCTACCGAAAAAACACAAAAACCGAGAGAAAAATACGAACATGGCAGAAAAGAAATCAACTTTCCACCGAAAAATCACAAAAAAACGAGCGAAAAACATTCAATCCAACGGCACCGTACATATATTCAGCGAGAATACTCACCTGGGACAGAAGGCTTAGAGATCTCCAACAAGAGAATCGGAGTCGAGTGAACAAAAATGAGGAATGCAGAAAACGCATATTTTCGCTTATAAATACGATGAAAATCGAAGCCCTAGCACCGATGTATGGAATGATGCTACAGACCCATCCGGCCCAAATACTATTTGGGTGTTCAAACGAATGGCCCAGCCCAAACATAACCGAAGTTTTCTCAGCCCAGTTCACGTAGCAATAACAATCAGGCCTCGCCCAATCTTTATTCTTTTTCTTTGCTTTTTTTTTTTAAAAGAACAAAATTTTATTCTTTTACCAAAACAAAATAGTAATATTTTTCGATTATTTTATTGTTAAAAGCAAAGAAACATCAAGGCTTAAGCCGATTCAATTTGGTAAAAAAAAAATAAAATTAGATTCAATAATTTTTGGGATTAGCAACAAAATAAAAGAGAGTTTCAAATATGAAATTGATCAGACATTTTTCAAATGACTTTACAAAGAACAAACAAATGTTAAGAATTGAAAATTTCGAATTTTAAATTTATGATCAAACAAATGTCGTTTTATTAAATATTCCGAACATGAAAATAGTATGATTCCTTATTTCCTTATTTTTGATTGAGTAAGTAGGTCTTTTGTGAGACCGTTTCACGTATTTTTATATGTGAGACAGGTCAATCCTATTGATATTCACAATAAAAAATAATATTCTTAGCATAAAAAATAATAATTTTTCAGGGATGACCAAAATAAGAGATCTGTCTCACAAAATACGACATGTAAGTTCGTCTCATGCAATTTTTTGTCTATATAAATAAGCAAGCATTTTTTTAAAAAAAAAATTCCCTCTCAAAAAGGCAAAACAATAAACGGAACTTTCCTCCTCCAATTCCCTCAACAGTCAACCCCAAAACCCAAAACCTTCTTCCGTATCAGATGAACAGGTAGAAATCCTGGATATATACAAAATATAGAATTCGATAAATCTTGATGCATTTTTCAGAGATGCAATCTTGTTGATCGAAATGTAAGTTTCTTGTCGTTTTCCAAAAGGATTTTTAAATTTTTGCTGTATCTAATCTGGGTTTGCGGTTTTTGTGTTTGTTCATCAGGTTTTATATGAATTCTGGGCTTGTTTCGCATTTCTTGGGGTTTTCTGTAGATTTATATTAAACTGGTGCCTTCATCAAATTGATTTCACGGGTATACAAAAACGTTCAAAATCTTGGACGACTTGAAGTACAAAAAGTAACGAAACTGAAAGGGATTTTCACGGGAATAGCTCTGGAATTTAAATCTTGGAGATGTCGCTTTTGCCCGAAAGCGTCTGCATTCAAATCAGGAACGTTTGGGAGGACAATTTGGAGGAAGAATTCACGTTTATTCGAAATATCATCGATGATTACCCCTACGTTGCAATGGATACAGAGTTCCCGGGCATTATCTGCCAACCCACAAAAGAGTTCAGTGACCCCCGTGATTACCAGTACGCAAAATTGAAACTTAATGTTGATCTTTTGAAGCTGATTCAATTAGGTCTCACTTTATCCGACGCCAAGGGAAATTTACCCCACTGCGACACTGATAAGTTCTGTGTCTGGCAGTTCAACTTTCGAGAATTCAATCCGGAACATGATAAGTTTGTTATCGAATCACTGGCGTTGCTTCAAAATAGCGGCATTCGGTTTAGAAAAAATAACGAAAAGGGTATCAGCGCCAGGCGATTCGGGGAGCTCTTGATGTCGTCTGGGGTTGTTTTGAATGACAGCGTCTGCTGGGTTACATTCCACAGTGGATACGATTTCGGGTACTTGCTCAAGCTGTTAACTTGCCGGGATTTGCCTGATACACAGGCTGGATTCTTCGAATTGATCCGTATATTTTGTCCGGTGCTGTACGATGTCAAACATTTGATGAAGTTTTGTGGTATGCACGGTGGATTAAACAAGCTGGCCAGGTTCTTGGGGGTGCAGAGGGTCGGGATTAGTCACCAGGCCGGATCGGATAGCTTGGTTACGGCTCGTGCATTCAAGAATTTGAAGGATAATAACTTTGGAGGCAAAGTGGACAGATATGCTGGGGTTTTGTATGGTTTAGGTGTTGATAATTGAGAGATAAAGCATTGAGAATAGGGGTTCAAGTGTAGTAAACTTTACTGTAAGCCATTTGAATGAATATTAGAAACTAGCCTACATGAGATTGCAGCATGGCTGCCGAATTATGCTTCAACATTAGAAATAAAATAACAGATAGATAGATAGATAAATAGATATATACGCGTGTGTGTGCGCGAGCGCGATTCATTCACCTAAAATACGCAAAACCCGAGTAGTAGTTGATAACCAGACAAGAGATAACACAAGTGAAATCGTTTCTTGAACGTGGAAACCACTGAGCCATAACGCACAGAGCCACTATTTTCATACGAGTAAACTCCAAAATACACTAGGTATCTTAGGTTGTTTTACGCTCGTTATCTCCCCTCGGACCACTCCAAACCAGAGAAGGCAATGGCATCACCTTCTACTATTCCTCGGCCGAATCGAAATCAGAGAAAAATAATGGTTTCAGTTAACCTTTCACCCAACGTACGCAGCTGCATGTCCATTTGTTGGGACCGACTCCAATTTTTGACACCAATAAATATTATAATATTACAACATAAAATATCACCTTCTACTTTTGAATTCCTGATCGTTTAATTTTAAAAATATCCATGTAATCTTAATCTTATATACAAAAAAATTAGCAGACGATATACAAAAATATCCAATGGTTGAAAATGTTGAACAATGCTTAAAAAATAAATGTTGAACTCCCTTGGCCTGTAAATTTGGATATATATCATACATCATAAAATATTTAGAATTATAATAGATAAATGCTACTCAATTATATTAAAATATCAAATTTTAATATTTATCCATCTTTCATAAATTTGACAAAAACTTAAATAAGATGATATCTCTATTTTGTGAAACAAATTTTTTTATTTAGATCATCAATAAAAAATTATTACTTTTTATGTTAAATATATTTTTTTTATTGTGAATATCGATATAATTGATCTGTCTCACGTATAAAATTCTTCCATAAATTTTCACTCATACATCCTATAGATTATATATATCAAATGCAAACATATACATTTTTATTTGTCAAAAAGTCATATTCGACAATTGGAGTGAAACAAGTTGCAAAATCAATGCAAATACTGTTAATAGTGAGCATCACCAAATACACAAAACCGACAAAAGTGATATTCAGTAACAAAGTCTTTGAACCAAATACAAAAAGTATTTTTTCTTTGAGCAGGCTCCGGTTGGAATCATTCAAAACAAAGCACGCATCTTCTGTTGTGCTATGCTCCTCTTCTCCCTTCGTACAATTTCCCTATAAAACAGATGGCAAAATGACGACTTCCTATTATTCACCAAAAACAACAAAAATTTGATGGTTTGTTCACTGAAAACAAGCATGAACTCAAAGTGATGCCTGCTGATAGATGAGAAGAAATGGATCGTTTCATATTGCGTTATCAATGCATGTGTGTGAGGAACAGTTATAGGGAGAGACGCACCCGACGATCTCTTTCATTTGTTGGAGTAGAAGTGATTGATGATCTCCGGCAAAGTTGCTTTCTTATTTGCCGTGTAGTTCCACAGCTCAAGTGTTACGTATCGACCGTTCGGATTATATTCGTTTATTTCCACCAAGGCTGTTGTCACCACATTGTAAATTTCGTCTCCCCATTTCTTCTTAAGCTTTTTGAGTTCCGGAACATCCTCATCCACCACTTCCTACGCACCCAAAACAATTCCATCGTCAGGGAACATATATACGCAAGTGTAAGACCTCTTGTGGATAAACTGATGTTTAAATATGTGTTCAAGTGAATTCTTGAAGAACTGTAAATTTAGAATAACGCAGCCAATTAGCAGACCTGATAGTCACCGTGAAGCATCACGATTTTGAATGGGTGCCACTGAGGATTTTGCAGTTTTTCTTGCCATTTACAGCAAAATTTAGCAGCCTTGTCATCAGCGTCTGCAGGGGAGTATCTCAACCTGCATGATTTCAGGAAAGCCCTATAATCAATTTCCCCCATCCTCTTCAAACCGAAATCTCCGTTATCGGTGTCATCATCGGTGTCATCATCGGTGTCATCGGACATCTTACTCAAGACCTGAGAATGAGCAAGAGTGATGAAGCATTGTCGGGATAAGGGAATCAAAGCTTTCTTATCTCTGATGACAACATGACGTATAGCATATGAAAAGAATTTCCCACAAGCCCTTCCGACATGACAAAATACCAAAAAAGATTAGACTACCTTAATTAACGCTTTGCGGACATTTTGCAGCTCATTGTTGCTAAGCCGCTCTTTGGTAAAGAGTTGTTGATTTAAATCTTGAAGACCGTCGATCTCATCAAAGTTCTCCTCTAATTTGGTTGTGAGCTCTTCGATTCTCATTTTCTTAGCATCTAGTTCGCATTCAAGCTCAAACATTCTCTTCAACAATTCTTTCTTCTCCCTCTGCAACATTATATTCCAGCAACCGGAAGTAAGAAGGAATTTTGTACACCAGAAATATTAATATCAAAAGATCATACACAAATACCAAGGAAGCAGCCTTTACAATCAAGGAACAGACATGGTCATGAAGATGAATTGTATGATCTGTCCTTCCAACAATACATGTTTAATGACAAAATAAAGGCACATATCGGAGCACACCTCAAGATTATCGCATAGCCCTTCCACATTCCCATTTTTTTTAGAGCGTTAATGGCTCAGGGATCTTTAATACTCACGAGCAATCTTGAAAGGGGGGGGTTTTTCCCAGACTATCGACCAAAGGTGGAAGCTAAAAAATGTGATGCTTCTTTACCCTGTGAGCATTAAAATACACAGAAACTTAAATGAAAGAGAAATAAACATAGAAGCTGCTAACTTCGTGTCAACACAAGGAGCTTCAGTTTCTGGTGCTTAGGATCCTCACATATTGAGCCATTTCCGCAGCATCAGCGGTGGATTGTACCCTTTAAAGATATCGTCTGTCTCAAGTACCTGATCCCCCATAGTTATGGGCTTGGAAGCTTGATAATCTTCACCAGTAGGTCTCCAGTACTGTTTTTTAGTTCCAAGAAAAACAAAAAAAAACAAAAAAAAATCATGTCAACTACAATTTTCAATTTTTTAAAACACTGGTTTGTTTAACTCGCACGAGCCCAGAACAAAACAGCAAGGTATCACAGGATCAAAACAGCAAAACACATTTTTTCTGTACCTTGATTAACGAGATTAAATCAAGTAATTCGACGCAGAAAAGATGTAAATATTTATGTAGGAGGAATATATCACTGGTCGGAAGCGTGAAATTTTGGTTTACAGCTTGAAAGGCTAAATGGGGGAGTCGTTTGAGCTCCGATCATAGAGTGGCGGTTCATTTGATGGGACGTTCCATCTCCCTCCCATAAATGGCGGTGGCGTAAACTTAATTTTGACGGCTCTGTCTATCCTGGTTTGGCCATATTTCCTTCAAATATTCTTTGTCCTGATTCACGTGATTAATTAAATATTTTTTATTCAAATATATGATATTTCATAATTAAATATCACATCAATTATCAATTGAAAATTTATAGATTTCACTATTATTTTAATTAATATTTTATTTTTATTTAAATAAAATCATTTCATCACTTTAATTATTTTTATCTATTATTTAATATTATATTTTTATTGAAATATAAAATTAAAAAATTTACTACTATTATTTTTGAATAACTAATTTTAAAAAAATAAACATAAATAAAATTAAAAAATTTATGAAGAACTATACAAAATTAATTTACCACGAAACAATATTTATAAGATTTATAAATGAAAATTTGAATATCACTCAACGTTCTTAATTGACCAGAGAAAAAAACGTTATGCATATTACATTCAATTGTCCATTTATATTTCACAAAATAATTAAATAAATATTAAAAAAATAAAAAAGAAATAAAAAAAAGAGCTTGGGTCGAGCTCTTCACCACCCAAGCTTTTCACTCAAAGTGTCCGAAGAGCTTGGGTCTCCAAGTGAAGAGCTTGGGTCGAGCTCGTCAAAAAAAGAAAAAAAACTCGATCTAAAAAAAACTCGACCCATCTCGTCCCAAAAAAAGATCTCGATCCACATAACAAGCGCGTCTTAATCACGCTGACTTGAAGAAATTAAAAAAATTACAATATCTGATTACAAATTTGTAATCGACTATTGTTGTGACACACAATCAATGATGTACAGTGATGAATATTTAAATGTAGATGATATTTAGATGACATGGTTTGGATTATATCCCCTGGTGTGGATGTCCTTATCATATATTATGATGTAATAATAATTCTATGGATCCTTGAATTTTTTTACTATTTTCTAGAATCAATGACTGGTAAACTAGATAGTTTTTTTAAATATTACTAAAATCTAAAGTTTTTACTTCCGGAAATTTTTTTTAACTGCTTTATTAATATTCCATTCCATTAAATATTTATTTCAAATAATAATTTCTCTATCCCAACACATTAATTATTAAAATTAAAATTAAAATTAAAAAAATTAAATGCTACGCAGAGCAGACATTGAAATTACGAGGTTGAGTTTGATGTACCATAGGTTAGTGTCGATTAAAAAAAATGAGGGGTTTAAATATTTGAATTAAATTCGAAAATTTAAAAAATGAATTATAATAGAAAAATTATGTTGCGAACCAAGCATAATATAATTCTTTTTGAGGAGACTTGCTCGTTAATTTTTTAAACAAGCATTTAAAATACGTCAACTATGTAATATTTGTCAGAGAGAAAATTTAATTAATTGGCTAATTCAATTTGAAAAATAACCTTTGTAGTATATTTCATTACACTAAAGTTGAATTTTATTTTTACCTGATCTAAATAAAACTCACGTATACTGGTTTGAATGTTACAACATTTAAGACAACGTCTGTGTATTTTTAGGACATTGAGCATTCCGTATTTTCATTCACGTCATTACATGTGGTGTTTGCACTGTGCTAGATAATTTTATGATATAAGTTGGAAAATCAACGCAATTACTGTTGTAGGGAGCATTCACCAAAATACACACAAAACCTACAAATAGTTGACATTCAGTAAATAAGTCCAAGAACCAAATAGAAAAAGGGCTTTTACTTTGAGCAAACTCCTGTTGGAATCATTCAAAATAAACCACGAATCATCTGTTGTGCTATGCTCCTTTTCTCCCTTGGAACAATTCCTATAAAACAAATGGCAAAATGACGACTTTCTATTATTCACCAAAAAACAACAAAAATTTGATGGTTTTTTCACTGAAAACTTCTTCAAGAATGTGAAACAAGCAAACAGAGTTTGCGTGATTGATTGGTTCATTGCAGAAATGAAATATTTCGCAGTAAATTTTCTGCCTAGTTCAAGAAAATTATTTGACGTTGTATGCATATGTTAGTACTGAAATGAAAACGAGTCGAGAGATGCATATCTTAGTACTGAAATGAAGACGAATAGAGAGACTGCGAGTGCACCTGATTAATTTCTCTTCCGCTTGAGAATTTTCAGCTGTCCGAAAATGTAGAAGATGACTTCCTTCAAAGTCGCCTTTCTGTTCTCTTTAAAGCTCCAAAGTTCTGGAACCACATAACATCCACTCGGATTATACTCGCGTAGCTCGGTCAAGGCAGAGGTCACTGCCTCGTAAACTTCAGAGCCCCACTCCTTCTTAAGGCTGCGTAGCCTTTCGTCATCCTCCTTTAGCAATATCTACAATGAACACCAACTGTTATGTGTGACATTATGAAAGTTAGCAAATAATTCACAAATAATTGCAGTGGAGGCAATCACATATAAGATGTTTAAAAGAATTGGAAAGACAAATATTTGACCACTCAACAAGAGAAAATCGAAATCGCAGCCTAAAGTAAAAACCATGCATATAGGTCATTCAAGCCAACCTTAGGATTTCCCTTGTCATCTTTAATGATTTGAAATGGGTACCATTCAGTATCTTTCAGTGATTCTTGCCACAGAGCACAAAGCTCAGCTGCCTTGATCTCAGCTTCGTCAGATGGAAACCTTGTTTTGCATGCATTCTTGAAGGGTTTCACATCAAGTTCGCCCATCCTCTTAATGCCAATGCTGACTCGATTGCTACTCAGCAAATTGCTAAAGCCCTGGAAAAATGACACATTAATGAACATCATTAGTCATGTGTGACGGTTTAATAGCTAAAGCCATCAAATGGAGATGGACAACAGACAGTATCATCACATTCTCTTGTATCGAACCTTCGATCAGGTCCAAAGAAATTAATCCTATTCACCAATCAAGATGTTAGTTGACAACTATTGAATCAGTGCTTCCATCCTGTTTCATCACATGTTAGTTAATGAACAACCACATGGCATGTATTGTCGATGCCTGGAACCAGCAACAATCTTGATGGTAAAATAAAAAGTACCCAAGTATCCACACCATTTTGTAGCCTCACAAATCTTTTCTAACCCATTTATGCTTTGGCACATTCATATCCTTTCGAATTGGCCAATACTATATAATCAGGTTAATCTACTACCAGAACCACACATGAAAGAGAGATTCAGATTGAATATAATCGATAACATACCGCAATCAGTTCTTTTCGAGCCTCTTGCAGCTCATCATTACTTTCACGCTCTTTCAAAAGCAGTTGCCGATTAAATTCCTCAAGGTAATTCAGGTCATCATCTTTCTCCTCCAACCGCTCCTTCATCTGATCTATCATTTGCCGGACACCAGTATCATCCTCAGCTCCCAGATGCTTCAGCACCTCAAGTTTTCCCTTAAGTTCTTCAATTTCCATCTCTAGTTTCTGCTTCTCATCTAGATTTCTTTCCAACTCAAGAATCTTTCTGAGAGCTTCTTCCTTCTCCCGCTGCATATTATAAGCATCACAGCATGTAAAAAGCAGTGAGGGAACAGACAAGTGAAATGTTTTTTTTCTTAGCTTTATATCTGGAATACTTAGCATGCATGTGAAAGGAGAAAAGGCATCGAAATCAAGGGTGTGTTCATACCTTTTGTTCTTCAAATAGTCTTAGGAAATTATCAGAAGCCTTCTTTTGCTCCTCGAAAGCCATTTGAAGAGCACTGTTTCTCAAATTATTCTGACACAACATATCGCAGCATTACATATCAACATATTTCCAGAAAGAGTAAAATTCATTTTGATACACAAACTTTTGATAAATAGCATGGTACATGAACTTTTGAAAATGGTTTAATTAATACATAATTTACCTTTTACTTAAATTATTTCTAAGTCCAATATTATTATTATATTCAACTAAACATATTTTATTTTTCGAGATTATTTTATTGATTAAAATTATAAAATATATCATTCTCATTGTATAAAATTATTATCAATATTAATTAATTATATATAAAAAAACTGGAAAATTATAGAGTGATTTCCTAAAATGGCCATCTTTAAAAAAAATAAATAATTAACTAAGAACAATTCTGATTTGCAATATGAGGTAATTAGTGCAGAATTAAAACTTTCATTTTCTTCCTTTCTGTCGACCAAAGTTGGATGCTGCATAAATGTGATGCTTGTTACCCTTGAGCATAGAATACAATAGTAACTAAAATGAAAGAGAATAAAACATTAGAAGCTGCTAACTTCGGCAACAAGGAGCTTCAGTTTCTGGTGCTTCGGCTCCTCACATATTGAGCCCTTTTCCCCAGCATCAGCGGTGGACTTGCTACCCTTTAAGATCTCGTTTGTCTCCAGTACCTTCTCCCCCATAGTTCTGGGCTTGGAAGCTTGATCTCACAGTAGTCTCCAGTACTGTTTTAGTTCCAAGAAAACAAAAACAAAACTCATGTCAACTACAACTTTTAAACACTGGTTTAATTCGCACGCGCAGAACAAACAGCAAGGTATCACAGGATCAAAACAGCAAAACACATTTTTTCTGTACCTTGATTAACGAAATTAATCAAGTAACTCTACGCAGAAAAGATGTATATATTTATGCAGGAGGAATATATTATATATCACTGGTCGGAAGCGTGAAATTTTGGTTTATAGCTTGAAAGGCTAAACGGGGGAGTCGTTTGAGCTCCGATCATAGACTGGCGGTTCATTTGATGGGACCTTCCATCTCCCTCCCATAAATGGCGGTGGCGTAAATTTATTTTTGACTGCTCTGTCTATCCTCGTTAAGGCCATCCACAATAAATATTTCCTTGAAATGTACGTGGTCTTTCTGATTCACATTATTAATTAAATATATTTTTATTCAAATATCTCATATTTCACTATCAAATATTACACTAACTAAATATTTATATATTTTAATATTACTTTAATTAATATTTTATTTTCACTTAAATAAAATCATTTCACCATTTTAATTATTTTTATCTATTATTTATTATTATATTTTTATTAAAATATAAAATGAGAAAGTTTATTACAATTACTTTTGAATAACGAATTTGTAAAAAAATAAACATTAATAATTTAAAAAAATTTATAACGAAACTATACAAAAATAATTTACCATGAAACAATATTCATAACATTTATAGACTAAAATTTAAATATAACCCAATGATCTTAATTAATCAGAGAAAAAAACGTTGTGCATAATCCATTCTATTTGGGTCGAGCTCTTCACCACCCGAGCTATTCACTCAAAGTATGTGAAGAGCTTGGGTCTCCAAGTTAAAGAGCTCGACCCCAAAAAAAAAGTTCGACCTCAAAAAAACTTGACCCATCTCATCTCAAAAAAAGAGTTCGACCCACAAAACAAGCGTGCCTCAAATACACTGGTTTGAAGAAATTAAAAAAAATTACAATATCCGATTACAAATTTGTAACTAGATATTGTTGTGGCACATAAATCAATGGTGTGCAATGATGAGTATTTAGATGAAGATGACATTTAGATGACATAGTTTGGGTAATATTGTGGGGACCCGGACGCTAATCATTCTCTTAATCGTCATTTGGGACTAAATCAATTATAATAATCAGGGTCTAATTTTTTTTTTTTAAATGCGGAAGGTAATGGAATCAAACTCCTATACATATCAGTATAAAAGTATAAATCTCAAACATAATACAATAATTTACAACTCAGGTTTAACACCTAACTATCAAGTGTTTAAACTCTATCTCTAGTCCAAGTCCGGAATCACCACTCTAATCTCGATCTGTCTTTATCTCTGTGACCATGTACCTGTCCCACCTGTTGCCATGCACACATACAAACAGGACAACAGCCGGATAACTCCGGTGAGATATAAATATTCCAGTATAAACAATGTATTAAATGCAATCATATAAAACATATATAAAATCATAACAAACATCAAAACATGTATCTAATCTGATTACATGAATTAATGACTCGTGATCTAATTTTATCTTATCTCAAATCTAGGGATCTCAATCTAATTTAGACTTTGGTATGCTGTATCGAGTGTCTGAGATAGACGTCGATCTACATCTAAAGCTCTTCGATACACCGTAAGTCTAGAGTCTTATCGGTTCTGAGAAAGACTCGGCGGTTCTGCCCTAGCTAGGCTGTCTGCCCTAGACTCGGACTCTGACTCTGTTCTAAGTCAATACATTAACATATCACTCTGATAATCTGCAAATATCAATGCAATAAAATAAAATATGTGATTTAGGGAAACTCAAGTCAACCCTAACTCGAGTTGTGCAATCCCGAATCAACATTTATTTATACCTTTCTTGCTGTCGCTCTGATACAATCGAAGTCTAGATTCAAAGTCTGTCACTGTTTAATCTGGCAATGACAATATCAATATACTGTATCAATATTCTAATCAATTCACAACATCTCTGTTTTATCAAATTCTGTCAGTACAATGGTACAATCTTGCGATACCAGTGATACCACACCAGTATATATTAATACCAATAACTTAAAATCAACCACTGTACAAATCTGACATCACATCTCAGTCAATTTCATTCTGAAATTCATAGCAATTCCATATTCAATCTGTTTCTTAATCTGACTTCGATTCTACGCTATCTAACATGTCAAGAATAACATATATGACGTGTATTCAATTCTAACAACATCATATTTTCAAAACATGTCAAAACGTAGTAAAACTTACGTACAGTTGTAGTCTGCGTTGATAGGAACACAGTACCGAAGTCGGATTTAAAATCTAACGGACGGATTGATCACAAAATTGAATTTTGAAATCAAAAGCACATTTCCTCCTCGGCTTTCGTTTTCTTTCTTCTGAATCTTTTTAAGGATTAATGTATATATATATATATACACACGTAACATGCACAAGCCAAGTGTCAAGTATTCATTCTGCATGTCTCGCGCTCGGGCGGACATAAAATTCCGCCCGGGCGCGGAACTCTCGGCCTTCTCATTTTATTCCATCGCGCTCGGGCGGTTATAAACTTCCGCCCGAGCGCGAGGTGCTCGGGTTTCTTGCTGTTAACATTGGCGCTCGGGCGGTCAAACACTTCCGCCCGGGCGCAACACTTTCGGCCCACATCTTGGCTTTCATATTTCTTTGTCCAATATAATCTCGGACTGGCCTGGCTATAACCACATTAAGTCATAATCAATAATCTCATATTAATCTAATTAAAATCTCAGATTAACAGAATCAAGATCTTGGCCCTTACAAATATCCACAGTCGTGGATACCCTAAAACATATATTATGATGTAATAATAATTTTATGGATCCTTGAAAATTTTTACTATTTTTTAGGATCAATGACTGGTAAATTAAATAGTTTTTTTAAAATACTAACATCTAAAGTTTTTACTTACGGAATTTTTTTAAACTGTTTTATTAATATTCCATTCCTTTAAATATTTATTTCAAATAATAATTTCTCTATCCAAACACATTATTAAAATAAAAATAAAATAAAATACCACGCAGAGACGCAGAATAGACATCGAAACTACAAGGTGGAGTTTGATGTACTATAGTTAGTGTCGATTAAAAAAATTAGGGGTTTAAATATTTTAATTAAATTCGAAAATGTAAAAAATGAATTATAACAGAAAATTTATGTTGCGAACCAAGCAAAATATAATTTGTTTTGAGGAGACTTGCTTGTTAATTTTAAACAATCATTTAAAATACTTCAACTATGTAATATTTATCAGAGAGAAAATTTAATTAATTGGCTACTTTCAATTTGAAAATTAACCTTTGTAGTATATTTCAATATATTGAAGATGAATTTTTTTGTACCTGATCTAAATAAAACTCACGGATATTGATTTGAACGTTACAACATCTAGAACAACATCTAACATAAATACGCATTTTTAGGACATTGGACATTCTATATTTTCATTCACGTTGTTATATGTGGTGTTTGCACTGTGCTGGATAATTTTCTGATATACTTTCCACTTCTCAGTTTTATTTCAATCAACACATTTGGGATGAAATGTGCTTTGTCTAAGTCATAAAATAGTTGAGTGATATTCATATACTATGTCATCATGTCCCATATATACTAGTAAAATTGTACATAGGAGACAACTTGAATATGATTCGTTACTTGATTCCAACTTGCGAGTGAAATCAAAATTTCAATCCACATATTTTGGAAGAATTTGCAGTGCACTTGATCCCCCAAGTGATGTTATAAAATGAAGAAAATCTATGATCCCAATTTTAATCTTCAAACATTTAAATTAAATTGTCACAGAATTTGTTGAAATCATAGTAGATTAATGCTTCAACATTTAAGTTGAAAAAAAAAATGTTGGAGCCGATTTTGAGGGGGAAAATGGTGATAAATTCCTATCTGACACGACTCTTGATTTATCAACTAACAAGTGGGAAAAAAGGGGTCAGTCATCTAAGAAATGGGAACTTGAAACACTTGAATAACTTAAATTGGAGCCATAAATTCCTTTGTTTCACAAGTTTCCACATATAGAATAATATAGAATAGTAGCAAATTCCTGGGTTCTACACAGATATCATCCACACTATAGAATAGTAGCAAATTCCTCGGTTCTACACAGATATCATCCACACTGCGACGTTAGTTAGTACATACCACATCAGGAATCTGAATCCGAAAATGGAAAGCTCCCAACCAGATGGCCTGCAAAAAAATCATTCAAGCTTCATTACTGGAATTGCAAATCATCGAGATGCATATCTTAGTACTGAAATGAAAACGAATAGAGAGACTGCGAGTGCACCTGATTAATTTCTCTTCCGCTTGAGATTTTTCAGCTGTCCGAAAATGTAGAAGATGACTTCCTTCAAAGTCGCCTTTCTGTTCTCTTTAAAGCTCCAAAGTTCTGGAACCACATAACATCCACTCGGATTATACTCGCGTAGCTCGGTCAAGGCTGAGGTCACTGCCTCGTAAACTTCAGTGCCCCACTCATTCTTAAGGCTGCGTAGCCTTTCGTCATCCTCCTTTAGCAATATCTAAAATGAACACCGACCGTTATGTGTGATATTATGAAAGTTAGCAAATAATTCACAAATAATTGCAGTGGAGGATGTTTAAAAGAATTGGAAAGACAAATATTTGACCACTCAACAAGATAAAATCAAAATAGCAGCCTACAGTAAAAACCATGCATATAGGTCAATTCATGCCAACCTTAGGATTACCCTTTTCATCTTTAATGATTTGAAATGGGTACCATTCAGAATCTTTCAGTGATTCCTGCCACAGAGTACAAAGCTCAGCTGCCTTGATCTCAGCTTCGTCAGATGGAAACCTTGTTTTGCATGCATTCTTGAAGGGTTTCACATCAAGTTCGCCCATCCTCTTAATGCCAATGCTGACACGATTGCTACTCAGCAAATCGCTCAAGCCCTGGGAAAAATGACACATTAATGAACATCATTAGTCATGTGTGACGGTTTAATAGCTAAAGCCATCAAATGGAGATGGACAACAGTCAGAATCATCACATTCTCTTGTATCGAACCTTCGATCAAGTCCAAAGAAATTAATCCTATTTACCAATCAAGAAGTTAGTTGACAACTACTGAGTCAGTGCTGCTATCCTGTTTCATCACATATTAATGAACAACCACATGACATGTATTGTCGATGCCTGGAACCAGCAACAATCTTGATGGTAAAATAAAAAGTACCCAAGTATCCACACCATTTAGTGCTTTGGCACATTCATATCCTTTCGAATTGGCTATACTATATAATCAGGTTAATCTACTACCAGAACCACACATGAAAGAGAGATTCAGACTGAATATAATCGATAACATACCGCAATCAGTTCTTTTCGAGCCTCTTGCAGCTCATCATTACTTTCACGCTCTTTCGCAAGCAGTTGTCGATTCAATTCCTCACGGTAATTCAAGTCATCAACTTTCTCCTCCAACTGCTCCTTCATCTGATCTATCCTTTGCTGGGCAGCAGCATCATCATCACCTCCCAGATGCTTCATCACCTCTAGTTTTCCCTTAAGTTCTTGAATTTCCATCTCTAGTTTCTGCTTCTCATCTAGATTTCTTTCCAACTCAAGAATCTTTTTGAGAGCTTCTTCCTTCTCCCGCTGCATATTATAAGCATCACAGCATGTAAAAAGCAGTGAGGGAACTGACAAGTGAAATGCTCTTTTACTTAGCTTTATGTCAGGCATACTTAGCGTGCATGTGAAAGAAGAAAAGGCATCGAAATCAAGGGTGTTCATACCTTTTGTTCTTCAACTAGTCTTAGGACATTATCATCGGCCTTCTTTTGCTCCACGGAAGCCATTTGAAGAGCACTGTTTCTCAAATTATTCTGACACAAAATATCGCAGCTTTACATATCAACATATTTCCAAAAGAATAAAATTCATTTTGATACACGAACTATTGATAAATTGTCTGGTACATGAACTATTGAAAATGGTTTAATTGATATGTGATCAAACTAAAACGTCAAGTTTACCCTTTACTTAAATTATTTTTAAGTCCAATAATATTATTAAATTCAACTAAACACACTTATTATTTTTCAAGATTATTTTATTGATTAAAATTATAAAATATATCATTCTCATTGTATAAAAATGTTATCAATATTAATTAATTATATACATAACAACTGGTAAATTATAGAGTGATTTCCTAAAATGGCCTTTCTTAAACTACTATAATCAATTTTGACCTTCAAGTAAGTTCATTCCTAAAAATAGCCTTCAGTTCAAAAATGACCTTTAAAATATTTTTTGCAATTATCCTTCTTTTAAACCCTTTCTATACAAACACAAAAAACATATTAAATTGGAAAAATACAAGTTCATAATTAAAATCTGAAAGTTTATATATCGAAAGAAACATCTAAAAATATAATAAGAAATTTTCGATCAAAATTAATAGTCAAATAAAAGATAAGTTAGCATTTAAAAAATGATAATAATTAACTAAGTACAATTCTGATTTGCAAATATGAGATAGTTAGAGCAAAATTAAAACTTTCATTTTGTTCTTTTTTTTCTTTTTAAATTTTTAAATAGAAAATAAATAATAATAATAATAATATTTAATAACAAAATTAATAAAAATACAAAATATAGATGAACAATAAGAATGCTAATGATAGCTCTCATTATTATTATTGTTATTGTTATTATTACCATTATTGTGATATAATAAATTTACTATTTTTATATTGTATTATATTGACCAAATATTACGCTAATTCATACTAAATATTCGTGATTTCTTAATGTCCTATTACAAATATAAATATATTTTATCGAAATCAAATCATATAGTAAAATTAATTTCAAGTAAAATATTTACGACTTTAATTATTATAGCACAACTACTATTTTTATGATTGTTAAAAAAATTATACGTAAAGCTAAAAATTAATTAAGATAGAGAAAAGTGAAAAATATGGACATTTTAGGATTTGTAAATAATGTAAAGATATTACAAATTTTTTAGTAAACATGCTAGTTCTAAAAATAGAGGATTCAAATGGGGTCATTACAACCAATTTCTCTAAAAATTATATACTCAACAATAATATATATTAAAAAAATGTTTAGAAATATATATAAAAAAATTCTTTATCTATGTTATATTATTATAATTATATGCTCATAAAATTACAACTCATAAATAAATCAAAATATACACAGCTAAAATAGATTTTTTAATAAACAGATAAAAATATTATAAAACAAATATTTATTTATATTTAATTAAAAATACAAGTAAAAAAATCATGAAAAAATTCAGAAATGTCTGAGCCAAGTACAAAAACTTTCAGCAATCGGAATCGTGCAAATCAGTGCTCGGGCCTCCATGCGCTGGTTTTTTCCAATGAGATAGGTCTCTTCAAACTTGATATACAACTTTCACGTAAAACATTTTTCCGGAGGCATTATATACAACTTTTGTCTTATTTATTATAGTATAATAAATAAAAATTTATTTTTATAATTTAAAAAAATAAAATAACATCGAAAAGTAAAATGCATATCTAGTTTAATTTTAGTAAAATTGACCTTCTAATTTGATCATGTACCAATAAATTATTTTTAATAGTTTATGTACCAACATGACAATTTATCAATAGTTAGTTAGTATACCAAAAGAATTTCTCTTTTCCCAAAAAGAAGAGGCTCATAGTCATATGCACATGAGCTGAAAACTTCAAGTCTATAACGGAGTTCAATTAAGGCTTGACATACATCATCCATTATGTCAGCCTCGTGCATGCCATAAAAGTTTGCCAAAGCAATCAGTGCGCAAACAGAGTAACACAAGTATTAAAATACTCGTGTTGAGACCCAAGTAACTAGTCGAGCATCGAAGCATCAATTCACATTTCAATAAGGCCGAATAAATGTATGTGCACTAAGCATAAACAATGTATTACCTTCCTTTTCTCCTCTTCAAGTTTATTTCTCTCACGTTCGGTCAAAGTCTCACGTTTGTTCAGCTCTCTACTCCACGAATCAAGGCGTTTTTTCTTTGCCTCCAACTCTAAGTTCAACAATTCCTGCTCATCCAAAACCCGTTTAATGTGCTCCCGAGCATTGCGTTGCATCTTCTTTGTTTCTGAAAAAAATATCACAATTTCAGGCTTACCTCGGGGTACAGAAAAAGCATAGATCATAGTAGAGAATGGAAATCGCAAGTAAACGAAAAAACATGGCTTTAATGAGTGGGAATTAATAAAACTGAAGAAAACCTCTTGAAGAAGTGTTAGACAGCGTCATGCAATGGCACAGCCTCAGAAAAACATGAGCTGGGATTAGAGGTGGGGGGCAATATACCTTCACAGAAAGTGCGGTGAAGTTCATCTTTCTCTTCAAGCAACCTGCTCAGTGACATTGTCCGTTCATTATATTTGATTTGCAACTGATCCAGGTTTTCATTCTTCAAGTCAATCTCATGGACGAGATTAACCACGACCTTGTTTGTATCCTTTTTTGCTTCCTCCTCGAGACCTGAGACCGTTTTTAGTTCTGAATTTTTGCGGAGATAATCTCCAACAGGCCCTTCTGATTGGTAATCATCTTGGCGAGCAAACCAACCATACATCTTTGAGCCTGGAGAAGTTCTTCGCTCATCCCACGCTCTCTTGGTTTGGCCATAACGTTCAAATGATTGCTCAAAATCCATTGCATACTTAAAGCCATTCCAATCTGGATCAAATCTTAACAAAGCATGTGCGGTTTGCCGTTTCTCATCCCAGAAAATTTCAATTTCTAAAGGCTTGTATTTGGAGAATTTCTTCAGCAAGTACCCAAGGGTATCCACAGAATTGTCATCCTCTGACGTATCCAGTATGTTAGCAACAATTCCCACCCAAGGCCAGCAAAACAACTCATGCTGCTTAGGTTTATCAGCAGGTGCAGGAGCAGGTGCCGCACGCTGTGGTACAGGTTCAGCATCTTCAGTTACATATGTCTCCAAATATTCAGATAGTGCGAGATGGTTTGCTCTCTGCTTGGCACTTCGATTGGCCGAGCCCTTAGATACTCCAATGGCATGTTGAAAAAGATGATTGTACTGGTAGTCTTGCTTTTTCTTACCAGCACAAAAGGGGCATCTAAGGGTACCGTTTGGACCCTTTACCCTATGAGTACCAGCCTTCAGGAGTTCATAAGGTTTCTCTTTGTACTCGTTAATCTCAGAATCACTGATGTCCGACTGTTCGTCAGAGCTGCTTCCCATCTAAATAGCAATACAAATAATAGTTAATTGAAAACAGTTATCAAGGACAAAAGAAAGAGAACAAAGTGTCTGAGATGAAAAAATGAGCCCGGTAGCACTAAAATATTCAACTAAAAGCAAGTCAAATATAAAGTAGCTTGCGGGACTGAAAGTTGAAGTGAATAGTGATTAAAAAAAGGCCTCATAAAGCACAGAATTGCGTCGGTTATATCAGCACACAAATTAATGGTTGTCTACCAGACTCCCGTCAGATTCTGCCATGAAAAGCTCATAACATTAAACTTATGGAATAGAGCACAACCATACTTACTGAATAAGAACTGAGAAGGCTTTCCTATCATCTGAAAGTCCACCATGTGCAACATACAAAGAAAAAGTAATAAAGGGCTACTAAGGAAACAATTATACAAGCTCAATCCCCATATTTGATTTACCAACTGCAGAATTGCAACAAATTGCTGTCGCATTTCTCTCAACAGCTTACAGTAGCACATTCAAGATCCAAAATTGAATTATTTACAAACGCCCCATAGAGGAGTAAAAAGTAAAAACAGTTCGGCAAGAAATTTTTTCAAGCAAATGTGCATGCGCCTCTTTTATCAGGCAAAATAGAAAATCCCGCCTCTCTCTTAAGCAATAGCTAAAAATTGCAGGAAAAAAATTATACATCAATACACAACGTCTGTCATTACCTTACCAGTAATCCGATCCAGAAATCGAGTTGATTCACGATAACAAGGGAAAAGTGCAGTTCACGTGCCTACACATACAAAACCATCCCGTAAGCTATAAATTCAACCAAAATGTAAATAGAATTATTTTTTCACATGCACACCAGCCTAAACATTTTCTTACCTCGAAGTGAGCAATTGATCCCACAGCAAAAGGGACGAATGCCGGAACGAAGTTTGTTTCCGCGGTGAGCCGAGTTCACCAAAGCATGCTGATGGAGGATAATCCCGGCCGTGAATAGCCGGAGAAGCAGGTCGAAACCCTAGAGAACCGCGGAGAAATCGGGAAGCAGAGGGATGGAAGTACACTCGAGTGATGAAGTGCTGACCCGTTGGGAATCTGGATACATTCTATTAAAGTTGAAAACAACAAATGGGCTTTCATGTTTGGGCCAATCCAGTTAATTCTAG
Organism: Primulina eburnea; assembly: GCF_022965805.1. NCBI lineage: Eukaryota > Viridiplantae > Streptophyta > Magnoliopsida > Lamiales > Gesneriaceae > Primulina > Primulina eburnea. Next base: position 31,835,999 of record NC_133118.1, read on the forward strand.
TAAACTTTTGGGCCTTATGCTGGCATGAAATGGGCTTAAACCAAGTCTTATACTACTGCGAACCATACCAAATATTAATATTAAAAAAAACATGAAGTTAGATTAATAATTTATTTAAATACAAAATTCGAAGTTTTATTCTATTGAATTTTGTTTTATTTTAAAAATCATAGCATTGCGGGAAATGGGTATTTTTGGGAAAAAAAAATTGGTATGTCACAAGTGATTAAATTTAGAGATGTAACATAAAATATCATAATATTTTAAAATATGGCCCCAATATTTACTTTTTTTTAATAAAACCAAGTCAAAATATGACCTTGAATGTGGGGATAGATCAAAATCGATAACAAGTATAAAACTAGAGATCAACTCTACCATCTTAGAAAAAATTACTTTAATCGACGACGAAACTCCAATCCCGTCATAAAGATGACGGAAAAGTAGATAAATATAGTAAAATCGAGGAAAGCATGAATTGTATTGTATGATGACATATATTACCTTGTAATTTGTTTAGTAGTGATAGTTTGGTGTTTGTGTCGATGCTTGTCAAAGAAAAGTTTCGAGTGTACTTTGGAAACACGAGACATGTGTAGTGTTGAAGAAATCCAAGTAAGTATGATATCTCATTATAGGATAGCATATATTCAGTCACCATTAAGTGTCGGCCACTTGTTGTCCCACTTTCGAGTTTGTTAAAGTTCAAAAGACCCCCACATCAAATTACATATATATAAAATGGTTTGGGATATGGATATATTTCCAATTTTTGGAAGTTTGGTTCAATACGAGTAGAAAGTTATATATACAGGAGAGTGTAAAATTCAACATCCGACTTTAGCAAAAATAACGTTGTCATCGTCCTTTCTTGATTCATAGTACACTTCAATAAATGAGCAGTTTTATATTTTTCAAATACAGAAAGAAACAGTCGTTGACACAAAAAGTGAACAACTCTCAGCTTTGTCTTTTTGGGCAAACATTCTGATTTTCTGAAGTCTTGTCTGTTGTACATGATCAACCAATGCGATCTTATGATAAAGTAGGTAGAATTTTGTAAAGAGTGTGGCTTCTATATGAAGACATTTAACTCAATCGTTTTCAAATTTACTGTGATAAAGTGAACGGTTGAGTGTACTGACATACGCAGCGGTCTTGTATGCTTAAGCTTGAGCGATCCAATAGACTTTCATACTCAGAGATCTTACGCTGATGCTTGAACGGTTGGATGGCTTTGTACGTTAAGATCGGTTGATTAACTTTTTCTGAATCTCCAACTAATCAGTCGTGTGCCTGTAATACGTATAAAGATACTTTAACATAATACAATAAGTCATAATTTGTTATCACCAAAATTAAGAGACGTCCCAATACTACCTAAGTATCAGAATAGCTAACCGATCCACCCTCGGTGATTCAGCAATGCATTTTGGTCAAATCAAGTTTAGTGGTTTACTCCTAACTCCTAAGTGATATTAATTCTATGCAAATTTCTAAATTTATTCTCAAATTTGAATGTATATTTACATAAGTAAACAATTTAAATTATTCATAAGTTTCTTACGCGTAATGCCATATATGTGAACCGTTTAGGTTCACGACAATTGGAGTGGGTAATACATGAACTAAATCAATCATTTAAAAATCAAATTTAATTAGCCCCTTTGAATTTATTCAATTTGGTCAAATCTCATTCCTTAAATCTTTTTTTTTTCTAATTTATAATTACCCCTTTTAATATTTATTAATGTTGGGCAAATAGCATCAGTACCCTTATAGAAATTCAAAAAATAAATAAATAAATAAATAAAATCCTCAGTGTAGAAGTAAATTTCATGTAAAAACCAATTTGTTTCCAAGAAAGTTAAATGTTTTTGGCAAAAACTTGTGTGAGACGGTTTCACGAGTTGTATTTTGTGAGACATATATTTTATTTGGGTCATCAATAAAAAAAATATTACTTTTTATTGTGAATATCGGTAGGGTTGAGCCTTCTCACATATAAAGATTTGTGAGACAGTCTCGCAAGAGACCTATTCAATGTTTTTTGCTTTTTTTAGATTTTTCACAAGAGGAAGTGCAATTATATCATTTAATGTCTATTTTTAATACAAAAAAACGAAAAAGACAATTCACAAAAATGGTGAAACTCATTTTGCAATAAATATTATAAAGATGCTGATAATTTGCAATGTGCGTGACAAAGAAAAACATGCTTAATAAATAGGGTTGATTCCCATCTGCAGAGGGGTAACGTTTGTGTGCTTATATTTATTTATATTTATATATAGAGTTAAGTTATCATGGACGTATATTGTCGGATACTCATAGGCGTCCCGATATATTCACGCAAACATCTTATGAAAACCAAGACATTTTTTCAAGATGTTCGAACAAACATTCGTCTAACAACAAACGTTCAACATATCAAAATTATATACATATATATATTCAGAGTTTGGATACAGAGTTACGGTCATTGGTACATGAACACATGCATTTCTCCCTATTGGACATCTTGTGAAAAACATTAAATTCTTCCAAGATGTTTGCATGAATATTCGCCTAACAAGAGACGCCCAATATATAAAAATTTACATATTTATATATAAGAGCCAAGATCACATGTTCGATTCACATTGATTGCAAAGAGTACAATTATTGGGAGGGAGATTGTTGGGTACAATAATTGTCCATGTTTGGTAGAGCGATCGAATCGTGGTGCTTGAGCTGTTGTGCTGTTTAAAATATTTGAGTTGCACAATCACTACTAGCTATAGTCCTTTGGTAAAGCAGCAAGTGCTCTTGTCCTCTACGAGAGTTTGAATGAAAAGTTATGGTAATTGGTACATGGACACATGCATTTCTCCTGGTTGGGAGTCCCACCATATCAATAATTTCATGCCATTGTACTTAATATAAGACCTAACGTAGTTACTTCTGAATCGATCTTATCCAAACTATATAGTAAATTTATGTTATTTACTATTTAAAACGATTTATAATATGATTCATGTACAGCTTAAAAATATGCCCGGAGAATTGCAAATTTAGACCAACTTGAATTTCAACCTTTTGCAATTTTGGTATTAAGAAAACTGCATTTTTAGTTTTAGAATTAATTATGTCAATTTGTGATTTTGATTCTTTATGTTATCAATTTCAATTTGTATCATTTTAGTTTTTTTTTTTATTTTATTTGAGGGTGCTAATACGACACTATATAATTGGAAAAAAAAAATTTATTTGGAAAACATTTAAAAAAAAATTATATACTCTAAAAGTTATGTATATTATTTTCTTTTTCTTATGATTTTCGATTATTTTTTAATAATAAAAACATAATTTATCATAATTTGATGATTTTATCTCAGTTTTCTTTTGATGAACTTTTTTTCCACCATTAAAAAATTTATTCAATAAAAGATATATATTTTTCTTATATTATAAATTAATTTTCTTGTATATCATGTATAAAAAATATGTGAATTATTAATAAGAAAGAGATTTAAAAAAAATAAATAAGATATTTTTTAAATATCAAATATTATTAATTTAACTATCAAATCTCATTCTTAAATGACAAAAAATTGTGTGAGACGGTCTCATGGATCATTTATGAAAAAATATACTTTTTTATTGTGAATATCGGTAAGGTTGATCCGTCTCACAAATAAATATTCGTGAGACCGTCTCAAAAGAGACATACTCTACTTAAATAACATTAATCAAACAGCCATAACAGAATTCTAAATCTACGGATTTGAAATCGCACTTTTAATTTTTTTCAAACTCACTGTCAGTAATTTTTCAACAAAACGTGCGGATGCAGTATCGCATCGCATCGGTTCTACATTGAAGTAGACTAAAACTAAAATTTGAAAACGAGAAAGCGAAACAAGCAAGTATACAAGGCGAAACCGTGATTTAGCATTCTTAAAAACGATTATTAATTACGGACACGGTAATCGTACACATGGACGTTTAATTGTATTATTAAATTTCCTATTTTCCTAATCGATCGACAAACAACTTTTCCAATATTTTCTAATCCTCCGAAGTGAAAAACAAAAGACAAACTTCAAACTAAAACCCTCCATTAATGGAGGCACCAAGATTCAAGCCTCCTAATCATCGACCATAAATTCGCCATCATGCCTATTATTACACGAATCAGCTCACAGCCCACCAGAGATTGAAACAAAATTTTTCAAAAAAATGGAGGAAGAAATTCAAACACAGAAAGAGAACAAGAATCCTGATCTTGAATTTGATCTGAACCTCTCAACCAAGGATTTTGCAGATCAAACAGCTTCGAATCCGGAACTCACCCTTTTCCGAACAAGTATCCAGCCACACGATTCGATGTTGCATGAATCGGAGCCCAGAGTGTTTTCATGCAACTACTGCAGTAGGAAATTCTACAGCTCGCAGGCTCTCGGGGGCCACCAGAACGCCCACAAGCGTGAGAGGACTATCGCGAAGAGGGGGCAGCGGTACTGCGGCGGCGCGTACTTCCAACACAGGGACATGGCGGAGCTCCGCTACCCAAGCATGGCTTCTCTCCCTCTGCATGGATCGTACAGCAGGTCTCTAGGTATTCAGGTTCATTCTATGATACATAAACCGAGTACCGTTTTGTCCTCTCCGTTCAACCAGGGCTGGTTCAGAAATCATCATAATCAAGTGGGGCAGTCGTCCGGTGGTGGAGCGGCGAGGTTTGACGGTGGTCGGAGGTTTTATCCGGCAGCGGTGGATGCAACTGGAGGACTCAGGAGCGACGCTAATTCTCAGCTGAAAAGTCGTGGTAATCAAGAAGACATGAAGAATCTGGACTTATCTCTGAAACTCTGAAATAATTTTATTTTATTTTTGCTTATTTCATATTTGCCTTGGTACAATTTTTTCTTTCTGTTTGAGTAATCTTTTATATTCATTTCTTTATGAGAAATTAGAAAAATTCGTGTAATTACATCAGAAATTTTCATTTTCATTACATTTGCGGAGGATTATGTCTGTGTAGATCAGCAAATTCCATATGAACTCCGAATGAACTTTGTTTCCTCAACTTTAGTAAGGAAACCTGTAACTTTTACCAGTAATCATCTTTCATTTTACACAATTAATTTGTTTTTCACGATAAAGATTATATTCAAATACATTTTCAGAAGTCGCCTTTACCATTGCTTTCCTATAAAGCAATCTTTTTTTTTTCGCGCTTTTTATATTTTTTAAGATGGCGTCGACAATACGCTAAACTGGCATCGACGTAGTGTCACATTACCACTCTTATGGAAAAAAAATTAAAATTGTATAAAATCGAAAGATACAATACTAAAACTCCGACCAAACTGACCGAGAAACAAAAATATAAGACGGAAAATGCAATTTTCTCAAATTTATTCTAAATATATATACTTTTAATAATTCTTCAAATGAGTCAATCACTCCATCAACATCTCCTTTCAAAAGTTTAAATTAAATTAAATGTTCTTTTCACTAGATATCACACGATCACTTGTATAAAATATAAACCATAGTGATATTTTTAATTAATTATACGATGCCGTGGTGAATAGTGTATGATTTTGGCACTTATTGAATTTTAAATAAGTTTCAAGTCCAAGAACAATTCCAAACATGAAATGGACCCTAGCTCTCTCTACTTTGTTTTTATGATAAATTTGTTTTCAGACAGATATTCGAATCTTATGATGTTTTGGATTTAGTTTAAAAGTCACCCATTATTTCGTACGATTTAATATTAAAAAAAAACATAATATTTTTCTAATGAATCATTCAATGTATATGTACACACATAATTTGCCCTTGATGACACATTTCGTGACCCCGCTTGCACTTCAAGAAATAGACTATCGACGGGAGAAGTCTACATCATTTGGTGACTGTTGCAACGAGAGTCGGCAACTCTTTTTTTTTTTTTTTAAAAAAAATTAAGTATGTTTTCTCTTAATTATTCTATTATATAACATATAATACACATGTTTATGTTATATTCCAAAATTATTATTTGGCTGTGTTCGACTAAATAGTACTTGAGAAGTTCTTGTGAGTTGAGTTCATGGATTTAGAGACTGAAATTTCATCGTATGCGATGGAATAATTTTTAAATAAAATTGTTTATCGATTTAGAATGTTAATTTTTTTTTAATATTTGATTCAATTGATTTGTATAGTCATGCATGCATGATGGACATATATACACCAATTGTATGTATAGGTATGCTTGTTGGATTTTTTTCATAAAAAATAATTTTGAGACAAAAAATGGTTGGAAATTAATTGGTGATATGTGGGGTTGATATCATGGGGGCAAGCCACATTAATAAAAGGGAGACTTGGAAAATGTGTTCCTCTAGTGTTTTTATGATCCCACGCAGGTAGGTCAAAATCCAGTATGATAATATGGGACACAACTCGACTCCACTTGCAATTTTATGCAATGTATTTCAAGAACTCAAGCCATGATCAGCTTTGAGACTTCTTTAGAATATAAATTTTATTTTAAAAAATTCCGCAAAAAATATTGACATGAATATGTTAGTGCTTATTGAATCAGCCTCCAAGATGCACATTAATTCATAAGCGATTTGAACAATATATTCGAAAATGCGGAACTCTTCTCTGAACTGTATACGCCGTAACGGTGATTATTTATTGTAAAACTAGGTTTATTGAATCTAAGTGCCGTTTGAATCTGATGAATTCTTTTGAAATGCAAATACTGTTCAAAGTTATATGGAAAGTAAAGAATGGCGCTGTAATGGCTGCAGAAACCGGGATTAAGCCAAAAAAAAAGGTACTACAATGGTGATCTTTTCAGTTCTTGGCATCCTCGGAGGTTTATCTGTTCATGCTGCCTTCTTAGTATCCTGCGACGCCTGAGTAACTGGCGCAATCCCATGCATTTTCTTTTCACTTGAGGGTGTTGCACTTTCTCCTGAAATCTTGCCTTCCAAACCATGTAGGATGTTGTCTGGTTTGGTCTGAACAGTTGGCCTTTTCTCATTAAGGCCCCCCTGGCCTTCTTTTACAGGATCGCCGGATTGTCTCTTTGATCCCGCTACAATTTCCTTCATCGTCTCTTCTAGTTTAGCTAGTCTCTCTTTTACCTCTACGATCGTTGGATCAGATGCTGCTGCTGCCTTTTCTTCCGCAGCCTTAAGCTCCATTTCTTTTGCTTTTGCTTCAAACTCGGCTTGTTTCTTTAGCTCTAGTTCCTAACATAATCCAGGAATCTCCCCGTGAGAAACACCTCATCACATATTCATATGAGAGCAAATAAAAAATAGACCAAGTGTCATATTACATGTTCTCCCGGCTACTAACGTAACTCTTAATCATATACAAAATCAATGCATCAATAAGCTTTTGATAGCTCCAGGGTAAGAACAGAGGATATGTTATATGAATCTGAAATCTTATAGTGAGGTGCAGCTCGAATATCTATATTACAGTCGCGTTTTGATTGCTGTCACGCAGCCAAATAATCCAACATTAACCGATAATCCTGACTTCAATATTGGATAGTAGGATCAAGCATATGTAGCACTAAAACTTCTAACTTATAGTAATGATACAAATTTAAGCAACTCAAGCTCCATGTTAGAAGTCAATGGATTAAATATTGTGTGTTGAATCGCTTAAATTCACCCCTCACATGCAAATTTATCTCAAAAAAGCACACAAAAAATAAAAGGTTATTTTTAAAAATTAAAAAAAAAAAATCATACAAGTAAAGTTTATATTTGAACATCATATATCCAATCTATGAATTTTCTCCTCCTACTGATATCTAGTTCAGTCAGGGGAGGATTCACGATAAGAATCATCCAATTGAAGCAAACTTCGATCGAGCAATTCAAGTGACTAAGGGCGAGGGAGCTTGGAACTATTTTTATGAGAATTATTTTGACAATGGACGGCTTAGTCGGCTGTAACAAGAATTCAGCACCGGAAAAAACTTTACCGCGTCCATTTTCTTCATTTCACTGCGAGCATACTGTGCCACGAGATACACAGCTGATATATGAAAACATAATGACCATAAAAAATCAGACAAAAGAATTCCAACATAAAATTTTGTAACGTAGTAAAAAATGATACTTTAGGCAGTGTAAACTTAGGTACCCAATGACGGCATGCAGGCAAAGAAAAGCTGCACGAGATGAAAATCCAACCTGTAAACCATCAGATTTTTTTTTAAAAAAGAAAACTTTTAATCAACTCCAAACATAATGAAACCAAACTGTTCGACAAAATGCCTGACCAAAATCTTTGGAACTAGAACATCAGCTGTAAAACAAAATGACATACCCAAACTTCTTCTTTTTCGGAGGATCGCTGAAGAGAATTTTGGCTGCGGTCATGAAGTCGAGGTTATTTAGGGCTTTATATTGCTCATCGTACTGGCTCCACGAAGACGAAGACCCATCGTCACCGGCGCCGCCGCTTTTCGCGGTGGACTTGTTCCCACGGGCGGAGGAGCAAAACGGCCGGCTGGAAGATGTGATCCGATTCAAAACAGTCTTCCCGCTAAGAATTATTCTCATCTTCATCCCCCAACATTTCGGACAAGAAAGCAACACACTACCTGAATTTTTTACTGTCTGCCAATCAATGCCAGACTAGAGCTGGGACTTGGGGAATGAGTCAGGCCCTAAAATTGTTGAGGATATGAGCCCATAATAACAATAAGGCCCTAAAATTGTTGAGGATATGAGCCCATAACAACAATCAGGCCCAACTTGAAATTAAAATTTTGTTTCTGAGTTTTACTTTAAAACTAATAAATAGGAGCTACTAACAGCAATCATCAATGCTCTATAGGATGAGTTTTAATATAAGATAATCAATCGATCATAGTATTAAAAAATATCGAGAGTAACACTTCAGACGTAGTCGTGCGTAGAATCATCCTCCTATACACAAATACATCACCTTTATTTGATCAATTTTGTACTTAATGTTGATTTGCCTTAATGTTTTCGAATAAAGATAAAATATATAAATTCTTAGAGCATATCTTTTGTGTGAAGATTTTACGAATTTTTATCTATGAGATAAGCCGACACTGCACATATTTATAATAAAATATAATATTTTCATGAAAAGTGACCTAAATTGAAATATATTTTTACAAAATTGACTATTAAAATCGTCTCACCAGAGTTTTTATAAAATTTCTAAAAAGAAAAATCACATCATCATTCCATTCTACTTGTAATCTAATTCAATGGACCAATAAAATCTGATTATAATATTCCATCCCACAATCCCCCTACTACTACTGCACCTCATTATGAGTGTACGTTACTTTTCCCCTGAATAAATTTTTTTTTTCAAAAATTTAAATTACTTGAAACCAAACCAGCTCACATTCCAACCAATCTTGGATCCCTTTTTAACTAATTTTTCATCAAATCATTGGGGCCATCTGTTTCCTTTCTTTTTCTACAAATCACGGATCTTTTTCAATAAGCTCAATCGTGAGTCGTGACTGTTCGCCGCTGGACATGACTCAGCTGGCCAAGTTTCAAGAATTCTAGTCCTATTTTCTTGAAAGTCCTGGTTTTGAGTGATATCTTGATACTGAAGGGACGATATCAGAAGGGTAGTCGATAGTTTGGATTGGGAGTCGGGAATTCTTTCGGTATTGCCATGTTATGCTGTAAAAGTTTGATAAAAAGTGGCGCGGGGTCGGTGCCGGTGCATTTGAATGTGTATGATCTTACCTCTATCAATGGATATGCTTATTGGCTTGGGCTGGGGGCTTACCATTCTGCTGTTGAAGGTTGGTTTTCTTTTTTAAAATAATCTTTGAAACTATTTTTCCAAGTTTGGAATTTTGATTGTTCTAGTGTAGCGATGAATCAGATCTACATTGGAGTTATTCTGCACAAAGATATAAAAGAAAGTCAAGTTTTGAATGAACAAATTTAAATTTATATAATTCGACAGAAAGGACAAGTTTTGAATGCTTTGTTTAAATTCTTGAAATGGGATTTCTTTATTTAATTTCCATATTTTTTTCATTTTAAATTTGTAGTTCATGGATACGAGTATGCATTTGGAGCCCATGAGTATCCCACAACTGGAATATTTGAAGGAGAGCCAAAAAGATGCGATGGATTCACATTTAGGAAATCTATTCTGATAGGATGGACTGATTTGAATGAGGCGCAAGTGAGGGGAATTATGGAGAAGCTTGCAGAAAAATACAGAGGAGATGCATACAACTTGATCACCAAGAATTGCAACCATTTCTGCAATGATGCTTGCATCAAACTCACTGGGAATCCCATCCCAAATTGGATAAATCGCCTCGCCCGAATCGGTAACTAAAAATTCAATGTTTTTCAGCTTTCTTTATGTTTGGTTGAAAGGGATGACTGCTTCTGTTAAGCTGTTTTCATCCAAGTAATACCACTAGAATTAGACTTGAGTAGCAATCTGATGGTCTCCACCAAGAGTCTATGATTAATTAAAGTGTTGGATTTTTAGGTACCACCACTAGAAAGTAGGTTGGTAACAAAAGATAGGATGGTAGATAACATAATTCTGGTTGTTAAAACAGGCATATCTGAAAGAGAAGGATGTGTTATTAATTTCGATAACATGATTAAAAACAAAAACGATCCGAGTCTGATCGAGTCGTCTTCGTAGAGCATCTGACTCTTGGTTTCCATGGTGACTCGTTTCACCTGCACCTCTAGCTGCATTTACATGACATGTATTTGGTTGCTGATGTCTTCAACTATGTGCTAAGAATACTTTATTGTACAGGTTTGTTATGCCAATGCATAATTCCAGTGAACTTGAATACAACAAAAGTAAGCCACCACAGAATAGAAGACAAGCAATGTGAAGTTGAGAAAAAGAAACTCAGAAGCCATTCAAACAGGTTCTCAAACTCATCTCACTGTTCATCACCTTCTTCTTCATGCTCTCCGCCCCCCGCGACGACCATCAACGACAGTCTAAGCAGAAGCCGAAGCCCTTTACCCGAGTCTTCGCCTTCGAGTAATGAATCTTAAACGAACTAGAGGGCTTGAATCTTGAAATGAGCCAAGTTTCATTCATTTTTTAAGGGTATCAAGTTGTGCCTTGCAAATTTGTACGAGGGATATTTAACATGGTATTTGTTGTTAACAATTTTTTTTTATTATGATTATTATAATAATTTTAAAATTTTACATGAGCTGATCTCTATAATGGGTTATTTTCTAAAATTAACCTTAACATATATATGTTTAAAAGTAGTTCTCTTGTGAGACGGTCTCACGAATCTTTATCTGTGAGACGGGTCAATCTTACCGATATTTATAATAAAAAAATAATACTCTTAGGTATAGTTTGGTACACATGATAGGATAAACATGTGATATATAATATAAGGATAAGTTAAGGATAAATAAGATGTATGATATTATATTTAATGTTTGGTATGCTTTTAATAAGAGTGATTAAATTTATATATTAAATTGTAATGACAAAATTAACCTCATCATAATAAATTTTATAATTTCAAAGTTGTTGCTTGAGTTCATATTTTTTATTTGTTCATGTGCCGATAGTACTTGCATGATTTATTTATTTTTACTTAATTTTATATATTATATAATATGATAATTGAGCTCTTGATTTTTTGATTCAAGTCAAATATCAATTTTTAAAGTTAATCGAGTGATACTAATAATTTTATTTAGATTTATAAAAATTATTTATATAATTATCTCGAATTCATTTATATAATTATCATATTATATAATATATAAAAATAAATAAAATATTTATTTGATTTTAATTTCTACCTACTAGCATAGATTTATAAAAAAATCATTTATAAATTGAGGGTAATTAAGTCATTTGTAGTGTATTTTATCATTAAATTAAAATTATCACACCTTCTATTAGGGATATTTTATCCTTCTAAAAAATTATTTATTAAGGGTCCATGATATTATCATTCTTTTTAAAAAGGTACTAAACATGGTGTAATGCCCGGAAATTAATCACTGTAATTGACGTTGATTGATTTATAATGTCATGTGATTATGAATGGACCAATCGGGATACCGAAAAGAGTATTTAAAATGAAAGTAGGGATTTTTGGTGCGAACCAAGACCGCACCCGCGGTCCCTACGACACAGCAACCGCGGTGTAGATGATGAAAAAGGGATAGGATTGCCGTGGGGTGACCGCACCCGCGGTGCTTACAAGACCGCACCCGCGGTGCAGGACCGCACCCGCGGCGCAGCAACGACCGCACCCGCGGTGTTGCGTGTTGCGCGGAAAATGAGCCACCTCTTAGCATGCATGCAAGGATATATATAAACCGTTCTTTCCTTCGAAATTAGTAGGAAAAGAATAGGAAAGCTCAGGGGAGGTTTGCGAAATCCTTACGCCTTTATATTTCAATCCGTCCATCTGATTTTGAATCCGACTTCGGTATTGAGTTCCTGGCAACGTAGGCTACAACTGGACGTAAGTTTTACTACGTTTTGACATGATTTAGAATTATGATATTGTCAGAATTGAATGGAATTCATATATGATGTTCTTGACATATTAGACATCGTAGAATCGAGGTCAGATTAAGAAACGGACTGATTATGAAATTGTTATGAATTTTCTGGGGTATAGTGATTTATACCGGACAGATTTGAATTGTGACGGGATTACGGATTGTATTGGATATGAGTTATGGATTGTAACTATTATCTGTTGACTTGGTATTGACGGGGATATTGAAATTGTACCGTTATACCGTTGATTTTGAATTAAGTCCAGATTGATCAGATTGTTATTGATTTGGACGGTATATTGATATGAGATTATTGATATTGTCATTGCCAGACAGGCTGTGAGTTCAGGATTCGACTGAGCCAGACACCGACGAAAGAAAGGTATAAGTCAATGTGGTATTGGGAGATGGACTTGAGTCGGTTTAGACTTGGGTTTCCCTAAATCACATACTTTATTTTATTGCATGGATATTTGCATTACATTGATTAATGTACTTGTTCTCTTGAATTTAGATGACAGGTATTAGACGAGTTATCTTGTGACAGAAGTGCCGGATAGTGGTGGTATCGCCACGGCACATTGCACGATGTCACAAGATAGGATGCTAGCGATAGAACTACAGTCCTTGACGGTTAGGTCAGGACACTGGATGTTTGGTTATATCGAGTAATGGAATCTATTACGGAATTCGATATAGGAACACCATATTTGGTTATATCGAGTAAAGGGTAGTGGAATTCTTCTATTACGGAATTCGATATAGGAATACCAGGGCACTGGTTATATCGAGTAATAGAGATTATGGTTCCATCCTTTACGGAATTCGATATAGGAATACCACATCTGGAAACCGGGATCCCTAGACTAGGATTGAGTCTAGTCTGAATTGTAGATCTACGAGTATTGTCGACAGCATGATATTGATTATGTTTCAGATTTGTTACATATTCTGTTACCTGATTACATGCTTTATATTTGTTTATATGATTGCATGTTTCGTTGATTTATACTGGGATTTATTCTCACCGGAGTTATCCGGCTGTTGTCTTGTCTGTATGTGTACTTGACAACAGGTGGGACAGGATCAGGGTCCAGGAGATGAAGAGCTAGATCGTGATTAGAGTGGTGGCACCGGACTTGGACTAGATGTAGGGTTAAACACTTGACTTTAGTTTTAAACCCTAGTTTGAATAAATGTTGAAATACAGGATTTGTATTTTATATACTGATATGTATATATGTTGTATGTCACTACGTTCCGCATTTTAAAAAAAAAATTTAGACCCTGTTTTAATTGATTAATTAGTCCCAATGATGATTAAGAACTTGATTAGCGTCCGGGTCCCCACACATGGGATAAGGAGGATTATTTATCAATCATTCTCTTATCCCATGTACCAAAACTATGCCTTAGCACAAAAAAATAATATTTTTTCATAGACAATCAAAATAAGATATTTGTCTCACAAAATACAACATGTGAGACCTCATATAAATTTTTGCCAATTTTTAAATAAAACTTCCGAAAAATCAACAACAAAACAAAAACAACCTCTATATATGTAAAATATGTAATTATACATAATTTTCCATTTCAATCATGACAAGCATGCTTCACCTCGGACTAAAGTAGTAACACAACGACCAAAGAAGATTGCATGATAAAAACATGAGATTGAGCCGACATGTTTAATCAAATTTCACAAAACGATATCTTATTCCACGACACGACAAATTTAGGGAGAATTGGAGGACAGTCCCCAATCAAACCCACTTTAGTCTCAACTCCCTGGAGAGAGAAATGGCTTATCCTAATACCCATATTACCCTTATTCCCTATTTTAATTAAATTGATCCCGCGCTTTCGAAAATGGTATCAGAGCATGGTTGATTTATTTCAAACACAAAAATTTTATTATTACTAGCAACTAAATGTATGAGAAGGAGAATTTCGAAAATTATGAATCCGAACTTTAGTTCGAGAAAAATAATTTACAAGAACTATTCCAATATTTTGGAATATACACAAGTTTATCTAACTATTGTTAGATATCAGAAACAGGAGAACAAAGGAAATTTATCTCCTGATAAAAGATAGCAGTGTTTGCAAAACCTTGCATACACAAAAGGTAGACCCTTACAGGCCGAAAAAACCAGATCTTCATTGATCTGTTAAACATGTCAGGAACTACCATCCAGTTCGAAATTGAACTTATTTCGCTAGAAATAATTCAATTAGAGCAAGAATTACAGCGAAGTACATGCTTCACTGAACTCGGCACAAAAGGTATGCGTTTACAAGGTCTAAAGAACCGTAAAAACATACTTCAAGATCTACTCAGAAGAAATTCTTCAGAGAACAATGGATCTGTATAGACAGCAGATTTACGAAGGGAAGCTACTGCACCCTCAGGTAAAATCTCAGGTAAACTTATGATACAAAATAATAAGTTTCTGGAGATAGTTCCAGACTCCTCTAAGCTCTCTTTAGATCTTAGAGAAATTCAAAAGACAGTCCAAAATTATGGCAATATGCTGTATTTTGTACCGCAACGAGTTGAGAAAATCCTTGAAACCCAAGAAGAAATTCTGGGATTAATAAAGGATATTCAAACAAGAATTCAGAAACTAGAACAACAACCAAGTTCTAGTAGAAGAACTTCAGGAGGATGGTTACCACCATCTTTTGGCACTGAACCTTTGTTACATCAACAAGGGAAGGCCAGAGTGGTGTCAAAACCTTTGACTGAAGAAGAAAAGATGATCAATCTAATCAAGTCTGTCTCAGAAAAGAAATTCATCTGATGACAACTTTAGAAAGGATTGGTTTGGAGGATCTACAAGAACTTGCGGAATCTTTCGCAAATCTCAAAGTAGTAGATCTAAAGATGAATACAGCAGTAGGTGAAACACCACCTGCAATAACCTGGTCATCTTCTCAGGAACCACTAAGGGAAAGTATGGGATCTCATAATGTAAATATGAGAGAATCTCAGACTGATTTCCATACTGGTGGAGGATCACACTCAGCGGGAACAAGGGCAAGGAGAACTCAAATTCCTTTGCACCAAACACCCTATGGGAAAACTGTTTTAGATCCTATACATCCTTACGGGGTTATGCTTAACCTTGATGTATTAGACTTCAAAAACAGAGAAGATCTCATAGACGACTGGACATCTGCTATGAGGATTGCAGCAGGAACACTTGATCTCAACAAAGAAGGATTCATTAAACTTTTGGAAATGAGTCTTATGGGATCAGTAAAAATTGCTTGGGACATGACTTCATCAGACATGAAAGAGTCAGTTCTAGTTGGGGAATCTCTTAGTGAGATCGCTGGAAAAATGGCTACCCTATTTAAAGCACACTTTATAGGGGTAGACTATTTCAACAGTCAAGATACAGAGAAGAAGAAGAAATACACTCAAGCTCTGTATAGTCTTGAATTACATGACATATGTTTGGTGGATGAATACATTATGTTATTCACTAAATACAGATGGAATTCAGGAGTCGAAGAGGATATAGCTATGCAGCTTTTCTTCGCAAAAATGCCGAGCCCTTGGAGAGAAATGCTAATAAGGGAATACGTACCTGGTAATCCAGATACGTTGGCAAGAAGAGCCTCTTTCCTTAAAGAAAAACTGGCAGAATGGTGCCATATGGCAGCATTACAAAAGAATTACAAACGCTTACGGGGTATCAACAAAAGAACTCCTTTGTGTTGTAAAGAAAATGATCTTCCAACAATTATTGGAAGTAAACCACAGAAGCATAAAAGGAAAAGCTTTAGGACTCATCCTTATGCACGAAGTGGGAGAAGTTCTTGGAAACCAAGAACTGTATGGTCTAGACAGAAAGCCAGATCTTATAAATCTGGACAAAGAAGCAGACCATCAAGAAGTAGGATATCATCCCAGGCATCGAGTTCATCTCGAAGCACAGGAAGAACACCTACCAAGAAAACTTTCAGAAGAGCTCATACTAGGGCCAATGAAAGTTTCAAGGACTGCAATTGCTGGACATGTGGAGCAAGAGGTCATATCTCGACCAACTGTCCAGAAAATGAAAAAAGAGGTATTAAACGCTTCGACCCGACTCCGGATATAGAAGATGCAGTTTATTACCAGGATCTTATTCAAGTATACCGATTTGAGGACATTACCTCAGACGAAAGTATATATGAAGAAGAGGAAGTCTTAAGTCAGGAAGAATCTGATGGAACAGAATCGGAATCTGACTGAAGACGAGGTGTTTCGACACGAAACACATGAAGATTTGTCTGGGTTTTTCAGCCAGACAACTATATCTCATAACATGGTTCAAAGAATCATGAGAGAAAATCCAAGTCTACAGAGATACCAAGGTTTCTCCGCAGGACAGGTAGAAAAGTTCTTAGGAAGTCTTGGCCTAAGAAACAGAAAGCATCATCTAATCTATAAAGTTTCTCGGAAGGAAATGGCAATCCCGATGGAACTCACAGGAAATAGAATGGAGATGCAGTTAATTCCTTCCGAAGAAATCAAGGAGGAATTACAAAAACTCAAGATAGAAGTAGCAAGGACCATGTCCTGGATTCATATCGGAGCAATCCAAATTATGATAAAGGCTACTTTTAAAGAAGGGATAGATTCACCAATCGATATTGCCATATGCGATAAAAGAATAGGGAATCTACAAGATTCAGTACTGGGAACCATCTCAGGAAACCTCTGTGCAGGAAAGATTGTAGGAGTAATCTATCCAAGGATAGCCTACAACCTGGCAGATCGGGATTTCAGCCGAGCCTTGACATTGCATCAGAACTTCAAGGAAAAAAGGTTGATGAAAGAAGGTAATAGACCCTACTCTATTACTTATCAAATTTCATATGCTCTATCTAATACACATCATTCTGAATTGTTTATTAGAAATGAGTTTATTGAAATCCCTGAAATATTCGGAAAAGTTGCGCAGGCAATTTATCCAGAAAAAGTCGAGTTTCCTTTAATACAGGAAACAGATATCCAAATCCAAGACAAACCGATTCTACAGAGGAATCAAAGTCTTAGATTGGAATCAAGAAGACTATCTTTTCAAGGAGATAGAATTACAAGTTGTAGATGGGATAAAAGGCCTGTCATAGAAACCCAACAGGAGCTGAAAAGTTTTCTTACAATAGGAAAGCTCAGATGCCCAGAAGGTTGGAAGGAGGTAGAAATAGTATTTGATATTACAAAACAAAGGAATCAATTTCCGTGTAATTCAATATACTATTTGGAACAACCTACGATAGGAACTTACCAAGGACTGATTAATATCGGAGAATTGGAAGTCCAGATCCAAGGGATTCCAGGTAAAGAATCAGATCGACTGATTCTTGGATTAGAGTTTCTCGAGGAACACAAACCTTGGAAACGTCTAGAGTTTGGAATGGAGTTTATGGCAGAGGATAAAATGTGGAAAATCCAATGACCACAAGTCCATTCTCCATATACATTCCAATAGGAATGTTATATGAACAATATAAGGCAGAATACTTTGCTGCTTATATTGATTCAGGTGCTGGAATCTGTACAGCAAAACGAGGAGTTTTTCCAAATAATTTGGAAGAAGAATTACCCAAGATTGCTGGAAGAGATTTTTCCAGAAGAATCTTAATCTTATGTAAAGGGATTAAGATGACTGAAATCATGATTGGCGGTGCTGGACAAACACCTTGGTATAAGGTGAAGACACCACCAATTTATTTTCATGATACAGGAGCTGACATATTGTTAGGAAATAATTTCCTACAAATGTTCAAGTCCTATACACAAGAAAATGAGACTAGAAGATTAGTGTTCACAACACCATGTGCTCACAAAATCATAGTCCAGAGACTTAGGGAGGCATTTTTACAGAAAATTGCCAATCCAGTTTCGCAGCAAGCGTGGTGATTCAGGAAAACTTCTGAACCCGAAAATGAAAGATTCAAGACGGTTTGGAGAAACAATGCTCCAGTTAAGAGCAGATAAGAAACTCCAACCAGAAGATATAGAATGCCTTAAGATAACTCTACATACAAATGAAGTAGAGTTTGAATCTAAGGTATCACTGGAAGATGTCAAGAAGAGGATCAAAGAAAATTATAACGAAGATCCCTTGGCATGGTGGGACAGAAATCAACTCAGGGCCTGCCTTAAGATCAAGGAAGGCAAAGAGTATGAATTTGTCCGTTGTAAACCCATCCCAATGAACATCATTGATCAGAGGGATATGCAGATTATAATCAAGGAACATTTGGACCTTGGATTAATCAAAGCAGGTATATCACCATATAGCAGTCCAGGTTTTCTGGTAAGAAATCATGGTGAGATTAAACGAGGGAAACCCAGATTAGTTATTAATTATCAAGAAATTAATAAGATTCTGGAATTTGATGGGTATTTTATACCTAGTAGAGAACACTTGATTAGTTGCATACGCAACGCCAAGATATTCTCTAAGTTTGATTGCAAGTCCGGATTCTATCAGATTCGGATGCAGGAAGAAAGCAAGAAATTCACAGCTTTCTCCACACCACAAGGACATTATATCTGGGAGGTATTACCAATGGGATTGGCTAATTCACCACAGATATTCCAAAGAAAAATGGATAATCTTTTTAAAGATTATTTTAAGTTTATGTTTGTTTACATCGACGATGTTTTAATAGCATCTAAAGATATGAATGAACATGTTAAACATTTGGAGATTTTCTCTAATGTTTGTAAAAAAGAAGGACTGGTTTTATCGGAAAAGAAAGCAGTCATTGCTACAAGAAAGATTGAATTCCTCGGAATTGAAATCGATGAGTCAGGAATAATTCTGCAAGAACACATAGTGGAAAAGGTGCAGAATTTTCCAGAGAATCTCAAAGACAAGAAGCAACTTCAAAGTTTTTTAGGGGTTGTTAATTTTGCTGGGATGTTTATCAAAAACCTAGCAAAACACAGGAAAGTGTTCAGTCCATTGTTGAAAAAAGATGCTAGATTTATATGGACAGAAGAACACACAAAAGGACTTATCCATTTGAAGAAGGTTTGCAAAAATCTTCCAAAGATGGCTATTCCTCAAGACGAGGATGATCTGGTATTATATATCGATGCCAGTGATCATTGGTGGGCTGCAGTACTAACCAAGCTCACACCAGATGGAGAACAACCATGCAGATATTGTAGTGGGTTATTCTCAGATGCAGAAGCCATAAGATGGCACATCAACGAAAAGGAATTTTATGCAGTAAAAAGGGCCTTTGAAAAATGGCCATTATTTCTACTTGCAAAGAAATTCACTTTGAAAGTTGATAACACACAAGTTAAAGCCTTTTTAAGGAATAGAATTGAGTCTAAACCCGAGAAGGCTAGATTACTACGATAACACACAAGTTAAAGTCTAAACTTGTGTGAAACGGTCTCTCGAGTCGTATTTGTGAGACGGATCTCTTATTTGGTTCATACATGAAAAAGTATTACTTTTTATGATAAGAGTATTACTTTTTATTGTGAATATCCGTCGGGTTAAGCCTCCGTGAGACATCTCACAGATTAAAATCCGTGAGACATCTCACATGAGACTCACTCTATTTTTTATTGAGAATATGGATAGGGTTGATCCGTCTCACAGATTAAGATCTGTGGAAAGATCTCACATAAGACCCACTCAAATAAAAAAATATCCTTAAAAAATTACAAAGTATTTCATCTTTATTTAATCATAAAATATCATAGAACCTGTTTTAATCCATTTTTGTTTATCTATAACTATCATATCTCAATAAAATATTTTTTATCTTTATCTACAATTTTGAATATTTATATAATTTATCACATTTAACATAAAAAATATAAATATTTCTACCACATAATCATAACATGAAATTAAAAACTATGATTAAATTCAAAATTTAAAAAATAACTTTTAATTTCAAATACTATATATATATTACATACAAAAAAAATTTGTGAAACTGTCCCATGAGCTAATTTCGTAAGATAGATCCTAAATCCAATCCAACTCTCAAAAATATTGGTTTTCATGTTAAGTATAAACTAAATAGACTCATCTCATGAATATAAACCTATAAGACCAAAGTTGTGTATGTGGTTCACACGGTCTTGAGATGATCTATTAAAAAAAAAAATTATTGCGATAAATAATTATAAAGTTCAATTTGTAAATTAAAAATGACTAAATGATTAGATATCTAATAGATAGATTTTTTTTTTTTAAAATACAATATCAAGTGCCTATAAAAACAATCATAACACAAAGTTGATCATATGCTTTCCCTTTAATTACGAAAACTTTTCTTGATTTAACACAAAATAGATTTATTTTGTCAACAAACTTTTCACCTTCAAAAAGAAAAAGGCGTTGGCATATTTAAAATCCACTTGCCTCTCACTCAATCAAATCATCTCCTTCACCATCACCAAATCTCATCTTTTATATCGTCTTTTCAGCATCTTCTTCTTTTTTTTCTATTTCATTTTGACGAAAAATAAAACACTTGCAACGAACCATCAATAATTATACTAAAGCAAAAACTTATGTAAAACGATCTCACAGATCATATTTGTGAGATGAATCTTTTATTTAGATCACTCATGAAAAAATATTATTTTTTATGCTAAGAGTATTACTTTTTATTGTGAATATGAGTAAAGTTGACTCGTCTCACAGATTATGATCTGTGAGACGATCTCACATAAGACCTACTCTTATACTAAATATAACGCAAAGTTTGCGTGTGGCTGACTATATCTAATATGTTATAAAATATCGAAAACTTTATATTTCAAATTTTATTGACAAAAGCTTGTGTAAAACAGTCTCATGAACCGTATTTTGTGAGACAGGTCTCTTATTTAGATCATTCATAGAAAAATATTACTTTTTATGTTAAGAGTGTTACATTTTATTGTGAATATCGGTAGGATTGACATGTCTCATAGATAAAGATTCTTGAAAGCGTCTCACAAAAAACCTACT
The DNA here is from genome assembly GCF_022965805.1 of Primulina eburnea. NCBI lineage: Eukaryota > Viridiplantae > Streptophyta > Magnoliopsida > Lamiales > Gesneriaceae > Primulina > Primulina eburnea. The sequence continues at coordinate 31,857,549 of NC_133118.1, forward strand.
CAATTTTATACCATGAAAGTAGTATTTTAGCAAATTAGAAAAATTAGACTGCCAATATAATACATTTTCAAAGCTCTCAAAACATTAGACCAATTCAAAGGACATGGATACATCCCACAGCTTCGACCGATCACTTAACCCCGTTCATCTTCAGCACAAGATGTAGCATCGAATATATGATGATAATGACATATCTATTCCACGTGTATAATCTCCAGTTTAACTTGAAAAGGGGAAGCAACAAGATGAACTTTGACAAGACATGAAATCTTGGAGAAATACGTCAACTTATAAGTAATTTTATAGATACAAGTTGAGAATGTCATTCATTACAGGGAGACAGGAGATGAATGTAGAAACATTAAAAGTACTTTGTGTTTATAATTAATGACATAGTGAAAAGGAAGAAATAGCAAATTAAATAACTGAATAAATGAAGATGCCTCTGAACATATCCATAAAAAACTCCAGCTATTCAATCGTTCTTACCACGGTGAACACCATAATGCTGTAACATGCATGCATCAAGGACACTGTAAGAGGATAGTATCTTGATTACTAGTATGGCCACAGGAAACAGACTCGACCTCCACTCAGCTAAGATTGGATCTCGTCCACTCAACAAAATTGTCCAGGATCAAGGGCCATGCGAGTTCTGGATCATAATTGTCAAGATCTGGGAAGCTTATCTGTTAAAAGATCATCAATGACAAGTGTTTGTACATCAGTGAAGTCTCTGACACAGATGAGATACAGCTACTACGGGGAAAGGGGATAACTGGAATTGATCATACAAAGAGGAAGATACAATTTGAAGGGGTCAACAAAAGTTTTATTGTTTATATAAAGAGGTTAAATATTTGCTATTCAATTAAGAAGAAGCACCATTACTTCATTACAAAACCGATAGAACCCCATCCACTGATCCATGTTGATAACCATGTAATCAATTTGTATCTGCAATCAACCATAAGCAGGCTTAAAGAATAAGTATCTCTTGCATATGTGATAATAGCAATTGCATAAATGACTTACTGTCTTCTGCATTTTTATTTAAGAAAAAAACCATGCAATGCTAACAAATATTTATGTTTCTGTTTTGTTTATTCTCATCGGGGCTCATAACTTGAGGGCTAATAAAGTTATGCATTGTTCAATCAAAACTAAAGTACAAAACATCAAAACTCTGAACCTTTAGATATTGAATAAGTGCATCCACTTGAGGCTGAAAATGTGATCCTAGGACAAGATCCAACAGTACACAAATACTTTCGATGTCGATGCTTTTCTGCTTCTCCTCTGGAAGAACATAGAATGAAAACTAATAAGGGGGAGGAAAAAAACCATAGCTTCCAAAAGAATTAGCGCCATGAAGTAAAGTCCATGTAAACTTACCAGTCAAGCAATATCTAAAAGCAAAAGAGTAGAAATCCACAAAGTTTGGAGGCCGTCCAACCTTGTGACGAGAAAAACACAAAACTTCTCAGTTCTAGACATGAGTACGCAATTCAAACATCAGATCAGCATGTGCCCAGATTCAAAAACCACACTGGAACTCAAATGTTCATTTAACACCCTGGAAGTTCCAAAAACTAAAAGATCATACCTCTCTCTCAAGATCCAGTAGCGCCTTCTTCAATTTAATTGTTGTGTCAGCTCTCAATGCTTTAAGGCCTCTCCGCCACTCATCCTAAAGAAGATATTCCATGGGGAGACATTTTCAAGTTGGTAAATTTTTTGAAAAAGATGACATGTTTGCATGAGAAACATACAGAGGTAAGAGTGGTTACAAGAAAAGAATTGACAATTTTTCATGAGTCCGAACGAGACTTCAAAAAATTTCATCTTCCCCTACCCCCGACCATACGCTGACACAACAGAACTGACAAGAAAGACGAACATGAAAAAAACTACTAAACAGCAGATTAAAACACAGTGACCCTGAACCCGAAATATAGTTTAGTTTATCCCAAAGAATGTTGAATAATTTGAAAGTTGAAATATCCTCAGATTATGTAATTCATTAGAGCCATTACTTCCTGTACTAAGGATACTTAAGTAAATATGCATTCATACCAAGGTGAAGTACCCTTGTTTCTCCGCTTGCATTTTCCTAGTACCATGAGCACAACAGTCAATTTAAAGAACAGAGGATGGCAACATTGGACAGAAGAATATGACTATGGAACTCACCAAGCAAACATCAAAATTCGCACATCCATATGATCAACTTCCAAATCTGAGCAGAGTGACTCAATTCCCTCGGGACTACACAATGAAATTTGACAAAGTCGAGCAACTTTAGGTACATCAGAAAAACTCAAAAACAAAAGTAAAAAGAAAAAGAAAAACTGCTATGTGATTCCAACATAACTATTCTTAACACCTCAATGAATGCAGCAAACAAATCACATCAGAGTAAAAGACGGAAAAAAATCCCCAATATCTTCTTCATGCAGTTTCAAGATTAAAAATGACACGGTAACACACATTTTTGGTGTCTTGATTTGAATAATAAACTTATCTCCAGATAAATAAGAATAGTAGAGCTTACAAAGCCAAGTATAAGATTTTATCACAACTACAAAAGGATGCTTACTCAATCAAACCAGAGGAATTTCTAGCATATGAGTAGAAGAGATGATCAATTCGCTCCAGCTCTTTAGTTGCTGCCTTACCAGAAGCTGGGGGAAAAGGCATTCTACTCAGTGAAGCATTTTTAAAGCAAACACTTTTAAATCAAACACAAAAAATATGATGCAGGTGTGTAATTTTTAAATGTAATATCTGGTCGAGAATAAAACAATGTGTGTGGTGTGTGTGTGGCTTCTGGGTTCATTTGGGATGGAACTTTCTGGTTGAAGGTTAGTTTGAAAAAACCGATAATCTATTAGAATTCTCGACTAAACCATTAGCTCATTAGTACATAGATGCCTTTTTTTAGATACACAGATGCCTTTTGATTCTATGATGAGGATCAAGGGAGCCTTTTCAGTGGAACTAAACCAAAGAACCGCACAATGATGGGATCTTAACGACCAATCAAATTATTTTTTGTAAACTAAATCACACTGGCACTTCAAACTAACTAACCCAGTTCTCCAATAAAAATCTCATAAAATCTAAGGTTGACAAATAACATCATATTCAACCTAAAAAACCGACAATAAAGAACTAGGACATCCAAATAGGCTTTGACGGATGTCCAAAAAAACACTACATCCAAAGTATGAACTATCTACAGCTTTCCTCCCAGTACCGAAGAATAAAATCCACTCCATCTGAAGTTCCTAGCTAATCAGCTTAATCTTCACTCAATCAACAAAAGCAATTCAAACAGAACATGGGTCTCAAGTAAATTCATCAAACTAATAACAAAGATCGTAACTTTGACTGTGTCAACAACGACCGATCAATAATCAAGCCTCATAACATCAAAACAAATCGTCAAAAACACAAAAACCGACCAGAAGTAATAAGAAATCTCAATTCAGAGAAAAAAAAAAGATAACCCACCGGCGCGAAGCATATCGGATGAATTGGCAGAGGGTGAGATTTCGGTGGCTTTTCTAGAAGAATTGCGAGGCATCTTCTGTAAGAAGAATCTAGCAATTTAATCCTTTCTTCCCCGGGAAGAAAAGGGGAGAGGGTTTTCGTCCAATAGCAAGAATTACAGTATACAGGATGCGTAATTGAGTAGGCATGTTTCACTCTGCTCCAACAAGAACGCGCGTACGATAGCGGGACGTGCGGTGAAACGACAGTAGGATGTCCACTTAGAAAAGAATACGGACGTGAGAAATTCCCCGGTGGGGCCGCGTTGTTATCGGATAGTTCGATCCAACCTTTCGAATAGAAGCAGAGTCAACTCTATCGATATTCACAACAAAAAATAATATTACTAACATAAAAGGTAATATTTTTTTTTAATAACTCAAATAATAGATTTATCTCACAAAATACGATATTTGAGATCGTCTCATATAAATTTTTGTCAAAAGATAGATACAAGAGTATGTTTCGTATCAGACATTATTATATATCTATATTATTTGATCTAGTTTATATTTACAATAAAAATAATATTTTTACATGAAAATTAATATTTTCTCATGGTCCTGATCAAGTCGAAGACCCGTATCACAAAATTGACCATTAAAAAGTTCTTACAGGAGTTTTTGCATGTATTCAATGTTATATAATGAGTTGTATATGATTTTTTTGCAAATTTTTATACAAACATTATACATAAGAAAAAAAAACAAAGATAATATCATATATTATAAGAAAATCAGTGGACATGGATTAAATTACGTGATTCGAGTCACTTATCTCACCATATAAATTATTGTACGCAATAATATAAGTTGTAAGGATGAGTTTTTGTTGTAAAAAAATTTGATATGGTCCAAAATAATCTAAGTGTAATAATGTTGTAATTTGTGAAATTAATTTACTAATTATATGTTAAATCCAATTATTTAAGACAAAAACTTATATGAGACCGTCTCACATATCAATTTTATAAGACGAGTCTTCGATTTGGTCCAACTCTGGAAAAAATTACTTTTAACTAAAAGTATAGATCAAATTAAATCGTATCAAAGATAAAAATCTATTAGACCATCTCAAAGAGACATGAGATATTGTTATTTCAATTACTATTATATGATCAAGTAAAATTAAAATTAAGCTAAACTTCCTTGATTGGGCTGGGCATGCCTTTGTATTTGACGTGGGCGGATGAATTCTGGGCCGTTAGTTGGGCCATAAACATTTGTATTAAGGCCCACTAATAATTTTTAGTTTTTTTTTTCTACATAGGCATGCTGACATTGTCCCACTCATACCAGAGAATGATGGACTTCCCTCCCTTTCGTCTCTCGAGTAAATCTAGATGCGGTCATATTTTATACACACTTTAAATTAAATTTCATTTAGTTTTTACCCTTAACTAGAGTTTAAACACGTGATTTTCATATTATCTTCGAAATATTTTACCACTATATCATGTTCGTGGAAGCTTGTTCGAGTAATCTTTGTTAATATATAATACATAACAAATATATTGTCCCACTAATACTAGGGAATGATGGACTTCCCTCTGGTTCGTCTCTCGAGTAAATTCGGATGCAGTCATAGTTTATGTACACTTGAAGTTGAATTTCATTTAGTTTTTATCCATAGTTAGAGTTTAAACATGTGACTTTCATATTATCCTCAAAATATTTTACCACACGTCATGCTCACAATTTCAATCAAATATACATACCAAAATATCAAATTCCTTGTCATATTCCACAAACTATTAATCCGAACATAATTCAACAACATCCACTAATTAACCAAAACCTTACATGATTTCACACTCTCAATAAGAAATATGTGCTAAAAAACAACACATTTTTCATCTCTAACAAACATTTCTCCTTGTCGTCAATGGACTATAATAACTTATAGTTCATCTGACATCAAAATCTCAGATATCTCGAATTCGATACTCAATTATAACCAACTTCATCCAACACAAAGAAAAAAAAACATTTCCCAAAATCCTTCTCCAATTTATTTCCCCATAGCATTAAAATTAAAGGGAAAAAAAAGGCATGGCTCATATATTGTAAAAAGTATTTATACAATTTATTTATTTTTTGTATTAAAAATGGATTATTATCTATGATTCTATATTACTCATCGAGTGTTAGTGTCTGTTATCAGTTGATTGACACATTTATATTATTAAATTACATTATTATCTATTCAATTTTATTAAAATTTCACTTAAGTCAATCGATAATGATAAAAAAAACTTTACACACACGTATCGCGTGTATCGAATAACTAGTTATTATAAAATGAGCGGACAAACAAACGGCCCACATAACCAAGTAGGAAGATTTCCCTATAGATTTTTTTTTTCAAATAAATTATTTTAAATTCTTATAATTATAATTTTATTTATTTCTTTTTGCGATCCCAAAGCACGCGTAAACAACCTTTTTCTCTTGTCATCACATACCAAATTTGTTGACTCAAATTTTATGTGCATGGAAACAATAGCTAGTTTAATAATTAATTTCTCAATGGCATCACATCAAAGTTGCCCCATTATTACAGGAAATTTGGGTTCAGTCCCCAGCCGCCATTTTTTTTTGTGTTCAGTCCTTAGGTACTTTTTTAGTACCACATTTTCACATGAAGTGTACCACATTTCCACATGAAGTGTACCACATTTTGTATGACATAGTACCACAATTTTGTGGGTAGGGAGTGAAGCCAAAGAAATTTTTTGGTTGGGGATTTTTCAATAACTTCCCCCATTATTACACCTTTTTTATTGAATTTTAAATGAAAGATGGCAGCTTTCAAGTTTTAATTCACAATTTTTTTTTTTAAAAAAATAAAAGATTCAAATCATTTAAGCTTGAAGTTCCAAATTAGGAGCATACACTTGAAGTATATTTTTTGCTAGAATAATATCTAATTTTAGCAACATTTATGATAATGCTACAAGATAAAATAATTATAAACCTAACAATTGATTTTTGTCGGTAAATTTTCGTTCTTAATCCACTAATTTGTTCATTTTTCGATTCTCTCGTTTTCATCCGAAAAAGCTTATGTGACGGCGAAAATTGTTAATGTGTTTGATGTCGCGTCAATATTTTGATTAAAAAAAATTAAAATTGAGAAAATAATAATAATGCAAGTTTTTTTTTGAATATCAAAAAATAAAATAAAATCTATACCCGTTGACAACTAATAGATTTGTATAATCATTACAACTCAAAGATCGAGGAATTATATTTTACATCACTAGACGTAAATATATATTTGTCATTTATTTGTCATTTTAAATAAATATTCATTAATGGCCAAAATTTTGCATTTGGCAAGCTAAACCAAAATGATAAAAAGACAACCACCTACGGTGAAATTTGACTCCAAATAATAGCGATTGCATATATATTATGAGGACTTTCACATAACTATAATATTATTATAATTACCATTACCACTAACTTATTATATATAATATATATAGTTTTGTTATCATGTCTGATATCTATGGATGTGCTTATTAACCCTGGCTCATCACTAGTCTAAATAGAAGACATGTTAGCACAGACCTATGTATTCTCCTATAATTCTAGGTTTGAGTGTTCAATTCATTCATTATATTATTTTTCAGCAGCATCCTTAGCTGCTACCCCTTATATCATCACTCTCTGACTTGAGCGTCAGATCGGTTACGCTGGGACATCCTCCCGGACCCCTTCTAACGGTCTCCTCGTGATTTCAGGCTCAGGAAAAATTCAAAACCTGCGTTACGACTAGTTTCACTTCTTGGAATCGGACCCTAAACTTTAAGTGAGTATCAATGTCCATCAATCTTGTTTATTTTTGTGTCCAGATGAGACTTATATATTAGATATGATGAAACATATCAAAATTATATATCCAGTAAGTGAGTACCACTCAGTGGTGAGTACAGAGATAGACACGATTGATGGTCAGGATAACAAAACTACACACACATGTGTGTGTATATATCATTTGAGTTAATTACTGTTTGTTATTACAATATATAAAGGTGTTTAGCAAATAGCAAATGATGTAAAAACTCATGATTTTGGCACACTTTTTGCAGACAAACAAGGAAAACCACAGGAACAAAAATTGTTTGGATTCTGAAAAGTCATGAACTCCATAATCATCTGTAGGATTTTTGCCTATGATCAAACACCAACTTTTTTGAAGTGTGCACATATTCATAGGTTTTTTCCATTAAAAAATGTATTCGCTTTTCCTTAAAATTGACAAGTTGGCCCATGATTAACCTGCAATATTTTGGAGAAATCGACGGAGATTTTTATCATTGCCTCGATTCTTTCCTGTTATTGACCAGTCCCCAGAAGTTTGTCAAGGCTAGTAATTTTATATCTCAATGGGTAAATAAGTTTTAGGAGCATGCAACAGCAACCCAATATTAGAAGTGAGAAAAGGACACAAAATCTATGTCAACATCTAAATTTAATTTATTGCATTCTTGGATTTAATCCCATCAATTGTTGATTATGATATATTTTATTCATATCGTATAAATTATTTGACATGTAGGATGAGATCGTGATACAATATATATGTTATAAAAATAATAATTCTATATATATGTCATATGTGTGTTCTCACCAACATAGAAAACTAAATTAAAAGAAGTAATATGTTATTTCACATCTAAAATATATAACCTTTGGATGATATAATGGAAGTTTATTTTTCGACCACACTAATTATCTACCGTTGTCTCCACAGTCGAGATGAAACTCATTTATTAGATATGATAAAGAATATCAAAATAGTACATCTACTAAGTGTCATCTCATCAGTAAATATAAAGATGATAATAATTTGTGGCTATATATATATTAATATATATACATACATACATACATACATATATATATATATATATATATTAATTGTCACCTGGGCAGGTTTTCCTATGTTTAGAAAATATGTAAAATATATAATGTGATATCAGCCACATATGGTATGTCTACTAAAAACTTCATCATATATATTAATTTTGATATGCTATTCATCTATTGTGTCCACCTATGTCTTCACCGTTGAGATGAAACTCATCTATTAGATATGATGAATACTATCAAAATTGAGCATCTACTATGTAAATGTCGTCTCAACGATCAACGTGTATATATATATATATATATATATATATATATGGTAATCCCATTCCTCCACGTTAGGAGGCCATGATCTTGCGAAAGATGCATTTCATCTGCCAATGTTGCTAAAATTCATGCACGTTCTTCTATTAAAATACACACTACATGTATCCAACAAAAAATATTTATAAATTAAGAATACCAAGTCCCTACATACTCCCTTGTATACTTGAAGTCCAAATCTTTGGAAATATAAAATCTTTATCTTTAAAAATTGAAAATCCATTGTTATTCTAAGTCTTAATGGCTCACTCGAAATAAATTTCGAATTGTTTGTAAATATAACCCAGTTTTTGCCATAAAATTTACAAAATTTATAGAATTTGTATATCAAGTGCTTGGATCGTTTGAGCTTGGTCATCCAAGTATAGAAAAATGACCAAATGCTGTAAATAAATCCGGACGATATCGAATCAAATCTAATTGTATCAATTTTCATCAAATTTTCTATTGTCACATCGACAGAAAGATTGTTACATGAGTTTCGAACTCGAGATCTACCTTAAATGAAGCCATTGTCACCAAGACGAGGAGTTTGACAAAAAAAGAGTTGTTTTTTTTAATACAACATCAATTTGCATGCATAGTGTAATGAGCCGTAAAGTGTCTAAGCTGGCACGTCTCGCGATTACGGGCTTGAATGTAGGCATCCGAATACTTAAACAAAGATAATGGGAATGGGAGATGAAAGGGTATAGAAAAGTCTCGTGGGGTCAAATCTCATCCTTGATTGCCAGCTGAAAGCCGCAAAGCACGCTTACATAAACCCCCCCTCGATCTTGTTCTTCTCACTGCCACTGTCCTTTCGATTCGAGACATTATCAAAAACTATTTTTTCCCAATTTTATAGAACTGTAGAACTTCATTTTTCCCACCTGCTACCTACATGGCCAGACAGCAGCAACGGTACCGAGGCGTCCGGCAGCGGCATTGGGGATCCTGGGTGTCCGAAATTCGCCACCCTTTACTGTAAGCTCCATGTTCTCTTCATGTATTTGTGGACTAACTTCTAGTTTTCTCTCTGTGGGGATGTATCCAAGAAATTCAGATGATGGCATAGTACTGCATTAATCAAATCTCAGCTTTAATTTTTAAAAATACTAATTAACTTCCCATCAATTCAAGCTTCTGGTTCATTTTTTCTTGGAATTAACGAGCATGACAGTCCTCTCGCAAAACTAAAATGTATACTGTGGATTTGTTCTGATACAGTTTTTATGTAATATTTTGTTTTGTCCACGGCTATACTGACAACTTCTTTTATATTGTCCATTCAGAAAGACAAGAATATGGCTAGGCACATTCGAGACAGCAGAGGATGCGGCCAAGGCATACGACGAGGCTGCACGTATCATGTCTGGGCCTAGAGCGCGCACAAACTTCTCCCACAACCCGAACGAGCCCCGGTCATCGTCCGCGAAGCTTCTTTCGCCAACACTAATGGCTAAGCTACATAAATGCCACACGGCTTCCCTCAAAATGGTCAAGAAACCAGTTGTTAATAAGCTAAACGAAGCAGAACATTTTCCATGTTTTGACAGTGGGAATGCCATCGATTTAAACAATGATCAAAAGTGTGTTAATAATTCTGAAATCCCAGTTGGAGATCATGCCCAAAAATTCGAATCTCTTGAAGATCATCACATTGAGCAGATGATTCAGGAGCTACTTGATTATGGTTCAATCGAGCTTTGTACTGCTATGGGAAATTCAACAATGTAGTGGAGAGATTTTAGTATTGTTTCCCCCCCCCCCCCCCCCCCCCCCTTCCCTTGAGTCTGTTTCTTGCTCCTATATCTTGACAAATATTATATTATCAACTAGTCATTGTAAAACGAATAAATTTTGATTACTACATTATACAAATTCTTGAAATTTTAAAAATATTACTTAAAAAATCCTTATCCTAAAATGAACTTATTTTATGATTTTTTTTTTCATTATTCAGTTCGTAAAAATGCATATATTAATAAATCATTAGAAATTTGTCCTAATATCATATGCTGTAATAAATGTAGCCTGAGATTCCGTGGGTGTTTCTTGGCCTCCATAAGCATTTAATGCTTTTGGAAATATTTTTTTCCACTCCATGTTAGTCTTAAAGGTTGATGATATATTTTTCATGTGGCTCATTTTTTTAAAATAGAGAGAGATGGGTCAAAATTTAATTGTTTATGCCTATTTAAAATAAGCAATTGGAATATTGAAATCTGATCATAACATTCTTATATCACAAAATGTCGTTAGATTATATCATAAGTCTCTTGTGATACGGTCTCATAGATCTATTTATGTGATACAGGTCAACCCGATTCATATTTAAAGTGAAAAGTAATATTTTTGACATAAAATGAGTTGAGTCGTATAAGAGATCCGTATCAACAGATCTTTTTGAATGAGGTTGGGAAAAATAGGGCTCATAATTGATGTTCACTAAGGACAAACAGAGTTCAGAATTTTTAACCAGATAACAGCTGCTGCACACTACTATAGAATTGGAGTCATATTGTTGATTTAAAGTTCTGCTTTTTTGTTGTCTTTTTGAACCAATTTTTTAAAAAAATTATTTATAAATAAATAATAAATAAATTGTGTTATTGTAATTAGGGACAGTGCCCAATCTCTTGGTTTGATACTGTCCAAAAACATTTCAACATAAAAGTCCCCGCGCATTCATTCCCCAAATTACCAATCCAAGAAAGATTTTCAAAATGAATGTGTACACTTTGTTTCAAATTCCATTACTTCTGTTACAATTAGAATACGAGAATGAGGTAAGAGTAAATTTTTTTAGAGAAATGAATTTCATATAAAAGTTAAAAGTATGGATCATTTAAGACGATCTCACAAATCCATATCTATGAGATGAGTCGATCCGATCTATACTTGCAATGTAGAATGATACTTTTGACACAAAATTTAATAATATTTTTCATGAGTCGGATCAAAAATTCATTTCACAAATTTGACGATGAATACATGTAATGACTGCATTCCTAATACATGCATGTTTTCAACAAGAATCCCTATCAATCCTCTTGCAGAGACATCACCAAATGGGTACAAAACCATGTTACTTGCATACTTTGAATGCAATATTTCACTTGTCCACAACTAAAACTTTCAATCTAAATTGGGCCCATTTCCCACGACTGCCTTCACATGCCTTCCCATCAACTTACATGCATTTTCTCCGCTCCTCGATCTCAGTCTATGGAGGATGAATATATAGAGGTTCAAGTATATATCTTGAGTAGACTTGATTTAAACATTTTCGAATCTATCATCTATATCCGTCTAAAAAACAATAATTTTCACATCTTCTATTTGGTTTTTCTGATGTTAACGAAGATAGTTATGTCGAAACTCGTGTTCTAAAAGGCGTTATTAGGCACTGGATGGTCGCCCACCGTCCCGATTTTTAGAAAGACGATGCATCTGAGCGTATTTATAGTGTAAAATTTTCAAAACTATTACCCACCATATTTGAGAATACAAGTTATTATGATTCCTTCACTATTACAAGCCATAATATATATAAGAATAAATGAAGACGGGAGTCAAACCTTTAATCCAATTTCTATTCAATCTTTGATTGTCCATTAGAAAGCGTGTTGCTAATGACCATCAATCAACGTCCTAATCATGCTTAACAACTTATAATTCTCTGGCAAATTTGATGGATCCAAAGTTCATTAAGTTGATGATATGAGCGTCACAATTAGTTGCTCAATGCCATGCCCCATCATCTATATATTTCAAGAGTTTCATCATATGATAAAAATTTAAGCATAAATCGACCCGATTGGAGTTCAAATAAGTTAAATTTGAATCATGTTCATTGCATAAAGTAGAGGTAATCACTTGTATTCAAACAAGAATAGCAATTTTCGTAGAACTTTTTTTCCCCACGCTCAATTATTAGATCTTGTTAATTTTCCACAGGTTTTGAGTGTCATGAGAGTGGTGCATGCATGTGGTTGTATTTCCATATTGGGCCAAAGTTTTACTATCTGGTGTCTGTGTTTCTTCTGATCTAAGTTTATTGCGTCGATTCTCAAGAAAAACCATGTAGAACGCATTTTAGAGAAGAGTTTGATGGAATATATATAATATATAATACATATTGAGTTGTATGTGTGAATGAGCTTTACATGTGTGCGAAAGAAAATTGGAGAATGATGCGTTTGTCTCATATAGGACAATTAAAGTGGTATAAAAGAGCTTATATTGTATCATACTTTAAGGAAATGTAAGAATGATTAGTCAAGAGGCTCGGTGGAATGATGAGTTTGTCCCATATAGTGGTATAAAAGAGCTTATATTGTGTTATATACTTTAATGGTCAAGAGGCTCTCTCTCGCACGGCGTGTAAGGGTGCAAATCAAGAGTTTGAATTGGAAAAGGCTTGACTTGTATGCAAGCATACGAGCGCGGCTTCTCGTATGGATGTTATCAGATGTGCCAAGCTAGAAAGTTCAGGTACTATTTTCGTTCATCAGTGTGGTGATTTGTGCAATATCGCTATAGGTTTGTCCGTTGTATCCTCGAAAGAGTCGTGCGGTTAAATCATCGGAGGGGACGCTACAATTTTCCCATTGTATCTTCGAAACAGTCGTCCGGTTAAATCCCCGAAGCACATATCGTAGGGGATAAATATGTTTTAAGGATACTATACTTACTATACGCCTCGATTTAGTTTTGTTCTTATGATATACTTATCCAATTTACTGCTTTTTGTCGCTGCTTGCTGTTTGTTGTTTACACCCGAAAATGTCCTACTCAAAACCAAAACATGAATATCACTTTGGATTGTACGTTAATGGACATATTTTATAAATGAAATTACTTCTGTTTCCATACAAATTCTTGAAGTATATCATTTTGCGGTAATGCTTTCCAGATCAGGCTGCCAACTATCATAAGATGCAAGTGATAATCTCCCAGCAGACAGCCCACCTGTTGAAAGATCTGAATCCTCCCTATTCCTATAACCTCTTTTCTTCCCATAAAAATTCATCATCTCCTCTTTGGAAATATCGCTATTGCAGGATTTAAACTTCATCCCTGCACTCACTAACATTCCATTTTTTCCATTTTTGACCTCTAATCCATTCTTGCTGTTCCTAAACGACCAACAAAACGAGCCCGTTTCATCAATGTCAGTATTTTGATTGTTAGCAGGCTGGTTCCCTCCTTCAAGTATAAAAGGTGAACAATGGAGTTGAAGTTTCTTGACAGTATTAATGGGAACAACATAGTATTTTTTGCCAAGACTTAGCACGGTGTCTGGAGAAATTATGTCATATGGCTGCTGGAAGATTGTGGGGTGTGTGACACAGAATTTGGGGTTACGGTTGAGTAGCTCTGAAGCTAGAATTGGCCGGTCGTGTAGCTCCACATGACCGCCTGGATGAACTATCTTTACAAACATGTTCTTGCTGTTGTTACTACAAAACCATATGGAAATCGAACTCATGATTGTTTTTCTTTTTCGTTTCCTTAAAAGTATTGATGTTTATATGGGAGGGGTAAGGGTTTTGTGCAGGCTGTTTCTTTAGCATAAAGATTCGTACCAAGATTCTTATTCTTGGATTGTTTTTGTCTGTGGAACTTTGGTTTCGCAGAGAAAATGGTTTTGTTCTTCGTATTATTTGGTTGCAAGATAGAGACAGAAAGCATTTTTACGTTTTTTTTGTTACAGACAAAAGTTTGGGATTTGGAAGGTTTGATGATTCACATATTGCTTGCTGTCAATTGAAAAGAACTCGGAGACTAGAATATGCCGATTTACATCGACCAATAGCAGAAAAGGCATTCTAGATTATTCAGACATAAATTGGTGTTCCACTTTATGTAGCATGCATACAGATAAATGACTCATATTCTTTGAGAAAACGTAGATTTCAAGTGACCGAACATGTCATAGGCTTAGACCTTTCAAATTCACATGATATGAGAATTCAGGTTGTCCCTGTATGAGAAGTAGCACTGCAATTGGTTGAACTGTTTCTGGTTTCTGAATTACCGTGATCCTTAGGACTCGAGTAAACTTTCCTCGATTCATACCCCTACAGTTGGCAAAATAAGAGCCTTTCGGATAGGCGGCTTGACATTTTCTTTGCCAGCTGCAGGGTACAATGACAAAACAACAAAACTTGTATAGTTCTCATTAATCTGGTTTTCTGGCAAAAGGGTCTATGCAATCTAAGACTGAGAAATATGGAAACAAGCATTTGGTATAGAAATATTAACAGATGAGCAAAAATGGGAGATCATGTATATGAGCAGAATCTGTTGCTCCGAGGGATCCTCTGAGCTCGAGAGGCACAAGGGGATGAAAGAATGCAAAACATCAGTTTAACTCGGCTCTGGTTGTACAAATTACACATAGCACATCTATCGCTGCCACCTGATCAGGAAAATATATACCATCAAATCAGGTAAAAAAAACCTTTTTCGAAATACTTGTTTACAAGAGTGATTAGTATTTTGTTAAGGGACACACATGATACAAATGTTTCAAATCCATTGTGTTTCTGATGGCTCGATCGACAATATTTGGAAGCTTTGATCTATCCATAAGATGAGGCGTAGCCCAGGTAACTATAGATTGGCACTGTGCATCATCCAATCTTTCCACAGGACGTCTTCCCGACAAAAGCTCAAGAAGAACCACGCCAAACGCATAAACATCACTTTTGTCTGTAAGCTTACCTATAAATTGTTCAAGAATTTGTCATCGATAAATTAAGAACAGAATGGCTATTGTTTTTACAAGAAATAATAGTAGAAGGAGACGGTGTGATTCGACTATTTTAAACAGTACAACAATTAACAATCCAAGCATGATGTTTCGATCATGTGCTGGCCATTGTTGCTTCCAAGTTCCCGGAAAAAACAGAGCGGAATGTAATAAGCAATTTTTTGCGCAGACAAGTACAAGGAATAGTCTTTAGTCTTTACCATCTAGCAAGTACACGGGGACTAAATAACCCAAGGTTCCAGAAAACTTATGGTTGTTTGTGTTCGGTTTCCCTCCAGAGATTGCAAGGCCAAAATCAGAGAGCTTGAAACAAAATACTAATTGAATCAGCTAACTCATAAAATTGACGTAGAATCAAGGTTGTGCAAGAAAAGAGAACATTTCTTCTGTAAAATTACCCATTGAACTTGGAATCGAAAAGAATATTCGACGATTTCAGTTCTCTATGGATCACATGTGTGCTACAAACCACCTCATTTAAGTATTCTAATCCTCTGGTTAGTTATGAAAAGTGTTTGATAAGGCTCTGAAACCAATGATAAAAATAAAAATTTCACTAAAAAAAGGGGTAACTTGCAACATCAAGCGCAGCTTTCATTCTTAGATGCCAATTCAAAGTTGATCCACGATTACATTCTGAAGCGAATTCATTTATGTAAGAAATACAAAAATATCATTGGTCGATCTTGCGACATAACCAAAAATCATGAAAACAATGAAAGTTACCATGCATGTGGGATTCCAATGACCCGTTCTCCATCAATTCATAAACCAAGAACCGTGCTTTGCCATGAATACAATATCCTAAAAGAGAAACAAGGTTATGATGTTGTATTTTACTAAGCAATTCGACCTCATTCTGCAATTCTAAACAAAACCAAGCATGATTAACATATGTAAAACTAACATCAACATTTCCTAGCTACAATCAAAATCAGCCAAGCACTTCACCTCAACTTTTCTTTCAGCTTCCTGCCCACCAGCATATATTTTTTTCACAGATGCATGGATGTTCTCATAGAAAAGAGCTTTATACACACGACCGAATCCATCTTCCTCCTATAACATTACCTTCATCAAATTTTTTCTAGCAGATACTAGCGATTGGTACTCAATTGCAGCAATAGGACTACCCTTCTTTCCACCACTCTTTAAAGAAGAAAACTTATCCAAACTAGTACTTAATGACATCCCTTTTTAGCAGCATCTACATATGCAGAGTGGATAAATAACAAGAGCGAAATAAAAATTTATGCAAAATGGGAACATGATATCTTTTTCAAACAGATATAACTGAATTCAAATCACGTTTTGCATTACATTTCTTCAAAATTTTCAGTCTGCAGATCAAGAAACAAGACAGAAGCAGCAAAATTCCTCCCAGAAGTGTTGAAGCAACAACAAGAGCAATAAGCATTTTCTTGTTCAAGTCCTTGCTGTGCACTACGTTAACCTCCCCAACTTCAAAACAGAACAAAGTCAAAAGATACAATCAATTGAAAGTAATATCCCATTATTATTTCCCCAAACGACTTTCTTTTATAGCTAATCAATGGCAAAAGTAAACACAATCGAAGTACATGATTAATCCAATATCTGTGTAAACAATTTCAAGAACAACAAATCGGGACAAGCAATAAAAGACAGAAAACAACAAACTCACTGAAAAAATCGCAGTGCCCACCATTTCAAAAGTCACAACAACTGAACCAAATGCAGCAGACATTCTTGTGTTACCTGGAGGCGGCGCAATCAAATCAGAAGAACTCTTAAAAATGGGTTCTTCCTCCGTAGGAAGAACAAGGTCAGACACAGGGGGGATCTGCCCTCTCATCAAGGGGAGCCGAGAACAAATGGGAGCTAAGAAAACCCAAATGCTTGCAAGGATCAAAGACACAAGCTTCAAACCCATTCCCCCTCCTTCAAAATCTTACTTCTACTAAATCTTTTACCTTATCTGATACTAAAGGCAATCCAAATTTTGAATCTTTTAAGAATGTGATAAACTTTCTCAAGCATGTCTTATTTGCACCTCACTGTTATTTTTTCTGTTTGTTTAATCTTTCGCTTTCCACTAAATCCCAGTTCTTTTATTTCTTTAACGAAAGCCGACATGTGCTCTGCATATTTTAAACAAAATCATCAATTGATCATCCGAAAACTTTTCAAATTTGTCTACAATTTGATAGCCGCGAAATCAATTGATGATCTTGTTAAAAATATACACAACACATGGTACCGTGAACAAAATACAGTCAGGAAAAAAACATTTCCTTTTTAAATTTCATAAAAAGAACAAAGTGGCAGTGTTTCTTCTTCATGTTAAAATAAGCTATCTTTATGGAGCCACGATTCAAGAATCAAGAACAGTGTGGGCCAAAACGAGAAGACGGGAGGTAGGGTTCAGAGGGCATAGTTAAAATTTTCCATATCATTCTTTTTTTTTCAACATTTTTAGTAACTTAATCTTTGATTCATGCACAATTAATATACTGTTAAACCATTATTCGGACAATTTTATGATAGACCTCTTGCTCCCCCCG
Source organism: Primulina eburnea (assembly GCF_022965805.1). Taxonomy (NCBI): domain Eukaryota; kingdom Viridiplantae; phylum Streptophyta; class Magnoliopsida; order Lamiales; family Gesneriaceae; genus Primulina; species Primulina eburnea. The sequence continues at coordinate 31,875,611 of NC_133118.1, forward strand.
TTGTCCCGCATGTCGGAATACAATATTATACATTTTTAATATTATACATTTTTATCTGTGAGACGATCAAGTCTATCGATATTTACAATAAAAAAATAATACTCTCACATAAAAAATAATACATTTTTATAGTTTAATCAAATAAAATATCTTTTTCACAAAATATAAGTCGTGATTTTTGTCTATTTTGATATATTTGATCATATTCGTAAATACGTCGAGGCCACACAACATACCATGTCTCGCTTATTTGTTATTACGACTGTAAATATATTAAATATAAATTGATTCTTCTCACTACGTTATTCTTTGCCACCATCGCACAATTCCCATTTCTACTTTTCGCATCTCTCCAATCCAATCACCTTCCCCAACCCCCTACGGATCCCCGAAATGACCTGCGCCGACGAGGAGTGGGTGACGAACGCCATGACAGACGACTCCATGGTGGTGGAGCTCCTGGTACGCCTCCACTACGCATCTCCGCCGCTCCCTCTCCACCCAGCCGTCGTGCCACTGGAATGGAGCGTACGTCAACACATGTCAAAGCCTGTTTATCCCACCAACTTCCCGAAGAAGACATGTCACAGGGACAGCCCCACGACGGCCCTTTCATGGAGCGGAGCCACCTCTATCAGCGGGGGGTCCGGCGGCGGGTGTGAAGAGTCCAGCCGCCCATCTCTCCCTAAGCTATGCAACGCCAGAAGATCTGAGGTTTGTACTCGCAAACACTCCACACTATAAATACTCGTATTCTAATCCCAGCCCTCATATGTTCTTGATCCACCGGCCGTCGGCGAGTCAACGGCGGCGGGTCACATATTCTTCGTTATTCTACGACTTCTATCTTTCATGTTTTCTTCGTCAATCGTCAGTCGTCAGTTTTCATTCGATGAGTCTGCTCATTTATCATAATACCCCCGAAAAAATATGTATTTACCGCCCCGCCCAACCGCCACGCGTAAGGAGCAAGTCAGATTCAGCCATCTTACCCCCTTTCCGTCTCTCTTTTCAAATACGAGGATAGTCTCGTCAATTCACCTCCGACGCGACCAAAAAAAAAAATTGTCCTACAATTAAATTTCATGTTCATGGTCAGCACCATGTTTATATTTAAAAAAAATATTATCCTCGGTCATTAATTAATTTTATGTTCCAATCATATAATAATTTCGAGAAATCCATGTTTTTGGATTAATTATAAATGAGTAGGTCTCTTGTGAGACGGTCTCACGAATCTTTATCTGTGAGACAGATCAACTCTACCGATATTCACAATAAAAAATAATACTCTTAGCATAAAAATTAATATATTTTCATAGATGACTCAAATGAAATATATATCTCATAAAATATGACTCGTGAGACTGTTTCACACAAATTTTTGTCTTATAAAATTAAAAAGTGTTAATAGAAAAAAAAAAATCTTTGAAATCAAAGAATTTACGTGGGATTTATCATATGATCATTATCATAATCTAAGTGTTCAGTATGTCACATGTACTTTTTATGTCACACAATGTTTGCAAAAAATTACATGTGACTCTCCGTATAACCATTAGATTAAGACTTTGTGAGATAATATCGACCCAAACAAATCCTACTAAAAAAAAAAAAACTAATTAAATTAAATAATTTAGAAGTCATCTCCACGACTCCACCTTAAACTTATGGGAATTGTGTGAAATATATCGTTATCTATTGGGGATACGTGTGTTGTGATTGTCGTTTTCTTGCATCCAACAAATGCCATTTGTATATAATATGTGGTGAACACTTGGAGGCACCACAAAAACAAGCACAATTTTTTTGTCCTGAACTATATTTGATTCGTGAAAATACTGAAAATATGTCTTTGGGATTCTCCCAAATTAATAACACAAAAAGTTTGTGGATGCGGTTTTATTGGTTAATCTTGTGAGATTAATCTTTTATTTGGGTTATTCGTGAAAAATACTATTTTTTATACCAAAGTATTAATTATTGACAGACTTGACTCGTCTCACGGATAAATATATGTGAAATTGTCTCTCAATATATCTTTAAAATAAAAAATATATGAAATTGTTGAATAAAGAAGTGAGTTTTTTTTTTCACTTTTTGACTAGGTAAAATGTAATTCTTGGAGAGGACTCAAGTTGTCTGAACTTGGAGTATATTATTTGGATAACTTCTCATATCCTTTATTTTCAAAAGCTTTCTCTAATCCGTATCCATTTTACTATTTTTTTTTTATTTTCAAACACACACACATATAATAAATAATTACATAATTGTTCAATCGAAGGTAATTAATTCGATAAGTTTGAAATAAATTTTAGATTATATTTAATATCATGTATTATATTATTAAATTAGGTTGATAATAAGCGTTTGTAATAAATTATGTTACGTATTTTTTTAGTCGTGACTTTGTTCATTATTTTCATTTGGTATTTATTATAAATAGTAAAATTATAATGAAGTATTGAAAATAATAAAACAAATTCAAATATATTAAAAAGAGAAAAAAATTAACACTAAAATTAATTAAAAAATTCAAAGTAAAAAAATATGAAATGGACCAAAAAAATAACTTTTTGACAATTTTCGAGGATGACATTTTTATAATTTGTCATCCTCTTATTTGGTACTCTAAATATACTATATTGGAGGATCACTCTAGCACTCCCGGTCTCCCGATCTCCGGCTTATGCATGATGAAGTAAAAAGCTCTCCCACGAATTCGAGTTTCTGGGGAGAAGTGGTTTCTATAACTCTCTGTGTGTGTATAAAGTGGTTCGAAGTTATGAAGGACTATTTAATGGTTAGATCTAACTAAATATCTTCTTTCGAACACGTGCAACTTTTATGCAGTTCAAGTTTATTAATATGTGAGTAATTGAGGCTTTTTTTGTTGGATCAATTTATTTATATGGGCTTATATGCGAATAATTATGTGTTGTGGGTTGTCTATTAAGTTAAGCCCAAAATAAAGTGATCAATTAATGTTTCGGGTTATTGGGCTTTAATGTATCTAATGGGTTGTGGGCCTTTAATGTGTAGAGACATAAGTGTAATTTCTGTTTTTATGATGGGCTAAAACGGAAATATCAGAAGATATTATCTATAAATAAGGGTCATGGTCCCCAGATCTCGCGTTGTCACTTTAACTATTCTCTCCCCCATTAAGAAAATAGTTCTGAAGAGAAAACTAAGGGATTCTCTCAAGGAAAGAGCGCGTAGATCTGGAAGATCAAGACACGTTCTAAACAATTCAGAATTATGGCTTCAGGTACGCTTCCGCTTAAGTTTTCAGTCAAATTCTTAATGATTTAGCATGATGGATTCTGCGGTTTATGGGTTTTCCCCAACAAGTGGTATCAGAGCCATTCATGTTTGAATCATTGAGATTTGTTTAAAGTTTTTGGATACTTTTTGGATCCAGATCTGAAAATAAAATTTTGTTTAAAATTTTTTTGATATGGCTTCAGATCTGAAAAATATATTGATATGTTTTCAGATCTGAAAATATTTTGATACGGTTTCAGATCTGAAAAATATTTTGGTTTAGATCTGAAAATTTTTGTTCTATGGCTTCAGATCTGGAAAATATTTTGGTTGAAAATCAAATCTTTTAAAGTTTCAGTTTTGGTAAAAAGATTTGGTTGTAAATTTGAAAGATTTGGTATAAGATTTCGATTTTTCTTCCAGTTTTTCAAAAAAAAAAAAAAGGGAAAATCGAAAAGTCGGATATTTTTTTTTTCAAAAAAAAAAAAAAAAAGGTACGGTTCGGGTCGGGTTGTACGAAACTGGTCGGCCCGACCATATGGTTTCGGGTCGGGTCTTACGGACCCGGGTCGGCCCGACCCATACGGTGTTTGGGTCGGGCCGTACGGACCCGGGTCGGCCCGAGCCGTACGGATTCGGGTCGGTCGGCCCGTACGGAATTTCCGAAAAAAAAAAAAAATTTTTTTTTTTTTTGGTTTCAGGTTTATTCGGTTAAGGTTAAATTTTCATTAGTTCAAATAATGATAAGGTTATATGTATTTTTAAAATTGATTAATTGAAATAAAATGTCGCCAAAGTGACCTCTTTTATGGAAATTAAATTTATTTTGAAATACAAAAAAGATTTTGGGTATATGTGATTTATATGAATATTGATCGGCCCAAAGGAAGGTTAATATTTAATATAATCACATATGCAATTGTGGTGGTAAACATGTGATAGTTGTTCGGTTTTTCATGTGAATAATAAATCGGCCCAAAGGAAGGTTGTTATTTGACATGATAGTTACTATCAGTGTTTGACTGCTGCGCCAGGATATCACTTACAAGTTAATCTTTTGTCCAAAGATGAAACATTAATGGAGTGCTCGATATTCTGTTTATGGGGGTTTACATTATTTGAATTTATTGATTATTTTATTTGGATATTTGGTTGAGCATGTATGTTTTGTTTTTGTTCTCTGTTCAGATTTGACTCCTGCAAATATTCATTCCAACATAAATTCTATTCCTATGTTAAATGGCTCGAATTTTAAATCATGGCAAGAGAATTTGTTGATAGTTCTCGGAGTCATGGATTTAGACCTTGCGATAAGGATTGACTCTCCTCCCGTCATTACTGATAAGAGTACCTCTGATGAAAAGAGGGAGTTTGAAAGGTGGGAAAGATCAAATCGCATGTGTATGATGATCATGAAGAAGGCCATTCCGGAAACATTCAGGGGCACAATGTCTAGCGACATTGCTACAGCTAAGGCTTTCCTTCAAGACCTCGAAAAGAGGTTTGCTAAAAGTGAAAAGTCTGAAATTGGTACACTTTTGGCAAGCCTCATTTCAATGAGGTACAGAGGTAAGGGCAACATTAGGGAGTATATTATGGAAATGTCTCATCTTGCTTCAAGGTTAAAAGCACTGAAGCTTGACCTCTCTGAGGACTTGCTGGTGCATCTGGTTTTGATATCTCTTCCTCCTCAGTTTAACCAGTTCAAGGTGAGCTATAACTGTCAGAAAGAGACTTGGTCTCTGAATGAGCTCATCTCGCACTGTGTCCAGGAAGAGGAAAGGTTGAAGCAAGACAAGACAAAAAGTGCTCATTATGCCTCTACCTCGAAGGATAAAGGAAAGAAAAGGAAGGATAAGGTAGCTGCGGATACACAGCTTCCGAAGAAACAACAGAAGAATCCTAGTGATTCTCAAAGTTCTGGTTGTTTTTTCTGTGGCAGTGATAGGCATATGAAGAAGCAGTGCAGTAATTATCACGCTTGGCGTGCTAAGAAAGGTATGCTTCTGAATATGGTTTGTTCTGAGGTTAATTTAACTTCAGTGCCTAGACACACGTGGTGGATAGATTCTGGTGCAACAACTCACATCAGTGTGTCTATGCAGGGTTGCCTGGATTGCCGAAAACCAAATGATGCTGAAAGATTCATCTATGTTGGTGACGGCAACAAAGTTGAAGTTGAGGCAATAGGAAAATTTAGATTATTGTTAAAGACTGGAATATATTTGGATCTTTATGAAACATTTGTTGTGCCGTCTTTTAGACGGAATTTGATTTCCATTTCTGCACTGGACAAATTTGGTTATTCTTGTTCTTTTGGAAATGGAATATTCAGTTTGTTTCTCGATTCAAAATTGGTTGGTTCTGGTTCTTTATCAGGATACGATAATCTTTATTCTTTGGATGTTATTGCTTCATTTAATGAATCCCTGCAAACAAGTAGAGGCACTAAAAGAAAATTAACCAGTGAGAATTCAGCTGCGTTATGGCACAAAAGATTGGGTCATATATCTGAAAAGAGAATAAGGAGACTTGTGTCAGACGAAATTCTCGAACCTTTAGATTACACAGATTTTAATAATTGCGTTAATTGTATAAAGGGAAAACAAACCAACAAAAGGAGATTTGAAGCCAATAGGTGTTCAGGCGTCTTAGAACTTATACATACTGATATTTGTGGACCATTCCCTTCGGCTTCTTGGAATGGTCAACAGTATTTTATAACGTTCACAGACGATTTTTCAAGATATGGCTTCATTTATCTCATTCATGAAAAGGCACAGTCATTGGATGTGTTCAAAAACTATAAAGCTGAAGTTGAAAATCAACTTGGCTTAAAGATTAAAAGCGTTAGATCTGACCGTGGTGGTGAATACTATGGTAGATATGACGGTTCAGGTGAACAACGTCGAGGACCTTTTGCTAGATTCCTAGAGGAATGCGGTATCGTCCCACAGTACACTATGCCGGGTTCGCCCACTATGAATGGTGTTGCTGAAAGACGAAACAGAACGCTTAAGGACATGGTGAGGAGTATGATCAGTCATTCTACCTTACCAGAATCGCTCTGGGGAGAAGCACTAAAGACCGCAGCATATATCCTTAACAGGGTTCCAACTAAGGCAGCGACCAAAACCCCTTATGAACTTTGGACGGGTAAAAAGCCCAGTCTTAAGCATCTGCACGTTTGGGGATGTCCAGCTGAGGCAAGGCCTTACAAGCCTAATGAAAAGAAACTGGACTCAAGGACGGTTAGTTGTTATTTTATTGGATACTCTGAAAGATCCAGGGGGTACAAGTTTTATGATCCCACGAGTAAGTCGATTTTTGAGTCAGGAAATGCCAGGTTCTTTGAGGATGTTGAGTTTGCGGGGGGAGATAAAGTCAGGGATATTGTCTTTGAAGAGGAATATGTAAATATTCCCACAGGTGTCTTGGACATTGATCAGGATCATATTCCTCACTTTGACCAAGACACAATACATGAAGACAATATTAGAGATCCTCCCATTCCAGATGAACAAACTCAAGCACCTCCAGAACCTATGCCATTAAGGAGATCCACTAGAGAGCGGAGAAATGCAGTTCCGGACGATTACATTGTATTTCTTCAAGAACATGAGGCAGACATTGGATTGATGGAGGATGATCCTATTAACTTCCGTCAAGCCATGGATAGTTCTAACTCTCAAAAGTGGAATGATGCCATGAATGAGGAGATAAAGTCCATGAAGGACAATGACGTATGGGATCTTGTCCCATTGCCTAAAGGTACGAAGTCCATTGGTTGCAAATGGATATTTAAAACCAAGAGGGATTCGAAAGGCAATGTGGAAAGATATAAGGCTCGTTGTCGCTAAAGGCTTTACACAGAAAGAAGGCATTGATTATAAAGAGACTTTCTCTCCGGTTTCTTCGAAAGACTCTTTAAGGATTATAATGGCTTTGGTGGCGCATTTCGATCTTGAGCTTCATCAGATGGATGTAAAGACTGCGTTTCTAAATGGTGACATTGATGAAACGATTTATATGGTGCAGCCAGAAAATTTTGTGTCCAAAGACACAAATAATATGGTTTGCAAATTAAAGAAATCCATCTATGGGCTCAAGCAGGCATCGCGACAATGGTATTTCAAATTTCATCAAGTGATCATCTCGTTTGGCTTTGAGATGAATTTGGTCGATGATTGTGTGTACCATAAGTTCAGTGGGAGTAAACATATTTTTCTGGTTTTATATGTTGATGACATTCTGCTCGCTAGCAACAATATAGAGTTGTTGCATGAAACCAAGAGATTTCTATCAAAGAATTTTGAGATGAAAGATCTTGGTGATGCATCTTTTGTACTGGGTATTCAGATACATCGGGATCGTTCTCGGGGTATTCTTGGATTATCTCAGAAAGGCTATATCGAGAAAGTTCTCAAGCGATACGGGATGCAAGATTGTAAACCAACGGATACCCCTGTGGCTAAGGGAGACAAATTTAGTCTCAAACAATGCCCAAAGAATGATTTTGAGGAAAAAGAAATGCAGAAGGTTCCCTATGCATCTGCAGTTGGGAGTCTGATGTATGCTCAGGTTTGTACACTGTCCAGATATTGCGTACGTGACAGGAATGTTGGGACGATATTTAAGTAATCCAGGAGTGGAACATTGGAAAGCAGTCAAAAGAGTTTTACGGTACCTTCAGAGAACAAAAGATTACATGCTCATATATCGGAGGTTGGATCAGCTTGAGATCATTGGGTATACTGACTCCGATTTTGCTGGATGCCAAGATAGTATGAAATCTACGTCGGGCTACATCTATCTCCTTGCTGGAGGTGCCATTTCCTGGAAGAGTGCTAAACAGTCACTTATAGCCTCTTCCACCATGGCAGCTGAGTTTGTAGCATGTTATGAGGCATCTAATAACGGAATATGGCTGCAAAATTTTGTCACGGGACTGCGCATTGTTGATGGCATTGAAAAGCCACTAAGATTATATTGTGACAATAAATCAGCAGTTATGTATTCCAATAACAACAGGAGCTCGACGAAGTCAAAACATATTGACATCAAGTTTCTGGTTGTTAAAGAAAGAATTCAAAGTGGAAAGTTGTCTATTGAGCATATCGGTACAAACTCCATGGTTGCGGATCCGCTTACTAAGGGACTACCACCCAAACAGTTTCATGAGCACACTGCTAGTATGGGTGTTATGTCAATTGAGGAAATTCAGTTTTAGTGGGAGTTTGTTATTTTAAATGCTTTTTTCAGTTGTAGACATCTTCAGTTACAGTCATGTAAATTTATTTTCTGCAGAAATAAATTTCAAGTTAAGTCACACTCTGATTATGATTTAAAGTTTGATCTCAATAAGGTTAAAGGGAGGACCAGTTGGAAATAGGCATGTTACGGTCACATTGCATGAAATTTCCATGCTACACATCCACTTCATGATCCATGTCATTCAGTTGTGTTGGCATATGTGACCATTGAAGGGTCGAGTTACCTTGAGTGTAGCGAAGACTGCTTTGATCCTATGTTGATGTGATTGATGGACCGGATTGGTTATAGATACATTTCGGAATGACAACAATTTTGAGCTCATAAGGTTATTTTCACAAACATAATTATAAAGTTGCACATATAGCCCAAGTGGGAGATTGTTGGATCAATTTATTTATATGGGCTTATATGCGAATAATTATGTGTTGTGGGTTGTCTATTAAGTTAAGCCCAAAATAAAGTGATCAATTAATGTTTCGGGTTATTGGGCTTTAATGTATCTAATGGGTTGTGGGCCTTTAATGTGTAGAGACATAAGTGTAATTTCTGTTTTTATGATGGGCTAAAACGGAAATATCAGAAGATATTATCTATAAATAAGGGTCATGGTCCCCAGATCTCGCGTTGTCACTTTCACTATTCTCTCCCCCATTAAGAAAATAGTTCTGAAGAGAAAACTAAAGGATTCTCTCAAGGAAAGAGCGCGTAGATCTGGAAGATCAAGACACGTTCTAAACAATTCAGAATTATGGCTTTAGGTACGCTTCCGCTTAAGTTTTCAGTCAAATTCTTAATGATTTAGCATGATGGATTCTGCGGTTTATGGGTTTTCCCCAACATTTTTATGATATGATAATTTAGTGCGATGTTACATGGAGGGATTATGATATCCCATCATGTAAAGTGTGTGATATTTGGTGCAAAATGTGTGAGAAATTGAATGGTTTGGATGCAGTTGAAGTGGATGGGACCATTTCAACTTATTTGTTGAAACTTGACAGCATATTTCTTAATCATATTCTTCAACTAACAAGTAGGTGCCTTGTATATCTTCCTTTCATGTCCTGTTCTGAGTATAGAACAGATAAAACGTCGTCAATCTATGAATCTGTCGTGCCAAACAAAGGGTAGGGAAGTTGATTTTCGAGTGTTCAAAGCTTTAGCCATCACTGCAGATGATCTCAGTGTAAATTTTCTTGGATTTACGTGACAAGCTAAACATTGAGTTGTGTGGTTTAGATACCTCTTCGTCGACCGTCGGTTCCAGGCTCTTGTCATGTTTTTTATCAGTTCGTTGTTGTTTTCTATTGATACTTCAACAAAGTTATAGAATATGTTGGATTTTAATTGTTCGATGCAAGAACATATGTGTTGATGATTAATGTGTTCGGTTTCTGATTTTCGCAGGTTAATATTAGTAGTCAGAAGGCAAGCTCCAAGAGGTCAAGAAAGAAGAAGGTACGATACATCATTCTGTTTCCTTTTACGCATATATATATCGGTCCAAGGTCCAAAGACACGTCCCATGTTTGGCCTCAGTTTGATCATTTCTGCGTATTGTGCGAAATAGTTGACAGCGATTGCTGATTACGCCGAGTCGTCCTACTTTGCAGACTTGTGTTAACCCCCGGGACGTCATAATTTTTGTTAATGAAAGTCGCATTCATCTGTGTAACTGCTGTTCTTCCTTTGCTGCTTGTGCATCTCCAGAACTTTGCTGAACTGAAGGAAGAAGAAAACACGCTAATTAAGGAAAGAAGAGATCTTAAAAGGGTATTCTACTTCTTCATCTAATGCCTTTTTTCCCAGATCATATTTACATTCACGACCTTAAATAAAACCCTTTCGCGTTGCAGGAAGTAGCTGCCTTACGCGTGAATCTGGAGAATCAAAGGTCTGTGAACGAAAGATTGAAGAGAACGAAGGTGAAGTGCCGCAATTTTCTCAACCCATTTTTCTTTTGTTCGTGTTTTGACACCTGAATTTTCCGTAACACAAGACGCCATCTGTAAAAACACTCGTACTAAATTTGCAGCTTGAGTTGCCACCACTTCAAGAAAGAGAGCTAACATCTCTACCTGTTCTTCCCGATCTAAATATCCCGTTCGAAGAAGTTCCGAACTCTCATGTGGTTTGTGGAGCCAGCTAGCCAGGCGATCGAGGCGTTAACTAAATATCACCAAATATAGTAAATGACACTACACTACGTATGCACATGGTTAGATTTAGGGATCGTGACTCATTAGATGCAGCCATACTTGTTCAAGTCTAGCACTTCGAGTGTATTATTTTTATGGGAATATTTTATAACTTTTTTTTTTTTTTGAGATTTTAGATGAATAAATGTTTGTTCTTCATATTAGATACTATTTTTTCATGTTTTTTTTTTCGCGAAGTTTTTTTGGCAAAAACTTGTGTAAGACAATCTCACGGGTCGTATTTTGTAAGACAAATCTATTATTTGGGTCATTCATTAAAAAATATTACTTTTTATGCTAAGAGTATTATTTTTTATTATGAATATCGGTAAGGTTGATCTGTCTTACAAATAAATATTCGTGAAATCGTCTCACAAGAGACTTGTTTTTTTTTTTTTTTTGGTCATATGGTATCTCTTTCATATGTGACTATTTGATGTGATTGATAAAATAAATATGGATTGTTTAACCAACAATAAACTCACGAGTCACACTATATAATAAAAAGTTGCAAGTATATAATATTTATTTTATATTTATCAATTTTTTATTACTATATTAAATGTTATATATTTCATTATCACATCTTACAAATCAGGTAATCAGTTTCAGCTGGACTAGCTCAAGTTTGGCCATCTAACATATAAAAGGTGGGACTTAGTCTATATAATTGTTTGATTGATGAGTTGAATTTGGATTCTAATGTTTGACATGATTAAAATATTAGTCGAGCTCGAGCTTTAATAGAACCAATTCATTTAATGTATGAGCTAAGTAAGATGTGTTTAATATTCGATTGAAAACTTTATTTGTCTAAAACCAACAAGTAACAAATTTAGAGTGTGAATTTCTTAAATATTCTATTTAATGCCAAATTTAAATTTTTTTATGATGAAATCTTGATGTACCAACAATAGAATTACTGAGTATACTGATTTCAATCGGAAGTAGAGGGATGTTCAAGTTTAATTATCGTATCAGAAAAGATAAATATTCAACTTTATATGTACGCATAAAATATACTCCTATGAGTGGAAAAAGGTATTTGCACATAATACTATATAGTAAATTCTCATTTTACAAGAAAAACAGATTAGTGTTTTAATCTTTTTTTTTCCAATTTTAATGTTTTGACGTATCATTGATGTGACATCGATGTAATAATAAAGAGTGAGTCTCATGTGAGACCGTCTCACGGATCATAATCTGTGAGACGGGTCAACCCTACCCATATTCACAATAAAAAGTAATATTCTTAGCATAAAAAGTAATACTTTTTATGAGTGACTCAAATAAAAGATCTGTCTCACAAATAATACCCGTGAGACCGTCTCACATAAGTTTTTGCCAACAATAAAACATCGTTGATACATATAGTACTATAATGAACCTTATCCTTAATGAAAATAAAATTAAAATAGCAAAAAATTAAAAGACACTTAATTATTACATAAATTCGAAAACATAAAAAATCAAAATTACAAAAAAAAAAAGATATGATTGATTTTAAATAATCCAATCCAATGTTTGGTTCAATTTTGAGTACTGATTTTTCACATGTATAAAATCATAATATTTATTCTACTGTCATTATAAAATTATCCCTGTATTTATCTTTTATTTATATTTATTAATTATTATCTAATTCTATCTTCATATTTGTCTCATCAACCCAACTAAATCCATTAAATATTTAATTAAATATATACTTTGATTTAAATGGGAAGACACGATATGTGAGCGGAGCATCATATCGTAACAGCTATTTCTGCAATACTGCAAAGCTTGATTGCATTATGCATGAAACTAATCAATCACTCGTTAATGTATATTATCACTTTCTCTGTACTGTATGTAATCTTCGTATCGTTTCCACTTCAGATGAATGTGGTACACAGTACTACATAATATTATCCCCACCTCCGGCCCCGGGCCCCCGCCAGCAGCCCGCTTTTCGTGGGAGGCTCGAGTCTTTTGCGCGGTTCCCATCTTCTGATATTCCCACAAAATCTTGGATTTGGTTCTGACTCGAAAAGTTGAAAACCACCCTCAGTAACCCCTTATGGCTTTAATCTTTCAAACCGAGTTGAGTATATTTTCATCAGTTTCCGAATATCTGGTGGAGGAATTCTTGATTTTCTTCGCAAAGAAAATTATATCTAGCTAGTCGTAGTGTTCTTGATTCTTGGATTATCCAAGGTAGTTTGATTATTTCCCAATATAACTAGTGAAATCTGATGCATAGATAATTTTATCAAGGTAAAGTCGGTTTCACCATCTGCATAGCATATAAAACGGATCCGATAACATTATATATGGAGATGCGCGAGGCGATATCAAAAGTTGATCCATGGTAGCTTTAATTCATGTAAGACAGAGGAAACTGAAATATAATCGATAACCAGCTTTACTTGTCAATATATTACCCAATTACAGACCACGGCCTCAAAGATTTATCCATGTCAAATGCACCAATACGAGCAAAAAAGGCCGTGAAATCAAACCCTAAACGATCAAAACCCCAGAATATGTCAAAAGAAAAAACATTCATCCAGCAAACAGTGACCTAGAGCAATGATTTACAAGTTTATAATGCTATGCCATCAACGAAGAAGCCCTCGTTGCCTCACTGAAGCCTCCATTGAACTTCAAACCAAGTTCCAAGTTTACAACCCTCCTGCTCTCGGCCGCAGAATTTGAGCTAAAAAGTTGTGCAGCAGAAGTTACAACACAACACTTCCTGCTCACACTTTGCACTTTACCAGATTTTGCATTAGCCCTCAACTTTTTTGCCTCAAAAGACGGTGAATTAGAACAAGAATTAAGAGGGAGAGGTAAAACGGGAGGTATCTGGAAGTTAGTCCGGGCTTTGGAACCCCTCAACCGCCTAGCCGCCGCATCGTAGGCGCGCGCAGCCTCCTCAGCCGTGTCGAAGGTGCCGAGCCAGTGGCGGCAACGCCCTATACGGTCGCGAATCTCCGCCGACCACCTCCCCCACGGCCTCTTCCTCACACCCCTATAATTTTTCTTCACCCCAACTCCATGATCATCCTCTTTCATCATCCCATTATCATGAACAACAGAAATGTTCTGAAGAAACTTCTCTTCGCTGCTGTTGCAAAAACTATACTGATTCACGTCAGCGCTGCGGCTTCCAAAGAGAACATGCTCCCCGACAACAGCTCCAATCCCTTCAAGAACTGTATGGTTCTGATCATCAGGATCCCTTCGATTCTCCTCGTCAGAAACCGAAGAAGAGTAACAAGGTGAAAACCCACCTGAAACACGACTCCTGCTTGAATCATCAGCCACCTTAGGGACTGGAACCGGAGAGAATGATGAGAAACAAGGTTGAAAAACAGGTTCAGAATCGAAGTTATTCCACTGTCGCGGCATTTGAAGTGGGTCAAATATTTCCAGTTCAGGGAAGAAAGTGACGTTTCGCAACATTAAGAAATTGTTGGTGTTCATAACGATGGTTCAGTTCTTGGCATGGGGAGAGAAACAGGCGGAAAATAAATACTCATGAATTCAACTCGCAGTTCCCTAATTTATAGTCAGTGGAAATGATTGATTATGTTTTCATTCGGGCAAATAAATTTGGATTCATTTCCGATCAGGACCTCAATTTTTCTGGGGTTTTCATTTTGATTCATATATAATGGTGGCAAAAATTTGCGTGAGACGATGTCACGGGTCGTATTTTGTGAAACGGATCTCTTATTTAGGTCATCTATGAAAAAATATTATTTTTTATGCTAAGAGTATTATTTTTAATTGTAAATATGGTAGGGTTGATTCGTCTCACAGATAAACATTCGTGAGACCGTCTCACAAAAAACCTACTCTATAATGTTATCTTGATTATTAGTAGTAAAAGAGAGCATACTATTCCATTCATCTCATGGTTTTTCGAGTTAATCTATCCCCCAGAGGATTAGATTACGTTGAAATGTTCTCATATTTAAATAGAAATTGACATCATGTGTAATCAACATTATTTTTCTTGTTCTTTATATGTATTTTGTGAAAATTTTCGAGTATTTTTCTTTTATTTATTAATATTTCAATATTGAAATTTCATTTTGTAGCAAGTAATACTAATATTTCAATATCTTACATAAGAATTTTCAAAAATTTAGATGAATAATGATATGGTTTGGTTTACCAAATTTGAGTGCATATATTCAAATCCAAGTTGTTTGCATTAATTAAATATCATTTCTTGACATATAATTTCCCCACCCCATTAAATTAGTTAGTTGAGGAATAATATATAATTTTTAATTCGAAAATCTAGCCGAAGATATTGGTGTCAATTTGGACAAGACCACATTTACTTACAGACTTTTGTCCTTTGCTTGGCAGACGGGATATACTGTCCTCTCGCCTCTCTTTTTTCCTTAGGATGACGTCATCATCTCCCTTTTCCCAAATCACATTTGCCTCCAAACCCACGTAATCAACGTACAACAACTGTTGTTAATTACTTTTTTAAGGGATAAAATAAAAGAAAAGTCATAAGATTACTTAAATGCAAACATAATTAGATTTCTTACACTTGAATAATGTTTATAAAATATTGTCGGTATTTTGTGTGACGGATTTCTTGTTTTAGTAATATATAAAAAATATTATTTTTTATGCTAGTATTAATTTTTATTGTGAATATCAGTCAGATTGACTCGTCTCACTGATAAAGATTCGTGAGACCGTCACAAGAGACTTACTCTATTTATTTTACATGTCCCAATAAATGCACACCTACAATTGATATTAAATGTATATTACAATTCACATAATTCTTTTACGTATAAATTTTATGAGACGAATATCTGATTCGATTAATAAAAAATATTAGTTTTATTTAAAGATTTTATATTTAATCATAAACATGAATCATATCGATTGATCTCACAAATATTAATCTGAAAATTCGTATCAGAAGAGGTTTATTCACTAGAATTAAGTTTCTATCATTTTCGGTGTCAAAAGTAAACGAATGTTATTACACGATAAAATAAATTTAAGATGGAATCAAGAACAGATCGAATCAACTTCGACCATGGCCAAGTTGACCGAGGTTATCCCCTCTGTCCAACTTTTTCTTTATGGGTATTTAATATTATTCGGTGAAATTACATGTTCCTCTTATAATTTGAAAAAAAAAACTTATTTTTTATTTTGCTGACAATAAATTTATTATCTTATTACATTAATTTATATTTTATAATTTGAAATCGATCGGATATGTCAATAACGTCTAACGTTATATCAATAATTTTCGTTGACACACCACGATTCTTTTGGAAAATATTTAAATTTAAAAACAAATATAAACGAAAAAAATCTAAATCCTACGGAAAATATAATTTTTTTAATACTTTTATAATGTATTACGACAAAAACTTGTGTCAAACGGTCTTACGAGTCTTATTTGTAAGACTGATTTCTTATTTGAGTTATCAATGAAAATTATTACTTTTTATGCTAAGAGTATTATTTTATATTGTGAAAATGGATAGGGTTGACTCGTCTCACTGATTAAGATTCTTGAGACGGTCTCAAATGATATCCATTCATATATTATTATATGAAAATAAAATTAAGGAGGCTTGTGGCCATTAGATTACGTGACTTGTAAGAATGAGTGTTGCTATCAAATGGAAAAGATAGTTTTGACTGATGGCCATGATTACCCCATTTAAACAGTGATGACTTTACGTGCATGGATTTAACCCCCTACAAATCCGCAGGGTAAAATAGGGTTTTCTGAGGATATGACAATATTAGGGTTTGGGATTGAGTAAAATACAGATTTAGCTGCATGGGAAAATGAAGGGATTTTATAAATCACATCAATCAAGTACTTCAAATATATTATATAAATTTTTAGTTTTTTTTACGAAAAACTAATTTTTTGTCTTATTAAAATGATAAAAGAAAATTAAAAATAAATCTGTAATCTATTTTTATTTTAAAACATATATTATTATAGCAAAATAATTGAAGTGATGTTTATGTATATTGAAATCGTGTAGTCATTGCGACTAGGTCTGTAGTTGAGTGATCTCACCTCGTTGGACTAGCAGACTCCCCTCTTTGATTCGATCTCCCTTCACGCGTGTGCTTTAATAAAAAAAATCGTGTAGCTATTGTTAGGATATAATAATATGATACGTATTTTTAAAAAAAATATTTCCAGGTTTTTTTTTTGTTAGAGTAAAATTTGGGACATTTTAACAGTAATGATGATTTGTGGTAATGTAAGCTTTTAGAGGTCTTATAGATGTTGGCCTTTGCTTGTGGTAGTTGGGAACCTCTTAGGATATAAACATAAGAGATGTTTCGTTCCAAAAAATTATTAATTAAGAGGAGTAAATTTTTAAAATTTATAAGATATTTTTATGAATTTAATATATTGATAAGAGATATTTGTGATATTTTCGATCGACTGAAAAGTCGAAGTATGCGGCAGCCTATTCTACATTATTTACGCACACATTCCAGTATTCAGTTGATGTATCATGCACTTTAATCTAGTCTATTATTTTTTTATCGACGCTGATTCAATAATAGCTCATTTTAGATCATCTATTTTGCTACACATGCTCTCAGCGAGAGTACCAATATTATGTTATAAACCTACGAAGATACTATCCTAAAAGATTTGTCTATTGGGTATTTTAACATTCTAGAATTTATAAATAACTTTTTATTATTTAAATATATCGATGTGAGACATTTGTAATATTTTCGAACCCTTCAGGAGCCTGTTCTACAAGCAGCCCACTCTAGATTGTTTTTACTCACCTTCAGTATTCAGTACATGCATCATACATTTTAATTCAGCCTATAATTTTTTGTATCACACTAATATGACGGTATCTATTTTCTAAGTCACTTCTTCTGTTATGTAGACTCTTGACGAGAGCAAAAATATAATATTATAAATTCAAGAAGTGTTTCAATAAAAAAGACTGACATATTGGATAATACAATATTCTTGAGTTTATAAGATATGATTTAATATATCGGTTTGAATATTTGTGACAAAACCCAAACCTTAATTTCTATTAAAAATTAATTAATGAAAAATAAAAATAAAAATTATTATATTAATAAATATTCTTTTGAGAAGTGAATCAAGAGTTGATCAAGTTAAAGATTTCTCGACCACAACTACAAGTTAGCTTTTGTCCAAACAAAAACTACAAGTTTCCCTTTATTGATCTGTGTTATGTGGTCTGTTTGGGAAACATTCCCAATGTGGCAATGTCAAATGAAACCTCCCAACTCTCAATATTTTAAGCAACTTTTGCAAAGGAACAAAAGGGAATGTCGGACCAAATAAAACTCATGCATGTATCGCATCGGGAAGGGTGGCTTTCCATTGTTTTCTTGAAGAAGGGATTTCGATAAACCTTGGAAAAAACAAAGGGAAAAAAAAAAGAGGAGTTTCCCAAGAAAAACAAAGCACTCTTTGGACTGAGAGATAAGGGAAATGGGGTATTGTGACTTTGGGCTTAGAGAAAGAGAGATGAAAAAAGAAATGAAAGTGTAGTATGTTTAGGTGCACAAATAAATAAACAGGAAATTGTCCTTCAGTCTTCAGTCGTCGATTTTTTTGTGTTCAGTCTCTGAGTATTTTTTAGTACCACATTTCCACATAAAGTGTACCACATTTGTATGACATAGTACCACAATTTTGTGGGTAGAAAGTAAACCCAAAAAAATGTTTTGATAGAGGATTTTTCACCAACTTCTTCAATAATAAAATGTCAGGATCTATGCAAATTTGGTAGCTAGTGTGTGCAAATTGAATGTGTCAGTTGACTTATTCATTTAATTAATATGTAAATCTAACATTTTTATATTTTATGGTTGGATCTGTCGAAGATAAGTTTCATGATTTATTTTAATATACTTAATTGACTTTTGTTTAATTATTTTTTTAAAAAAAAAAACAGCAGCAATGTCTATCTACAAGATGTAATCTATGTTTTGAAAAGAAAATAACGTTAGATTCATTTAAGAAAATAATGGTAAGGATTTCAAGAAAAAAATTATTTTATTAAAACATATTGATTTATCATTTTAGTTTGGTATATTTTTATTGTATAAATTTTTAAGTTAATAATATAAATTAGAGTTTCCCTAAGAATGTAAAATAATATTTATACTAATAAAACAAATATTAATTATGTAACAATTTTATAACTATATGATAATCAATAGACAATAATACCCCAATGGTACAACAAAAAATAAATTTCAACACATGGTTCAAATTTTGTTAGGGTGGGAAAAATTACTACTAAATTCAATCCCAACATTTCTTGAGTTTAAAGTTTTTTAAAAAAAAAATGTACCAAGAGCTTTCACCTTTCAATATGATCCAAGAATTGCCTGAAGTTCATCAGGTTATCGGTTGTGATCTCTTGCTGGATTATTGTATCATTTGATTGTGCCAAAATATGAGGAAACATCATCTGAAATAATGTTAGAAATCGAGAAGCAACAAACAGGAGAAGGTGGCCAGAAGAATCTCTGGAAAACTATTTCGAAATTGAAGACTTATATGCCCCGTGAGATTGATTAAAAGTACTACTATTACTAGTTTTTTTTATAATATTTATCGACTGAAAACACATAAAGCAACCCGTCGGAGAATGCTATTTCTGATCGATTGAATTCATTTCCAAAAATAATGTTCGATCCATGTCGTTATATATATATATATATATATATATATATATATATATATATAAGGAAAAAAATATATACTATTACTGTTTGCTGGGTGCTGGCAAGGGAGGGAACCAACAAAAGAACATTAAGGGAAGTGCAAAATCTTTGCCCTGCTTCTGCTGTTTTGAAGATGATGATTTGGTTTCCTATTGTTCTTCAGTCACTTGTCACTCACTGCTCAAGGTTCTTTGCTTTTGCTTATTGTTAGGTTTATTTTGTCCGACAGATATCGAAAATAATAAAAATATCATAATAAGATGTAAAACAAAGAATTTGTGTTTTATCAGAATTAAGTGTTGTTCCAGATGTTACAACATATGAGACAACATGCAGCGGAATATTATATTTTGTAACACAAATTCACTTTAAATAAATAGATGGACAAGATTAAATATGCACAAGTATAAATACTTGTGCGGTGCCTTATGACAAAAATTAATCACTAGAAAACCACAATGTTTATACAAAAACCTATCACTAGTGATTGTATCAAAAATCAATTTCCTCAACAAGTTGAGAAAACAAATGCTTTCTAAAACAAATAACCAGAATAAAAACTTAATCAAGAAAGCTAAAAACGTGATACCAAAAGCGAATCCACGAAAACTGTCTTCAGCCAACTTCTTCACAGATGTTGTCTGCAGATGTTCCAAACATTGACGGCAACACCTGGTGTCTGCACTCTTCAAAACAGCACGTCCCTCGAAGGATTATTTCTCTGACTTTTTCACGGCGTGCACAAGTGCGTGTAAGTGTAGATGATTGAGAGAGGAGAGCACCACGAAAATCTCCCACGAAAAACTCCAAGAACCTCACACGAAAACTTTCCCACAAAAAAAACTCCTCCACTAAAACTCTATGTATTTCTCTTAGTCTCTCTCTCTACAATCTTCTCTCTATTCACCCTCAATCACCTCACGTTGATCACCTCTTGTGTATAGCTTTCATCTCTCTTAGAGTTTATCTTCCATAAAGAAATCTATAAGATATGGTAAACAATAATCCTATTAGAAACAAATCAATAATAACATATCATGTAAATCATTATCATAAATATTATATCTAGAAGATATTTATCACAAAGATAATATCTAGAAAAGTAAAACAAAATATTCCACATAATCTTATCAATATTAAATTTAAGGAAGAAATTATATCTGTAACGAACCGTATTCTACACTACTTAAAATTTGCAGAAGAATTAAAAATTTTCTTAAATAAAAACATTCATACGGTCGTCACTCAACATTCATAAAAATAAATCTCACCATCATCCGTCACCAATAAAATTTTGCTAAAATAAACTGTCTTAAAACGTCTCACGTTCAAATCAAAACATCAGAGTATTTTAAAAATTTGCATCAACATAAACTTGCGGTCCTCGGGTTTAGCCTGCCACTCAGCCCAAGCCTGCCCCTTGGTCATCACCTCCTGTCTCCTCAACATAGTCACCTACATCGATCAAGTCTAGTGAGTCTAAAGACTCAACACGTATAAACTGGAAATAACGAGTAATACGTAATAAAACCACATGCAACTTGAAAATATGACATACATACTTGGAACTTGAACTTGCATAATAAACTTGAACATACGTACATACATACTTCGACGTGCCATAACTTAAACTTTTCATAAACATGCTGCATACTTGAACATACTTTAACATACATAACTTCATCATTTTGCGTAGAGGATGTTTCAAAGCGAGTGACCCGTAACATAAATGAGCCTGATCAGACTATACCACAGTACTGGGCTGACAGGGACGTATCCGCTGCCGCATACATAAGATCCCTGTTCATGATTTAACAGGCCAGTTGATCCACGTTCATAATTTAACGCTTCACAACCACGATCTAACCCGTTCATAATTTCACGGGCGGATTGGTCCCCGTTCATAATTTAACGCTTTCCAATCCTAACATAATTTGGTCACAAGACATTTAGCATACCTCAAAAACTAAAAAAAAATGTTTTCTTGCACGTCAACATACTTACTTGGCGTTGAGGGATTCGTTGGACTTCGACTGGGGCCGTTGCTGCTACTTACTAACGTGAATTTCATACTTAACTTGCATTACTTAGACGTAGAAAACTCATGCTTACTCTCAAGCTCAATCAGACCTTAGGACCTTCTACAATTTCCCACGACACGCCCTTAATAATCTTTGTACTAACCCATAACATCTAACTTAAAATGAACTTACAAATATTTCCCAAAAACAAGGGTACACGGACCCCGTGTTTGGGTCCGGGAGAGGGTCCGTGTACATACTGCCTAGAGTGTGTCGGGAAACGGAAGGGGCACGGACCCCGTGCTCGGGTCCGGATGGGGGTCCGTGTAGACTCTGGAAGAAGACATTGAAAGGAAGCAAAGGCACGGACCCCGTGTCAGGGTCCGGGTAAGGGTCCGTGTAGATACTGGAAAAAGACACTAAGTGAAACCCAAAGGCACGGACCCCGTGCCCTCATCCGTGTAAGGGTCCGTGCTGTCTCGCAAAATTGACACTGAAGGAATAACAAAGGCACGGACCCCGTGCCCGGGTCCGTGTTTGGGTCCGTGTTCGCTCGTTGCTTCGAAACCTGCGAGAAAACTTATGCACCTGCCTAATCTCCTAATTGCACATCAATGGAACGAAATTTACCATCTTAGGACTCTTCTTAGAACACCATAACATTGCATCAAAACTTATACAAACACCTCACAATACGACGTCCACTATACTACACAACGCAACACAAATTATGCAATTAACCTCAATCCCTTTCCTACAACTTTAAACTCATTCAAACGCCTAACAACTTGCATCAAAATCTTAAAAATACACCAAACCTCAAAACTAGCATGCTTATACGCAGCAACGATCGCCCGTCAGTTTCCAACGAAGCCTGCAACACTGAAACTTCAAGAATTATCAAAATCATAACTTTTCTGAAACGCAGTTTGAGCAGTCCCACGAAAAATGCCATAACTCACTCAATATTTGTCCAAAAATTTCGAATCATATATCAAATCGAAGGTATCGAAAAGTTACACGTTTTTGCCGTTGAAAGTTTTCCCAAAATATGAACAGAAAAATCGCAGCTTTGACATGAACAGTAAAAAACGAGTTTTAGATCTAAAAATTTTCCTTCGAAGTTGATCCGATTCATGATCCGCTCAAACTACTATCATCATACATAACTTTTACGCATAAAAATCGACACACGCATAATATGACTTGATCGACACAGCAAGAACAGAGTATACGTGCCTTTTTGATGATAACGTTACCGAAAGACGACACCGAAGCGGAGATAGGAGCGAGGTTGATCCGGGACGAACGTGGCACCGTTACTCTTGAATAAAACTGACCGAAATCTTGCTGGAATTTGAAGGGAAGGGGGCGGCTACTCTAGGGGAATAAGAACCCTAATCTTTCTCTCAAAAAAAATAATAAAACTTGAATGAATTGTTGTGTGTGTGTTTAGGCGTGTATTACTGTGTGTAAAAGTGTGTTTGTGTGTGTGAGGCGTGTGTTTTAATTAATTAAAAGACTAACTTTTGGTTTACTAAAATAATTGTCTACTAATTAAAGCACTAACTCACACTCAACTTTTTAAATAAAACTCTATAATTAAAATATAACACACCATATTAGACTTTAAAAGTTCTAAAATCAAAAACTCACAAAATAATTAAATTTAGGATTCAAAAATGCTAACACTCACTAAATTATTTAAAATGCCCCCAAACTCAACTTAAAATAAAATACCATATCTAAAATTGCCAAAAATCGTCACCGGGTCTTTTCCTCAATCCCGCCTCGAATGATCGCCTGAAACATGAGACTCGAAAGACATTTTAACGTGCATCACATAAACATAAATAATTTAAAACAATGCATTTAAATAAATCATGCATCGCCAAAACTCATTTAAAATTAATTTAAATGATTTAATAATTAAATGAATGCATGGGTTATACGTGTATTAAATTTGGGCACTACAATATCACAAAAAAATCTTAACATAATTGTCTAGAAAAGCAAAACCATAATTAAATATTATACTCAATCAAATAGACAAGGAAAAGATAATATTAGGGAAAACAATTTAATATGGAAATTATATTTCCCTTCAATCTCCCTCTTTTTGTCTTTCTGGACAAAATCGAATCAAACTCAATTTCTTAGTTGACCTCTAGTTAACTCCCGCTTAATATCAGAATTTTTCTCCTCCTGAATAAAATCAAGTTGGTACGGGTGTTGTTCGTTGTGTTGGCAACACCTGAGACAACATCTGCAATAATCATTAACAGTTCATTAAAACAGAAACACATCAGGGCAACAGAATCTTAACAAAGCAGAACATTAAAAACGAAATCAAGCAAATGTATCATTTGATCCTTTCAATTCATTTGAGCCTTTCAAATCATAGTCTCTTGAGTTTGAGTCGCATCTTCTTCCCCTTTTTGTCCAGAATGGACATCTACCTCTATAGCCAGACGATAGTCAAAAACTAAGTTCTCATAAGAGACGAGATCAACTTTAGCCCGTAATCACTATCCAAAATTACTGAGATAATTGCGTCAAAATTATTTCAAAAAAAAAATTCCAGAATTGAAACCCACATCGATTTAACACCACTGAACCATCAAAAATCACAAATATTAGGTTTCTAGCAAAATCCGGATTTTCATCGAATTTTCTCTGTTGAAATACGCATACCCTCTTGACCAACAATATTCACAATGTTATGTTTATGCATGACCTATTTATGCCTAATAACAGAAATAGAAACATGAAAACAAATATGAGATATGTTCACAAATGAAATGTTGTCACAAATGTTGGCAACATCTTCTGATAACACGTCCAATTTCAAAATATATTTCAATTTTTCTACACACTTAAAGACTTATCAATTTTCTAATCATAGAAGTGGTAGCTCCCACACTAGAAGAACGGTCTTCTTTAGGACTCCTCTAGGTAGCTTTTTCCATTTTCTTCTAATTTTGCCCTTTGTATTAAATTCAGAAGAGGTAGCTCCCACACTAAAAGCACAGTCTTCATTGGACTCTTTTAGGTAGCTTTTTCCCATCTTTTCTTCTGATACAGAGCATATGCATAATTGATTTTTCTTTTTACTCAATCTTTTCAAGTCACTTTTCGTATGTGATAATATCATGGAGTATATGATCATCCTTCAACTACTTTGTGATTTAATCAGATTATTAATCATATCCAAGTGTGTTAAGTTTAGATAAAACAAGAAATTGTAAGTGCACCAAAAGATTATGCAACATGTGATAACACATCATATAACAGTATGAATGCAAATGCAGTATGTCTAAGTTCTAGAAATGCACATGTATGTTAGGTGTTGTCCAAGATGTTATAACATCTGAGACAACATCTATGAATGATCAGACAGAACACATGCTGAGAGATTTCCTAAGATTGAAGAATCTCTATAAGTCTAATGCATTTGTGAGTATGTCAGCCAGTTGGTTATTTGTACCAACAAATTCAATTCGAATCAATCCTTTTTCTACTAAATCTTGAATAAAGTGGTGTCGAATGTCAATGTGTTTAGTTCGAGAGTGTTGTACTGGATTTTTTGAAATGTCAATTGCACTACAATTATCACAGTACACAACTAAGGTTTCCAAAAAACAACTTATCCAAGAAAATTCTGAAAAGTCATCTACACACACAAAAGAATATTTCTTACCTCCGAAACTTTCAACTTCCATAGGACCCATAAGATCCATATGTAGTAACTCCAGACAGCGTGTTGTCCCAGATGATGGCAATACTGGGTGTGACGCGCAAGTCTGGTTACCTTTCTGACAATGTCCGCACACAAATGGTATACCAAATGAAAGAGTAGGCATACCTCGTACTGCATCGTACTTACTCAAGTTCTTTAAGGTTTTGAAGTTTGCATGTCCGAGTTTTTGATGCCAAAGGTCAAGTTCGGTGATTTGCATATGTTTGCATAAAAGATCTTCACCTATTTGGTAAAAATTATCCGAAGACCTTGTACCTATCATAATGCACATATTAGTTTCATCAAAAACTTCACAAGTATGTCCATCAAACTTGACAAGCAAATTATCATCACACAATTGGCTTATGCTTATCAAATTCAAATTTAATCCTTCAACATGAAGCACATTGTGGAGCTTTGGTAGTCCTTCCACATTCAAAGTTCCCTTTCCCACAATCTTTTTTTCTTTAGCTCCCCCTCCATACGTTACTCTACCACATTTTTGTTCAACATAATCGATGAGATGTTCTCTTGAACCTGTCATGTGGCGTGAGCTTCCACTATCAAAGTACCAATGACCTGCAGTATTAGTTTTCAATGAAGTATAGACAACATTACAGTGAGTTTTTACCTTTGATACCCAAATTTGTCTTACTGTAGGTCGATGGTGAGAAATGTTGCGGGAAGTGTTGGATAACATTCGGGGCAACATCCTGCTCGACTTTCGATTCATGCAGTCATCCTTGAGTTTAAAACAGTAGGGTCTGATATGACCAGGTTTAAAGCAGTAATGAAATACGTACCTTCGTTTTCTTCTCTTAGGGACATGTGTAGTATGTTGTCTTTTTGGTGGAGATCTTTTGATCGACGGTTTGGATTGTGGTTGTATGGATGTATCATCATTTTCCTTCACAAAGATAGTCGACTTGGAAGATTCACCAATCTCAAACACACTGTCTTTGAAGCCTAAGCCTTTCTTGTCATCTCTTCCCATTAAAAGTATGGAATCAAGCTTGGATGTGCTTGAATTAAACTTGGACAAAGTTTCAGTTGTCTTTTGAAGTTCTTCTTTGGTTTTACGAAGTTCCAAATCCTTTTTGCTCAAAATTGCCTCAAGTTTGGCAACTACGGCTTTTAGATCAATGTTCTCCTTCATAAGACTTTTCAACTTGTTTCTTTTGGTCCAATCTTCAAACAACTCTTCATAAAGCTTTTTCACACTCTCAAGAGTGATTTCTTCATCATCAGTTTCTGATTCATCATCTCCACTCGAATTTTCAGAAGTTGTAGATTTCTAACAAACTGAATTTTTGCAGATGTTGCGGCCAGGTGTGGCAACACCTAGGGCAACACCTACAGGATTCACTTGCAACCAGCGTTTTTCTTCATTCCTTGGCCGTAACTGTTGTTGGACAGGAGGTTTAGGAGCTGGTGGTCGAAGTGCTCCGTTTGCAAGTGATGTGTCTATTAAATATTTCTGTCAAAACAAATAAAAACCAGAATCAGCACTTAGTATATCAAGAGTTGGCTCTGATACCACTTGTTAGGTTTATTTTGTCCGACAGATATAAAAAATAATGAAAATATCAGAATATGATTAAAAATAGTAAATTTGTGTTTTGTCAGAATTAAATGTTGTGCCAGATGTTACAACATCTCGGACAACATCTACATGCAACGGAAAATTAATGTTTGTAACACAAATTGATTTGAAATAAATGGATGTAGAAGATTAAATATGCACAAGTATAAATACTTGTGCGGTACCTTATGACAAAAATTAATCACTAGAAAACCACAATGTTTATACAAAAACCTATCACTAGTGATTGTACCAAAAATCAATTTCCTCAACAAGTTGGGAAAACAAATGGTTTCTAAAACAAATAACCAAAATAAAAACTTAATCAAGAAAGCTAAAAACGTGATACCAAAAGCGAATCCACGAAAACTGTCTTCAGCCAACTTCTTCACAGATGTTGTCTGCAGATGTTCCAAACATTGACGGCAACACCTGGTGTCTGCACTCTTCAAAACAGCACGTCTCTCGAAGGATTATTTCTCTGACTTTTTCACGGCGTGTACAAGTGCGTGTAAGTGTAGATGATTGAGAGAGGAGAGCACCACGAAAATCTCCCACGAAAAACTCCAAGAACCTCACACGAAAACTTTCCCACAAAAAAACTCCTCCACTAAAACTCTATGTATTTCTCTTAGTCTCTCTCTCTACAATCTTCTCTCTATTCACCCTCAATCACCTCACGTTGATCACCTCTTGTGTATAGCTTTCATCTCTCCTAGAGTTTATCTTCCATAAAGAAATCTATAAGATATGGTAAACAATAATCCTATTAGAAACAAATCAATAATAACATATCATGTAAATCATTATCATAAATATTATATCTAGAAGATATTTATCACAAAGATAATATCTAGAAAAGTAAAACAAAATATTCCACATAATCTTATCAATATTAAATTTAAGGAAGAAATTATATCACAAAAAAATCTTAACATAATTGTCTAGAAAAGCAAAACCATAATTAAATATTATACTCAATCAAAGAGACAAGGAAAAGATAATATTAGGGAAAACAATTTAATATGGAAATTATATTTCCCTTCAATCTCCCTCTTTTTACCTTTCTGGACAAAATCAAATCAAACTCAATTTCTTAGTTGACCTCTAGTTAACTCCCGCTTAATATCAGAATTTTTCTCCTCCTGAATAAAATCAAGTTGGTACGGGTGTTGTTCGTTGTGTTGGCAACACCTGAGACAACATCTGCAATAATCATTAACAGTTCATTAAAACAGAAACACATCAGGGCAACAGAATCTTAACAAAGCAGAACATTAAAAACGAAATCAAGCAAATGTATCATTTGATCCTTTCAATTCATTTGAGCCTTTCAAATCATAGTCTCTTGAGTTTGAGTCGCATCTTCTCCTCCTTTTTGTCCAGAATGGACATCTACCTCTATAGCCAGACGATAGTCAAAAACTAAGTTCTCATAAGAGACGAGATCAACTTTAGCCCGTAATCACTATCCAAAATTACTGAGATAATTGCGTCAAAATTATTTCAAAAAAAAATTCCAGAATTGAAACCCACATCGAGTTAACACCACTGAACCATCAAAAATCACAAATATTGGGTTTCTAGCAAAATCCGGATTTTCATCGAATTTTCTCTGTTGAAATACGCATACCCTCTTGACCAACAATATTCACAATGTTATGTTTATGCATGACCTATTTATGCCTAATAACAGAAATAGAAACATGAAAACAAATATGAGATATGTTCACAAATGAAATGTTGTCACAAATGTTGGCAACATCTTCTGATAACACGTCCAATTTCAAAATATATTTCAATTTTTCTACACACTTAAAGACTTATCAATTTTCTAATCATAGAAGTGGTAGCTCCCACACTAGAAGAACGGTCTTCTTTAGGACTCCTCTAGGTAGCTTTTTCCATTTTCTTCTAATTTTGCCCTTTGTATTAAATTCAGAAGAGGTAGCTCCCACACTAAAAGCACAGTCTTCATTGGACTCTTTTAGGTAGCTTTTTCCCATCTTTTCTTCTGATACAGAGCATATGCATAATTGATTTTTCTTTTTACTCAATCTTTTCAAGTCACTTTTCGTATGTGATAATATCATGGAGTATATGATCATCCTTCAACTACTTTGTGATTTAATCAGATTATTAATCATATCCAAGTGTGTTAAGTTTAGATAAAACAAGAAATTGTAAGTGCACCAAAAGATTATGCAACATGTGATAACACATCATATAACAGTATGAATACAAATGCAGTATGTCTAAGTTCTAGAAATGCACATGTATGTTAGGTGTTGTCCAAGATGTTATAACATCTGAGACAACATCTATGAATGATCAGACAGAACACATGCTGAGAGATTTCCTAAGGTTGAAGAATCTCTATAAGTCTAATGCATTTGTGAGTATGTCAGCCAGTTGGTTATTTGTACCAACAAATTCAATTCGAATCAATCCTTTTTCTACTAAATCTTGAATAAAGTGGTGTCGAATGTCAATGTGTTTAGTTCGAGAGTGTTGTACTGGATTTTTTGAAATGTCAATTGCACTACAATTATCACAGTACACAACTAAGGTTTCCAAAAAAAAACTTATCCAAGAAAATTCTGAAAAGTCATCTACACACACAAAAGAATATTTCTTACCTCCGAAACTTTCAACTTCCATAGGACCCATAAGATCCATATGTAGTAACTCCAGACAGCGTGTTGTCCCAGATGATGGCAATACTGGGTGTGACGCGCAAGTCTGGTTACCTTTCTGACAATGTCCGCACACAAATGGTATACCAAATGAAAGAGTAGGCATACCTCGTACTGCATCGTACTTACTCAAGTTCTTTAAGGTTTTGAAGTTTGCATGTCCGAGTTTTTGATGCCAAAGGTCAAGTTCGGTGATTTGCATATGTTTGCATGAAAGATCTTCACCTATTTGGTAAAAATTATCCGAAGACCTTGTACCTATCATAATGCACATATTAGTTTCATCAAAAACTTCACAAGTATGTCCATCAAACTTGACAAGCAAATTATCATCACACAATTGGCTTATGCTTATCAAATTCAAATTTAATCCTTCAACATGAAGCACATTGTGGAGCTTTGGTAGTCCTTCCACATTCAAAGTTCCCTTTCCCACAATCTTTTTTTCTTTAGCTCCCCCTCCATACGTTACTCTACCACATTTTTGTTCAACATAATCGATGAGATGTTCTCTTGAACCTGTCATGTTGCGTGAGCTTCCACTATCAA
Organism: Primulina eburnea; assembly: GCF_022965805.1. Lineage (NCBI taxonomy): Eukaryota > Viridiplantae > Streptophyta > Magnoliopsida > Lamiales > Gesneriaceae > Primulina > Primulina eburnea. Next base: position 31,905,688 of record NC_133118.1, read on the forward strand.
AGTACCAATGACCTGCAGTATTAGTTTTCAATGAAGTATAGACAACATTACAGTGAGTTTTTACCTTTGATACCCAAATTTATCTTACTGTAGGTCGATGGTGGGAAATGTTGCGGGAAGTGTTGGACAACATTCGGGGCAACATCCTGCTCGACTTTCGATTCATGCAGTCATCCTTGAGTTTAAAACAGTAGGGTCTGATATGACCAGGTTTAAAGCAGTAATGACATACGTACCTTCGTTTTCTTCTCTTAGGGACATGTGTAGTATGTTGTCTTTTTGGTGGAGATCTTTTGATCGGCGGTTTGGATTGTGGTTGTATGGATGTATCATCATTTCCCTTCATAAAGATAGTCGACTTGGAAGATTCACCAATCTCAAACACACTGTCTTTGAAGCCTAAGCCTTTCTTGTCATCTCTTCCCATTAAAAGTATGGAATCAAGCTTGGATGTGCTTGAATTAAACTTGGACAAAGTTTCAGTTGTCTTTTGAAGTTCTTCTTTGGTTTTACGAAGTTCCAAATCCTTTTTGCTCAAAATTGCCTCAAGTTTGGCAACTACGGCTTTTAGATCAATGTTCTCCTTCATAAGACTTTTCAACTTGTTTCTTTTGGTCCAATCTTCAAACAACTCTTCATAAAGCTTTTTCACACTCTCAAGAGTGATTTCTTCATCATCAGTTTCTGATTCATCATCTCCACCCGAATTTTCAGAAGTTGTAGATTTCAAACAAACTGAATTTTTGCAGATGTTGCGGCCAGGTGTGGCAACACCTAGGGCAACACCTACAGGATTCACTTGCAACCAGCGTTTTTCTTCATTCATTGGCCGTAACTGTTGTTGGACAGGAGGTTTAGGAGCTGGTGGTCGAAGTGCTCCGTTTTCAAGTGATGTGTCTATTAAATATTTCTGTCAAAACAAATAAAAACCAGAATCAGCACTTAGTATATCAATAGTTGGCTCTGATACCACTTGTTAGGTTTATTTTGTCCGACAGATATAAAAAATAATGAAAATATCAGAATATGATTAAAAATAGTAAATTTGTGTTTTGTCAGAATTAAATGTTGTGCCAGATGTTACAACATCTCGGACAACATCTACATGCAGCGGAAAATTAATGTTTGTAACACAAATTGATTTGAAATAAATGGATGTAGAAGATTAAATATGCACAAGTATAAATACTTGTGCGGTACCTTATGACAAAAATTAATCACTAGAAAACCACAATGTTTATACAAAAACCTATCACTAGTGATTGTACCAAAAATCAATTTCCTCAACAAGTTGGGAAAACAAATGGTTTCTAAAACAAATAACCAAAATAAAAACTTAATCAAGAAAGCTAAAAACGTGATACCAAAAGCGAATCCACGAAAACTGTCTTCAGCCAACTTCTTCACAGATGTTGTCTGCAGATGTTCCAAACATTGACGGCAACACCTGGTGTCTGCACTCTTCAAAACAGCACGTCCCTCGAAGGATTATTTCTCTGACTTTTTCACGGCGTGCACAAGTGCGTGTAAGTGTAGATGATTGAGAGAGGAGAGCACCACGAAAATCTCCCACGAAAAACTCCAAGAACCTCACACGAAAACTTTCCCACAAAAAAAACTCCTCCACTAAAACTCTATGTATTTCTCTTAGTCTCTCTCTACAATCTTCTCTCTATTCACCCTCAATCACCTCACGTTGATCACCTCTTGTGTATAGCTTTCATCTCTCCTAGAGTTTATCTTCCATAAAGAAATCTATAAGATATGGTAAACAATAATCCTATTAGAAACAAATCAATAATAACATATCATGTAAATCATTATCATAAATATTATATCTAGAAGATATTTATCACAAAGATAATATCTAGAAAAGTAAAACAAAATATTCCACATAATCTTATCAATATTAAATTTAAGGAAGAAATTATATCACAATAAAATCTTAACATAATTGTCTAGAAAAGTAAAACCATAATTAAATATTATACTCAATCAAATAGATAAGGAAAAGATAATATTAGGAAAATCAATTTAATATAGAAATTATATTTCCCTTCACTTATTTTTCTGGTATACATTGTGATCCTTTACTTTCTTCTTTGTATTTTGTTAAGTTTCTTCATTCACGTCTGGAGGTCAAGTTGTTCTTTCCGAAAATTTTGAAGTAAAAAATAATGTTTTACTTCACCAGTGTTATTATCGAATTTAATTGGTATATACTACTTCATAGTTAATAATCGCCGAAATTACCAGTGGCGAAGTAAAAATTAAAAATTTTGTTAGTGATTGTTTATTTCTTGGTTTTTTTTTTCATACCATGTTGGCTTAATCCGCTTTGGTGGTTGTTTTAAAGGAAAACTGGGTAATTTTAGTGGTAAAAAGAAAATCGTCCATCTCCCTGTAAAAGTAGATGAGAAAATAAATGGCATAGGCCCTAACCACCGGGGTTGGCCCAATTCAGCCAAAGGCCCAACTTTAATTGGGGTGAAAGGGGTATTTTCGGCATTTAACTTGTTATTACATACGCACACAAAAATATATCAATGGCGATTGGCGTAATCACAAAATAAACTCTTTCGAGTGAAAAAAAAAAGAAGGAAAAATAATTTTATTCATTCAGCGACCGGGGGAATCGACGGCGGTGGCCGGTTTCTTGCCTCTTCGACCGCAGTTATGGTAATAATAAATCCTCCAGTTGCTTCGATTTTTACTCTAGAATTTGTTTATTCAATTTCAAAATTCAATTTTTTTTATTCGGTGTTGATCTTTCTCGGTGTTGGCGTGATTTTTCTTTAGATGTTTGATTGGGATACTTGCAATTTCGTGTGTTATGCTTGTGTCATTGGGCTTCGTGATTTTTGCGTGGTATTTTTTGACTCCTCGTTCAAAGTTATAAATCTTAGTTGCCTTGAGTGAGTGGAACCGACTTCAAGTATTTAATTTTTTAATTCTACGAGCAAGGCCGACTTCCTCTTCCCGTGGATTAGATGTATCAGTGTTCCATTACATTTTATTCTAATGAGTTTGTTTTCTGTTTGTGAAGATTGTATTATTATTTGCCTGAGGTTTTGCTGAAATCCAAGCGTATGGCATTTGACTTTCGTGTTTTTTTTTTAGTTTGTGATGCCTATTATAATTGACTGTTTAGAGGTCAAATTTTCAGGACACGATAGAAGAAGATGATGGATATATTGAGTATGTACCTGTGGCCAAGCGTCGTGCAATGGAAGCTCAGAAGATTCTCCAACGCAAAGGAAAGTCTTCTCCACTTGATGAGGAGATTGAGAAGCAGAAACTTGTTGAGGCTAAACCAAGTTTGCTTGTCAAAGCTTCTCAACTCAAGAAAGAGCAGCCGGAGATTACACAAACGGAGCAAATCGTACAACAGGAAAAAGAGATGATTGAACATCTATCAGATAGGAAAACTTTAATGTCGGTTCGGGAGCTGGCGAAAGGCATCACTTATTCAGGAGCCATTGTTAACTGGGTGGAAGCCACCCTTACCGATTCGGAGGATGCCAAAGAAGGCTTGTGATGCCATTAGGAAGCAGTGGCACATTATTGTGGATGGAGATGATGTTCCACCGCCGATAAAGAATTTTAAAGATATGAGGTTTCCGGAACCAATATTAAAGAAGTTAAAGTCCAAGGGAATTGTGCAACCGACTCCTATCCAAGTCCAGGGGCTTCCGGTTATTTTGTCAGGAAGGGATATGATTGGGATTGCTTTCACTGGATCTGGGAAGACGTTAGTCTTTGTGTTGCCACTTCTTATGATCGCTTTGCAAGAAGAGGTGACGATGCCAATTGCTTCTGGAGAAGGGCCGTTTGGATTAATTATTTGTCCTTCTAGGGAACTTGCTAGGCAAACATACGAAGTTGTGGAAGAATTTCTTGAACCAATGAAAGATGCTGGCTATCCAGAATTGCGACCTTTGCTTTGCATTGGTGGGGTTGATATGAAATTGCAACTTGATGTCGTAAAAAAAGGAGTTCACATTGTTGTTGCTACGCCGGGGAGGCTGAAGGATATGCTAGCAAAGAAGAAAATGAAACTTGATAATTGCAGGTTTGTTTTCTTCTCTCCATTTTCTTTAGAGTTCGTCATGATTTGGTTTTGCTTACGCTCACTTCACTATTTTGCATGTTAAAGTTAAATTTGCAGTGATGAGTTTTTGCACTGAATTAGTGTTGGCCCAATCAATAACGATTTTTCACTTGCCTTCAAAATCATAAAATTAGGGGATGGTCAACATTTAAAGTTCTCTTTTCACCTCTCCAAACAGTGTTGTTGCTGTATTGTAGAAGTCTGTCTCTGGTACATTATTCTTGTAGATCTCTGTAAGGATTTGGAATTACGAATGCATTTCTGTTATAGAAAATCATTGAACCTTGATTATGCTGTTTTTCTGTTGTAAAATACATTCTAGGCATCAATTTATGGGTTTTATTTGATTGTGCAATTCTCGATGCAAAGATCTGATTGTGTCTTGACCCTGAAAATATGGCCCGATCCCTTGTTGGAATAAATGTACTCAATATGGTTTTAGTCGTTTTGATTACGGTTTAAGTTGATTTGGGACAAAATTTGTTCTTTTGAGTTTTTCAAAAGAAATATAAAGTGTGATCGTGTAGTAATAAGACTGATTAAATTTAATTATTAACGATTATATTGCAAAGTGTCCTGAATATTAATAGTTTATTATTATTATTATTATTATTATTATTATTATTAGTATTCCTATTATTAGAAATGAAAATGAATAGATTTTGAATTTAATTTTTATAGATATAGTTTAAATTACATGAACTAATGTATCTATGTGAACTCTAAAATGAATTTATGTTTATGGTTCCTCTTGTTTCTTGTTTGGTTTCTTCTTTATAGGGAACCAGAATCAAACCGTAAGTTCACAATTTTAGTTTCATTTCTATTTCGGGGGTCAATTCTGATTTCAATTTTTGATTCGAATGAAATCATGGCTGGGCCATAGGTGCAAGTTAATCTTGGATCTGCATGCTTGTGAAATCAATTCGAAGGAAATCATGGTTGTGAGCACTAGTCTGATTCATGAGTGTTGTGTTCCTTGGAACTTGTTTGTTTTTGGATATGGTTGCATTCACTTTGGTATGTTACGAGCGAGATGAGAATTTAGCATTTTACTTGCTACATTTTCAAGATATGTTTTGGTAGCAATTTTGAATGTGCAAAACAGTGTATCAGTATTGGGCTTATCCAAGCATTGTGCTTGTAATTTTGAAAACGTTGAAGCAGTTAATATTTTTACAGTTGAAGCTGATAATGTATAATTATAATGCATTTACTTTTCTTCTTTAACTCCTGTAGTCCTGTTTGAATGATTTCAAGTACATTTTTCCTTTAGAAATGTGTTTTCCTTGATTACACAAATATGGAAATAGATCTGAACTGGTTGCACGGTATTCTGCAGATATCTAACTCTGGATGAAGCAGATCGCTTAGTTGACTTGGGCTTCGAAGATGACATAAGAGAAGTCTTCGATCACTTCAAAGCACAAAGACAGACCCTGCTTTTTTCAGCTACAATGCCCACGAAGATTCAAAATTTTGCTAAGAGTGCTCTAGTGAAGCCTGTAACTGTGAACGTTGGAAGGGCCGGAGCAGCTAATCTTGATGTGATTCAAGAAGTGGAGTACGTGAAGCAAGAAGCAAAGATCGTTTACCTCCTTGAATGCTTGCAAAAGACCCCACCTCCTGTTCTGGTATTTTGTGAGAACAAAGCGGATGTGGATGACATTCATGAGTATCTTCTTCTAAAGGGAGTAGAAGCTGTTGCAGTTCATGGAGGGAAGGATCAAGAAGAGAGAGAATATGCCATCGCAACCTTTAAATCTGGCAAAAAGGATGTTTTGGTAGCTACGGATGTGGCTTCCAAAGGGCTCGATTTTCCCGACATTCAGCATGTCATCAACTATGATATGCCTGCAGAAATAGAAAACTATGTCCATAGAATCGGAAGAACTGGCAGATGTGGGAAAACAGGAATTGCCACAACGTTTATTAACAAGAACCAAAGCGAAACAACCCTTCTGGATTTGAAGCACCTCTTACAAGAAGCAAAGCAGAGGATACCGCCTGTTCTTGCAGAGCTCAACGATCCAATGGAAGATGTGGAAGAGATAGCTAATGCAAGTGGAGTCAAGGGTTGTGCTTACTGCGGAGGGCTTGGTCATCGTATCCGTGATTGCCCCAAGTTGGAGCATCAAAAGAGCATGCAAATTGCCAGTTCAAGAAGGGATTATTTCGGGTCAGGGGGTTATCGAGGGGAGATTTGACTTGTACTCTTGTTTGCTCATCTGAAATTCGTACCCTGTGTGGAATATCCTTATAGTGAAATTTGATGTGCGGCAACAATGTGTCCTTTTGTATCTTATTAATTTGAATCTGAACATCTGGAATTGCAATTTTAATAGGAGCCGTTTTGTATTTATATGCATATAAAGCAAGTCAAAATGTGCTTCAGACATATTGAAATATTTACACGATGTTATCATGATATAATTTACCACTAAAGAAAAAACATACCTTTTTTGCCCAATAATCTGCTACTCTTATAAAAATGTAAATAAAAAGCAGAGTTTTCCATTCCTAATTAAAACAATAATCAAGATTCAAAATGTGTCGGATAATCGAACCAGGTCTCTTTCTAGGAAGACCAAAGCAGGCGCCACGGTGAAAAGTGTTTATGATTAAATTAATTGCCAAATTTATCAAGTTAATAGTAAATTATTATTATTAAAATAAAATAGGATATACTAAAATAAAGATGAAGGGATCCATTTTAAATAGGATAATTAGCATTCATCTCTCATTAAATTCATGTATTTAACCATCACTTAAATATGTAATGGTTTTTACACTTAAAAAGACTATGAATATCAGATGCATAAAGTGCAAGAGACTTAATCCAAGTACCAAATCAAGAAGATACACAGAAGCCTAAAAAAAGCCCAAATCATCAATAATTCCATATGCTCCAAGAAGCAATATAGTTGCAATATCTAAGCTAAACAAAATATAGAATTAAAGACCCCTATGGATTCTTGTAAAAACAAAATTAAATGTCAAAATTAAAACCATATGTTTGTAAAATGGATTGAAACAAAATCCGACACATCCGATTTCGAGACTCCCAAGGCGAAAACATAGAATTTCATCATCATCCTTACCCTCACAATCATAATAATAATATATGAAGGGCAGATGAGCTAACTTAAAACCTTCCATAGATAAAGTGGTGAAATACAAGAGAAACGGGTACAAGCTCCAAGGACTAAAACGGATGATGCCAAGACACTCCCTTGCCTATTCATCTGTACCTCATATCTTGAATAGGATGCCACCATGAGCGGCGAAGAAGGGAGCAAACACGAGTGACTCAACAGCCATGAGTTTGATAAGGATGTTGAGTGAGGGACCTGAAGTGTCTTTCAGAGGGTCTCCAATCGTGTCACCAATGACAGCTGCCTTGTGTGGTTCTGATCCTTTGGGGCCAAGGGTTCTTGCATGCTCTGAAGCACCAGCCTATAGAATAGAGTGGAGGTAAGAAAACAATGCCCCTAAAATGTTAAACTGGTACAAATAAAACCATTTACACTTACTTCAATGTATTTCTTAGCATTGTCCCATGCACCGCCAGTGTTGGAAGCAGATATCGCAATCTGTAAGGATAAAAATAGGGGTGCTTGAAAACTGTCGGTAGTTGACAATTGAAAACATTAGTTTAACAGAGTAACTATAATCCCTTCAGGCACATGACCAGATGCAAGGCGAGGCACTTTAGAAAGGAAATGCCTCAAATGCGCAAGTGCTTTAAACTTGCCATCAATGCAAATGTAATGGAGAAATTATCCGTTGTCATTCATTAGTTGAAAAGAAAATATAGAAATAAATACTATAACATAATTCCTTCCGTCTACCTAGAGTTTACAAATATTATGACTCGGTCTAACACACTATGATAAGGCATGTACCTACCTTTATAACAAGGCACAAGGACGTGCAAGCTCCATGCGCATTTAAATAATCGAGTTTCAAGAAGAATGGAAAAAACATACCTGGACACCAGAAACAAGAGAACCAGCAAGAACACCAGAAAGGGTCTCAACACCAAATAAGATTCCAACTATCAGAGGAGTAAGCATGACAAGAGCACCAGGGGGTATCATCTCCTTAATAGATGCATCAGTGGAAATCTTCACACAAGTAGCATAATCGGGCTTGGCAGTACCTTCCATGATACCAGGAATAGTGTTAAACTGCCTGCGAACTTCCTCGACCATCTTCAAAGCAGCACTGCCAACACTCTTCATGGTCATGGCGGAGAACCAGTATGGAAGCATGGCACCCACTATTAAACCAATGAAAACTTTAGGAGTCAAAACATCGACAGTAGTAATTTCAGCCCGGCTCACGAATGCACCGAAAAGTGCCAATGAAACAAGTGCAGCTGATCCAATGGCAAACCCCTGAGAACGAAGGCATCAAGTTGGATTAAAGTTATAAAGGCCAAGAAATTCTAGTCTTAGGGTGTAACACAGAAAAACCTGTATCTATGTGAGTTAAAAAGAAAGGCAGATATTTTTCCCCCCATGTAGCAGTACCCAGACAAGACCGAACAATGATCAGTTTGGGAAGTGATTAGAGAGGTTTTAAAATAAAATGAAAGATACGCTACTTTTATTGAGTTATCTATTAGTTATTATTAACAGAAAAAAGATGTTTAATATTATATTAAATATCTTGAGAAATCAGAATGTGTAAAATGAAGTAGGAAGCATCGAAATCAATCAACTTATACAAAAAAAAAAAAGCAATCTCTCCTTTTGTATCAATAGATCCGCTCTTAAACATAAAACTTCTGGGTGTGTAGAGTTCTAACACACAGAAATACTTGATAATTAAATTAAATCATGCAATACCAATAGAGCAGCAAAAGAGAGATAATACCTTCCCAATTGCAGCAGTGGTGTTACCAGCAGCATCAAGGGCATCCGTTCTCTCACGTATTCTATGGCTCATGCCAGCCATCTCAGCTATTCCTCCAGCATTATCACTTATTGGACCATAAGCATCAATGGCCAACCCCGTAGCAATTGTGCTCAGCATTCCCAGGGCAGCTACAGCAATACCATACATCGCAGCAAAGGTGAAACTCACGAATATACTTATAGCAATTGCGAAAATGGGAATTATAACTGATTTGTATCCCAAGGCAAGGCCAAAAATAACATTGGTGGCAGCACCAGTTCTGCAGGAATCAGCAACATCTTGCACAGGGCTGAACAAAAAATAAATTAGAAAACCAAGTTATCACAATAAAAGAACCAACCAGCAAGATGAAAAATAATGATCAATCAAATATGTAAAGGAATTCCTTTGTGCACCTGTAAGCATTGCTGGTGTAATATTCAGTCACAAACCCAATAATAAGTCCAGCCCATAGCCCAACACAAACACAGAGGAACAGTTGCCTGGGAAAAAATGTCATGTAATGTCAATTTAAATCACAGCATACGATTATCAAAGTGAAGATAAACAAAGTACCAGATCCAAAAGCAGATATGATGGGACCAAATCACATTCTTCAAACATGTTTGGAAACTCCAGGAAACTCAATTGACCCTCAATTTTAATTGCAACAAAAAGAAAATTGCAACTATGAAGGAGAAAGGGATTCTATTTCCATTAAATACCCATACAAGATTGGTCATTCAAGAGAGAATTTGAAAACAGAAATATAAGATACAAGTATAACTAGTTCCATTTTTCAACAGCTGAATCAGTCCTTACCAGTTCTTCACAACTTTCTGGACACCAAAGTTGAAGATTGTGAAGGATGACGGCAGGCAAGTCCAGGTGACAATTGCAATTCCCACAGTCATAAGAAGAGTGGAGATGATAAGCTGCTTCTTCAGTGCTGGTTCAATTTCATTTACGGCCTTGATTTCAAAAAAGTCGGTAGCAAAAAGGGTCGTGATCAAGCAAACAAGGATTCCCATGGAACTTATAAGCAAAGGATAGCACATTGCAGTGAAGTCATGAGTTATTCCAAAGGAGGATATTGAGGCCACGACAAGGGCAGCACATGATGATTCAGCGTATGAACCGAAAAGATCAGACCCCATTCCAGCAATATCTCCAACATTATCACCAACATTGTCAGCAATCACCTGACAAAGGAAAATTAATCTGTTGACAATATGTCGCTTTTGAAATAGTAATTTCAAATAAATACAGTAACTTACAGCAGGATTTCTGGGGTCATCTTCCGGTATGTTCCTTTCAACCTTTCCGACCAGATCAGCACCAACATCAGCAGCTTTAGTGTAAATACCACCTCCAACTCTCCCAAACAAAGCCATGGAGGATCCTCCAAGACCATATCCAGTAATTGCCTCGAAAAGGCCTTCCCAATCATCCCCGTAGTAGAGCTTGAAAAGATTTATAGTAATATAAAGAACCAATAAGCCATTTGCAGCAAGGAGAAAACCCATTACTGCACCAGATCTGAACGCCACGATAAATGCTTTCCCAACGCCTTTCCTAGCTTCCAATGTTGTCCTCGCATTTGCATAGGTTGCAATTTTCATCCCAAGAAAACCAGAAGCGACGGAGGTGATAGCACCTAGTAAGAAGGATACTGTACTGAAGACAGCAGTTGCAAGAGCTGGCTTGCATGACTTCTCCTTGTCATAAGTGCAAGGCTGGCTATTTGTGCTGAAGCCCTCAACTGAGCCCAGGAAGAGGAAAATGAGGATTGCAAAAGCAACCATGAAAATTCCAACATATTGATACTCCGTAAAGAGGAAAGATGTTGCACCTGTTAAACAAGAATAATATAAGTCTCAGCTATAACAAGCCAAGTTATATTACATAGGACAAGAACATCGAATGCAAAAAATCGTGAACAATTATGAACCACAAAATCCATACTAGCATATAGGTCCAAACATTAAATAATAATTATATGTCAAGCAAATCAAGTGTAATACTAAATTAGCATCTCCAAAAATTTTAACCATATAGCATCTTAACTACTAGCCCACTTCAATATAGAAAATAGATACAGCAGTAACAGCACAACTACCAGAAAAGTGATCCACAATCAATGTTCTCTAGATCACCTTTTTGGATAGCATTTAATTATTTAATCACTAAAGTTTCTCCCAATGCAGTTAATTATGCTCAAATGATTAAATTGTGTTTCTTTAGTTCAAATGCTAGTTTCTCTTTTCCGCATAATTTGGAAATAATGATGCACCACCATGGACTTGCAAACACTCTTATATGTCAAAATATAACTCAAATCATTAACTTTTCAAGTCTCATGCAAAACAGTAAAACGTCGTGCCAATCCAACCAGCACTTCTATTGCGGAAAACAAATTATAATTTTAGTGTAATCAAATACGAAAATATATCGAAATAATTATTACCCAACTGCAAGCACTTAATACACCAACGTCACATGATTCCATCTTCTAGAAATGCGTAATCATATATAAAAAAAATATTGAAATAATTATTACCCAACCGCAAGCACTTAATACACCAACGTCACATGATTCCATATTCTATAAAAACTAAACGTAATAAAAAGAAAGCTACATAACAAAGTCGTTGGATAAGACGTCACACAGCTCCATATCTGGTACACATGCAGTGAAGTAAATTATAAACGTTCATATATGATGTAGTACAAAAATGTATTAACAATTTACTTCACACACTAAGATAAGTTGGAAAACAAACAAATCCAGTTGTTTCTCCTTGAGTAAGTAGCATAGCCAATAAAATACTATACAACTTCCAAAACCTTGGTAAACATATGAAACTGCAATTAAACAATGAGGCCATATAGAAACAAAATAATAAAATCAAATTATTCATCATTTCTAGTGAGTAACATTCATGGGTATCACCAATGTAGGCCCTAACGTTTTAAAAAAAGTAACGGAATGCAATAAATAGCAGGAATTCATAACATCTTTATGCAAAACATAAACTAAGCAAATCCAGTGTAATCCAAATATTTATTTTAAAAAAAAAAGAGTAATCCCAAATTAGCAGCTTAAAAGATTTTAATTATATAGGATCTTTAATACCTCAAAAAAGAAAACTGATACAGCATCAACAGCAATATTACCAGAAAAGTAATTCACGATCAATATTCTCTAGATACTCAATTTGCGTAGCATTTTATTATCTATTACTAAAGCTGCTACTTTTAAATGCAGTAATTTATGTTTTCATTAATTCACATGATGGTTTTTTCCCCATATATTTGCGAATTAATTAATTCATGATGCACCACCATGGACTAGCAATCACTCTTGAATATCAAAATATAAGAATTTCGAATAATTCGCTTTTTAATTCTCATGTAAAACTTCATGCCAGTCCAACCAAGATTTCTATCGAGGACAGTAAAAATATAATTCTAATATAATTTTAGCGTAATCAAATATATAAAAAAATGCAGAAATAGTTAATGTCCAACCTCAAGCACTTACTATACCAACGTCATGGATTCCGTCTTCTAGAAAAACTAGTAGAAACTAAGAAAAAGCTACACAACAAAGTCGTTGGACGAGACGTCACTACTCACTCAGCACCATATCTTGTACACATGCGGGGCAGTAAAATAATCTTATTCATTTATGATATAAAAATATAGTATAATACTGTATTAAAAAAAATATTCATACAGTAAATAAGACCCAATTGTTTCTCCTTGAATAATTAGTCAATAAAATACTACACACTTTAAAAAACCTTGGTAAACAAAACTAGTATTAAATAATGAGCAACTTAGAATGAAACATAATATAATCAATTTATTCACCGTTCCTTTGGTGCCAGCTAATCTATAACATTATTTGACTCCAACCACATTGCACCAACCTTCTAATCAAACCCTATTATACTAAAAACTCACCATCAAGAAAATCAAACAACACAAAGTTTATCCCATTATAATTTATGTGATTAAGAACTAAATACTTATGAGAACATAAAATAAATAAATGTTGAGAAGAAATATTATTCTTTGAACCAAAAAGTGTGTTATACAATATGATTTAATCTTTACTCCGCAGGACACAAATTGTGTATGCCATATTAGTTTAAGATCGTTCTGACAAACTGTATAAATTAATAGAACTGCTAGTCCTACACATTTGACAATTGATTCGTCTTGAGAAAGTTCGATTTGGAATCTAGGGAGTATCACAATTCCAAGAATCGAAATTGGAAACACAAAAAAAGAAGAAGCTAAAGCTGTCATATTGCTACCCAGAATCACCTTTGTTGAGCAAAAAGCTTAAAGAGGCTTCTTTATAAACAAAGATGAGCTTATATTTTATAATAATAATAATACTAATATATCAAGAACTCAAAATTTCCTTTCTAAATCTTTAATTTTTCAGCTCTCCAGTGTCAAATCGCGCTAAATCCAGCAAGAACAAGAGAAAGAAACTTGACACACACACAAACACAGAGAAAAATTATATCAAAATAACTAAAAAACTAGATCTTGGCGTAACGTAAACATTAAAAACTATTCTGACCTTCCGAGATGGCGCTCTGGATGTCGGCGCACTTAGCAACGACGCTTTGGTCGCCCATTCCGTCCTCCTCCTCTATCAAGTAGTCATCATAACCATTCTTCCCGTTGTTAGCAGCAGACGCGCCGCCGCGTTCAGGAGACATCTTCACCTGCGACACCAGGAACCACTGGACGAGAGAGAATGCTATGCCTATGACAGCACAAACCGGAATAACGATCTCCGTCCCCAGATCTGGTAGCAAAGCCGAAGACACCATTCTCACCGCCACAATAACCACCGAAGAATATAATTGTAGAGTGAGAGAGAGTAGAGAAGAAGGAATACAGAGAGTCACGATTTTGGGGAGGTTCTGAAATGGCGGACGAGGGAATATTTATAGGATAATAATATCCGGATATACGGAATGGGGAATCTTAGTGTGCGTGAGAGTCCACCGTAAGGGGAATTTTTTTTTAACAATTTTGAAATCATTTTTGGAAATCTAAATTTGTTCTAATTGTTTGAACATATTTAAATTCAATTGATTTTAGTTTTTTTCCCCTTTTCTATAATAACTAACAAATTTCAAATTAATAAATATAAATAGGAGAGTCTATGGTAAGAAATATTAAATAAAGACAAAAATTTATGTAAGACGGTCTCACGGGTCGTATCTTATGAGATAGATATCTTATTTGGATCATCAATAAAAAATATTACTTTTTATGCTAAGAATATTATTTTTTGTTATGAATATCTGTAGAACTGAATCATCTCACAGATAAAAATTCGTGAGACCAGTCTCACAAAAGACTTATTCATTGATAAATACTTCGAGTTCCTATCTATATATATATATATGTTTATTTTAAAAACAATATATATATATATATGTATATATATGTTATTATCCACAAGTAGTTTAAATTTACCATTTCCAAGAATTGGATATGGTTTCTTGCCACGTTAGTTCCCATATTGAGCCAAAATAACAAATGTTAAATATAGTAAAACAAATTAGTTTTCATAATTAGGAGAGAAACTAATTAATTAATGACAAAAACTTGTGTGAGACGGTCTCACGGGTTATATTTGTGAGACGGATCTCTTATTTGGGTAATCCATGAAAAAATATTACTTATTATGCTAAGAGTATTACTTTTTATTGTGAATATGGGTAGGGTTGACCCGTCTCACGGATTAAGATCCGTGAGACGGTCCACATGAGACCTACTCTTAATTAATACCCTCTTTATTCTGATCTCTATAAATATATAACAAAAAATGTATAAATCTTATCCACAGTAAATATTTTAATTGAAAGTCGTTTTAAATGTATGGGACATTAATGAATCATGTGCCTTGTTTTATTTATTTTATGAGTGGGTCTCATGTGAGACCGTCTCACGGATCGTAATCTGTGAGACGGGTCAACCATATCCATATTCACAATAAAAAGTGATACTCTTACCATAAAAAGTAATATTTTTTCATGGGTGACCCAAATAAAAGATCTGTTTCACAAATACGACCCGTGAGACCGTCTCACACAAATTTTTGCCTTATTTTATTTATGATTTTCCCATCAACAAATAAAAAAAGATATATATTACTTTATATTTGATAATATACTCTAAAAATGACTAACTTAAAATATTAAAAATAGTATTTTTCAGCAAGTTTTGTTGTGATTTGATATTTATAGTAAAAATATCAAATATGTTAGTTATTTCTCAAACTCACTCGTATACACAAAAACTCCAACAAAACTATTTAACAGATTTATTTTGTGTTACAGATCTCTCATCCGACCTGACATATTGAAAAATCTTATTTTTTACACCAAAAATATTACTTTGCAATCCGAACATAGGCTGGATCGACCTATCTCATGCATATAGATATATAAAACCGTATCGTATTTGACGCACTAACTCGTTTAAATATCTGAATCATTAATTTGCAGTTTGTTGGTTGTAGATCTATTTATTATTATAAATTATTATATTAGTAAATACACGCAGGATCTTGAACCCAATTCGGTGGATCATCAAATAAAGAAGTTATTTTGTTTAATGGCATAGAAAGAAGTTGGTGTAGCTTCTTGTTCACACACCAATATATGGGGTCACAATAATAATAATAAAAATAATAATAATAATAAATAAATGAATGAAGACAAAAACTTGTGTGAGACGGTCTCACGGGTCAAATTTGTGAGACGGATCTCTTATTTGGGTTATCCATGAAAAAGTATAATTTTTTATGCTACGAGTATTAGTTTTTATTGTGAATATGGGTAGGGTTGACCCGTCTCACGGATACTAATCTGTGAGACGGTCTCACATGAGACTCACTCATGAATGAATGAATGAATGAACAAATAAATACGTGCAATGCATATCATATATCATATTTAACAATGCAATCATATCGTATATATTTTCATGTATACGATATAATTTTTAGAACATATTTCATCTGGTTAATTATCGATAAATTCGATCGTTTTATCCTCTGATGCTCGCAAAATCTCCGAATCAAATTCGATAATTTAAACGACTAGGCGTTGAAAAATAATTTAGCACACAGTCACACCAACCTTCACATCAGTCCATAAATATATTAATCCTAGTAAGACAATTATCACACCAACCAAATATGCATTATAAAAATGCTGGTGTCACAAACGTAGGTTACAAGATTTTATGGGCTCATTTCTCAACAACAGATTAAATAAATTCAAAACAATATTGCAAAAAAAAAAAAAAAACATTTGTTTTAAAAAATTAAAAATTTTGTATAATTTTTAAAAATGGAACCGAACCTAACCATCGAAAAATATAAACTTGTATTTAAAAAAAGTGACATGACTTCACTCGAATGCGAAATCAATGCGACACTTAACTCGAAATAATATTCAAGAGTAATCGTATGTGAATAACGAATGAATGACATATGAGAATCGTACATTGATAAGAATTAAAATCTTTTTATTTCTAAGTGAAAACTCTTGATTAATATAAAATTTATTATATATATAAATAACATAATTTTTTTTTATAATATCTCTAAAATAGATATATAAATTTATAATATTTTTATTATATCATGAAAATTAAACAATAATAATCTCCTCAATGTTGGCTTGATGCACAGCACCAGCTCACAGAAGATCCATTATTTTGTTGAACGGCGTGCCATTACTTTCTATTGGACAATCTTCTCTATAAAATAATGCTATTTTTTCCCCATACGCTCTCACTTTAAATAACTCCAAAATAATTTAATACAACATTATAATAAAAAAAAAGTATTTTGTTATGAGACGGTCTCACGAATCTTTATCCGTGAGACGAGACAACCTTACCGATATTCACAATAAAAAATAATACTCTTAACATAAAAAGTAATACTTGTCATAGATGACTCAAATGAGAGATCGGTTTCACAAAATATGACTCGTGAGATCGTCTCATACAAGTTTTTGTCATAATTAAAAATTGTTTCGATACTTAAAAGTCAATTGGAAATATTTCTCCTCGAAAATGATATTGACAAACTTATACTTTGTTGCAGATGTAACGTCGGCTTATTATTATTAAATAAAATATGGATGCACATTTTTTGGGACAAAGTTATGGGGAATTAATCATTTCTTATGACATCAAATTCAAAACCATGAGACAATACAACATTTATCGTTAAGCTCGGATTCGAATACAATATGTCGACGATTTATAACTTATTTTACTGATCTCTTAATTTGGGATGCGATTTTTGGTTCGAGATCCAATTTTCTATTATTATTATCGTTTTTATTATTGTAATTATTATTTGCCCTTCAAATAGATTTTATTGATAAACAGAAATAAACAAAGAGAAAAAGAAGAGATTGTTGAAAATAATATATTTAAATATTGAAAAAGTAATAGTTGAATATTTGAATGTTGAAAATAAGAGTTGTAAAGTTAGAAATTTGTGTGTGATGATGTAGGTAATGATGTATTTTATTTTTGGATTATGTGTAATGAAACTCTATAAATAGATCTCTCATTTGTGAAGAAAATCACAATTGAGTAGAGAGAAAAATATTATAAAGTGTGTAGTTTGGTAAATTTTGAGAGTTTGAGATTTTTACTTTTTACCATAAATTTTTACTTTTTCACAACAGAGATCATTTTATGGAGTTCAATTTAATTGGCTAACTTGTTCACACTTTGTAAGCAATTTCGATTAAATAGGGCCGGAAGTGAGGGCCCAATTTCTTAGAATATATGGGCTATAGCCTGCAGTTGATTGCCAGTCCAGATCAGAATCTCCAGGCCCAGCTTTCTGGGCATACCAAGAAATTTATACATCATATAATATAATACGCAAAAACTTTGTTGAGACGGTCTCACGGATCGTATTTATGAAACGGATCTCTTATTTGGGCCACCTATGAAAAAGTATTACTTTTTATGCTAAGAGTATTACTTTTTTATTGTAAATATGGATAGAGTTGATCGGTCTCATTGATTATGATCCGTGAGACGGTCTCGCATGAGACTCACTCAATATAATAATAAATAAATCTATAGCTATACTTACTATATATAAAAGTCGAGATCTTTAGTGGTCCGGGTTTGTTAAATTAATACGTTTTAACAAAAATATTCTATCCATTTAGATAAATAATATTTTTCATATAATTCATAAACATAGTATTTAATTCACTTTACAAATTCAAAAATTCACATATTATATTTATAAATTACATATGTAATATAATTTCATTGTCGTTATCCAAATAATAATTAAAAATTATAAAAAAAAATTTGTGAATCGATTGAATTTATTAATGATTATGAACATGATTCATATACATAATAGTTATTATTTTATACATGCATCATGTGTGCGTCGTTCGCTGATACTATTAATAAAACATAAGTCCGTGATAGTGATTACCTTTTAGTGAACATTTTTTTATAATCTCAAAATCATCCTTCCCAACTTTTTGGCTTAAATTGATATGTATATAATCCATAAAAGGGGAAATTGGAATCAACGAAGTTCCAAATGGTCAGATTTCCAATCTTTAAATAATCATTGATTGATATCCAAATTTATTGGGTAAAATAAAATCCTTTTGGATCAACTCCATCACCATTTCCAAGAAACTCAACCTGCTACCAAGATGTCCGGGGAAGATGTATTCGTGGGTTCGATCGATCAAGGCACCACCAGCACAAGATTCATCGTCTATGATCGCGCCGCGCAGCCCATTGGATCTCACCAGGTCGAGTTCACCCAGTTCTATCCTCAATCTGGGTACATGTTTTTTTTGTTTTTTTGTTTTTTGTTTACTTTAAACTGTTTAAAGATTGAATCTTTTCTTCAATTTTCTCGTGCTTTATCGTTTTTTATTTTCCGGGGGTGTATGTGTTTTTCTGTAAATAATCAAAAGATTGAATTTTCTTTGGATTATCTTTCGGGGGCGTATATGTTTGATCACTGATGTATTTTCAGCTCACAAATCCAGTTTCAGAGGCCTGTCTGTTGACAAAAGCATATGTTTGATATAAATTTAGAATAAAATTAATGCATCTGCGTTGATCGAGTAGGAAGCAACATTTTGGAACAGATGGAGAAGATACCTAAAATGGTTGATTTTGAGTGTTTTGTAGATGGGTTGAGCATGATCCAATGGAGATTCTTGAAAGCGTGAGACTCTGTATTGCAAAGGCTGTTGATAAAACCACAGCTGCAGGCTATAATGTCGACAGTGGATTGAAAGCCATTGGTCTTACGAATCAGAGAGAAACAACTGTTGTTTGGAGCAAATCCACCGGCTCCCCTCTCTACAATGCTATTGTTTGGATGGATGCACGTACCAGTTCAATATGCAGGTAATTTTTCGATTTTGGATCAAAGATATAATATTTTTTAGCCAACTTGGTGTTTTTTTGTTGTTTAGCGACAGTATCTGAATTGGGTTAAGCTTACTTTTGTCATCTTGGTGTTGAGAAGTTTTGTTCTTAAATGAGCTTTTATTGCGAAAAGCATAAATTTCCATTCACTGGTATTTCTTTGATTAACTACCAAAAGAGAACTTTGAATCGTGGAGCACCACTACTTGCAAAGAGGTTGGTCGTGAAGCGACCCTGAAGAACAAATAAATGAGTGATTTGTCAAACGATTCTTTATTTTTCCGTTTTTTTCTTCTAGAAAATTGGAGAAAGAGTTACCAGGTGGAAGAACTCATTTCGTAGAGACATGTGGTTTGCCGATAAGCACTTATTTCAGTGCTTTGAAGCTGTTGTGGTTGTTGGAAAATGTTGATTCCATAAAGGAGGCGGTGAAGCAAGGAGATGCATTGTTTGGCACCATAGATACCTGGTTGATTTGGAATTTGACAGGAGGAAAAGAAAATGGTTTACATGTCACTGATGTGTCGAATGCTTCAAGAACCATGTTGATGAACCTCAAAACACTAGATTGGGATAAACAAACTTTGAATACTCTGGGGATCCCAGCTGAGATCTTGCCTAAAATTATTAGTAATGCTGAGATAATCGGGGATATAAGCAAAGGATGGCCGATAGCTGGCATACCAATTTCTGGATGTCTCGGTGATCAACATGCAGCAATGGTGGGGCAAGCTTGCCGGAAAGGCGAAGCTAAAAGCACGTATGGGACTGGGGCTTTTATACTTCTTAATACCGGGGAAGAGATAGTACAGTCGAAACATGGGCTTCTGACCACCTTGGCTTATAAACTCGGGCCAGAAGCCCCCGTTAACTATGCACTAGAGGGCTCGATTGCCATAGCTGGTGCAGCAGTTCAATGGCTTAGGGACAGTCTAGGTATAATCAAGAGTGCAAGTGAGATTGAGGAATTGGCTTTGCAGGTTGACTCATCTGGGGGGGTATATTTTGTACCGGCATTTAATGGTCTGTTTGCGCCATGGTGGCGTGATGATGCTCGTGGCGTTTGTATAGGAATCACAAGGTTTACAAACAAATCCCATATTGCTCGAGCTGTGCTGGAGAGCATGTGTTTTCAAGTGAAAGATGTGCTGGATTCGATGAACAAGGATGCTGGAGAGAGGGGTGAGGCTAAGAACGAGAAAGGGGAGTTTTTACTTAGAGTGGATGGCGGTGCCACTGTCAACAATTTGCTGATGCAAATTCAGGTATTATTTTCTTGCTACTCTGGTTCCTAACATTTTCTTTAGAGCACGGTTACGAAATCGATTCCTAAACTTGTGTTTTTTAAAATGTACAGGCGGACTTGCTAGGAAACCCAGTTGTGAGACCAGCTGATATAGAGACGACTGCTCTTGGGGCGGCTTATGCGGCTGGATTAGCTGTTGGTGTTTGGACCGAAAACGAAATATTTTCTTCTAGTGAGAAGACAAAAAAAGACACCAAGTTTTTCCCCATCATGGATGAAGAATTGAGGAAGAAGAAGGCGGATTCTTGGTGCAAGGCAATTTCAAGAACTTTTGACTTGGCTGATCTCTCTCTGTAATTGGATTGTTTCAATTCTGCAATCTCGTTTGATTTATCTATTTTCTTGTTTATTTTACATCCTAAAAGATAGTAATATTTCAAGAGAAATGTAGAAATAAAGGATATGACAGTACTTCTGCTGATGAATTTCTTGAAACTTCTTGTCCCTTTTGGATATAAAGCCTTTTCTTACTTCAAGACCTGGCTTACATCTTTTGTGTTACATGCTTTTCATTTTACCCCTGTCTATCTTCAGTTCTAACATTTTTTAAAGAGATATGATATCCTAACTCTGTTTTTGAAAATATCAATGTGCTCCACAAGCAAATATGTATATACGGTATCATCCTCGATATTGAGATATATGTAAGACCAGCAACGCTACGCTCTTCTACCCAAAGTTTGAGCCTCTTGTTCGATCGAGTGACCACCCCGGTGTTAGTAAGTGGAGCAACTTCATGCCTCTATCTTTATAATAAGAGTAGGTCTTTTATGAGACGATCTCACGAATCTTTATCTGTGAGACGGGTCATTTCTACTGATATTCACAGTAAAAAGTAATACTCTTAGCATAAAAAGTAATATTTTTTCATTGATGACTCAAATAAGATATCCATCTCACAAAATACGACTCGTGAGAACGTCTTACACAAGTTTTTGTCTTACAATAAAGGGATCAATGCTCATACATCATTGATCAACGAGGTGGAATGTCTCGAAGTCTATATGGGGCAAAGGATCTTGCTGCTACGAGGAACATTATAATCAAAATGATTTTAATTGATTAAGGTTTATTTGATGAAAAAATGGAACGAGAATAGATGGATATAATGAATAGACTTGAAATCAATTTTGTGAGACAGATCTACTATCTTATTTAATACATTCTCACAAGATTGTTTAACATGAGACGTACTATACTGAGAAATCAACTGAAGATAACAAAATGATAAATAACTTCTAATATTTATTTTGCATACAACAAACTACAATTCACTTGAGATTTTATAATTAAATGGATCGCAATTAAATTATATAAAACGCCAAATAATAAATTTAATAAATTATTGTTCAAATTGAGGGGTTAATTTTTTTTTTAATAAAATTATTTCATTTTTTGTGTCTCCAAGCATTAATTTCTGCAATCTGAATCACTGACTCATGCATGCTTTGCCCCTTAAGTTGTAAACTGTTCTATTAAATGAAGATAACTAAAGCAATATTGTGGGTTCAAAATCGTGAAATGGAAGGTGTTGGATGGGGGGATATCTTCCATTTTCTTTTAATATTTGATAAATGAAGATAACTAAGACAAAAACTTATTTGAGACAGTCTCACAGATCGTATTTTGTGAGACATATATCTTATTTGGATCATACGTGAAAAAATATTACTTTTTATACTGAGAATATTATTTTTTATTGTGAACATCGTTAGGGTTGACTCGTTTCATAGATAAAGATTCGTGATGTCATCAAATATTTACTATATTATATGTTAGTTAAACAAGCCAAATAATGACATTTATTTCTACTTTGTAATATAATTTTTGTTGGATAAAAAATGGGATCGGAACATTAATAATTAATTGGAAGGTATGATATATTATTGATCACTATATATTAATACTATTGCAGCAGAAAAATGCAGGAAGGAAACACATCCCGTGAAGACTGAAAAAGAAAAGAAAACTAAATACATGAACATTATTCATATCTCGCTAGCAAACAAAACCTAAAAGAAAGCTGTTTTTATAAATTTAGAAATGGAGGAAAATGGTGAAAAACAAAGTAAATAAATTTATCAGGAAGATTATTATGAGATCATCTCACATGTTAATTTTGTGATACAGATCTTTTATTCGATTTTATCCACGAATAAATATTTTTTATGTCAAAAATATTGTTTTTGCTCAATGTATGAATCGGATTGATCCATCATACTTACAAAAATTCGTTAGACCGTCTCTTATAAATTTATTCACTTCACACTCGCAATGAACCAAATTAATTCATCTAAAAAACCTTTTGTTCCAAAATTCAGGTTTGTATGAGCTACAATAATCGGAGGGAAAGAAAACAAAGTACATGTATGCATTAGGATGGTACAATTTCTGACCCAATCCATCAATTATTTCATCTGTCCTAAGTCCACTCCTCGTTTCCCGTTTCAATTATTTTTTTGTGGCTTCCACCTATTATATATATATATATATATATATATATATATATATATATATATATATATATATATATATATATATTATATAATATTCAGCAATATCTCCCCATTGACGTAAAATATTTATATAGTTTGATTATTTTAAAAGACCTAATAAAGTTATCAATTGAGAAGATGATATAAAGAATCATTTTGTTAAATATTACCAAGAGAAATTATGTGACACACTAAGACATGATATATATTTATGTTAGTAGATCATGCATGTACATTATGTGTGTGATAAATTATGAGGAGTTAGATTGAAATTTTGAAGTTCTATTTTTTTTACCTATGTTGGTTTTAGGTTTTTGTCACTTAGATATGTAAATCTAGTTTGGTATGACTAAGTCGGAACAAGTTCAGTTATGTAAGATGTTCAAGTTTTTAGATAGTACTAGCAAATGATGCATGATATTATATATATGAATCACGATCACGATCATTAATAGTTCGAGTTAATTTGAAGTGATTCTTTGACCACGAAAAGCAAATGCGCTAAAAAACGGAGTCACGCCATCGATTCGATGAAACAAAAAAACGTTGTGTTGTCTCGATCTTTTTGAATAAGTAAGTTTGTAATATTCACCTCTAAATTACGAAAAATTTAGTAACAAATATTAACGAATATAAACAATTGAAATTCAAGCGAACATTCAAAGAACTCGGATTGTAAACTTTGATAAGTTTGGTTGAAGAAACATAAAAATGTATATACAAAGCCAAACTTTGAAATTTGAGAGCAAAACTTAGGACTCTATTTCAAAAGTTCGTAAAATTTCGTCCATATATGTTTACAAAATCTAAAATATATCAAAATCTAGTTATCAAATAACTTAGGACTCTAAACTAGAAAAGAATCCCTAGCGCGAACTCTTCTGGACTGGGCGCTCTGGACAATGTCTTTGGCGCTGGGGCGGTAATGTTTGGTCGCCTTTGTCACGCCTCGAAACCGAGACATGACATCGGCGTTGTTTACCAATTTAAAATCGTATAACAACAAGCCATGTAGTACATCAAATAACCAAAAGCCAGTCTATTACATAAATCAATAATCGTCTGTAGTCTTTACTATGCGATTGAAACGAAATGCAGAAGATTAAAATTCGATAATATAAATAACAGATATAATAATGAGACTGGTCTTGAATCGGATCAAAAATTCCCAAAAGTATTTTTGTTCTTTATCTTTGATTTGTTCCTCGTTCTTATCTGGGATGAGAATATAATGGTGAGTACTTTGGAAATACTAAGTAAATGAGGGCCGATCGGGCATAACGAATATCAAAATTATAATTATACGAATATATTATCATAATTACAATAGTAAGCATGTTGAGTCGAATATAAACAAAGTACAAACATAGCACTGAAATCATCTCATTTTCATGGTTTATTAATCAGTCCCCTATATGTTACTCGTCTAAGGGGCGAATCCAAAATAACTGTTATTATATCCCACCGCATCAGGCCCTTAAACAAAATATATCAAATAACGGAATTTCCTTGTCATTTCTAATTCGAATCATTACAGTGCATTTCAAATATTTCAAACATGCTTTCAAATATTATAACTAATATTCAACAACAAATTGTTCAAGAATGTATATAACAAATAGAAACGAATATATCATACCGATCGAATTTCAAGAAACATATATAATGTATATTTTTAAGCAAATTTTGACATACTTACGAAGGAAAAACATGTCGATATATATATATATATATATATATATATATATATATATATATGAAATGCAAGTGTACATAAAGTATATTAAAAACCCATATACATGAAAGACTGTTCCAAAATATTAGAATGAACAAGTTGGAGCTTGACACTGACCAGTCACTTTGCAAAAATATATGCGCCTAATTGAGCCGTTGGATCGATCTGAATTTTGGATATGTTGCTCAAAACATGTGTCGGTGTATTCTGAACGGTGGAGACCGGATTTGGAAGTGTAAAACAATGATAAAAACTTTCTGAAATTAGGCAGAATTTTTGATACTCGAAAATTATAACTTTTGTATAGTAAAATTTTGGGTTTTCACATCCCTACCGGGGAGGTTTCTGGACTAGCCTTCTGGACAGTGGCTTTTGCGCTGTGACGGTAATATTTGACCACCCTACCGTGGGGCTCTCGGATCCGATGTCTCGATTTAGCTTCCAATTCATATCATAATTCATAAATTTTTGTTATAATTTTTAATTATTATTTAGATAACGATAATAAAATTATATTAAATATGTAATATACAGAGATAATGTCTAAATTTTTGCATTTTTAAAATATATTAGATATTGTATTTATGTGTAAATTATATGAAGACTTTTAATTATTTAAATAAATATAATATTTTTGTAAAAATTAATTGGTATTGCATGACCTCAAATTGTGTGTAATATATATATGTGTTTGTAATTTTGAATAAAAAAATTTTAAAAAAAATTAATTAAATAAATCCCACGTCATGAATTTAGTTGTGTTCTATTAATAAAACTGACGTGTTACACTCTCTCTATTCAATCTACCTTTCTTCTTCTTCTTCTTCCCGCTTCCATTTTGGACTTCTTCAATGGCTGCTTCTTCTACTTCCTCCTCCTCCAACAACAATTCAAACTCCACCCCTTCGTTTCCACCCACATTCCCAAGTGTATCGGACCCGACCTCCATTCTCAACACCACCTTCGTCCAAGCCGATCCTTCTACTTTCCGAGCCGTCGTCCAAAGACTCACCGGAAAAGAAGCCTCGGCCGAAATGGGTCCCCGGAGAACCCACTTCAAGCTCCACGAAAGGAGGCCAACCGCCGCGAGAAAGCTGGAGATCAAGCTCAACAAAAACATCAATGGTGGCTCCAACGTGAGCGCCGCCACTCTGTTACATTCTCCCTTCTCTTCTCCGAGAAGCCTTCACCGTAATTTTCTCATGGAGCATATGGTCATGGTCTCCCCAGTCTCGCCGTTGGAGTACTTGGCGGCACGTGGGGGTCCGAATACTCCGAGGTCGAGTGTGGAAGATGAAGAAAGATTGATCGCTGAAAAGGGTTACTACTTGCACCCGAGTCCGTTAAGCACCCCGAGAGGATCCGACCCGCCGGAGCTTCTGCCTTTGTTTCCGCTTCTTTCACCAAGAGCTAATAATAACCAGTGATCTATGCCCGAGAAATAAAAGCCAGGTTTAAAGTCATATTTGTTAAAACTAACATGCTAAATATTTCATTTTATTATAAATCAATTATTAAATATTAATTATTGCTTATTGTTTTTAGTTTATAAAATTTGCATGATATCAATATTAGAAAAAAATGAAAGATAATTTTTTCCAGACTACACAACTCTTTTATCAAATTTATCTCTCACTTTTGGCAAAAAGAATATAAAAGTTGACATATATTTACGTTAATTTTTTGTTTCTTGTCCGGTCACTTTTTCTCTCATGTCCTTCCAAGTACTTGCTTCCATATTCCTGCAAATAGTGAGCAAAAGTAAAAATTTAAACACGAGAGATATTCAAAAAGAAGAATAAGTAATACCAAAGTTGTGAAATAATTGGATTTCTATCCAAACCCATAGGCATGCTATGCCACTCTTCTTCCACCCGGGTTGCTTGTTTTATCAAGCGTTGGCATCTTTGATTCTTGTGTAGTGATTTTGAGACAATTTTCAAACTTTTTCTCGCTGAATTGGGTTTGTTTTTTAATTTCAAATTCATTAAAGTAGATCGAGTCAAAAACAACGTACATCAAAAACAGAGAAAAAACATCAAGACTTGGTAAAGAAATATAAATAATTTCGATTCGGATCTTCCAACGTCGTCTTCCTAAAGGTTTCTGTTAATGCTAGATGTTATTTTCTGTAAATAGCAGACACGAGTCATAGGATAAAATCTTCGGACAATTATCTCAAATTCACACACATATGCACACAAGCTCTACAAGCAGGTGCAGCCCATGTGGACATGGGAAAAAATGGCCAGCAGTAACATTTCAGGGATTTCATGGGTGTGACAAATTTATAAATACGATACATTAGAAAAATAGTTGCAATTTAATAAGAAGTGACAATCAATTATTAATATAATAAAGAATGTGTCGACTTTGTACCAAAGCGCCAAACAAATAGTCATGAGGAATTTGGAATTAATTAATTCGACCAGTTTTATATAATATGAAAGGATTTTAACAGTCGTCTTACAGGATATACTCATCCGTCAAATGCTTGCTTGCTTGCTTGCATGCTTACACAAGCACAAGAATCGACAATTAAATGAAACTATGATTTGAGTAGGTGATGTTAAATGAAAAAAATACAATTCCATTAAAAAATTTTGGAATGTAGAAACGAACTCTAAAAAAATTATGCCAAAATAATTAATTTGCATCTTAAAAGGTTAGAAGTTTTTTCAAGGTTTATTCTTGTAAATCATCCTACAATTTGCTCCACAAACTAAAACAACCAAACTACACCAGTGCTTAAAAAAGCATTGATATGAACTGAACAGAACTGAACTCTTTTGTTTTAATTAGATGCAACATATTTATATACCCAACTATTCATTTGCCAACAGTAGCTCAAGAAAATCACACAAATGCATCAACAGAATACACAATCAACAAACAATAAAGCTGGATGGATATAATCACCTCAAGGCCCTCAATTGGAACCAGGATCAAGCACAGGAAGCCTACAATGCAAGCTGATAGATTTATCCATCTGCCTTGTCCCCGGGATAAGGAACTGAAATATCACGATCAAGCAAGCGCCCTGCGGCACAATCCCATAAAACGCACAATCGGGCTTCGCCAAGCTACCCTGCAGGCTCTTAGAGAAATGCTTCACGCTCACTTGGACACTCATAGCATCTCCTCTCTGCACAGCCCTCTCAATCCTGGTCTGAGCACTGGAGCCTATGTCAACCGCCGCCCCATCGACTTGCTCTCCTAAAACCGTCAGATTCCTAAACTCGGCACCTAATGTGATCGAAGAAGTCGAAATCTGCAAATGCAAGTCCCCACATTTACTGACGGAAACACCCAAAACTTCCCCAACATGTTTCATCCTATCAACAAAGCTTTGCAACAAATTCAATTCGGGGGCTTTCACCAAAGTCGGGGGCACTTCTTGGGCATTTTCGAGGGCGAGTTGTAGCTCATCGACATCGGCACGTGATAAGGGTTTCGAAATGGGCACATCTTGGACAACAGCTGACTTATACCCTTTTGCTTCGAGCGTAAGAAATGGCACCGCTTGGTTCGAGTGTGGGGGCGATTTCTTCACCAATTTGATCTGGAGGCAGTTGAAATCGGAGTCCCTGGACTCCACGTAGATGGCGAGGATGGAGCGGAGGGCGCGGTGAAGAAGGGCAAGGTCGACGGAGAAAGCGATTTTATCGTCGTTTTGGCTGGAAATCCGGTAGTCTTGGAAGAGGGATTCCTTCTTGAACTGAGCAATGGATTGAACGCCATCGGAGTTGAGAAGGTTGTGGAGGAAGAAGGCGTGATCGCGGGTCAAGAAGAGGTGGCAAACTTTGCCCATTTTGTCTAGAGCTGGGAGGATTCTTTTCTCCAGCAGGTTGATGCCATTGTCGGTGAGGAGAGCTTTGAACTTCATTCTGATTGGAGATGCAGCAGAGGGTTTGGGGATTTAGGGTTTTGGAGAGTTGGGGGAGAAAATGGGAGGGAAGAATTTGGTTTATGCTTGGCGGTTTTCTGTGAAGGACAAGAGTTTTAAATAATTGCTGTTCCACCCCTTTAAATTTTAAATTGTTTCATGTTAACACACCACACTACAAAGTAAAGAGTAGATTTTTTGTGAGACAGTCTCACGAATCTTTATTTGTGAGATGTGTCAATCCTACCGATATTTACAATAAAAAATAATACTCTTAGCATAAAAAATAATAATTTTTCATTGATGACTCAAATTAGAGATATGTCTCACAAAATACAACCCGTGAAATTGTCTCATATAATTTGTCCAAAGCAAAATAGATTGTTGTAAAATAATGATAGGAATATAATTAATTCAACCAAATTTACATATAAGATTATATGCATTTCAAAGTACGAGTGAGTTTGGTTTCAAAAATTGCGTTTTTAAAAAAATATTTAAATAAGTCAAGTTTTTCAAAATATTTTATTAAAAAATGTAGAATAGTTTTGCCATTTAGATAAATACTGAAAATGTTTTTATGCTTTTTTAGTTGATAAATATAATATTTGCTTTGGGGGGAGAAGAATAGAAGAGACTTGCTAGAGCAGTAACTGCCAAAATTTATCTCCCCAGTTAACAAGGACAGAGTAATTACAAAATGAAAATTCAACCCTTTTTCCCGACACTGGTGAAAGTTCTATTTATCCCCACCACCAAACATGCCCATCATATCCTTGGCAGAACCCATTTGCTTCATCAAGTTCTGCAATCCACCCATTCCACCAATTTGCTTCAACATCTGAGGGGGAAGCACTTTGCTCATGTGTTGCGCGTTCATGTTTCTCGATAAGGCGCTCATTTCTCCTTTCTTTGGAATCTTGAGTCCCTTCATCTTGCTCCAAATCTTGGCCAGCCGCTTGTACTCTTCCAGCATTTCCATTACATCCCTCACAGAACGACCGCATCCTCTAGCTATCCGCATGATTCTTGATTCATTCATTAGCTTTGGGTTGGAACTGTCCAACTCTGGGATATTCACCATCATGACATTAGAAAAAAATAGACTTGCAACGATTAGGTTGATTCAAATTATTTAAACGTGAGTTAGATAATAGGTGAGCCCATTATAATCTTTATAATTTTTAGGACTTGATCGACCATAATATTATTTATATATAATATTCAAGAAATCAGTTTTACCTTCATTGGTCATTGAATCCATCATGGTCATGTATCTTTTAATCTTTGCCTGGCTTTCCTTCTCTTGTCCTTTGGGCATCAACTCCTGACTAAATCCTGGAAGCATAGAGAAGACCTACAAATAAACAAGCTTCTTAGTATTTATGGAATTCGTAAAATATTTCAACTTTACAAATCCAGACACACAAATATTTTAGCTTTGCGTACCCACATCGTCAAGCAGTTAAAGAGAAGGATAAGTATAAATACAGCAGTAAAAGAATTCATTAGAGCAGCTGTCATAAAGGAGGACACATCCATTCAAACGGAAGCAATTCCAACTTTTAATTTAAAACTATGAAGACTATCTTGTTAGAAATAAACTTAATTACATCCCCATTTAATGGCATAGTCCATGTAAACAAGCATATTTTAAAAAATACTTCCCTTGATAGCAGTATCAAGTACACCACAAAAACTTTTGTATGAACCAAAAAATAATAAAATATGAAGAATTTTATAATTAATGGTGTAAAATCTAATATCTATTGACATGAATTGAATGTCGGAAAGAAGCTAAGCTAAAGGAACGAGTGATATAGATTAACTAACACCAATCAAACATGTTCGATTAATTAGAACAGTAGAGCGGGCATTTAAAAGTCACAAACAAAGTAAATGACAAACCTGGCCAATTGGACCCATTTTCAATATATTCTGAAATTGCTCATACATTATCCTCAAAGTAAAGTTTCCTTCTGAAAGCTTCTGAAGGAGTTCAGGCTGTTGATCCATGGGTACAACTTCATGAATTTTGTCCATGAATCCAGACCAGTCACCCATGCCTGATAAAATAGATAATAGATTACTAACTGAAAAAAAAACTTGTGCAAATATTATTAGCACAAATCCAATTAAAAGCAATAACAGGAACTATAATTGAAGGACGCCAACCTAATAGGCGGCTAACAAATGGTTTGACATCAAATACTTCAAATTCATCCATATGTTCACCCGTCCCAATGAATATAACAGGACTTTTTGTTGCTGCAACTCTGCAAATTGAGAGGAGATATCAATTGTCCATATTATATGGTGTTATCGCTATCGATGTCCGTGCAAGATGGGTATTTTATTCACCTATGAGGCATAACTTAAATGTATCGACAAAGTCAAAGTCACCATGAGAACAATACTTCAAAATTATGACGTCGTCAATCAAAAATCAATTACAGCTGCGTCTTGCTATACTTCTTACTACGATAAATCTAGCAACCTATACATTATGGATTTAATAATACACATCTATAATTTCCCAAATTTTGAATCTTGAAAAAGTTGTGATCAAGGTACCATAATCGATCTGTCCACAAGCTTATTGCTTAAATACTCTGAAAGTACAGTTCAGAAGATGCTAGTATTCCAGAAGCATGACAATAGATGTGGCACACATCAATTCCAGGTTTAAACATATTGCTAGAACTAGAAAATTTAAAAGAATTGTGTTTAAACTTACGCACTAAGTGCACCACCTCCCTTCGCATGACCATCCATCTTAGTGATAATCACAGCCCCAACTGCAACACTTTGTTTGAATGCTTGAGCTTGATCAAAGGCGGCTTGACCAATGCTGCTATCCATGACAAATATAACAAGATCTGGTTTCTGGAATGTTCCAATGGAAATGTAAGCAGAGTAAATAGAGACTCTGAGCTAACAAAACAGGATTAGAACAGAAACACTAACCGTTGCTTCGGAAACTTGACGCATCTCTTCAAAAAGAGCTGCCTCCTGTTTGTGGCGTCCGCTTGTATCAACAATTATAAGATCACAATTTTCTTTCTTAAATCTTTCAACACCTTCTACAGCAATACTCACGGGATCAGACTCTGTATAGCTGTTATAGAAAAAAATAAGCCAAAGCACTATATGAATTAAGTAATAACTCATAATTCATGCATAAATTATAATCCATACATAAAAATAAAGAAACATCAAGGTTCCAAATCCACAAATTTTAATCAGTAAAACTGAAACATGGCATTGATTCTCCACATTTGATTGAAAGATTTCTTTTGAAACAATCATGGCCATCAACACAAACAGAACTAGACAAAGCACATTTACCATGAAATTTTTATACATGATCCAATATGGTTCCAAGTTCCAAACCTACTACGTTGATCAAGATTTTGTTTTTATTTTACCTCAGAACAAAAGGAGAATGACAGCGAGGTAAAGAGTCTAAAAGCGGAAAAGAATAAGTGCCAAAATATTCTCTCTTTAAAGAAGCATAACTAGAATACGAGGAGTGTTATCAAGCAATTGGCAAATAAAGCATTACTCCAATCTTACAAGCAACTTACAACATCAACAGCCAAATTTTATGTCGAATAATACAGAATTTAAGCAAGCATATCACTACAGATATTTTTTGTATCATATAAGCAAATATATCCTGAGATTTGTTAACCCAAACCTAGAAGAAAAGAGCCCCAGAATTTCCTTATTTCTGTGATACTTGCATTAGAAAGTTGAAACTTGAAACTGTCGTACTATTTTTCTTTGTTCAGTTCTATCAGTGGAAACAGATAGACAAATTTTCTTTCTAGGAAACTTCACAAGACAAAGGTACCAATTCGTGCAATGTGTCACAATCTTTTCTGGAAGGATTAATACGGGACTTTTTTCTCTATAAGGTCAACGGAACAATTTAAGAAATTCATGTCATTTTGAAAAATTAGGAAGAAAACAAATCCATTAAATATTGAGGAAAAAAGGCACCTTCCGTAAAAAGGAATTTTAGCTTTGGTGGCATTCTGCTTCAACTGGTCAAAAGCACCAGCCCTGAAAGTATCAGCACAGACTAGTGCGGGTTTCCATCCTTTCTTCTGGTGGTAGTAAGCATATTTTGTACATGTGGTTGTTTTCCCCGATCCTGTGAAAAGTACATGAATAAGTAGATCTTGTTTCTCAAAAAGAATGGAAGGAAAGAGGTAGTGTGCGGTCAACCAACTAGGCTAAGTGGTGGAGCAGGTCCGTAACAGCATAAGACTAAAGGCTCGAGTGTAGGAGCACATAATGGGTGCATAGGCACTGATGTATAATCGCCCACAACTAACTTACAGTTACTCAAGTACAAGAATATACCTTGCAAACCAACAAACATAATCACGCTTGGTTTTCCCTTTTTTGGAGTGAATGAGGGCTTCCCAGGATCCAAAATCTTGCACAGCTCATTAAAAATAGCCTGCACCAAAGCCCAAAATTTTAAAAACAGCAAAGAAGAGAGAGAAAGAAATGCTTGAGCTTAATATATCATAGAACATCAATGGATAAAGTCGAAGCAAATTCAGGAAACAACCCTATAACTACAGAGAACAGCTACCTTTAAATTATTTGTGCATGAGGTTAAACAGTTCTAATCAAAATTTTCATTGCCGAGATTCAACCATTCATATACACACCACGCATTTAACATCTCATAAAAGCTAACCTCGACTCAACCCCAGAACATAGATCACATATTTCAAAGAGACACAACCTAAACTTCTTGCTAGTAAATTTCCCATCGAAATACTAAAATCAACGATAAGGGAAAGCAAAATCCTTCCTTTCACTTCACCTGTTGGATGATTTTACGCTTGTTATGGCCCGCAGCGAGATCATCGAGGTTGACAATCTTCTTAATATTGGTCTGCATATCACGAACGAGCTTGAACTGCACATCGGATTGAAGGAGAGCGCGCGTGATCTCGTTAAGGCAATCGTTCAGCACCTTCTCGTCGATGATGGTCGCATTGCTCATCTGCTGAAGAGCGCGGGAAATACTTCCACCTAACTGCGCGAGCACCATCTTCACGGCTTGTTGGTTCCTCCGTTTACTGTGGTGATTAACGCACAGGAGGTCAACACAAGGGTAAAATTAGGGCTTTAGGTATCAAGAGTTCGCCGATGGGAATGAGATGAGGTGGGAGATCCCAAATCTATCTACCTGGTTTACAAAACGACGTCGAATTAACAAGGCCCGGACGCCCGGTAGTATTTAAGATTCCAATACTAAAACCATTTGTTTAGATAAATAATGGGATTAGGGAAAGTCATCCCATCAAATTTAACATCTAAATATATTTCAAATTTATGAATTTTAAATTTATTTTTGTTATTTAGAGAAACGAAATCATAGTGGTGTTTCTTTAGTATTTTATATATCGATAGTATAATTTGAAATCCATTTGTGTAAATAATATATAAATAAATAAGATATACATTTAAAATTTAATATATTGTCAACAATAAAACTATAGTACGTCTATTATGATACGATCTCACGAATCTTTATCCGTGAGACGAGTCAACTCTACCGATATTCACAATAAAAAATAATACTTTTAGCATAAAAGATAATACTTTTTCATAAATGATCCAAATAAAATATCCGTCTCACAATTTTGATCCTACCGTGACCGTCTATATGAATATAACTGATGTACCATATATATTAGATATCACATCAACGATGTTTACACGTATGTCTATGGTAGGTTGTCCATAATATGTTTTCATTATTATATATATCTCAACATAAATCATGATGTGTTTTAGTAATTGTGTCAAATCATGTCATAAAATAACGTGATTATAAATGAAATGTGATAAAATTATTAAGTGAACTCCTAGGTAAATTAGCCACAAACAATTTGTAATATGGATTAAATGTAAGGGAAATGTTTACATTCTAAAAAAATATTAATAACCCCGCTTCATTTTGTTTTACTCTATTTGACAAAACATAAACAAAAGTAAATTGAGACGTACGTAGCACACGAAAGAATACAATTCAAGAGAGGTCCCGCTCTATAGTAAGCCATGCTACACTACAACACCAATTGGCGTGTGGGGAAAAATCCAAGAATTCTCAACAGATTCTTGTTCATTTTCTCAGGCAAAATCTGATAATGGCATTGGATAGAAGAGTAAATGGCGTACAAAATCCTTTCACCAACCATTTTTGGTCGTTTTATCGGTACCAAGCGACTGCATTTACATGTAGGTATGCGACGAGGGTGTGGAGAATCAGATGTTATCTTTGAACCATTTGAAAGCTCCATCTACAACCGATCTGCAAGCACCACATTCATGTTTATGCGCATCATCACCGTGTTAGCCAGCGATATATGACTAAAATACAACATAAATGTTTACATAATGGTGTCTACAACACTACTCATATACCATGTTAAATCTCCAACACAATGTTTTTTGCAGTAATTGAAATCCCAACACTTATCTTGTATGCTTCCACGTTGAAATTCGATTCATTCTTGTTTAACCATCTTTCCACCATAACATTCGCATATTTTCGTCATTTTCTAAAGACTTTCTTTTCATAGTGAAAAACTCAAATGTCATGTACCTTATTTGTCTATTCAGAATAAGTTGCGACATATATATCTGTGTCATAAAATTCAATGCATTTCCAGCGGAAAATGAAGAGGAAATATTTACCCAGCTAGATCTGTCAGCTTCTTCCACAAGTCCTTTTGATCCGCTGATTCATCGGTTTTTTCCTCAACTGGAATTGTTTCACTTGTCGTGCTTTCAACTGTATATAAAGATCAATCCAGGCTTTAATGGTTGATAGCAATTGGATATTTCAAATAAACACACGAAGTTTTACTTGAACAGAACAGCAAATAAGAGTAAAGTTTCATTTTTGTTCAAAATTACAAAGAATTTCTTACCAGGTTGTTGAACCTTCGTGGGTGTCTTTGATCGAATGGTTGAGGGATTGGCGAGAGAAGAAAGCTCCTCAAGTAGTTCACGTTCCTTTGCACTGAATCAAAATGAGAAATGAATGTCCACTCTAGTTAAATTTTATGGTACCTTTTATGGTTTTATCTATCCGTGACATAACTAGAAGCAACAACCTAACACGCAGGCATGAATTTATGACAATGGACACATAAAGAAGCTCTAACATAAATGTCTGACAGTCCCAAAAATTAGTTCAAAAAAGAAAACAAAAAACCACAAATAAAGAGACAACCCTGTGTATGGAATATGATGCAGAGATGGCGGCAAAACTGCCCTTGTAGGCATATAAGACAGACTACGCACTAACAACTTGAACAACAAGGCATAGCTTTTAATATAGTAGCTGATGCTGGGATTTGGGAAGAAACACCATCAAAAGTTTTGAAAAAGAGTAGCAAAGTAAGACAGGACTAGCACTCACAGCTATTCAAGTACATTAATAACAGTGTGTCAAAAGTCTGAATGAGCTTAGCAAGGTCATGCCTGGGATGGTAGGACCCTTAGAGGGATAACAAGTGTAAAACAGTTCGTGTCTTGTTCTTACAGGGATAACCAAAAAGTTTCCTGATTCCCGCCAGAATTCAGCAAAGTTTGCATAATATGCAATAAAATAGTTAGTAGCAAAGGAGAAAGAATTCTACATACCTTATGCGCTTTGGTATGCTAACTTTGACAGTGAAAAAATGGTCACCACGTATAGACGGTCTATTTAATTTAGGTGCACCTTTCCTTGCCAGGACAAGAACATCTCCAGGTTGACTACCTTGAGGAATCTGCAGTTCGGTCATTCCTTCAACAGTTCTAACCTATTTCATACACCACCGAATCAGAATGTCTTCATTCAGCAAATACCAGTTAACACGGTATGAAAACTTTATGTGCCTTATTTTTTAACTTAATTTTTCACGACAGTGTTTTATTTCCAACAAGAGGTGATTTAAGGAATCGCTTGAAGTATGCAAATATTTTAAATAATTTACAAGCAGAAAAAAGGTTGAGTCTAAAACTTGGTGTTCAAGAAGGTGGTCAGTATGAATGCTATGTGGGACAGGATGCTACATGCACAAGTCCCATTCTAGAACCCATTCAGTGAAGCAGTAAATGTGAAGCCCGCAAGCTTTTGTTGGCTGCTACAAGTGTCTCAAAATCAACTGAGAGGAATTCAAAACATAGCACTTAACCACTTGCTGGAAAATGTTAACTAATACACATAAAACATGGATGATTAGTCCCATATTAAGTAAAAACATATGTACATGCAATCAACATTTCTGCACCACGTACTGAAACAAAGTCAAATAAGAAGCTCACTGTTAGACCTACTCCGAAGATATTCATTTTAAAGGAAAAAGTCAAAGATCGAAACTAAGGGTAAAAGCCCTAAATATTAAATCATAACTGTACAAAATCAGATGTACCTTAGTAACAGTTCCCAAAATGGCATCCAGATAGTTAATTGAAACTGATGAATAAAGATTTATGCCATCTCTTTGAATCTCAGGTATTTCTTCAATGTCAAGATAGACAAAAAGATCTCCAGGTGGACCCCTGCACAAAGATGAAAAGCACAAGGAAGAGTGAAACCTATGAATTTCACTAGGTATCATTCACATTTCTGATATATTAAATTTTACCTAAAAGAACGTAGACCGTTCAGGGTAACCAATGGCATGTAAAAGAAACTCAGCATACAATGCACAAGAAAAGCACTCAAACAATATGCTAGAAAAGCATTCAAACAATATGCTTATTTTTATCCTCAAAAGCTTTTATCGCTTTCTAAACATCTGCCCAATCGATGTTATATAACACGCTTCTTGAGGGCTTAAAAATGACCTAGGCTGAAGATCCTATGAAAATAGGATTTGAATATCTTCAGCCAACCTTGCATTTAATTGCTCTGGGAGGGCAACAGAGCAGACCAATTGAAAGGAACAGGGGATGATGGGAAGGAAAAGAGAAATGTGAAGAAACAGCCAGAGCAAATGAAATGTGCCAGTGATCATTACTACCTGTCTCGGATCCAAATCTAAATACCATCCAAGAAGTGACGTACTTAAATTTTCAAAGGCAGTCAGCACCAGTAAAAAGCAGCAATTTCCTTGTAAGGATTTACTAGCATGAGGTCAAAGTACAAGATATTCCCACATAAGTTGTGAGTTTTACATAGTGCATTCTAAAAGAAGATAGCCATAAATTATAATGCATAAAAGATATGTAAAGAAAAAGGGAAATCTATTCCTTTGAGATGGAGAGGCTCTCCTTAAGAAGACAACACGAGCACATAAAAATTCAAAAAATGACTTTTGATTTTCCCTTCTTCACTGAGTATGGAAAGGATATTGTCAAAACTTATGAAACAATCTTAATTCAACTACATCACTTAAATAGCATAACAACTACTTCACAATCATGCAACTTATAGGTGTGGGTGGATAAGATACTAGATCACAAACTGTATCTTTTAGAAGTAAAATCCAGACATACCCCTTTGGTCCTGCATCACCCTCTCCAGGCAACTCGAAGTATACTACCTTTGCTCACCCCAGGAGGAATTTTGACTTTGATATCTTTTTTAACGCGTATCCTACCAGCACCAGAGCATTTACGACATGATTCAGATATCATTTCACCATTCCCACCACAATTTGGGCATACAGAAACCTGACACATTCCACAAACTTAATGTCATATCAAACAGAAGCATGAGTAACGACCAACTGACATAATTCCGAAATCAATTTAGTACAGTTGTACACTTGTACTACACATCAAAATGAAGTTCTCTCCGTATTTGTCGTTCCTAATATCATCTTTGTCCTAATTTTTCATTAAAGAAACTTAAAATATATATGAGGCCCACTTATTCACCAAAAGCGTACAATAACAATACCGATTCCACACTTACACATATAACTAGATGTAATATGGAACGCCAAATGTTTCCACATAAAAAAATCAACCATTGCATGTTTGTAACTCCCTGGCGATTTTGTATACAAAATGTTACCTTCGAGTATTTTATTAGTGTCACTCAAGAATATTGATTTATTTAATTTAACCTCTTTAATAATCCATATATGCCAAGTTCATTGGACTCTATTGCTTCAATTCGTAGAAATAATATATTGTACAAACTGAACATGATCATGAATTAAATATGTTGAGTAGTATAACTGTTTTTTCTAATATTCACTAACAGCATTTAAAATGATAGCTGTGTTGTTCCCAATTAGATTGAATTAATCTCGGTACCACAAAGACACAACATGTTTCCGATAAAGCTCGTGACATAAAGGAACCTTTGAAACAAGAGACTAATTAAATACCTAGATGAGTACCTGCGAAAACATGCCAAAAGGTGTTTGCTCTGTTCTCATAACTTGACCTCTGCCTCCACATGTAGAACATATCCTCATTTTGGAGCCTACTTTTGCTCCAGTACCAGCACAAATTTCACATGTTTCAAGATGGGATAACTCAAATTCCTTTTCAGCCCCAAATATAGCCGCAGAAAATTCCAAAGTAATATCATAACTGAAATGCATTTTGAATAACGAGTCAAATCTGATGAAGATACTAATTGTCAAAGTTCATTTTGTTGCAGCACTCACACTATTAAACACATTGTTACAATTGTCTCGCATTGATATATTAAACTAATAAAAAGTGGACTTATAAACTCAAGAGGTTACACCGCCAAATAAGCAAGCCTTTTGGGATGGTACCCCTCTTGCGTTTATAAGCTAGCATTGGTGCTCTCGTTGAGAGTCGGCGTAGCGAAAGGGACGTCCTAGAAAAGGGCTGGTGAGTGAAAACCGTTTAGAGTGGAAACCCTGGACTCCGACTTCTCAAAGAGTCAGCAATGTTACAATTGTCTGATAAAGAGTGACAACTTTTTAGGATGGTACCCCTCACGAGTTTATAAGTCACTTTTTATTAGTTTAATATATCAATCTGAGACAATAGTAACATACACCAGAACCCACATAAAGCTATGAAGTATAAATAAAGGAGTTTAAAGATCTCGACAGATAAAAAATAATTAAATATAACTTAATAAGTTCTTAAAAGCCATTCTCGTGAGATAATCATGCAAGTTATCCCAACTCCTGATTCCTGCCTAAAACTCTCGAATTAGAGAGAATCACTAGCAAGTATATATTCTAAATAATGAATGTGATAGAACATGAAATGACATATCACAAGCATAATCACTCAAACTTGACTCACCGCAGATCTTCACCTTTGGAAACAGTACTACGACGTGTTGCTCCAAATCCAGTTCCATCCATGCCAGGGAACCCACCCATACTGGACCCAAAAAATGCCTCAAATAGGTCAAAAGGATTTGTTGCCTACATAAGGAACAAATGTATCATTAGTATAACAAATTAATCTTGTTTTCTTGTTGATTTTTGCTACAGGTAAAATGATCTCAAATGTTCTGGTGTTCTGAGGTGCTACATTAATTACATCTTGCAAGACTGCCAGAAGTAAGAGTGAATAACCTTTTAAGAAGGATGTGTCACGATTAGAGTTAATAACAAATAAGGTTAATAAACTTCAAATCATAACCGCGACATTGAACTAATGGTAAAAGGAAAATAATTATTCCAAGGAACACACAGCGGATTAGAAAGTTTGGCCAGAAATCTCTGGAAACGAGCAACAGTCCTAATACTAGTTGAGCCAGAGAGAAGTTATCTATCATTATTTGGTTGAGCCATGATAGAGGTATGTTCAGCATACACACGAGTGGCATATCACCATGCCGCAGTGTTTTAACAAGTGGAGCATAATTTTCTCCAACAAAAACAGAAAAAAAATTGAAAATTTTGAAAAGCTAAAAATTATATAGGGAATACCGTGTAACCACCAGCTCCACCCGTGGCACTTCTCATTCCAGCTTCACCATACTGATCATACATAGCTCGCTTTTTGTCATCTGATAGTACCTGACAATATCACACTTCAGATTACTCAAGCGTAGTTCCTATGTGCAACTTGCAAGAGACGAGTCTAACTCAACTCAACCGTGATGAACCGAAAATGAGTTTTCCAGTTAATAAACGAGTGGAAAGTAAACAATTGCACAGATGCCTCAAGCAGAGTTCGACCATAACGACCATTGTATACACTTTAAAAACAGAGAGAGAGAGAGGTGTAAACATAAACAAAGAGGAAAGGGACTAGAAAGTTTGGTTGGCCAACGAAAAGAACAAAGTCTGTGCGGACCCGCAGGTTACAATGAATTAATCTTCAACTCAAATGCCTCTAAGGGCTTATATATTTCAAAATGAAATGAAATGTGAACAATTAAAGTACAAATTTAAGTAAAATCTCGATAACAGTCCTGCAAGATGAACACTACAAGTATAAAGAAACATACAATCAGGTGATAATGACAGAGGTCAAACAACACTTAAACTTTCACGTCCTGTCCCTTACCTCATATGCAGAACTGATTTCTTTGAATTTTTCAGTCGCCCCAGGTTCTTTGTTGACATCAGGATGGTACTGATGCAAGGAAAAAGTACCAATGTCTGTCAGAGTAAGCAATCAACATATCCATGGTGCTATATCACATAGAAATTGAGATGGCAAGTACGTTTCAACCGACCATAGTAGCATTTTAATAACACTGGCACACATGTAAATATAAGAGCGAAACCAATAAATTGACCTAGTTTAAACTCGAAGCAAATAGTTTAGGATGCAGGCAACCAATTATCAGATAAGAAGATCAATCTCTGCCAATAAAAAGGCTCCAGGTCCAGCAAATAGAGACGTCTTTTTGAATAAATGTGGAAGGAATATCTTCACCTAGAGTGAGCATT
This sequence comes from Primulina eburnea, assembly GCF_022965805.1. Classification (NCBI taxonomy): domain Eukaryota; kingdom Viridiplantae; phylum Streptophyta; class Magnoliopsida; order Lamiales; family Gesneriaceae; genus Primulina; species Primulina eburnea. The sequence goes on from NC_133118.1 coordinate 31,947,495, forward strand.
CCAAAATGATTAATCATCTAAAGCAATTTGAATGGCTCAAGATTTTTGGATAAGCGACATTATGTGAAACACTATAGCAATGCAAAAATACCAAGTCGCAATATCTTGAAATAACAATTCAAAATGAATTATTGATATCAAGAACAGAAAGAATTTAGATAAAGTACTCTGCTCAACCGTTGTGAAATATAAAGCCCAATATGTAAACATCTACATTGATAATAAAGAATAAAACTTGGTAAATGAAACCAAAACAACAATAAAATGCCAATCATTATTAAAAACGACAAGTAAATTTGCTTCAACTCCAAGGAATAATACCTGCCTGGCCAACTTTCTGTAAGCAGCCTTAATGTCCTTGCTACTAGCAGATTTCGGGACCCCAAGAGTAGAGTAATAATCAGCTGCAGCTACAATCACCGCTCTTCTGTACCTCCTAGAAGACATTTTCTTATCCAATCGAGTGCCAGAGAACACAGAAACTAGCAGAAAATTCTTGTGTCCCGACATGATTGCCACACCGGGCACGGAAAAGGACAAGGAAGACGGCGAATTGCTCCAGTCACGAGGCATTAAAATTGAAGAAGAAAAGGGTATTGATGTGGCGGTGGTGGACGCGGCGGCGGCCATTGTTGAGATAAAGTAAGGCAATTCAGCAAATTTTAAGCAACCCAATAAGTTGAAACTTCGAAATTATCTGTACGTGTTCGATTTAAGCTCTAAGAAAATGCGGAGAATCAAGACTTGAACTTTGGTCATTGCCGCGAGCAGCTCGAGTTTGGTATTCTTTCGGTTTTCTTTTTTGTGTGGGTGAGAGAGCTTGTGGGGCTGGTGCGCTTTAGCGACGATTAAAGCACGTTTTTTGGTTTCCTACAGGTGTTCCAAAATCTTAATTTAGGTTTAAGCTTGTCTACAAGATTAAATATGCTTAACTTCGACTTTTTAAAACAAAAACAAAATCGATGAATAAATTAATGATTTTATTAACAAGTAATATTATCCATGCGAATGTTTTCTAAAGTAAATATGGAACATAAATTAATGATTTTAGTAACAAGTAATATCATCGATCCGAATATTTTCTGAAGTAAGATTGATGCACGACAAACATAAATCAAAAAATTAAGTAGCTATGTACAATCTTAGATAGTTAATGGTAGTGATGTAATATGTGTTAGATATTGACATTTTACAACTTATGATATGAGTAGGTTTTTTATGAGACATTATTGCGAATCTTTATCTATGAGACGGGTCAATCATACAAATATTCACAATAAAAAGTAATATTCTTAAAATAAAAAATAATAATTTTTCATGGATTACTCAAATAAGAAATCTGTCTCACAAAATACGATCGGTAAGACCTTCTCACATAAGTTTTTGCCTTGTGATACATATCAATGTTAATACTTTTAAGTAGTCCAATTTAATAAGGCATAAGAGATTAAATGAACTACAGAATATATTGAATTCTAAATTCGATTAAGAAAAATTAAAGTTTTACTCTTAAATTTAGAATATTTATTTATTATTTACTCTATTTATTTGTATGAAACAATTAAATCTATATTTTAAATTTAAAACTTTTATCTTTAAGCTCGTATTAATTTAATTTAAAAGCTTTAAACTTCGCTCTAATGGTTAGACTAATTACAAGTTTTTCAGAACTTGCTCTTATCGATGCCATGAACCTAAACTCACGAGTGTACTTATTTAAAACAAATCCCAAAAATTTCTTATTTTCTTTTACCATTTGGATTTGATGAAATTCGAACTTACAATCAATCTTAGACAATAGACAATATAAGTGTATTTATTTTTTAAAAAATCCCAAAAATTTAGGTCTTACACATTTTCTTTAAAAAAAAAATCTTACATGAGAAGATTATGTTTTCGTGAGCATTTCATGATTGCATTAAAACTAAGAGTTAGTCTTATGTGAAACCGTCTCACGGATCTTAATCTGTGAGACGGGTCAACCCTTATCGATATTCACAATAAAAAGTTATGCTCCTAGCATAAAAAGTAATATTTTTTCATGGATGATCTAAATAATAGATCCGTCTTACAAATACGACTCGTGAGACCGTCTCACAGAAGTTTTTGTCTAAAACTAATTAGATGAGCATGAAAAACAAAAATAAGTAGCATATTGCAAAAATAAGAGAGACTAAATAAGCTGCTTGTTTCTTCTGTCCAGTAGTAGACATTGAAATTTGAATCTATGTTAGATATTACAGAACATCATTAAAATAAGGAAAAAATGGTGACTCAAAAAACCTGCAATAACCAAACCAATACAATGTAATGAGAGAAAAAGACACAAGGTGAATACATAGATAGAGCAATACATAGAAGGAAAAAAGGGAACATAAAGATGCAAGAACTTATTCCACAGCTGAAACTAAGCGTATACATGGCGGAGTCCAGTCGCAGAAGAATCACACTTCATGTGCAATCTCAGAAGTTTACACCATTCCTGCATAGCTCGGGGGGACGTCTAATGAAATGATGTTTTCTCAGAAGAACTCGATCCCCGGATCTGATCAAATGGGCAGAAAAGAAACAAAGTGAATAATGTCAGCAGAATTTGTTAGAGGGTGCAATTAGCACTTATGCAGTGTTCACTCTTGAGGACCACAGGTAGGAACCATGATTGCATTCAACATTATTTTACAGAAATCTCTTGCTTTACAAAATCTTTGGCCTTATTCCAAGTGATACTACTAGCATTATTCTTAAAGGTGTGCAGATTATATTCGATCATGTGGAGATAAATCTTGCAAGAAAAATAAAAAATAACGAAATCGGTAGTCTATCCGGTGACCACCAATCCAGGCTGCAGGTGCAATAACCAGGATATAGAGGGCATTCATCCATTATGTGACCACAACTATTTGAACTGAAAGATGTGCAATGACTAGGAATAAAGGGCGTGGGTATCCAAAGAAAGTACCAGATGATAAATTTCTATTGCCGAGGCTCTACCAAGATGTAGAGTGGTTTTCCATCCAATCTGCGCCGCCCCTGTACAGCGATGAAACAATGAATTTCTGACGTAGAATCAAAGCCCTCGTAACACCAGAATAATGAGATTGATTAGAAATTGTGATGATGGAAGGATTTGGTAGATTTGGATTTCAAACATTTCAGACTAATCCATTCGAATTCCAATATTAAGTTATTTTTCGAACCATGCATATCAACTAAATCAAGGTCGTTTCAAATATGTTAATCCAAATTCCTTGCTGAGATGAAATATCCATTCAAGCATAGCTTTTAAAGAATCATCCACAAGATCATGAATACCGTGCATCTTCTTGGTAATGCAAGAAGTACCCACGATGCTATCAAACTAAACCAATAAAACATGGGCAAAAAATGTTGGCTTGTTTCACACATATAACAATCTGACAGAAAACAGGATAAATATCACAGATAATCAACTGCACAATGTGAAGAATTCACAGGCAATACACTTTTTTTTAGTCACCTTGGCCTCGGGTAGTCCGATAACACATGCACACTCAACTACCTCGGCTCCAACACGTTCTGGGCAACCAAAGAGCATGGATGTGGATCAATATAACACATAAATAGAAGCCACAACAATTTATATTGAAATACCACTTCAGGGCCACACCTAATAGCCTTATGGCAGCCGATAGAGTCCCGCCTGTGGCCACCAAATCGTCGATTACCAACACTCGGTCGCCTCGTTGAACAGCACCCAAATGCATTTCCAAACAATCATTGCCATACTCGAGCTCGTACGCTTCCATAATGACTTCACCTGGACAATACTGAACGTTAGTTTCTCGAGTAGACTAGGCAATATCTGAGGCATTGCAAGATTTCTGTGAAGAAACATATTTGGGTATGGAGTGGCTGTGTAAATTGCGAAATTCACCAAGGTTGAGCTTGAATAGATGGATTTGATTTGATTCAGGGGAAGGAACTTGACATGGAGTGGATTTAAATTTTGTTCATCTAAGCAAGACAAGTAATTTGAAATTCTCAAATCCAAGCACAGACCAAAATACTGCGGCATAAGCGTAAGTGTGTAATGTGACAAGATTGTTAAGCTGGTGGTGGAAGTTTATGTAACACCCCATGCCCACTATTTGGGGTTCGTGCAAGCGAAATTGTGCTGGCAAATGCTTCGTATCTGTGCTCCTTTACGAGAATGATTACCCTCATGAATCCAATCATTCTAGTTTACCTGGTAGCTTCCCTGGTTTACGCAGGGGAATGAACTTGGCGCCGATTGCCAACGCAATTGCAGGAGCAAAAATGAATCCTCTGGCTTCGACTCCTACAACATAATTCAACAACACAAATTTAACTTCTTTAATTATCTGGGAATTCCATAAGTTTTGCAGCAGATGAAATTTTAACAAGACTGAAATTTTACCAGCAACAACGGAGATTCCCATGTCTCTGTATCTGTCAACAAATATGTCCACGACATCCTTGAAAACCTTGTGGTTAGACACAAGTGTCGTGATGTCTTGAAACATAATCCCTGCAAAAACCCATACAAAATTTAAGACCAAAAACAGGACCAAAACACGTATCAGAATCACAAGAATGTGAATTTCTCCAGAAACAATTCCCTCACAAGAACAACAAACAGCCAATAATCAACACTGAGGGCCAAAAATCACAAGTAAAAAAAGACAGATTTTTCTCGTTCGAGGAGGAGAAAAGACCTGGTTTTGGGAAGTTGGGTACGACTCTAATGGCATCAGAAATGGCCTTCAATCTTGGGTCACCCCTTAAACCATTCTCTGCGGCGAACATCCTTCTTTCCAGAGTCCCTTTTTCCTTTTTCTCCTTATTTTCTGTTCTTTTCTTGCCTTTTTTCGAGAGCCTTTTCTCTCCTAAAATCACGTTTCAGTTCCCTTTCAAAGTGGGGAGAGTGGGAAAGTGAATAACAGATGCAAACGATCTCTGAGCTAGAGAGAAGCTAAACTGGTAAAGATCCATTTGCATGGTGGCTTTATTTTATAATAATAGAAGCCATAGCTGGAAAATATATTATGATCTTAAACGTAATAAAATTGAATAGTACAATCTAAAATAGTTTTTATACATTAAAATAATTTATATTTTAAATTTACTTCTTTATTAAAAATTTACTATGAAATATAATTAGATAATAAATATAAAATAGACTTACAAAATCTTAATTTTGATATCAATTTACAATTTAGTAACTATACTGATTTGATTCATATTATTAAGAAAGACAAAATGTCAATTTTAGTCCGTATTTGTTGGTATGTGACATTATGTCCTATATGTTTTGTTAATAAATCATAGTCGTAATTATGTTTTTTTTTTTTTTTCAATTTTAGTATTTCTTTTAAAAAATCAAGTATTTATATTACTAATATTATTGTTAAATTTTGTAATTGTGTGATTAAAAAAATTTCTCGATATATGCACGTGTGTTTAAAAATATAATTATAAATTTTAGCAATTATATTAGTCATTTAGTTACATATTTTGACGAAAATGGCTAAAATCAGAAGAAGAAAAAGTATGGTTACATTATTATAATTAATTTAACAAAATATACATGATAAAAAATATCACACACCAATACATACAAAAATTTATTTTACATTTTGCCTTTGAAAAATAACTTAGAGTCGTGTTTAACAATATTGATTTATATTATATAAGATCACTTAATAACCATATTATATATATATATATTTATATATATATATATATATATATATATATATATATATATTTATATATAAATATATATTTATATATAAATATATATTTATATATATAATGATCATATAAAAGATGCAAAAAGTAAAAAAAAATAAAGATGCAAAAAAATGTGTACATGAGCATCTAGACTTCATCAATGTTTTGTAAGATAATAAAAAAAAACATTACGTATTATTAATTTGATTTTCAAAAATAAGTAAGATTAAAATGTATATCAACAACATATAAAAAATAAAAATCTTAAACTTGTCATGCAGTAGCATAAATCTTTATTATTATTAATTAGAGAAAAGATTTATGTTCGATCTAAGTGATAAAAACCTCGTCTCGAATGTAACAAAAAAAGAAAAATCATATCGGTTTATATGTTTGTTACCTAATTTTTTTTTTTCAAAAAACAAGCTCGCCAGCTCGGTATATCGGAAAAATAAAAAAGTTTCTACCGTAGTGCATAAGCATAAACATCTCTTAACAGAGAAGATATTTAAGTTCGATCCAAGTGATATCGAAAAAACCTCATCTTGAATGTAGTTTAAAAAAAGAAAAAAGAAGCATATCAATTTATACATTTATGACCTAAAAATTTAGTGTGTGGAGTCAAAGAGCGTGACACTTGATTGAACAAAACACAAAGGTACAATAAATATGAAATGCACGCCTTTTCCAATACCATATATTATCATCACGACTCTTTTATTTAATATCATCTTATCCACTTGCTTTGCTTGCACCATCTATTATATTACGAGTGAGTATCGTGTAAGACTATCTCACGGATCTTAATCTGTGAGACGAGTCAATCCTACCCATATTCACAATAAAAAATAATACTTTTGGCATAAAAAATAATATTTTTTCATGGATGACTCAAATAAGAGATCTGTCTCACAACTACGACCCGTGAGACCGTCTCACACAAATTTTTACCTTATATTATATTGCTTCATTTATTGGTTCACATTATTTTATTTTTTAATATATATATGTGTGTGTATGTGTATATATATATATAGAGTTGGAGAAAAATTTATTATAACTAGATCTCCAAAATAATATCTTATCCCAAATTTGGGATCTTGATGTTGGTGCTAGATGAACTATCGGTCATCGACTTTTTTTATTATATATATTTTGGACATGTACATGTTTAGATAAAATTTTTATTTTCTATTTATTTATGGATGACACATGAGTCTTGCATTATCGTTGTATTATAAAGTTTGTGGAGTTAAGAACCTAGTTACCTAATATCGTTTTAAACTCCAAGGAACTTGTGGGAAATAGGACAAAATTCTCTTGCTTTCCTCCATTGTTGAATAACATAGATAAATATTTATAATATGCTCAAAAGTGACAAATAAAAATTATAGTTATATTCATATTTAAAATGTATTTTTTTTTTCAACAAAACTTAAAGATTTAATTATTCACTTTAATATGGACTGATCAAATCGTCTCATTTTAACTACATGATCAAATCCCATTGATTAAATATGTATATATTGTTGTGTTAAAAAATACAAGCAATCTTGATGTTGATGATCACGGATTTTTTATTATATTTTTAATATATTTATTCAAGTGTTAAATTGTTATATCAAGTTGGAGGCTAAAACTCGAAATCAACCAAGCTGAAAATCTGACGAGCTGCGGTGTTTTGATGATATCTCACTGTTCGATGATGAAATGACAAGACGCTAAAATGAATTAATAGAAAGTCGATTATACACATGTCATATTTCATAACAGCTCAATTAGTTCGAAAATTATATAGGCGAAATATTAATCGCAAGATCGAGCTAACGGAAACGGAAACATCAATCAATGCAGTCTGACCAGTTCTTGTATTTTGGTTATATTTCTTAGCTCGATTATTCAAATTGAATGATTCAGTATATGTTACACAAATAAGATAACGATATACAAATAATCTTCACAACTCAAATTCTAAATCATAAAGAATAAACTGATAAACCACGATGAAATTGTTGGTTCTGGACTAAATCAATAACATATTCCATATTGTTAACTGTATAATATGTCAAACATATCTCTCTCATAAGAACTTGGAATCGAGTTGATTATATAGAAAGCTAATAGAAAATGTATAACTTTCTTTAACATTGTTCGCAACTTAATTAATTAAAAGTTATAATCAAAAGACCAGAACCACTCGATTTGATCAGCTTGACTTGGTTTAGCTCAAGTCAGGCCAAATAGATTGGCCAGGTCAGACCAACATGATCTGATGGCAAAATATATCAGACCTAAGCTGATATGATGGAAGATCATATCAGACCATCAACTGCCCAGTTTCGCAAAACAGCCATAAATATGAATTTGACATTTTCAATGTCAGAATCCGTACACAACATTTTCCAAATTGTCATATTATTGTATCTAACTCACATATCATTTTTGGAGGCCATAGATATAACATATCGAAGATCAAATTCAAGCTTTGAAATGAGATTCAAATCATGTACCTACATGAAAAATTAGCTAGAATGAGAGCAGGCTCAAATGTGAAACATTATACACACACACACATACATACACGGTAAAATTAATCACACACACACACACACACACATATATATATATATATATATGAGATTTGAGATTCAAAATTTAGTCGAATGAATCTTCACACAAAGGCATTGAAGACATTGTCATTGCATAAGAGACGTTAAATATTGTGTAGATTGTGAGGTTGCAGGCTACAATTAAGTGTGCTAGGAGTTTCAATTAAGCAATAGATAAGCATAACTTGAAATGTTTTTTTGTATATATCAAAATCTTCTAATGGATCATTTCTAGGTGAAATAAGGAGTGACATATGAGTTATTAATATCCGAACATTCATAAACAAATTCGTGTCTATTTATTTATCACATCTAATTATTGCCACTGTTTTTAATATGCATTGTTGAAACATTTTATGTGATTTTCAAAAACTCAAAATATTGCATACCAAATGTTTGATAAAAAATGTCAACAAAACATTTTTACACATTCAACATGCATATCTTTTAAATAATTTTCAAAATATTTAATCGATTTTTATGAAAGATTATTTTTAGTGTCTTCCGTTTGGTTTGAAAAGCAAACTCAATTTATTTTATCTGTGTTTAATATTCAATATCCGAACTATTGTAGCTCAACGATTATCCTCCAATCGATCATATCTCACACACAGACACACATATATATAACAAAAAACTCTCATTAGACCGTCTCAATATTAATTTTTTGAGACGGATAACCAATCGACTCACGAAAAAATATTATTTTTATATCGAAAAATATTAGTTTTTACTGTATGTATGGACCGTGTCGATCGATCTGACAAAAAACCTAATTTTTTTAGAGTGGGTCTTATGTGAGACCGTCTCACGTATACTAATATGTAAGACGGGTCAACCTTATTCGTATTCACAATAAAAAGTAAAACTCTTAGCATAAAAATTTATACTTTTTCATGGATGTCCAAATAAGAAATCGGTCTCACAAATTGGACCTGTGAGACCGTCTCACACAAGTTTTTGTCTTTTTTATACAATCGAGGTGGGAGATTTATCTAAATCTAACATAATTAACTAAAATCTCACCCCAACTATGAAGATTTGAATCCGAAAACCTCATAGGTCTTAGAGACAACTTTTACCGATATAATAACATGATAAAATTATTTAATCTCAGATACGTGCCTTATCGCATTACTCAGTTGTTTTCCTTTTGTTTAGAAGGAAAAATTGGCGCATAGAGAAACCGCGATTTCGAAGATAAATATCAAATTCATAGTGAATTGGAAACTTAATATTAAATAAATTATCTCCTCTTGTTTGCTTGGGATTAGCATATCCTTTAATATTATTCTCCACTTGGATAATAAATTAAGTGTACACAAATTCTACAATTGTTTCGACACTTTACTATGTTTAAATACCCGTGGTCAGGAGAACAATTTCAATCCATTTTTCAAATGAACAATATTTTACAATATCCTTAAGGTTTGGCATATAATGGGAACGAGTCAAATTGTGCGGTCTGATCTAAACTTAACTCGAACCCGATTACTTCGAGCATCATCCCAATTAGAGTTTTGTTGTGTTGTGTTATGAGTTATAATTTTTATTCATCATTGATTTATATTTGTTATAAGCATAAGCTTTCGATTCCCCGATCGAGATCGTGAATCGAAATATTTTGTTGAATTACTTAGAGCTCGACTCGAACGATCATGAATATCCCACCCTAGATTGAGTAATTGTTATGAAAGTGTGAACAAAATTTTAAATAATAATTAATGTCTAGACGATATGATGATGTACTTACCAAAATCAACCATTTTTAAAATACTCCCGCTACCATATTTTAGCTTTTAGTATCCTATTATAGTTGTTTTTTTATAGAACTTGTATCAATATGGATATTTTCGGATATGGGGATGGATGCGGACTTAAAAAATACCATTAATACTCTATCCAAATATCTGATTAAATTAATATATATTATTTTTTGTTTATTATATTAATTCTAATATGTTTTTGTTGAATAATATTTGTTTGATGCAGTGAAAAAAATTATTAATATAATGTTATTTTTGTAGGATAATGATGTTACGATAAATTGTTTTAATATTTTGTTATTTTTTCGGTAATATTTAATTTGCTAATTTTTTATTTAACATTTTTACTTATTGTTCTCGATAATTTAGAAAGCATACTCGAAATAATTCAAATTTGAGAAAATGAAATTATAAGTGATAATATGATATTTGAGTATGATATAAAAGTAAAAACTTGTGTGAGACGATGTCACATATCGTATTTTGTGAGATGAATATCTTATTTGGGTCATTTATGAAAAAACATTACTTTTTATGCTAATATTATTACTTTTTTGTGAATATCGATAAGATTAACCCGTCTCACAGATAAAGATTCGTGAGATAATCTTATAAAAGATCTACTCGAGTATAAATACTCAATCATCTGACGTATATGAAGATAAAATAAGATTAAATACCCGATGTGTAATACAATGAAGATGTTGACAAATATAATAAATGAAATAATGACGAATGACATAAAATCTTACCCAAACTCGACTCAATTACATTCTAAATATCCATACTTGATATATTACATGAATGATAACTATGGCGCTAATCGCTTAATTCATCGGATAATATTCTCGATTAGTATATTTACATGGATAATATATCTTTTTTTTAAAATCATATATATATATATATTTATATATGATGGTACAACACTGTTCAAGCGCACGCGTGGTGTACTGTCAAGCATGATACCTTAATTATTATTAAATCAGGAGGGGGCCCTATTACCCTACTTATCCTAAATTTCCAAGATTTCTTCGCATCCCATTGTCCAATGTCCATCATTCATATATATATATATATATATATATATATATATATATATATATATTATGATTATGATTATGATTATGTTCACATATTAAAGTCAAATAAAGAATGACTACGATCCATAAGTTTTGATGAGGTGAAAAGGAAAACAAATAAGCACGACATCATATTTTTTTGGATTTCTCATTTGTTTTGTCTTAGTGCAAATGATGAGCCAAAGATTCGAGAATATCACATATAATTGTTATAAAAAGTTTTGGTATATAGGGGAAGGATTACATTTTTGTTACATGCATATACAATATAATAGTTATAAAAACCGTGAAATTTTCAGCGAAAATATCACTACAACTTTGAATTATGTTGTTTCTTATGTCCGTGTTTCACGTGGTTATCGTAGTGTTGACAGATCACCATTGGTCTTCTTGGAAGAAGAAGTATCTGGATTGGACACATCTCACTAGGCTCTTATTCTTCATCATTTTTACAATCCGATCCGATGAAATTGCCCACATATCTCACACTCATTTTTACCTAGTCGGATAAGTCATGTTTCTTATGTTATTTGGGTTCGATTAATAAATTCTGGTAGATTTATTTTGAATATTGTTCAATATCACATTTCAAAAACCCCATTTCCATTTGATCGAGTGGTCGATTGAGTTTTCGGTATGGATGGATGGATACTCAACCTTGGATTACAAGTTGGATTACCGATTCCAAAGAGGTGAAACTAATGATATGGTTGCATGTGATGATTTGATGTGATTGGATTTGATTTTTGTGTATAAATTAATTAATATGCATATTCTATTTATCAATATAAACAGTGTTTTGTTTGCAAGTGTACACATCTTCTCGAACATTGCAAGTGAGTAGCCCTGCATAAGTTCCAAGACTCGAGTTTATATCATTCGATTATACGACAGATTCGTCTGAAAAAATATTGAACGAAGAAATCAAACTCTTGATTATTGATCAAACAAGTTTGAAAAGTCAGACATTTCACATTTCAAGTTTCCAGAGATGAAAATTGGAAATCTACTATACCTGAAAAATTCATGTAGTGTTCAAGTTTATCTATGATATTTTCAGATTGTTTTTTCTAACACGTATGTCTATCTTTTTTGTATCAGATATCATGTTAAAGTAAGAATATACTGGTTTTTTGTTTTTTAACTTGAGTGAGTCTCATGTGAGACCGTCTCACGGATCTTAATTCATGAGACGGGTCAACCATACCCATATTCACAATAAAAAGTAATACTTTTAGCATAAAAAGTAATACTTTTTCATAGATGATCCAAATAAGCGATCCGTCTCACAAATACGACCTGTGAGACCGTCTCACACAAGTTTTTGCTTTTTAACTAATTCGTGAGACGTTTGATTTTTTTTTTTCTTTCAAAAATTATTTTAATGGATCCAATATGTTGCAAAATGACATGTATAATAATTTAAGCTGTTATGTTTACAAAATCTTATGTTGCTAAATGATATTTGTCGTAAAAAGGACATGGAAATATGGTCCAGGCTGTTTGATTGCTTTAATTTTGGTAGATACAGTTGTCATGATAAATTCATAATAACAAGACAAATGGGAAAAGGATCGTTAGGATTTCATAATTTCTTGTCTAAATCCAAGAGGTCAATTTAGTACTTGATTTTGGAATCTATCTTAAATTGTTTTATTATATACCAAACGAATTCATGAAAATTGTGTTTTATATGATGAACAAAGATACCATAATACTAACAATCACCCCCTAAATAACCTCGATGAACTCTATTTTAAGAAAATGACATCTTCAAGTGTATTTGAAATATACTTGAAGATGACATTTTCTTAAAAAAATAGTTGACCGAGATTATAAAATAAAAAACCCCAATTTACATTTGGGCCCTGAATTCCGAGTATGCTCATCACTTGACATAAAAGATGAAAAATTAGTTGACTACACGTACTGTTTCATCGAACGTGTGAATCAAGTTTTACTAAATATTATACTTTACAGTTATCTTATTCATACATAATATTTATTTTATCATCCATCTCACGAACTAAACGATATCATAATTTTTTATTAATCTCGGCTAAATATGTGTATTCTCTAAGGTTGTTATTAACCTTACAACTTAACCTTTAAATACAAAAGGATAATAGTAAAATGAACATATATTTCAATCGAGTATATGTAGATTTTAAAGCCGAGAGATGTATTTAAGATCGGTACCAATCTCATGAAAAGTATGTGTAGTTTTCGAAGTTAATTGATTTTTTATATATATTTATTATAAATATCAAAAGACATATGTAATTAACTCGATATAAAATGTTATTTTATACTCAAAAGATCATAATTGTTACTTTACTTTATAAGATATTATAATATCATATTCAATCATTTATACCAAAGACTCGATCAATCATTATCTAATTTTGATTTTTTTAACCAATCATAGAAAATCACTATATGATCACTATACAAAATCATTATACGTGATAAGTATATCATCATTCGTTTGATCGAAAATAATGATTTAGAGAGATAAATAAATTGTTATTTAAATATGACAAATAATTTGAAACTTAAACTACGTTGAGAATTTAAAATAACATTTCAATTAAACTGAGTAAAATGAGTTACTATAACACCAAGTTTTTAAGTGAGTTTAACATATCAGTTCGAGTAAATGAAACATCACAAGTAATGACATATGACATGTAAGATGATTGAAAATAAAAAATACAAGAATTTATTTATGTAAGTTCGAAAAACTGAGTTTCTATAGACCCCATTTTTCTATTTCCAGAAAGATTTCACTAAAATATTTTATCGGTACCATCGTTTGTAAAAATATACTACAATTTGGTTCACCAACCATATTGAGCCGAAACTTCTAGTAATTATTTCTTAACTTAATATGTTTAGAAACAGACTTCTGACAGTTACAGATATTTTCACAATACAATGAAGCTCGTGCGTTTTACAAATGATGAGTGAGAACAAAGTGTGGGCAAGATGATCCTTAATCGATCTGATAGAACTCAATGTGTATACAAATCAGCTTATGATAAATCCGCTTGAGAGATGCTGAGTATTTTGATAATGCTGATTATGTTCAATGTAACGATAGTCATCTTCAATTTAGATGCATTATCTTTTATAGATATTGGTTTCTAACATCAATAAATAGAGACGATACTCACAAATATATTGAATAACCAAATTGTGCAGAACGATGTAATGTGCGCTTGTCTTGTTTCCGAAAATAGAAATGACCAATTCGCATTTATTGGATACTAGCTAGAAGGAGTAACCAACACATCTTATATTCTATCTTTGGAAAATATTTGGAGATAACTATATATTGTTCTCAGATAATATTACCAGATTAACATGCGAGCTGATATGTTCTACTACATAATATATGTGAACAACATTCTTCTATTTAAGTTATTGTAGATATTGTTCAGATAATTTTAGTTTGGACAACACGACTTGTTTTGTCCGTTTCATCTTGTATCAGCTTAGTAATTCTTCCAGCGAGTCAGTTCAGTTTAGATGATCTGTATTCATTAATTTTGGCCAAGTCAAATCAATTTAGTTTTTAATTCACGATAACTTTTATTTAAATTTTATCTTAACAATCTACTTTACTTATTTTTTGGAAAAATAATGCGATACGATTATTTGCATAATGTCGAATATTATCGTGAAACGCTTCTATATAAAACCCAGAAGATTTAAACTCGAGGGATCAATAACAATAACCACAAATTAAATAAATAAAATTACAAATGCATTTTTTTGAAAAGTACCAAACTTGACGACGGGTGCCTTTTCGAAGTTGAGTTCATGCTAATATAAGGACAATACACTACCCAAGAGTCCAAAAATTGTTCTGGATATATATGTCATCTATAAAAATATAGGAGTGAGTTTCATGTGAGACCGTCTCACGGATTTTATTATGTGAGACGAGTCAACCCTACCGATATTCACAATAAAAATTAATACTCTTAGTATAAAAAGTAATACTTTTTCATGGATGACCCAAATAAGAGATCCGTCTCACAAACCGTCTTTAGAAAAAAAATTGGACATTCGATATAATATGATGATACTAACTTCATTGATTGCATCTCATCATCTGAGTTTTGGAAGCTACTAATAAGTTATTTTGATATTTTTTTGAACAAAAAATCTAAAGTCAATCAATCAATATTTGTAATTTTTTTACACCATAAAAATGTAATGAAATAATTTAAAATCAATTCCATTAATTTCATCACTCCAATCAATTATTTATTGATAATGATTGATTTAATTTAGAAGGATATATTTGATTTGGGAAGGATTCGAGTAATGATTCATATTTTGAGTATGTATAAAATCTACTATAATTAATATTTATTTATTTTTAATTCTTCAAAATAATTTCCATGACAACCTCAACTGGGCCTATATGTACATCATATGAGAGCCCAAATAAAAAATAGTACCCATAATACAAAAGGCCCATAATGGAATCAGCCCACATCATATGGTCGGTGAAATTGACCGTTTTATCACCCATTTGGTAACGGTATATACAAAGTCCGGCCCATTTTGAGCTTCGTCTCATTTCTCTGTCTGTCTCCGGATCCACTGAGAAGAACGCTTGAATCACTCGTTTAGCTTCGGAAACCCCTAAACCCTACCGGAATTCCCCAAAATCTCTGAACTTCGGATTCATGTTTTGTTTCCTGTAAATCATGTACAACAACGGGCAGGAAATGTGGAATACTAATATCAACAATCTGGCGCCACCGGGGACGAGTGGAAGCGGCGGAGCTGCGGGGATGCCTCCTCCTCCTCCGCCTCCGGGAACAAGCGGAGTGCCACCGGTTGCTCCTCCTCCACCCATGTCTTTGCCGCCATCGTACACAGTGGTTCCGAGCGAGGTGCAGCTCGACGAGAGAGCGAGGAAGTGGATGCAGCTCAACTCGAAACGGTACAGCGATAAGAGGAAGTTCGGTTTCGTTGAGACGCAGAAGGAGGACATGCCACCCGAACACGTGAGGAAAATCATTCGGTATGTTTACTTTCTTGCCTACTTACTGTTCAAACTCTAGCTTGCTTTAGTCTTAAGATATGTTACCTGGAGCTTTGAAGTTTAATTTTGGAAGATTTTTAATTGTTTATGTTTAAACGTTGCTATTGGTTGGTGATGGTTTTTGCCTATTCATTCAACTGCACTTTGATAGTGCGTCCTTTCCTTCCTCCGCTGGCAAATTCAGAGTATTTTCTATGCAAAGCTTTAATCTCTTTGTAGTTATACGAATCTCCGTTTTCTTTTAGGAGAGTTTGGTTCTCCTTGATTTATTAGACGCAACCTGTGAAAACTAAGTCAGTTAGTTGTTAGTGATCACTCTTAATCTTACTGTCTACTGGTGATTCTATGTCACCTTTAATGTTTGTACATTGCCAGTACTTATTTCATACTCTTCCTTCAATTAAAATTCTATGCCAATCTTTCACAATCCTGGAAAGCTTTCAAGTTTGGTGGATTCTGATTTATGATGTTAACCTACATTATTGGACCTAGGACTGTAAAAGTCTGGTCTTGCCTTGTGGTGGTAGGGAAAGAACTGAAGATAATGAAGGGAAAACATTTCCTATTTTTTAGGGGGATGATACTTGAATTAGTTTTGGTTATTCTGTCCACCATGATATATATCTAGGTTTTTATTTTCTAACAGCTAACTCACGCTGTCCGATCATGTAAGTTCTTATTAACTACCAGATAGTCATTTACTAAAATTTTATGTCACTCTATTTACAAGTGTCCTTCGATCACAGTTTGAATTTCAAGTTTTGGGCTCTTGCTTATCTAAGATTAACATCTCATTTACCATTCATATCTTTTGTTTGACCACTCTCTCATCTTTTTAAAACTATAATTACGTTAGCATCCAATTATGAACTACTCGCTGTTTAAGTGGTGAGAGTTTTGTTTGCAACTTCGATACGCAGTTTTATGTTATTTAGTTGTTTAACAGCTTGATGTGGCTTTCTCTTACACCCACTTTATACATGTTTTCTCCAATAATTTAACTATCAAGATTTCTTCGTTTTCTTATTTGGCAGGGATCATGGTGACATGTCATCAAAGAAATTTCGTCACGACAAACGTGTCTATTTAGGAGCTCTCAAGTTTGTCCCACATGCTGTATATAAACTTCTTGAAAATATGCCCATGCCATGGGAACAGGTATTCATGTTTGATAAATGGTGTGATGGTTGGTTTTCCTCTTGAATGATTTGTGATGTGGTACAAGGGTCAAGGAGGCATTCATATTAATTTGCTTTTGGTTTATGTCCATAGGTTCGTGAAGTGAAGGTTCTTTACCATATTACTGGTGCTATTACTTTTGTAAATGAAATACCATGGGTTGTTGAACCAATCTATTTAGCACAGGTATGGCTTTATGCGTGCAAAGCTACACCTATGTCCTCGGCTTTCTGTTTGTTGTCTAGTGACCTTTCTGGGAGTCTTTATATAATCTTAACAACATAGTTCTGAATTTATGTTTATATTGTGTATGATAATTTTTTAGTGGGGAACTATGTGGATCATGATGCGAAGAGAGAAAAGAGATAGACGGCACTTCAAGAGAATGCGCTTTCCTCCATTTGATGATGAAGAACCCCCACTGGACTATGCTGATAATATCCTGGATGTGGATCCTTTGGAGCCAATCCAGTTAGAGATGGACGAGGAAGAAGATTCAGCGGTTCATACTTGGTTCTATGATCATAAGCCTCTCGTGAAAACAAAGCTTATAAATGGGCCCAGCTACCGGAAGTGGCATCTCTCACTTCCAATTATGGCAACACTACACCGGCTTTCTGGACAGTTGCTTTCTGATTTGAGCGATGGCAATTATTATTACCTTTTTGACATGGAGTCATTTTTCACTGCAAAAGCACTGAACATGTGCATACCTGGTATGATTGATAAACTGGGTTCATAATTTACTGCAGAAACATTAGTTTTAAAATTATAGACTTGTTTGTGAATTTTTCTGCATTTGGATTTATTTAATCTATGTATTGTGCAATGCCACACAATATCTGTGGAGAGCTCCATTGCATGCCTTCTACAAATCATTCTCTCCTAATTTTTGGTTTGGTGCTTCAGTGGTTTTTAGATTGATAAGTGAAGATTGGTCCATGTTTGTCACTTTCCTTGAATATGCTCTGACGATGTCCTTTGGCAGGTGGGCCTAAGTTTGAACCTTTGTATCGTGACATGGAGAAAGGTGATGAAGATTGGAATGAATTTAATGACATCAATAAACTTATCATCCGGTCTCCTCTCAGGACAGAGTACAGGATTGCCTTCCCTCACCTGTATAATAATAGACCCAGGAAAGTTAAGCTTTGCATCTATCACACTCCAATGGTGATGTACATAAAAACTGAGGATCCCGATTTACCTGCATTTTATTACGATCCTCTTATTCACCCAATAACAAGCACGAACAAAGATAGGAGAGATAAGAAGAATTATGAAAATGATGAAGATGATGATTTTGTCTTGCCGGAGGAGGTCGAACCATTACTTTCTGGTACGCCAATCTACACTGACACTACAGCTGCTGGAATTTCACTTTTGTTTGCCCCACGCCCCTTTAGCATGCGATCTGGTCGGATGCGGCGGGCTGAAGACATACCTCTTGTGTCTGAATGGTTTAAGGAACACTGGTAAGCTTCCAAATTTCAATTTTTAGGGTTATGCATGTTGAACGACTGTCTTATCAAATCCATTAATACCTTGTTCTCCTAATATTCTCCTGATTGCATTTCTTCAGTCCTCCATCATACCCTGTTAAAGTTCGAGTCAGTTACCAGAAACTGTTGAAATGTTTTGTGTTGAATGAACTGCATCACCGACCTCCAAAGGCTCAGAAGAAGAAGCACTTATTCAGGTCTCTGCAATCCACAAAATTTTTCCAGACTACTGAACTTGATTGGGCTGAAGCTGGCCTACAAGTTTGTAAGCAAGGGTACAATATGCTGAATTTACTGATCCATAGGAAGAATTTGAACTATCTCCACCTTGACTATAATTTTAACTTGAAGCCTGTGAAGACCCTTACCACCAAGGAACGCAAAAAGTCACGGTTTGGTAATGCTTTTCATCTATGTCGTGAAATTCTGCGATTGACAAAGCTTGTTGTTGATGCGAATATTCAGTTCCGGTTGGGAAACGTCGATGCATTTCAGTTGGCAGATGGGCTGCAATACATTTTTTCACACGTTGGCCAGTTAACCGGTATGTACCGGTATAAATACAGGCTCATGCGGCAGATACGAATGTGCAAAGATTTGAAGCATTTGATTTATTACCGATTTAATACCGGGCCTGTTGGAAAAGGTCCTGGATGTGGTTTTTGGGCACCTATGTGGAGGGTATGGTTGTTTTTTCTTCGTGGAATAGTGCCTCTCTTGGAAAGGTGGTTAGGGAATTTACTTGCTAGACAGTTTGAGGGACGTCATTCCAAAGGAGTGGCTAAAACAGTCACAAAGCAGCGTGTTGAAAGCCACTTTGATTTGGAGCTTCGTGCTGCTGTCATGCACGATGTTCTTGATGCTATGCCAGGTTAGTATATAAACAGTTTCTGTTTTTTTTATCTTTTCCCCCCTACCATGTGACTTAAATGTCCTTTTGCCATGTCCATTTGACTCCGCAGAGGGTATCAAACAGAATAAAGCAAGAACTATTTTGCAGCATTTGAGTGAAGCATGGCGTTGCTGGAAAGCAAATATTCCCTGGAAGGTATGTATCTTTGCTGTTCTTTGCTGTTTGACAATTCCTTGCGATGATCTTGATGGTAATATCATTATTTTATTTGATTGGACTTGGGCTGAAGTTTGTTGTCAATTATCTTTCCTCGTATTAGGTACCTGGTTTACCTGTTCCCATTGAGAACATGATACTACGTTATGTCAAGTCAAAAGCTGATTGGTGGACGAATGTTGCTCATTATAATCGTGAACGTATCAGGAGAGGAGCAACCGTTGATAAAACTGTTTGTCGAAAGAATCTTGGAAGGTTGACTCGCCTTTGGCTAAAGGCAGAACAGGTACGATCTTTTTATCATGTTCTCACTTAGAATTTGTGTTGTAATCTGGATGCTTGCTCCAGTCTTTCTTCCTCCTGTGGTTTTTATTAATATTCTCTGTAATGCCACTTTCTGAAACTTCTTTTTTTCACTCTCTTCAGGAACGCCAGCACAACTATCTGAAAGATGGCCCATATGTCACACCTGAGGAAGCCGTGGCAATATACACAACTACTGTGCATTGGTTGGAGTCAAGAAAATTCTCTCCTATACCATTCCCTCCATTATCTTACAAGCATGACACAAAGCTTCTCATTCTTGCTTTGGAGAGACTGAAGGAATCTTACAGTGTTGCTGTCAGGCTAAACCAGCTACAAAGAGAAGAGTTGGGTCTGATTGAACAAGCCTATGACAATCCTCATGAGGCGTTGTCTCGTATTAAGCGTCATTTGCTTACACAGCGTGCCTTCAAGGAAGTAAGTTGCCAAAGAAATCCAAATTCCTTTATGTAAATTCACAGCTTTTGGGAAGCATAAATATTCTCATAAGGTGCAAAATGTTTTGTGGTTTAATGATAAGAAAGACTTGCGGTTTACCATTGCACCCAATTTTTCGAAAATAAACATGTTAAGCTGATACTTGAGTGGTCTGCAGGTTGGCATTGAGTTCATGGATCTGTATAGCTATCTAATTCCAGTTTATGAGATTGAACCACTTGAAAAGATTACTGATGCATATCTCGATCAGTACCTGTGGTACGAAGGTGATAAGCGCCACCTTTTTCCGAACTGGATTAAGCCTGCAGATTCAGAACCACCACCATTGCTCGTTTACAAATGGTGTCAGGGTATAAATAACTTACAAAGCATTTGGGACACCAGTGAAGGGCAGTGTGTGGTGATGCTTCAGACTAAATTTGAGAAATTTTTCGAAAAAATTGATCTAACCATGCTTAACAGGTAAGCAACATGATTTTCTCTGTTTTTTGTGGTGGGTGGGGGGTTTAAAATCACGTGCTTATATTATATTTTAATATTGTTGCAGGCTTCTTCGGCTGGTTCTTGACCATAACATAGCTGATTATGTTACTGCGAAGAATAACGTTGTCCTTTCGTACAAAGATATGAGTCATACAAACTCATATGGGCTTATTCGTGGTCTGCAGTTTGCTTCTTTTGTGGTGCAGTACTTTGGACTTGTCTTGGATCTTCTACTTCTTGGTCTAACTCGAGCCAGTGAAATTGCTGGTCCACCACAGATGCCTAATGAGTTTATTACGTACCATGACACTAGAATTGAAACACGGCATCCAATTCGGTTGTACTCCAGATACATTGATAAGGTTCACATACTATTTCGTTTTACCCATGAAGAGGCTCGGGACCTTATCCAGCGATACCTCACAGAGCATCCTGATCCTAACAATGAAAATATGGTTGGCTATAATAACAAAAAGTGCTGGCCAAGAGATGCCAGAATGCGACTCATGAAGCATGATGGTAATGCTCTTCTTTGCCAACCACCTTCAATTATTTAGTATTATTTTATATTTTTATTGTAATGTCAAAGCCAATTAAATTCGATGCAAACTTTTGGTCATGGCATTTTGTATCTTGCAGTCAATTTAGGGAGAAGTGTCTTTTGGGATATGAAGAACCGCCTACCTAGAAGCATCACCACACTTGAATGGGAGAACAGCTTTGTGTCTGTCTATAGCAAAGACAATCCGAACTTGCTCTTTAGCATGTACTTTAGACTATTTCTTTTGTTACTCTACCTTTTCAACTATATAGCTGTATATCTGCTATATAATTGATGTACACACGCACACATATGCATATCACTTGAAACATAATAAATTAATGATGTGTGCAGGTCTGGATTTGAAATTCGTATTTTACCGAAGATAAGAATGACACAAGAGGCTTTTAGCAATACAAGAGATGGGGTTTGGAACCTCCAAAATGAGCAGACAAAAGAACGCACTGCTGTTGCTTTCCTACGGGTAGATGATGAACACATGAAAGTGTTTGAGAATCGAGTAAGACAGATTCTCATGTCCTCTGGTTCAACAACATTTACAAAGATTGTCAACAAATGGAATACAGCTCTTATAGGTAATGATTCAGTATCTCCTTCTAGAGCTCGAAGCTTCTTCCAAAATGCATGAACTGTATATTGTTGTAGTGCTGCTGTTGCTTTTATTTTTACACTGAATAGTTTTTGTTCCGGCAGGTCTTATGACTTATTTCCGTGAAGCAACTGTGCACACACAGGAGCTGTTAGATTTGCTAGTAAAATGTGAAAATAAAATACAGACTCGTATTAAGATCGGGCTGAATTCGAAGATGCCTAGCAGGTAAAGATATGAATTATTCTTGTGGGTTTTGTTTTCTCTGTTTCCTGATTTCTGAGATCTTTTTGAAATTTCTTCTTTTCAGGTTCCCACCTGTCATCTTTTACACCCCAAAGGAAATTGGAGGTCTTGGAATGCTTTCAATGGGGCACATATTGATTCCTCAGAGTGACCTTCGGCATAGTAAACAAACAGATGTTGGCGTGACTCATTTTAGAAGTGGAATGAGTCATGAAGAGGACCAACTAATTCCCAATTTGTATCGCTACATACAGGTATGATGAATTGAAATCTTGCTTTTATCATGTCTTTTGCTCTAAATTCACCTTGTTGTTTACCTCTATCTTGCCTTCAATTTTGTGATAGCCATGGGAGAGTGAGTTCATTGATTCACAGCGTGTTTGGGCTGAATATGCATTGAAGAGGCAGGAGGCCCAGGCACAGAACAGACGTTTAACACTGGAAGATTTGGAAGTAAGCCTAAAAACTATTTTACTTTTCCAATCTGTAGGTTTTTTGTTAATTTTGCCTTCCGGGGGTATAATATTAGTGACACACTTAACAATGTTAGTAGCTGCAATTTTCAAGGTATCTCTCTAGTGTGTTTTCCCTTCACACCCTCGAAAAATGTAAAACATGATCATTGAAGGAAAGAAAAAGTAGAGTTTTGACGGACATTGTGCGCCAAGGTTTAGCATGTTTGGGCCTTTCTTGTAATATCTAGGTTTATCTAGGTGTTCTCCTTGATAGGGCATATTTCTTGTATTTTGTTTTAATAAAAGCATGTTGACACATTTCTTTCTATTTGATTTGTAGGATTCTTGGGATCGTGGAATACCTCGAATTAATACTCTATTTCAAAAGGATCGACACACCCTTGCTTATGACAAAGGGTGGAGGGTGAGAACAGATTTTAAACAGTATCAGGTCCTGAAACAAAATCCATTTTGGTGGACACACCAAAGGCATGATGGGAAGTTGTGGAACTTAAACAACTATCGTACTGATGTCATTCAAGCTCTGGGAGGAGTTGAAGGAATTCTTGAGCATACATTGTTTAAGGGAACATAGTAAGTAACAGTATGTTTATTGTACCCTTAATACACTTATATGTGGAAATGCCTTTTTGTGAAATGTTGGATTGAACATTTTATTGCTCGATCTTTGCCTTTATCCACTTGATGACACCATATTTCTTCCTTGCTTTTTCAGCTTCCCTACATGGGAGGGTCTTTTCTGGGAGAAAGCGTCAGGTTTTGAGGAGTCCATGAAGTATAAGAAATTAACCAATGCACAAAGATCTGGGCTCAATCAGATTCCTAACAGAAGGTTTACACTATGGTGGTCACCAACTATAAACCGAGCAAATGTATATGTTGGCTTCCAAGTGCAGCTGGATCTTACAGGGATTTTTATGCATGGAAAGATACCAACGCTTAAGATATCTCTGATTCAGATATTCCGTGCGCATTTGTGGCAGAAGATACATGAGAGTGTGGTGATGGACCTTTGCCAGGTTTTGGATCAAGAGTTGGACGCTCTGGAGATAGAAACTGTTCAGAAAGAGACAATTCATCCGAGAAAGAGCTACAAAATGAACAGCTCATGTGCTGACATTCTCCTTTTTGCCGCTCAAAGATGGCATATGTCAAAGCCCAGTCTTGTGGCTGAATCGAAGGATGTATTCGACCAAAAAGCCAGCAATAAATACTGGATTGATGTTCAACTTCGCTGGGGTGACTATGATTCCCATGATATTGAGCGATATAACAGGGCAAAATTTATGGATTACACAACAGATAATATGTCTATCTATCCAGCACCAACTGGTATGCTGTTTATATAATAGATGATTTATTACAAGTGCTGACACCTCAGACGAGTAACTTGGTTGATTCCATGTGCAGGGGTAATGATAGGACTGGATCTCGCCTACAACTTGCATTCTGCTTTTGGAAATTGGTTCCCTGGGTCAAAACCATTACTTGCCCAGGCCATGAACAAGATTATGAAGGTGTCATTCAATTTTTTGTTTTAACATTTATTGTTGCCGATTAGTTAGCTAGTCATGCTAATATTAAAATCTTTTGCACGCAGTCAAATCCAGCATTGTACGTGTTAAGAGAACGTATAAGAAAAGGGCTGCAGTTGTATTCCTCAGAACCTACAGAGCCTTATCTATCATCTCAGAACTATGGGGAGATATTTAGCAATCAGATTATCTGGTTTGTTGATGACACAAATGTCTATCGAGTCACCATTCACAAAACTTTTGAGGGAAATCTTACGACAAAACCTATTAATGGTGCCATTTTTATTTTCAACCCCAGAACTGGTCAACTTTTTCTGAAGGTTGGTTGTACAACCTGCTATATTTCCCGAATATCTTGATATTTATGCATAAATTTACTGTGTTTGTGTAAATCTCTTACAGGTTATCCACACAAGTGTCTGGGCTGGGCAAAAGCGTCTTGGTCAGCTGGCCAAGTGGAAAACTGCTGAAGAAGTGGCTGCTCTGGTACGGTCATTGCCTGTCGAAGAACAGCCAAAACAGATTATTGTGACTCGCAAGGGCATGTTGGATCCATTAGAGGTCCACTTGCTTGATTTCCCTAATATTGTGATAAAAGGAAGTGAGCTACAGTTACCATTCCAGGCTTGCTTGAAGATCGAAAAATTTGGTGATCTAATATTGAAGGCCACAGAGCCACAAATGGTGTTGTTTAACATTTATGATGATTGGCTGAAAAGTATCTCATCTTACACGGCATTCTCTAGGCTGATATTGATTTTACGTGCCCTCCATGTCAACAATGAGAAAGCTAAGATGTTGCTGAAGCCTGATAAGACAATTGTCACCGAGGCTCACCACATCTGGCCTTCGTTATCAGATGAACAGTGGATGAAGGTGAGATTTTTCGGTCCATGCCCGTGTATTGCCCATGTGTATGACAGTGGCTGTCGCAATAGTTTTCTGTTCCGAGGGAAAATTTCTGTATTTCACATCACTGATGGCTTCTAAATATAACAACTCTCTCTAATGCTTTTGTTCTCTTGTGAACTGTAACATAGGTTGAAGTTGCTCTAAGAGATCTTATACTTTCTGACTATGCGAAGAAGAACAATGTGAACACGTCCGCATTAACCCAGTCCGAGATCCGTGATATAATTCTTGGAGCTGAGATTACTCCACCTTCACAACAGCGACAACAAATTGCTGAGATAGAGAAACAGGTGATCCCATCTCATGCATAAATTGCAGTATGTTTATTGTTTTGCTGCTTAGTAGTTGTATTTTTTTATCCAAGCCTATGATGTAACTATGTTTTAATTTAAGATATTAATGTTTCCTATCAAAAAAAAATTTTTTTTTTTTAATCATAAATTGACTTTTATGTCCGTTTAGGCAAAGGAGGCTAGTCAGCTCACTGCAGTCACTACGAGGACCACAAATGTGCATGGAGACGAATTAATAGTCACCACTACAAGTCCCTATGAGCAAGCAGCATTTGGTTCGAAAACCGACTGGCGAGTCAGAGCAATATCCGCCACAAATCTTCATCTCCGGGTGAATCACATATATGTGAACTCTGAAGACATTAAGGTAATTTCATCCTGAAGTCATATTAGAATCAAGTACTTATCATGGAAAACACTCGCTAAGATTGCCTTTCTTGAGCAGGAAACCGGATTCACGTACATCATGCCTAAAAATATTCTGAAGAACTTTATATGTATTGCTGACCTCCGCACCCAAATTTCTGGTTACCTTTATGGCATAAGTCCTCCAGACAACCCTCAAGTCAAAGAGATTCGTTGTATTGCAATGCCCCCTCAGTGGGGGACTCATCAGCAGGTTCATCTTCCATCAGCTCTTCCTGAGCATGATTTCCTGAACGATTTGGAGCCTCTAGGATGGATGCATACACAACCAAATGAACTGCCTCAGCTGTCACCCCAGGTTTCTACTTGACCCGATCTATATACTTCGTTTACTCTCATTTTGCATGGATACTCTCATATCATCATCTAATGCTGAATGTAGGACCTTGCTGCTCATGCACGGATCTTGTCAAACAACAAACAATGGGACGGAGAGAAGTGCATAATTTTGACATGCAGTTTTACTCCTGGTTCTTGCTCTTTAACCGCGTATAAGTTGACCCCTTCTGGTTATGAATGGGGAAAAAGCAACACAGATGCTGCGAGTAACCCCTATGGCTACCTTCCGACTTTCTACGAGAAAGTTCAAATGCTCTTGAGTGATAGATTCCTCGGTTTCTACATGGTACATCACACCCTCCTCCAGTTCTTTTAAGTAATCTGCTTGCTCTTGCCAGTCTCATTTGTGATCAATTTTGGTTGTGCAGGTACCCGACAACGGTCCATGGAATTACAATTTTATGGGCGTGAAACATACCGTGAGCATGAAATATGGGATGAAACTCGGGACGCCTCGAGAATACTATCACGAGGATCATCGGCCTACTCATTTCCTGGAATTCAGCAACTTGGAGGAAGGCGAAACTGCAGAAGGTGATAGGGAAGATACCTTTGTATAATGTAGTATTCCCTACCTCCAGAGTTTTTTGTACTTTAAAGTTCGAAGGTATTTTATTATTTACCTTCTGTTGAGCAACTCATTTTGAAGAAATCCAACAAATGTCTCTCTCTTTCTATGTTGTTCAGTAAAGTAGTTGCAGGTTTATTTCCCTTGGCAAAAATACTTTCGACGCTCTTCAGAATCTATTTATTTCACAAAAAAAAAAATATTTTAAAATGTATCGTACTCAAGTTATCCACTTTTCATAAATTTTTTTATTTTTTTTAAAATATAAAAATGTAATTCAATAACACCAAAAGATCGTTGCAAGTTAAATTTTCTTTGTGATTGTTTATATTAAATTTAACATTTTGCCAATTTTTTAATTAAATTAAAAAATATAAAATGCTTGTACACTGGTAATAAACATTGGGCTAAATCAATCTCGAGCGAATATTCACCTTCGTCACATCTTAAACAATTTTTTATTTGTGTGCGCCACAATATTTCTTCCTCCATTTGTATATAATATATATATATATTTTATAAGAGACGGCTGGCCTAATCGAGCAAATTATCCGAGTGTCAAAGAAGGTAAAAGATCATAAAATTTGGCATTTCAACAATTTTTTTAATCAGTTGACTACTCGAACAAACAAGAAGCACAACCTAACACAAAAATGTCACCAAGAAAATGAAATTTACCATCTACTCACAAATACTCTATATTTACAATCTTACACTGAAATTTCAAGAAAATCTTCGATCACACTATCCATAAAACAAACCAGAAAACAGCAGTCAGCCCAAGAAAACTCCTCAAAAGTGTTGTTTTGTGCATCGTAGCGCTTGATTTGGAGTTTGATTTCAACATATGTTGCAGAGTAACTGTTGGCCCGACTTCCGGTGTCTCACAATGGCCAATGCCTGCATCAGACAAGGTGTCCAAATCAATTCCTAGCCCACTTTTTGCATCGAAACAAAGTCCCAAATTATTATCAAGCTTTAATTTCCTTCTCATTCTCCAAACCATTTCTCTTGTGAAAGGAATAGGCCCTTCCAATCTGTTGTTATCTAGCCTAAGCTCACTTAAACCATTCAAATTCACAAGATTTGGTGGTATGGTTCCGTTAAGTTGGTTGCCATTAAGATGCAACACGCGCAGTTCTGTCAGCTTATCTATTGACTCCGGTATCAGCCCTTCTAAATTCATGTTGGATAAACCTAAGATCATCAAACTATTCAATCCCTCGAAAGCGTCTTCCGGGATTGTCGTAGCCGTTGAGGGGTTGCCATTGAGGATTAGAGCTTGGAGGGAGTTGAGATTCTTGAAAGGATATGTGAATGGATTTGATATAATGTTGTAACTTAAATCCAGAAGGATAAGGTCTTTCAAACCATTTAGATTCGGTGTCGGATCCGAAATGCGGTTACGACTTAAATCTACCTTTAGGAGAGAATCACAGCTTAAAAGTTGTGTAGGGATGGAACCTGTGAGATGATTTTGGTTAAGGTCTAGTATGCTTAGTCTTTGGAAAGAAACATCAGGAATTGAACCGGAGAGTCTGTTGCCACTCAAATCTAACGAACTTAGACCGGAAATCCGGCCGAGTGAAATCGGAATCGACCCGTTTAGATTGTTTCTGTGGAGATCCAGGATTGTTAAACGGGTCAAATTGCCTATCTCATATGGGATAGGCCCAATGTGTCCATTTTCCCTAAGAACCAAAGTTTGCAAATTGGAGCCCAACAAGCCCAAAAAAGATGGGATTGGCTGTGGGTTATCAGGTAAAGCAACGGTAAAAGAATAGGGTCCGAAGATGTGGGAGCCTAGTAATGGAATGGGAGATGAAAGAACGGGTCGGATCGCAAGTCGGGAACGCCGTGTCGTCGGACAATGCACCGAACGACAGCGATACGACATGGAAGACATTGTCTTTATCGGGCATGCACTCGATCCCATGCCAACGACCACGGCACACATCCGGAATCTCGGTAGCCCATTCGTTTCCGGTAGCTCTCATCACATCATACACCGCTTCTTGCTCTATAGGGTCAGTTTTAGCTCCACTTCTGGAGCTGGTCAGACCGGATTGCGGCCCATCGACTAGAGCAGGTGGCGCACCCGAATCGGACATGATCACGGTGAACGACATGCTGAATCTAACTAAAAGGAGTAATAATGATATGATCAATATTGTAGAGAAAGTGGAATCCATTTTTTGGTGGGCAAGTTGGAGAAATGAAGTTTGAAAACAAATATATAAGTAAGGAATTTGATGATATAATTATAAGTTGGTGAAATTGTTGGTTACATAAATTGAAGTAATGTGTAATAATGAGGTCACGGGTATTGAGAGGAGTAGGTCCTTGGAGTATTAATGTCTATCACGGAGTTCATACCTTAGGATTCATTTCTATTATTGCTGTATATTATTATATAGAGTTTTAGTGTAGATAAAATTCAATTTGTGCGGGCCCTTGATTTTTAATAATTATCATGAAATATTTAATTTATTTACCATTTATCTTATAATGAACATTTGGAACTAAGAGCCTCAACCTTATATTTTATTAATGCACGATACTCTGCTCTCCCACTGAAGCAGACTATACCTTTAAAATGTAAGTGTTTGATCCCCATCCGAGATTAGGTAAGCCGGTTCCGCAACAAATGCAACATCGTCGATGTCAATCGAAAGAGTATTTTAAGATGAGTAGATCTTTTGTGAGACGGTCTCACGAATTTTTATCTGTGAGACAGGTGAACTCTACTGATATTCATAATAAAAGCCAATATTCTTAGCATAAAAAGTAATACTTTTTCATGGATGACCTAAATAAGAGATACTGTCTCACAAAATACGACCCGTGATACCATCTCACACAAATTTTTGCCTTCGAAGATATTACGAACCATTCATTTTTTCTACTCGAGCTTCACAAGTAGTGTGCTTAGCGTATCCGAAAAAAGAGCACATTCAGACTGGATGTACATCAGTGGTTTGCAGCAAAGAGATGCTCATGTTTCACACCTGAGAGTAAGTCTTTGTATGAATTCAGGTAACTGCATAAGAAATACAAGTGGGAGGCTATGTCGCATGGATACGAGTATGAGTATCGTATCGAATAAGATACGGATACGACGACACGTCAAATTTTAAAAATATTAGACACGATACGACTAGTATACAACAATCATTAATATATATATATATATATATATATATATATATATATAAATATTATATATATTTATATTTATATAAATTTAGTACTGAAAAGTAAAAATTATAGAAATGGAATGAAAGAGACGGAAAAATGTATTTAGGGATTCAAAAGCTCAGTCAAATTTATTTTAAATTATTTTCTTTTAGTCCCTAGAAATTGTATTTGCAATTTTGCTCAAACGTATCCGAAAAACGTATTCATGCGTGTCTATGACGTGTCCTCGCCGTGTCCAAAATGTATCTGGATGATGGTCAACCCTAAACAAAGTCAATGATACGGATTTTGACGTATCCGATACTTAAAATAAAAATAAAAATTAAGGTATCCATGTTAAGTAGAATATCATGATCGATGATGCGATCAGAGGTGTCTAACCGGCTATGTTCCATAATGTACAAACGTCTATTTCTTTCGAGTTGTCGGCAAATTCACATTCCTCCTCCCTCCAATGCCAAATATAGGCCGCGTCCAGATTTCTATTATATAATTATCTAAAAATTTAAAAACATAGATAAAGATATAACTGAATTTGAAAATATATAGATAAATATAATATTGAAAGATTTGAAAAAAGGTATTCTAAGAATATATAAAATATATTTCATATAATTGATGAATGTGGTAATAATATTACTTTGGTGTAATTTGACCATATTAATAATGAGTTGTGTCTCAATATATAATATAGAATATACATACATATATATATATATATATATATATATATATATATATATATATATTCTAGGAGTACGTCTCTTATTAGACGGTCTTATGAATCTTTATCTGTAATACGTGTCAACCTACTGATATTCACAATAAAAAGTAATATTTTTTCATAGATGACCAATAAGAGACCCGTCTCGCAAAATACGATCCGTGAGATTATCTCACACAAGTTTTTGTCATAATCTAGATATGGGATTTCAAAAAATTAATGTGACATAATTGCTAGAGAAGCGAGCAAGCAGCCACCACCATACTCTAATAATGATATTTATTTTGATAATAATATGTACTTGATTTTTTTTAATGATGTATCCAATTGCAAATAAAGCAACTGTCTAATAATTAATAATAATTATTACACAAAATTCATAAATGAGAACGTAATATATATCAATTTTGTTAGCTTGATTTTTTTATCCAATCTGATTTTTGGAAAATATTATTTTTTATTACAAAATTATTACTTTCCATTCTAAATATTAATCAGGTCAACTCATCTCACAGATATGAATAT
This sequence comes from Primulina eburnea, assembly GCF_022965805.1. NCBI lineage: Eukaryota > Viridiplantae > Streptophyta > Magnoliopsida > Lamiales > Gesneriaceae > Primulina > Primulina eburnea. The sequence goes on from NC_133118.1 coordinate 31,979,138, forward strand.
ATATGATATCGTCTTATTATTATTATTATTATTATTATTATTATTATTATTATTATTATTATTATCTTCGTAATCAATTAATATTGTCAACTAAAATTATATACCAGATTAAATTTCAAATTGTAAACATATAAAAAGTAAAATTAAAACCTATAAACCATATAAAATTTTACTTATCGATTGGGTTTAAACATCTTTAATTGTCAGATTTAGAATGTTAAGTTTATAAAATATTTATTTTATAGTAATCAACAAATATAAATAATTATATTATATAATTTAAAAAAGCAAAAACTTGTGTGAGACGGTCTCACGGGTCATATTTGTGAGACGGATCTCTTATTTGGGTCATCCATGAATAAGTATTATTTTTTATGCTAATAGTATTACTTTTTATTGTGAATATGGGTAGGGTTGACCCGTCTCACGGATTAAGATCCGTGAGACGGTCTCACATGAGACCTACTCATTTAAAAATGGATCTTCAACGCAAACCATACAAAATTTGGATATATATCATAGAGATTCGGGCTTAATATATTAGTAATATTATTAATTATTAATAAACGAAAAATAGAAATATCCTCTCTCTTTGTGGATAGGCCTCGTGCTGCTCTGCAAAAACAATCCATTCCTCTCGGAGTTCTGCCGACTTCTGCACACGGTAATAATCGGACAGCATTCCGTTTTTTGGCCTGACAAAACCCTTCTATTAATTTCCCACTTTGCAAGGTTTTATGATATTTTTCTTTTGTTAAAAAAATGCTAATGTTTGAAGGTTCTTATTTTTCTTGATTTTGACTAGGAAACGGTCTGCGGGTTTTTTATTTTATGGTTTGCCTCTGGAGTTTGGAAAATGATGTGGAACTTCTTGCTCTTTTTTGTGATTCAGGTGAACAAAAATGGCTCAGGTATTACTTCATGGGACTCTCCATGTCACGATCTATGAAGTGGATAGGTTGGGAAGTGGAGGGGGTGGTAATTTTTTCAGCAAGGTATAAAATCATCGTTCATTTGGTTTAAATCTTTTATCTTTTTTGTTGGATTTCGCTGTTTTTACAATTTTTTCCATGTGGGTTGGATCTGTTCTTGTAAAGATTTGACTTTGATTCGTGTAAGTTTAGTTATATGCCGTTTGCTTGTGGAATTCCGGAGATGGAGATGGGATCTTGGGAAGCATTTGATAGTTTGATTTGACTCCCTCAGGATCTATAGTGTTTTGATCTTCTTGGGTATGGTTGCTGTTTGAATTTTATTGACTTTGCTTGGATATACACACACTTGTACTTTTTAGAAAATCCTAGGTGATGATGATGCTTTAACTCAATTCAACTTGCTCGATGTGATTTGTCCTTGATCTTATCATATACTTCATTGATCAGATTCGTGAAGAATATTTCTTGAACTGTATTATGGAAAGTTCTTTTGTTCGTTTTTTTCGAGTCTTTCTGTAGCAATCATCGTTCTCACTGCAAGGAATTCACAGAGCTTGCAGATTATAAATTCATCACTTTGTTAGACTTAGCAGGAGTGTGCACCCCTTCTTAATGCTCTTTACGTATATGGAATAATATCAGGTCTGCAGGTCTGACTGTTGTTGCAATAGTTATACTGCTAATTTAATGAAAATATTAATATTTCCATTAATTTTTTCCCGAGTTGCTGTTTATTATATCGACTGTCGTGTTGATTGTTGATCGATATTGATAAATATCATTGGTTAATGTTATATCAGCTCAAGGAGAACTTTGAGGAAACGATTGGTATTGGCAAAGGAACTCAAAAAATTTATGCAACTATTGATTTAGAAAAGGCTAGAGTTGGGAGAACGAAAATTATTGAAAACGAACCTAGTAACCCTAGGTGGTACGAGTCTTTTCATATTTACTGTGCACATATGGCATCAAATGTGATATTCACTGTCAAAGACGACAATCCCATCGGTGCCACTTTAATTGGAAGAGCTTATGTACCTGTTCCTGAGCTTATGGAAGGGGAAGAAGTGGATAGGTGGGTTGAGATATTGGACAATGACAAGAATCCTATAAGTGAAGGTTCTAAGATCCATGTAAAGTTGCAGTTTTTTGATTTGACTCGAGATCGTAACTGGGCTCGTGGAATTAAAAGTTCCAAGTATCCTGGGGTTCCATATACTTTCTTCGCTCAGAGAAAATGTTGTCGGGTTTCTTTATACCAGGATGCTCATGTACCAGACCGATTTATTCCAAAGATCCCTCTATCTGGGGGAAAGTATTACGAGCCCCACAGATGCTGGGAAGATGTTTTTGATGCGATTACCAATGCAAAACATTTGATTTACATCACTGGATGGTCAGTCTACACAGAAATATCATTGATACGAGACTCTAGGAGGCAAAAGGAAGGAGGTGATACGACTCTGGGTGAGCTGCTTAAGAAGAAAGCAAGTGAAGGCGTGAAGGTTATTATGCTTGTTTGGGATGATAGAACTTCTGTTGGTCTGCTGAAAAAAGATGGGTTGATGGCTACCCATGATGAAGAAACTGAACATTACTTCCAAGGGACTGAAGTGCATTGTGTGTTGTGCCCTCGTAATCCAGATGATGGTGGAAGCTTTGTTCAAGATTTACAAATTTCTACCATGTTCACTCATCATCAGAAGATTGTTGTGGTGGATAGTAGTTTGCCTAATGGAGAGGACGAGAGGAGGAGAATCGTGAGTTTTGTTGGGGGTATTGATCTTTGTGATGGGAGATACGACACTCCCTTCCATTCGCTTTTCAGGACACTAGACACAGCCCATCACGATGATTTTCATCAGCCTAATTTCACTGGAGCTGTAATCACGAAAGGTGGGCCAAGGGAGCCTTGGCATGATATTCATTCTCGGTTGGAAGGGCCAATTGCGTGGGATGTTCTCTTTAATTTTGAACAGAGATGGAAGAAGCAAGGTGGGAAGGATATATTACTCAACTTTAGGGATCTGGAGGATGTTATTATTCCTCCATCGCCAGCTACATACCCCGATGATCAAGAGACGTGGAATGTCCAATTGTTCAGATCTATTGATGGTGGGGCGGCCTTTGGATTCCCTGAAACGCCAGAAGATGCGGCCAAAGCGGGTCTCGTTAGTGGAAAAGATAATATAATTGACAGGAGCATTCAAGATGCATATATTCATGCCATACGTCGGGCCAAAGATTTTATTTACATCGAAAATCAGTATTTTCTTGGAAGCTGTTTCGGTTGGGATGGCCATGATATTAAGGTCGAAGATATTGGAGCTATGCATCTCATTCCTAAGGAACTTTCTTTGAAGATTGTTAGTAAGATCGAGGCTGGAGAAAGGTTCACCGTATACATAGTCGTTCCTATGTGGCCTGAAGGGATTCCAGAGAGTGCATCTGTTCAAGCTATCTTAGATTGGCAGAGGAGAACAATGGAGATGATGTATAAAGACATCATTCTAGCTCTTCAAGCTAAAGGCATTGTGGAGGACCCTCGAAATTACTTGACGTTCTTCTGCCTTGGGAATAGAGAGGTCAAGAGAAGTGGCGAATACGAGCCTTCTGAAAAACCAGAACCTGATACAGATTATCTGAAAGCGCAGGAGGCTCGCCGTTTTATGATATACGTACATGCCAAGATGTTGATAGGTTTGTAATAAATTCTGGCTTGATGTTTGAATCTCTCCATGAACTGATTGTTACAGGTTTCTGATAATCTTTCTTGTCTTGCAGTTGATGACGAGTACATAATAATTGGATCAGCCAACATCAACCAAAGATCAATGGATGGTGCTAGGGATTCGGAGATAGCCATGGGAGCCTACCAACCCTATCATTTAGCCAACAGGCAGCCAGCAAGAGGCCAAATCCATGGTTTCCGAATGTCATTATGGTACGAGCATTTGGGCATGCTGGACGAGACGTTTCTTCATCCGGGAAGCAAGGAATGTGCTCTGAAAATGAATGAGATAGCTGACAAGTATTGGGATCTCTATTCGTGTGAAGAGCTTGAAAAGGATCTTCCCGGTCACTTGCTCCGCTACCCCATCGGGATCGCCAGTGAAGGCGATATTACAGAGCTTCCTGGAACTGAATTCTTCCCTGACACTAAAGCACGTGTCCTTGGCACAAAGTCTGACTACCTCCCACCTATCCTTACCACCTAAGACGTGCAACAATGCCATGCATATATTTTGTCATCTTAACCAGCTATGAACTTTTATTTCCTGCGAATAAAAGCGTTGTTTTTGTGTGCTGATCTGCGGATATCGTGCTTTAATTCCGCAGAGATGTTGTGTTTCTTTAAGGGTTCGAGTTGTTTCTGATCTTTGTCGGCTTTGTGACTGAACTGATGTGTGTTGAATATGCAGTTTTCCGTATTTGCACCTCGAGTTTATATCTTACATTTGCATTTTACTTTAGCTTGTTTTACTGAAATATGGATTAAATTTACATCGTATGTCATTTAAATGATAACCTCGTATATATGATAAATATAGCAGAAATATGGCATCAAATCTTCGCGTTGTCAACAATGATCGTCTGCTTACGGTACAAGAATTCAATTTTGCCTAGTACTTTCTTGGAACGTTGGACACTTGGGTTTTTATCATTCTTGGACCTGCTGTCCTTTGTATCATGGACAAATAGCAAGTGGAATCCGATCAGGTTCATCACAAGTTCTATGCATATAGTTCTTTCTGCACACTCAAATTCGAGATCTTGCTTAAACGAACTCCTATCACTTGAAACTATAAACATTGATAATATTTTATGCAAGTCAAGAATATTTTTTGATGAGAAAAAAAGACATACGCATAAAACAAGAGGGAACTAGAAAGAACCAAAGAAACATGTTCCACAACATTCTCCACATGTAATAATATCATACGCAACTTTGGAAAGAACCTTCGGTATAACACATGAAAACCATGAATGCATTGTCTCTTTCCAGACTGTTTCTTCTCATTAATTCACCAATTTTTTATACATAAAAAACAGTAGGATAATTTGATCGGTAACATGTACGTTTGACTCGTGAGATGGTATGATAAAAATGTATGATATATGCATTATGTTTTAGAAAAAATGGTGTCATCGACTTTTAATTGATTGATACTAGTAGAGAAGACAAGAAATAAAGATTTTGAAGAGATCATGATCAAATGATAAACTACCCCACCAAACACTCTAAACCATAGGCAACAATATCTACAAATAATAAATAATAAATAATAAATAATAAATAAATATACCAACTCGCAAACAACCAACCCCACCAGATTTTCATATTCAAAAAATAAAAGCCTGTTTAGGCCCCCCCATACGTTACAATTCCAGCAATTTGTTTGGTTCTGTGGTCCTGTTTTCTTCTGCGCTAAAATGTTGACTTCTCAAGCTCTGGTCCTGGCCACAGCCATGGCTGCCTCTGCTGGCACCATAATCATCTTCAATCTTTTCCACGAAAGATATTCCCCAACTCCCAGAAATCAAGATTCCCCTCTCCATGGAAAACAAGAACTGAAATCTTGTTTATCATCAGGTAAAACCAGAAACAAGACAAATTTTTTTTGTATCAATGTTCTAGATTCAATCCTGGTATTTATTCAAGTTTTGCAATTATAATGGATCATATTCTTGGATCAATCCCTGGTTTGCATGTTGTACGGTTTTTATTCAACATTTTTGCATGTCTAGGTGGGAAGAGAAGGGATGGAAAAAGGAGGAAAAGGGTTCGATTCGCAGATGACGTGAAGCTGGATTCAAGAAGGGACTCGAATGAGAAATTCGACAAAAAGGGAAACAAGAAAGTAGCTGAAGTTGAGAGCAATCGTTGCGGGAAAGAGATGCTTGGATTACGGAGAAATATGCCTGCGAATCGAGTGGCTTTGTACAGTGGGATTCTGAAGAATCGTTTCCAGACTATGGAATATTCGTATTGACTCATTTTGATTGGTTGTAATGTATATTTTGTCTTTTTTTTGGTTTTCTTGGGAAGAATTCTTGTACAGAAAAATGTTTGGACAAAAAAAGAAGAAAATGGTTCTTGGATTTTCTCCACCATTTGTAAATACAGGAAGATTAATTAGCTCTAAAATCTCCAGTTTTGGGGTGTATAAATTCTAGAATAACAAATCTTTGAACACTTCAGAATACAAATGATTAAATATTAATAATATTCTTTCTATGATAGCATATTTCTTTTCTTGTAATTATTTATGCTTTTATTGATTTTCTTGATCCGATCTAAATTTTCATAAAGCTCCCATTTTACCTTCAACAATATATAATTTTAGACGTGTAAATTGGTTCATGTTATTTTCCGATCTCACGTTTCATCGTGTATGTTTTTTGTGAAACGGTTACACGGATCTATATTCGTAATACATGTCAGTTCGTCGAAAATGGACTAAAAAAAATACTTTTTCATAGGTCGAGTCAAGTGCGTAGGAGATTCGCCTCACACAATTGACTCGTTAAACAGAGTTTTTGTGCATTCCATTTACATGTATCGGAATCTAACTAACGATAGTTTATCTCATATAAAAATTTATGTGATATACACGAGAAATTTATGGTCCAATTCCAGCAAGTGTCACTAGTCTAGACGCAGGTTTCGAAATTGCCCTGAAGTTGAAATAACGAATAAAACTGTGAGAAGAGGGCCAGGAGGGTGTCCCAACGTAGCCCCTCTGACGTTCAAGTCAGAGACTGAAAATATAGGTGGAGAGCAGTTATGGTGCTGCTGATATTTATAGGAAAATATCTGAACCCGTAATGAGCCTTCTGTTGGGTCGATAAATTAGAGGATATTATTATTGATTTTGTGCTTCAGTAATATCAATTAATTTGAGAGTGCAGTCTTATCCTTTTAGTGGAATAGAATAAGATTAATAAATTATTTTGATAAATCATGAGTTGATTGGATCAAATTAATTTATTGGAGCTTAATTTAATTGAATCCGATCAGGTCCCTTTGGTGGCTCTAATATAAACTCAGATAAATTATATGAGTTATAATTTATGGTATATGTGGGATAAATTTATCTAGACAGAATTATACATGGAAGTTTATCAGCTAATCTTCTAGATATGGTATAATATATTCTGTCCATTTAAATTCATATTTTAAAAGATATTCTAGTTATCTTTTTGTTACAAGATATCAAAAATATATTGTATATATATATGTGATATTGTAACTTGTGACCACACACAATCCTACGTTTAGAGTTTGAGAGAACACCAGAGAAGGCTTGGAGGTTTGAAGCGTAGATCCAGTACAGAGGAAGATCGTAAGCACGCTTCAAGGGTAATCTCTAATTTCCTGTGTGTTGTAATTAATTGATTGGTGTTAAATACGTAGAACAATCAATCCTGTGAAAAAAGGAGAAGATTGAAATCACAAGAATTTAATTTTTGTGATCCGATCTTCTCGGTCTTGTCTAACAAGTGGTATCAGAGCCACGGGTTTTGATATTGTTTTGCGTATTTCGAATTAATTAATTATTTATGCATGTTTTAGTTTAAAGCGGTGTTAGTTTTATGTGATTATGGTTTGAATGGATTGATTTATTTAATTTTTGAACAGTTTATGGCCTTAGTTTTTTTGGTGAAATTGTATTTCGTATTTTCGAGTCTGTAACCAAGGGGGTGGATTACGACTCCATGTTTCCCCTTGTTTATTTTCGTGCAATTTTATTGTATTTTTTCGGATTTGGGCTTTTCTGTTACTGTTTAAAGAATTGGAGGGCCGTATGCAATTTCGATTAAAACTACAAGGACCAGATTGCAATTTCGTCCAAAGAATTCCAGGGACCGGAGTGCACCTTCTTCAAATCGTCAGGGGCCTGTTCTGCAATTTCCAAAAACCACCATGAAAGTGCAAATCTGGATCGCGAAATCTGGAACGCCACGGCCGCGAGGGTGAGGAACGAGTGCGAAGTGACTTACGGTCCATCTCATGCGTCGTTCTTCACGTTGGAGTGGGCGCGATTGAGATCCGAAAATCACAAAATTTTTCGCGCTGGATCTTGGAAAAATCGGGCACCGATTTTCGTTTTCGAAATGGGTTTGGTGTCTCGGTGGTTTCTGGATGACTAGCGCGGTGTAAATCTTCGCATTGGCAAGTTTCCGACGATTCCAGCGGCGGCGTGGGGGCAGCGGCGGCGGCGGCGTTTTTTTGCTGCAGGGTTGAAGAGAAGTCGAAATGGGTTCTGGGTCGCGGGTTTCGGGTCATGGGCTTCGGGTCGGATCTGGAGTTTTTCTTGGGCCAAACAAGTTGCTGGATCAACTTGGGCTGGACACTTTTAAGAATTGGAGTGTTGGGCCAATTTTTTGGGCTCAATTAGATCTTTAATTTTATTGTGTCTAGGATGAGCCATAAATTTGTTCTTGTTTAATTATTGCTTATATTTTTCATTCATGTATCATGCCACGTGGATTGCATAAACACCGCTTTAAGTACCATATTGTCATGCATAAAATTTTATTTATTCTATTTTGGAGAATAAATATTTTGATTAATAATTGAACTATTTTAAGAGTTAAAATAGTCATGATTTTATTAATCGGATAAAACCCAAAATTAAAGTTTAAATATTAAGTGTGAGAGGGTATATTTTTTAATAAGCCCACGGTCTCCCTTATTAGTCCATTAGTAAGAATTATGTATGCCTCGTGCCAATTTTATTGGTCTCCCTATAGGAGGGCTACATTGTTTCGGTTACTTGATTGGACTAATTATTATAATTATTTTATAGTAAAATTAATTGTGACCACCCTATAAATGACATAATTAATTTGATACTTGATAAATAAATTAATTTAAGGGTATACACTTAAGTCAATGATATTGTGAGAATTTCCTATAGAATATTTTTACAATATTTTTGATGGCCAAAATCAAGCAATACTAAATTGATATTGCATGAGTTGCTAGATATATTGAATTTAGTGGGAGGGTCCCAGCCTAGCTATAAATAACATGTTTTTTTCTAAAGAAAAAATTATGTATTTTGGAGTTTTAGGTAATTTGCTGTGTTGTAGTAGTTTTTGGGATCTACAAATGCATTTCATGCATAACACGAAATTTTAATTATTGCATTGCTCATTTAAATTTATTTTAATTTCAGAAAAATGTCTGGAAATTCATTGTCTATGATTTTAACCAACAACCAACTAGTCGGAGAAAATTACATTGATTGGAAACGTAATTTATTGATTGTCTTAACTGCGGAGAAACACAAGTTTGTGCTCAATGAACCCTGTCCATTGGTGCCTACGACGGAGTCCACGACAGCTCAAAGGCAAGCTTATGATAAGTGGATCAGTTCTGATGATATGACCCGTTGCTACATTTTGGGATCCATCTCAAATGTGCTGCAACAGAAACATCAGAATATGGACACTGCTACGAAAATCATGGATAGCCTCCAAGAAATGTTTGAGCATCAAGGACGTCAGGCACGACAAGCAGCCATTCGAACCATTATGAACATGCGCATGAAACCTGGGACGCCCGTGAGAGATCATATGCTTGCATTAATCGCTCAGTTTAACGTGGCTGAGGTGTTAAGGGCTGAAATCAAATCAGAGACACAGGTTGACATGGCACTTGAGACTCTCCCTGAGATGTTCTCACAGTTTAAAGTTAGCTATAACATGAATAAACTAAACATGTCCCTGACTGAGCTGATGAAGGAACTCCAAAATGCTGAAAGTGTTTTTAAGACTAAAACTGGTGATGCATTTGTTGTTGCTTCTGCTGGGCCGTCTTATTCCAAGCCGAAAGGTAAAAATGGGAATAAAAGGAAGAAGCCCAACAAGAAGGGTCCACAACAAAATGAGAAGAAAGTCAAGGTAGATGGCAAGCCTAAGGGAAAATGTTTCCATTGTGGAGAGAAGGGTCATTGGAAGAGAAACTGCCAAGGATATCTAGCTTCCAAGAAGCAGGGTAGTGGTGAGTTATCTTTTATTGAGTCTTGTTTAGTGGTTGATTCTACTGATACTTGGATTGTAGATTCTGGAGCCACTAATCATATATGCAATACTTTGCAGGGGTTCCAAGTAACCAGAAGCCTCAATGAAGGGGAACATACTCTAAGAGTTGGCACAGGGGCTGTGGTGTCTGCAAAAGCTGTTGGAATTGTTTATCTTTATTTTTCGAATAATAAACATTTGGTTTTAAGACAATGTTATTATGTTCCGGAGATTACTAGAAATTTGATTTCTGTTGCTTTATTGTTTAGACAAGGATATTATGTCCATTTTTCACAAATGGTGGTTGATATTACCTTAAATAAAGCTCTTATTTGCAAGGGACATTTGAATAACGATTTATATGTCTTAAAACATGATGACAGCTCTTTGCATCACATTGAGTCCAACAAACGAATTAAATTGTCTCCCACTAATGAAACTTATTTGTGGCACTTGAGACTTGGTCATATTAACCTTAATAGAATTCAACGGTTGGTAAATGATGATCCTTTAAGTAATTTAAAGGTGGAATCATTGCCTGTATGTGAATCCTGTTTGGAAGGTAAGATGACTAAGAGGTCTTTTAAATCTAAAGGACATAGAGCCAATGAAGTTTTGGAATTAGTGCACACTGATGTATGTGGACCAATTAGTGTACAAGCTAGAGGTGGATTTGAGTATTTCATCACCTTCACCGATGATTACTCTAGATACGGTTATGTTTACCTAATGTCCCACAAATCTGAATCTTTTGAAAAGTTCAAGGAATTCAGAAATGAAGTGGAAAAACAATTATGTAAGAGCATAAAAACACTTCGATCAGACAGAGGTGGGGAGTATCTATCCAGTGACTTTAGAACATACTTATCAGATAATGGGATAATATCCCAATTGAGCGCACCAGCTACACCTCAGCAGAATGGTGTCTCTGAAAGGAGAAATATGACCTTGTTGGACATGGTCAGATCTATGCTAAGTTTCTCTAAGCTCAGTACATCCTTTTGGGGATATGCTATCCAAACTGCAATATACTTATTGAACATGGTTCCTTCTAAGTCTGTCTCTAAAACACCCCTTGAATTGTGGAATGGGCGCGTGCCTAATCTAAGACATATTCGGATATGGGGATGTCATGCTTATGTGCTAAAGAGAAAGATGGATAAAATGGAACCTATATCAGAATTATGCATGTTTGTTGGATATCCTAAGGGAACAAGAGGATATTACTTCTATAGTCCTCAAGACAAGAAGGTATTTGTAAGTACAAATGCAACCTTCTTAGAGGACAAGCACATAGAAGAGAGTGAATCAAAGAGTAAGGTTCTTTTGGAAGAGATTACTGAATCATCTACTCCAGAGATCCGCACTGAACCTACTCAGTTTGAATTCACATTTCTACCACCATTAACCACTGGTTTCCAAACAAATGAAGTGGTAGAAAACATTGGTTCCAATGATCGGTCACCCCATCATATCCAAATGGAGAATGAAGGAAATGATCAAGAAGAGAACTTAAGACAACGACAATCAATTCCAATCAACCAAGAACCTCCACAGCTTAGACGTAGTGGGAGGGTCATTCGACAACCTTCTAGATACTTGCTGTAGTATCCCGATGCCTAATTTGAGTTAATTATTGGATTAATTGTATTTCGGTGGGATCGGAAGGACCGAACCGGGTTCGGATCGTCCGAAGTTGGTTCGGATCGTCCGAAGTGGGTTCGGATGGACCGTTCTGTTCGGAGTCAGACGAGTCATGTCATGTCAGAGTTCGGATCGTCCGATCAGGGTTCGGATCGTCCGAAGACAGGTGGCTGGACACGTGGAAGACATGCAATGTTCGGATCGTCCGAAGTGGATCGGATCGTCCGAAGTGTACCGGATCGGAGCGTCCGAAGTGGATCGGATCGTCCGATCGTTGTCTATAAATAGAAGCGCGAGGCTTCACTTTTCACTCGCCAATTCCGAGAGTTCCAGAGCGTTTTAGTCGTTTCTGATGGGTTTCTAGTCTTTTCCCGAGGTTCGGGCACTAGCGGGGAGCTACTGGTTTTGTAGCGGAGCTGTGCTCTAGTTGGGGGCTAGCGGCATCAGTGGGCTGACTACGGACGCAGGTATAGTTCTGGGTTCCCTTTGAGATTTGGGAGTATCTATTAGTCTAGTTAAGGCTTTTAGATGTGGTTTAGTGATATGGTATCACTTGGATTGTAGGCTTGATTCTAGGGCTGATTGCTAGGATCTACTGGTTTGAGGTACGAAAGTACTATCCGAGATAGCAGGATTGAGTATGCTTTACTATGTGTTGCATGTTTATGTGTTGCATTATTATCTGTCATATGATGCATGGTTTATTATGCGGCATTTGCATAATCATGTTGAGCCTGATTATCTTTGAGATAGCCTGTTGAGAGGGTGCTCAGCCCTCATTTGTTGTGGATGGTTGGACCCCGTTGGCCGACGGTGGTCAGGTCACCGGTATATCCACAGGTTCATTTGGTATGGGAGCCACCTCCTGGTGCGACGGCGCAGAGTGCTACATACCTTGACGTCATTTGTCTGAGCAGTATTTCGTTATACCCAGATCCTGGTATCCAGTACATTTTGCATACATGCATGTCATAGTCTTGTATACTCATGCTTTCGGTACTGAGCGTTTTATGCTCACGTCCTCGGTTTATCTCTGTTTTGGACACCCTATTCGATGGGGCAGGTCTCAGGTTAGACGGTCCAGGAGGGAGTGGACAGGGAGCTGGCAGAGGTTGACCTGTAGTTGTTGGTATTTGTTCTTGGAATTTAGTTCGATCTGGTTGTTTAAGTATTTTGTACTTACAGATTCGATTGGGTTGTATTATTGTTTTTCCGCTGTTTACCTGATTCAGTTTTAAATGTTAATTTTGCATGCTTAAGTTCTGTTTAGTAGGTGATTCTGGAACGGGTCACTACATTTATGGTATCAGAGCATGCATTAAGATTTTGAGATTTAGAACTGTTCTTTTGGGTTTAATCTCTGGTAACTTTTGTAGCTAAGAGATGTCTGGTTTTGACGACGATGCTAGTAGTCATGGCAGCGTTGGACGCTGGGGAGACCGCGACGATCGGGAACGTCGTCGAGAGCATCGAGAACGTCGTCAACACCGTCGTGATGAGCCTCGGAGTTTTAGTATGCATCGGTTCTTGCAGATGGGGCCGAAACCTCTTTCGGGCGGTGAGACTCCGGATGTTGCGGAGAACTGGCTTGAGAGGATGGAGAGCTGCTTCAAGACTTTTCAGTGCTCGGCGGAGCAGCAGATTGATACCCTTGATTTCTTGCTGGAGGGTGGTGCGCGCAAGTAATGGAGGTCTACCTCTGCACCGATAGTTCAGCGACAGGGTCGAGTTCTTTGGGCCGATTTCCGAGCCGCTTTCATGTTGCTTTACTTTCCGCCAGCTCTTCTGCAGACCAAGGCGATTGAGTTGATCAATCTGAAGCAGGGAAGTTTGTCTGTTGATGAGTATCAGCAGAAGTTCTTTGAGTTGCTTCCATATGTTCCGCATGTCAGTGACAATGCTATGGCCAAGTATAACCATTTTCTTCAGGGCCTCAATCAGGAGATTTATGATCGGGTTGTTGTCTGCGATGATCCGACATCGTATGAGGGCCTTGTAAATCGTTGTCGCCAGGCTGAGGGCAGTTTGTTGAGAGGTCGAGCCATGCAGTCTGCTCGTCCTACTAGTTCTTTGGGTCCCCGCGCCCAAGCATTTAAGAAGGCTGGATCTACTTCTTCTTCCTCTGGATCTGGAGGAGTTCACCATTTTGGGAAGAAGAGGGGCCCGTGTCAGCACTGCGGGAAGGATCACCCGACGGAGCGTTGTCGCAGGGTTGCGGGTGCTTGTTACAAGTGCGGTAAGATGGGCCACATGAAGAGAGATTGTCCACAGACGGGCGGAGGATCAGGATCTGGTTCTCAGGCTTCAGTTCATCAGAGGCCACAGCAGGGACAGTCTACTCAGGGTTCTAACCTCCGACCGCGTACTCAAGGGCAGGTCTTTGCTCTTAACCAGGATCAGGCGGCTGAGGAGAACGAGAGAGTTATCGCAGGTGTGTTTTTATTATGTGGATTACCTGCTTACGTTCTCATTGATACTGGTGCATCGCATTCATTCATATCGGCGAGATTTGCTAAGCGTCATGCGTTACCTTTCACTTCTTTGGGCGTTGTGGTATCTGTTTCCACACCGATGGGTCATTCGGTGTTAGCTAAACGTCTAGTTTTGGGTTGTCCTCTAGAGTTTGAGGGTAATGTTTTAACTGCTAATTTGATGATTCTTGCGATGGAGGATTTTGATTGCATTCTGGGAATAGATGTGCTGACTGTGTTTAGAGCTACTGTGGACTGTTATCAGAAGTTTGTGCAGTTTCGTCCAGTTGAGGGCGACAGTTGGTTTTTCTATGGAGAGGGAGCGCGACCCTCGATGCCTGTGGTTTCTGCTCTGAAAGCCTGTCGTGCTTTAGAGTCGGGCGGGGAAGGCTACCTTATCTATGCTATTGATTCGTCCGCAGGTAGTATCGGTGTCGGTGACATTCCAGTGGTTTGCGATTTTCCGGATGTTTTTCCCGAGGAGATTCCTGGTTTTCCTCCTGTTCGGGAAGTAGATTTCGGCATTGATTTAGTGCCAGGCACGGCACCAATCTCTAGAGCTCCTTATCGTTTAGCTCCATCGGAGATGCAAGAATTGAAACAGCAGTTGCAGGATCTTCTTGACAAGGGGTATATTCGACCCAGTGTGTCCCCGTGGGGAGCACCAGTTCTTTTTGTCAAAAAGAAGGATGGTTCTATGCGGCTCTGCATAGATTATCGGCAGTTGAATCGTGCGACGATAAAGAATAAGTATCCGTTGCCACGGATTGATGATTTATTTGATCAACTGCAAGGTACCTCTGTGTATTCCAAGATTGATTTAAGGTCTGGTTATCATCAGCTTCGAGTTCATCAGGGAGATATATCGAAGACTGCATTCAGGACCCGGTATGGGCATTATGAGTTTCTGGTTATGCCTTTTGGGGTGACGAATGCACCAGCAGTTTTTATGGATCTGATGAATCGGGTATTTCGGGATTTCTTGGATAAGTTTGTTGTGGTGTTTATAGATGATATCTTAATCTATTCGCATGATCAGCAAGAACACGCACAACACTTGAGGATTATTTTACAGACACTTCGCGAGAATCAGCTTTATGCGAAGCTAAGTAAATGTGAGTTTTGGATTGACAGGGTTGTATTCCTTGGTCATGTCATTTCTAGCGAGGGAGTTTCAGTTGACCCGAGCAAGGTGGAAGCGGTATTGAACTGGTCGCGTCCGACGACAGTAGCCGAGATCCGCAGTTTTCTGGGGTTGGCTGGGTATTATCGCCGTTTCATTGCCAACTTCTCTCAGATTGCTAAGCCACTCACTCAGCTCACTCGGAAAGATGTTTCATTTGAGTGGACATCAGAGTGCGAAGAGAGTTTCTGGGAACTTCGCAGACGTTTGACATCTGCGCCTGTTTTGGCTTTACCGTCTGGATCTGGTGGTTTCAGTGTTTACACCGATGCCTCTTTACAGGGACTAGGGTGTGTTCTGATGCAGAATGAGCATGTGATTGCTTATGCGTCGAGACAGTTAAAGCCTCATGAGGAAAACTATCCTGTTCATGATCTGGAATTAGCAGCGATCGTTTTTGCTTTGAAAATCTGGCGCCATTATCTGTATGGTGAGCGATTTGAGATCTTCACTGATCATAAGAGTTTGAAGTATCTGTTCACTCAGGCTGAGTTGAACATGCGTCAGCGTCGTTGGATGGATCTACTCAAGGATTACGATTGTGAGATCAAGTATCATCCAGGATCTGCGAATCTCACGGCCGATGCTCTTAGTCGCAAGGTGAGGTTATCTGCTCTTCAGACTTGTGCTGTATCTGGGATTATTCAGGATTTCTGTTCGATGGGATTCAATTGTAAGCATCGGAAGGGAACAGAGAGTATCCGTATAGCTACTATTTTGTCCGAGCCAGTTTTGTATTCTCGGATTAGAGATGCTCAGATGTCTGATTCTAAGGTTCAGAAATTAGCTCGGTTGGCTGATGGAGATAATACTTCTGGATTCCACTATCAGTCCGAGGGTCTTTTGTGCTTATCTGGTCGTGTTGTTGTACCGGAAGATGACACTTTGAGGGAGGAGATTTTGTCCCAGGCTCATCGTAGCAAGTTGAGTGTTCATCCAGGGAGCAACAAGATGTATAAAGATTTGAGGACTCGATTTTGGTGGAAGGGTATGAAACGTAATATTTATCAGTATGTCTCCAAGTGCCTAGTCTGTCAGCAGGTGAAGGCTGAGTATCGACGACCCGGAGGTTTGTTACAGAATCTTCCTATTCTGGAGTGGAAGTGGGAGCATATCACGATGGACTTCGTGACTCACTTGCCTATGTCTGTGGGGAATAGAGATGCTATCTGGGTAGTAGTGGATCGGCTTACTAAGTCTGCCCATTTTCTTCCGTATAACAGAGATTTCACTTTCGATCGGATGGCACGGTTGTACATTCAGGAGATTGTACGGTTTCATGGTGTGCCCGTGAGTATCGTTAGTGACAGAGATCCTCGTTTTACATCTAGATTTTGGGGCAGCTTTCAGCAAGCTTTGGGCACTACCTTGAGTTTGAGTACTGCATATCACCCAGAGACTGACGGTCAGTCAGAGAGGACTATTCATACTCTTGAGGATATGTTGAGATCTTGTGTGATGGATTTCGGGCCAGCTTGGCAGGATCATCTGCCACTGATAGAGTTTGCATACAACAACAGTTTTCATAGGAGTATTGGTATGTCTCCGTTTGAAGCATTGTATGGTCGACGTTGTCGTACTCCCCTGTTCTGGGAAGAAGTCGGAGAACGACAGGTTGAGGGTCCAGAATTGATTCAGCAGGCCATGGACAAAGTTCTTGTGATCAAACAGCGGATCAAGACTGCTCAGGATCGACAAGCGAGTTATGCGAACACCAAGCGCAGACCTCTTCATTTTGATGCAGGCGAGAAAGTGTTTCTCAAGGTATCACCTTTTCGGAGGATTCTGAGATTTGGACTCAAGGGTAAGCTATCTCCGAGATTCATTGGTCCTTTTGAGATCTTAGAATGTGTGGGAGATTTGGCCTACAGATTAGCTTTGCCACCGTATCTGTCTAGTGTTCACAATGTGTTTCATGTGTCCTTGCTGAGACGATACGTAGCGGATGAGTCTCATGTTTTGCATCCGACAGAAGTTCAGCTGAATCCGGATTTGTCTTTTGTGGAAAGACCGGTTTCGATCTTAGACCGGAAGGATAAGGTACTGCGGAATAAGACTATTCCTCTTGTCTTAGTGCAGTGGCAGCGCCGAGGTACTGAAGAAGCTACTTGGGAACTAGAGAGTCGCATGCGGTCAGAGCATCCAGAGTTGTTCTAGTTGTAGTATTTTCAGTTATGATTGTAATTTCAGTTGTGCTTTCAGTTGTAATTCATTCTTAAGTTGAATGTATTGTTGTTCAGAATTGTCATTCTTCAGACTCGATTTCGCGGACGAAATCCTTTTTAGAGGGGGAGAATGTAGTATCCCGATGCCTAATTTGAGTTAATTATTGGATTAATTGTATTTCGGTGGGATCGGAAGGACCGAACCGGGTTCGGATCGTCCGAAGTTGGTTCGGATCGTCCGAAGTGGGTTCGGATGGACCGTTCTGTTCGGAGTCAGACGAGTCATGTCATGTCAGAGTTCGGATCGTCCGATCAGGGTTCGGATCGTCCGAAGACATGTGGCTGGACACATGGAAGACATGCAATGTTCGGATCGTCCGAAGTGGATCGGATCGTCCGAAGTGTACCGGATCGGAGCGTCCGAAGTGGATCGGATCGTCCGATCGTTGTCTATAAATAGAAGCGCGAGGCTTCACTTTTCACTCGCCAATTCCGAGAGTTCCAGAGCGTTTTAGTCGTTTCTGATGGGTTTCTAGTCTTTTCCCGAGGTTCGGGCACTAGCGGGGAGCTACTGGTTTTGTAGCGGAGCTGTGCTCTAGTTGGGGGCTAGCGGCATCAGTGGGCTGACTACGGACGCAGGTATAGTTCTGGGTTCCCTTTGAGATTTGGGAGTATCTATTAGTCTAGTTAAGGCTTTTAGATGTGGTTTAGTGATATGGTATCACTTGGATTGTAGGCTTGATTCTAGGGCTGATTGCTAGGATCTACTGGTTTGAGGTACGAAAGTACTATCCGAGATAGCAGGATTGAGTATGCTTTACTATGTGTTGCATGTTTATGTGTTGCATTATTATCTGTCATATGATGCATGGTTTATTATGCGGCATTTGCATAATCATGTTGAGCCTGATTATCTTTGAGATAGCCTGTTGAGAGGGTGCTCAGCCCTCATTTGTTGTGGATGGTTGGACCCCGTTGGCCGACGGTGGTCAGGTCACCGGTATATCCACAGGTTCATTTGGTATGGGAGCCACCTCCTGGTGCGACGGCGCAGAGTGCTACATACCTTGACGTCATTTGTCTGAGCAGTATTTCGTTATACCCAGATCCTGGTATCCAGTACATTTTGCATACATGCATGTCATAGTTTTGTATACTCATGCTTTCGGTACTGAGCGTTTTATGCTCACGTCCTCGGTTTATCTCTGTTTTGGACACCCTATTCGATGGGACAGGTCTCAGGTTAGACGGTCCAGGAGGGAGTGGACAGGGAGCTGGCAGAGGTTGACCTGTAGTTGTTGGTATTTGTTCTTGGAATTTAGTTCGATCTGGTTGTTTAAGTATTTTGTACTTACAGATTCGATTGGGTTGTATTATTGTTTTTCCGCTGTTTACCTGATTCAGTTTTAAATGTTAATTTTGCATGCTTAAGTTCTGTTTAGTAGGTGATTCTGGAACGGGTCACTACACTTGCTCTATGGAGAATCGTTTGATGCGGTTTCCATTGAACAAGAGGAGGATCCCATCACGTACAAAGAAGCTATGGAGGATGTTGACGCTGACCAATGGAGGAGTGCCATGGAATCAGAAATGAGATCCATGTACACTAACTCCGTCTGGGTTCTTGTAGACATTCCTGAAGGTGTGAGACCTATAGGGTGTAAGTGGGTCTACAAGAGAAAGAGAGGAATAGACGGGAAAATAGAGACCTTTAAGGCTAGATTGGTAGCCAAAGGTTTTAGCCAACGAGAAGGAATCGATTACGATGAAACCTTCTCACCTGTGGCTATGATAAAGTCTATTCGGATCCTCTTATCCATTGCAACTCATTTTGATTATGAGGTGTGGCAAATGGATGTCAAGACAGCATTTCTTAATGGAAATCTTGACGAAACCATTTATATGGTACAACCAGACGGTTTTATTCACAACGGTCAAGAGCATAAAGTATGCAAACTGAAAAAGTCTATTTATGGACTTAAGCAGGCGTCAAGGTCTTGGAACATCGTTTTTGATCAATCTGTGAAAGATTATGGTTTCGATCAAAATCTTGATGAGCCTTGTGTCTATAAGAAAATTTTGGATGACAAGGTGATTTTTATTGTGCTATATGCGGATGACATCCTACTTATTGGGAATAATGTAGGGGTGATGACATCTGCTAAAAATTGGTTGTCTCAACAGTTTGACATGAAAGACTTGGGAGAAGCAAGTTATGTTCTAGGTATCCAAATCCTTCAGGATAGGAAGAACAAACGGATTGCTTTATCTCAATCTTCATATATTGATAAAATATTGGTGAGGTATGCAATGCAAAATTCCAAGAAATGTCAAACACCTTTTAGACATGGAATTCACTTGTCAAAGGACCACAATCCCAAGAATCCAAGTGAAGTGGAATACATGAAAAGAGTTCCCTATGCTTCGGCTGTAGGAAGTCTTATGTATGCTATGCTATGCACTCGACCAGATATTTGTTATGCTGTTGGGATTGTTAGTAGATATCAGTCAAACCCAGGACCAGAGCACTGGATTGCTGTAAAGCATATTCTCAAGTATCTTCGCAGAACTAGAGGGTATATGTTGGTTTACTCGGCTTCAGAGTTGGCACATGTGGGTTATACTGATTCTGATTTTCAAGCTGATAGAGATTCTCGTAAATCCACATCGGGATCTGTATTCACATTGGGTGGTGGTGCCGTTGTTTGGAGGAGTATCAAGCAATCATGTATGGCTGATTCCACAATGGAAGTAGAGTATGTAGCGGCTTGTGAAGCATCAAAAGAAGCCGTTTGGCTGAAAAAGTTTTTGCTAAGCCTTGAGGTTATTCCTGCTGCATCAAATGCCATTACTTTATATTGTGATAACAGTGGTGCAGTGGCAAATGCAAAAGAACCAAGAAACCATCAGCGTGGAAAACACATTGAACGAAAATATCACTTAGTGAGGGATATTGTTCAACGAGGAGACATGACAGTGTGCAAGATAGCATCTGCTGAAAATCTTGCTGATCCTTTCACCAAAAGCTTACCTGCTAGAGCTTTTGAGGAACATATTCAAAATATGGGTGTACTAGACATGACTCATTTACTCTAGGGCAAGTGGGAGGAAAATGTTCGATAGTATGATGCCCATTGAGTACTTTTGTTATATGTTGATGACATTTTGAAATTAAAATAATCTTCATTTATTTGTTTAAATAAATTTACTTTGAGCAATGCATATGTCCATTGAATTGTTGTATTATTATAAATTGAGTGTTTAAGTCGTTAAACACGGAAAGATTCAATTTGTAATTCAATCCAAAGTTTTATTGTCCACGATCGGTAAATAAATAAGGACAAATTATTTTGATAAGATCGTCTCAATTTTATTGAAGCCTATCTTTGGTTTGGTAATAAAATTGAGGATACATTTTGTTGTATTGGACTGGACCACGTGAGATTTGAATTTGATTTGACCATACTAATTCAAAATCACTTGATTGTCGTACATAACACCTTAATCCTGAGCGGATAATGAACTTTGATTACTAACTTGAAGTTCTTTGATACATCAATGAGTGAGACCAAACCATTGGTAAATATCTCGATGTTTTGGGAATTAAAGTGAAATAACAAAGAACATATATTCGTAATATGGAATCTGTCACCTAGTCAATAGGTATGATCATAAACTCACAAGTTCTTCTATAGACAGTAAAATCTGAGCTCAGTAGTTCAACATTCTTGTTGAATTAATTATGTGATGTGATCACATGGGACTGTCAAAGAGAAGATGAGGGTTGAGAAGCTATGAATATCTAATATGGGTTATATGGTCATGATACCCTGTTTTAGATGTTCTAATTGATCGACAGAGGTGATATGTTGGGTCGATAAATTAGAGGATATTATTATTGATTTTGTGCTTCAGTAATATCAATTAATTTGAGAGTGCAGTCTTATCCTTTTAGTGGAATAGAATAAGATTAATAAATTATTTTGATAAATCATGAGTTGATTGGATCAAATTAATTTATTGGAGCTTAATTTAATTGAATCCGATCAGGTCCCTTTGGTGGCTCTAATATAAACTCGGATAAATTATATGAGTTATAATTTATGGTATATGTGGGATAAATTTATCTAGACAGAATTATACATGGAAGTTTATCAGCTAATCTTCTAGATATGGTATAATATATTCTGTCCATTTAAATTCATATTTTAAAAGATATTCTAGTTATCTTTTTGTTACAAGATATCACAAATATATTGTACATATATATATGTGATATTGTAACTTGTGACCACACACAATCCTACGTTTAGAGTTTGAGAGAACACCAGAGAAGGCTTGGAGGTTTGAAGCGTAGATCCAGTGCAGAGGAAGATCGTAAGCACGCTTCAAAGGTAATCTCTAATTTCCTGTGTGTTGTAATTAATTGATTCGTGTTAAATACGTAGAACAATCAATACTGTGAAAAAAGGAGAAGATTGAAATCACAAGAAATTAATTTTTGTGATCCGATCTTCTCGGTCTTGTCTAACACCTTCTACCTTGGGGGTGTAAAAGATCTAAAATTTAACTTTATTGTAGGTTTACCTTTTAACTACTATAATAATTCAATCATGTTAATTGCTTGATACAAGATTGGACTGTTTGTTTTTCTGGTAATAGTAATTTTAAATAGTTCTTGCTCATATGATTTGTTCCTCTATCCCCAACACACTATCTTATACTTGTCTTTAATATTTATTCTTAAAAAAATAAAATTATTCCTAATATTTTGACTCTTGGTTGATACCAAAAAACTACGACCATGGTAATTGATGTGATCCGGGTAAAATGGATGAGCAGGGTCGGGTGCTCCACCGGGTCAAATCAAGAATTTATATTGTTGTTAGGAAAATGAACAAGGTAGATGGCTTCGATCGTGACCTGCAAACAATGAAAGGAACTCGTGAATGGGCGCCGGAAGGGTGTCCGACGTGACCACTCCTATGCTTAAGTCAGCAGGTTTGTCGAGAGAGGAACTTAAAGCAATATGTATGGATGCTTGAGAGTGAAGAAATTTCAGACAGGTAGAATGTCAACGATACCTGCTATTTGAAGAGAAGCTAGGGTTACCTTGATGCGCGTGCTCACCTACTACCTGTACCCTCGGACGTTGACGGCCTGTCGGGTCCCTTTCTACCCGATAGCTTCGTGGGTATTCCAAGAATAAGGGACGTTGACTGCATGTCCAGTCCCTTTCTTCTCCATATTTTCGGGGATACGTTCAGGCGGAAGACGTTGACTTCCCGCCCAGTCGCTTTCTGCCCTACAATCTGTAAGATCCTCTAAGTAAGTTACTCGAGTATTGAGCCCTCGGCTTTAGCATGAAAGCCCGGTCCCTAGTTGCTCGGGAGGTAAGTAAATACCCGGTCATGCATGAAGCGCCCAGTCGCGTGGGTAACAATCGCCCTCCCGGTTTCTATAGGGGCTACTCAATGACATTTCCCGGGTCCTCCAGGACCCGAGCCCTTATAGGGGTATCACCACCCATCCCTAAAATAGTCGGGCTAGAGTCTCACTCGCTGTCCCGATTGGTGTGAAATAATTCACGGTGTATAATAGCATCGGAGCCTTTAAATATCCCGTAGAAGAGATGTCACACCTGGATGATTTGTCTCCCGGACCCTAACGAATTGTTATCCAGCCCCTCTGGATGTTGCATTCGTTATAATGAGATGCACCCACAATTAATTCCTACTAGAAAACGCTCCACATCTCGAGAAATGGATAAGACTGACACCTCGACAACTGTGCACGTCTTTTCACCTCCCGGCACAATTTTCAAAACTTATCTCAACCGTTCAGGCATCTTGAAGATCAACGGTCATTATTAATTTGTTCTTATTATAAATAGTGCCTTACCGATCCGCCATCATACCAGCAAAGTGTTGTTAGGAAGATACAATGGCAGGTGCTAGCAATCCCAGCGTCCCTGATCTGGCGGAAGAGTTCATGAATGCATCTACAGAGAGGCATAAGACGGAAATAGAGGAGGAGGTCTTTCACAAGATTCTTGCCTTCTGGGAGGCACTGCAGGAGTTACAGCTTCTCTACTACTGCGGTGAGGCTAATACTCCTCGGCTTCTGGCGAAATTGGAGAAGTATCGGGAGTATCTAAATATTTCCGAGTTGGGGGACCCTTTTGAAGAGGACCGTATGTACGAACTGATGCTTCGAAAAGAGAGGAACACTCTCAACGATATCACTGACACCAAGGGCTACGAAGGAAGGGCTACACGAGAAGTGAGACGTTGGATGTTCCTGTGGAAAGCCTTCGTAGAGGAGGCATATTTCGATGTAATCCGAAGTAATTTCGTTAAATAAAATTATTATCCGAGTTTACTGTCTTTGCACCACTTTATCTGATGCATATCCCACGGGCTGCATAACTCGACTGACAGGATTAACTAATAATAAGTAACGAACGGAGACGTGAGGATTCCGTATTTAAAACAAAAAGGGTGCTCAAGCTCCGCATCTCTCGGGTTTGCAATAATATGCCGGGACCTCGAATCTCCCGGTCTGAAGATAAAATGCCGGGGCCTTAAACCTCCCGGACTCAATACAAATATTTCCCCGCTTACCCGGATGTCCCGATTGTTATGATAACAGGTGTAAGCCTTAACTCCTTCCTGGAGACGCTTCGCATTTCAGGAAAGAAATAAGTCTAACGCCTCGATAATCACGTGTGTCCTTTCCCCTTCCGACGATTAATACTTTAGTACCTCGATATTCGTAACAGTCTCTTCGTCTACCTCGATAATAAATGCTATGTGCCTATAAATACAGGGAGGCAATGGAAGGTAAGAGATAATCATCTTCGACATGGCAAGTTCGAGCGAATCTACGGTCTGCAGTGGCATCTACGTTCCAGCGCCCAATACCCTACCTCCTCATATGGAGGATCTGAAGAGGACCATTGAGGAGTTGGTCCTGTCGAAGGTGATGTCCACTTGGCATAAGATTCAAGATCTTAATGCCACGCTCCGAGAGGGTTTGGCCTTCACTCGGGCACAAAGAACGGTGGCGAGGAGGTATAAACGGGAGCTCGAAGTCAACCATGTTGCCGAGCTAGCTACTGATGAAGTCCTGCTTCACGCGATGCTGCTGAAGGAAGGGCGTCAACTGGAAAAGATTTCCTCCTCTGAGTCCTTTAACATCGCCCAGTCTCCTGAACTAACCAACTGGATCCATGAGTGGCAGCATGTTGTAGGTGTACTAATAATTGGTGCTAGGCATGAGCGATTCCTTTATGAATAACATCTGTTTATTTGTTTCACTTTCTTCTTCGCACGTTTATCAATGATAAACCGAATATAATTCGTAAATACGCGATTGAATCATCCAGAACAAAAATCTCACCTACTTTAAACAAAGCAATTAGAGCTTCGTTTGGAATAAAATGCCGGGGCCTCAAATTTCCCGGACTGAAAATAACGTGCCGGGGTTTTAAACCTCCCGGACTTAGAATAATGTGCCGGGATCTCAAACCTCCCGGGCTTAGAATAATGTGACGGGATCTCAAACCTCCCGGACTATTCACGTGGTATCCGGATGATATACAACTCATCATTAAAACTTTCACCGAATGAGAGCGTTCCGTATTCCTAGATGTATCAGTCGGGCGCCTTGGTAACCGTCAATGCCCCTTCACCTTCTTAGCACAATTTTCAAGGAATATCCTGACCGCCCACGTGTTTAGATTCGATAGCTTCGATTAACTTTTTCCTTTGACTCATAGAGGGGACGATTCCGCTGGCTGGGACCCTTGTATTTCCTCCACATTTAAAAACGTTCACCTATAAATAAGGGGGGATAGATGTAAAGTGACCCTCAATTCAAAATGTCGAATTCAAGCGGTTCCAGTGCCTGCAGCAGTACACATGTCCTGGTGACCCCGGAGATGCGTCCTCATGTGGAGGAACTGAAGAGGGAAATCGAGGAACATATATGGGCGAAGGTCATGGCCGTGCGGGACAAGGCTCATGACTTGGATTATACCTATCGCAATCGCTTGGCCACTACTCGAGCGCAAAGAGCCAGAGCGAGGAAGTATATCCGAGAATTCGTAGTAGACCGGGTGACCGATCTGGTTGACGATGAAGTTCTGCTGCACATGATGCTGTGGAAAGAGTGGCATGCCCTGGACAAGATAATGAAGAATGAATCCTTCATTGACCTCCGCATTCACGAATTAACTAATTGGATAACGGAGTGGCAGGATTCTGTATCTAACATAATGGATCCCATAACTTTTCGCCGCTATTTTATGTAATGGAAATTTTATCGACTTCTATTGCTTTACTCTTCTGCAAATAAATCTTGTGCGAATTTATGCGGACCGAATCAATAGACTTACAGTTATTTGTAATAACCTGATCCCCCTGAACTTAAAATATAATCCCGGGCTATCGAACCTTCTGACTATAACAAGATGCCGGGGTCTCGGATTATTCGGACTTAGAAATCTCCGTCCTGGGTCTCTAGGTTCCCGAGCTATGAAACAAACTTGCCGAGTTCTCCTAAACCTCCCGGCCTATCCATACGTCACTACAACGACACGTGTTCATCTATCCCGACGGCTAGTAATGTTTCGCATTCCGAGGAGATAAAACATCATGACATCTCGATCTGTGTAACTGTCTTTTCGTTCTGCCCGTCGCGACTTTCGAGGCACATCGAAACCGCACACGTGTTCACTCAATCGACGGTTCCGATCATTCCCCATCTCCTATATATAGCGACCCTAGGTTTTCCCAAAAATCACTTTCAAATCAGCATTCTCGGCGAAGCCCTTGCAAATTCTCTTCTCGCAGTTCCGGCATTCAAAGTTTCCTTGCTCCGACGATCTTCCACCGTATCTGTAAGTTTTTCCTTTCCATCATGTCTAACTCTACTTCCTCCACCTCCGGGGCCAATGCACGAGGCTCGGCGGGGTATGAATCTGCTGCTCTTCGTTCTGATTCGTCTCCTTCTCCCACTTCTCGCCGCCCTTCTACCCATGCCGCCAGCAAACCTATAAGCTTGAAACCCCCATCTTCTTCGAGACCTTCTAAACCTTCTTCTTCGGGCATATCCCGGATCCCCAAAAAAGATAAGGGTAAGGGTAAAGCCCGGGTACCTGACCAACCTTCAGCCGACCTCCCAGAGATTCCCTGGTTTTCTTCTCTGCCAAGCTCCTTGCGTCCAGGAGCAGAGGAAGAACTTCGAACCCTGGGGGTCATTCCTTCTTCACACACTATTCTCATACCCAAGCCCTCTGACCGGGCTGATCAACCTCCCTCGGGTTATATTACTTTCTTCCGAGACCAGCTTCGAAATGGTCTCCGATTTCCTATTCCCTTATTTTATATCGAGGTTGCCAAATTCTTTGGTGTACCTCTTAATCAATTTCATCCCAACTCTTTCCGGATTATGGCTTCGGTTTTTGTCCTCTTCCGAATGCATGACTTAGTAATAAATTCCAAAGTTCTTCATTACTTTTTTATTTGTAGATTAGGTGATAATGCTTTTTCCCTTTCTGCTCGGCTTAATGCCCGCTTCCTTGATGATATCCCCTCCTCTCAAAAGGGATGGAAAGGCAGATATTTTTTTATCAAACTCCCGGCTAGTCTCGATTGTCCGACCGGGTTCATTCCTTCTCTTCCTCGTCAGCCAGAGCTTCCCCAAGCGTATAATTTTGAGGAGTTTTATACCCGAAGCCTAGCCTTGGTGGAGGGTCAAAAGTTTTCTTCCTCCACCCTTATAACCCAAGAGCATCTGGCCACCTATCACCTAAGTAACCGGGCTGAAGATCCGATTAACCGAGTAGTCGACGAAGTTGCTGGCTCGGGCCTTCAGCCCGGTAATTCTCATTTACCTGTTATGCCATCATCTCCTTTATTGATATTTGCACTTGGATTCTAACCTCCTTTGCTTTATATGCAGATTTAATGGAGGAGGCTTTTGCTAGGAGGTGGGCAGCCGAGAAGGCGGCCAAGGAGAAGAAAAGGGCAGCCCGAAAGGCTGCTGCTGAAAAGAGAGCGGAGGATGTGGCTGCTCGGGCGAAGGAGACGGCCCGGGTACAATTTGAACTTAAGAGAGCGGAGCCTGAATCCAGGGAAGATGATGAGGACCTCCTCCCCCTTAGCCAAAGGCCAAGAAGAGTCACGACCATCCCGGTGGTGACTCTCAGCGAGGATGATCAAGCGGGAGGCCAGGCATCCTTTCAAGCGATTCAATCAGACACGCCTCCCCTTCTGCGCGATGACCAGGCACCCCTCCAAGAACCTTCACAGGAATCTCTTCAAGGGCCTCTCCCAGAATCTTTCCAGGGGCCCTTGACAGGGCCCATCCTCCCTTCGCAGCCCAGCGGGTCTGTCTTCTCCACCGAAGGAGTCTCCCGGGTCGGGGCAGACTTCCTCAAGCAAATGCTCCTTCCTACTGATCAGGCCTTCCTGAAGAGCATGCCACCAACCCCTCGATGCCTGGATGGCTTGAACAAGCTTCTGGCTGTAAGCTTCTTTCTTCCCCTCTCCTCTCTTCTCTTTTTATTATTATGGCCTTGCCAACCCTGCCTTCTCTTTGAAAAATAGGGTGCACATATGTTAATGTCAGCCTATGAAGAGGTGTCCTCCTTAGCCAACCACCAGGCTCCCCAACTCCGGGTCTTCCAAGAGACGCACGAGCTTATTCAAGCGGAGCTTGCTCAGTTGAAGGGATTCCATTCACAGACAGTGGCAACCCTTCAGGGTTCTGTGGAGTCTGCTCAGTCGGAGCTGGCCAAAGCCCGGGAGGAATTAAAGGAAAGTCATATCAGGGAGGAAACTCTTCAAAAGCATCAATTGATTCTTGATCGCAAGAACGCCTCCCTGATGGATGCTGTAGAAGAACAAATGTCTCGGGCTGAAAGAGCAGAGAAGGCTCTAGCCGAGTCTGAGCGCCAAAAAGAGCAACTGCGGACTTCCTTCCTGGGATCCTCAGAATTCAAGGCGGCCGTTGAGGATCGAGCCTATCCTTTCTTTAAGACCGGCTTCAAAAGATGCCTTCAACAATTCCAGGAAGCCGAGCTTATCCCCAAGGATAGAGCCAACTTTCCAGATTTCGAGCTAGCCATTGCATCTCTTGCAAGAGCCGGGGTGGGAGGCAATGAAGGTACATCAGAAGAGGAGGACGGGGAGGAACCTGCAGAGGAGGAAAAGCAGGAGAAGTCCGTAGAGGGGGAGGAAAAAGGAAAACCTGGAGAGGCAGAAGCAGAGCAAATAAAGAAGCCGACAGAGGAGGCGAAAGAGCCAGAAAACAGCCCTGCTGATATAGAATAGGCTCGTAATCTTTTCATTTTTAAGTTCACTCCCTGCCTTCGGGCTTCGTAGTAATGCAATATTTTCTTTTCCTTTTATCCTTCTTCGCAATATTTATAAAAATTCAGTACTCGATCCTTATATAATCAGGATATTCTTGTTCTAACAAATCTAACAATTTGCCAAGTGTTGAGAACTAACTAAGATACCAAATCATGTGAACGGGTATTAGCCTTCCGCACTTTAAATGGATATCTGTGATGTGAATGTCTGGAACGAACGGACACTTAACAGGATGTAGTGTCCGAGGTTTATGAGGAGCTAAGGTGCGGAACCTTAGGCCGGGGAACAGGTCCCAGGACTTTGGAATGGTCGAGGTACGGAGCCCCGAGCCAGGGAGTAGAACCCTGGGCTTATGTAACACTAAGGTGCGGAACCTTAGGCCGGGGAACAGGTCCCGGGACTTTGGAATGGTCGAGGTACGGAGCCCCGAGCCAGGGAGTAGAACCCTGGGCTTATGTAACACTAAGGTGCGGAACCTTAGGCCGGGGAACAGGTCCCGGGACTTTGGAATGGTCGAGGTACGGAGCCCCGAGCCAGGGAGTAGAACCCTGGGCTTATGTAACACTAAGGTGCGGAACCTTAGGCCGAGGAACAGGTCCCGGGACTTTGGAATGGTCGAGGTACGGAGCCCCGAGCCAGGGAGTAGAACCCTGGGCTTATGTAACACTAAGGTGCGGAACCTTAGGCCGAGGAACAGGTCCCGGGACTTTGGAATGGTCGAGGTACGGAGCCCCGAGCCAGGGAGTAGAACCCTGGGCTTATGTCTCCTCAGTTTTACGCAATATCACTTATAGCAGGCAAAAGTATGAGGAAAACGATCCTTTATTATTTCTTCAAAGTGAAAATTACAGCTGTACATTGGCTAAGCATAATATTTCTTCAAATGAAGTACATTCCAAGGTCTCTTAAGAAGTTTACCCTGAGCATCTTCTAGGTAAAAGGATCCTGAACTGACTCTCTTAATGATTTTGTAAGGCCCCTCCCATCGAGCTTCGAGCTTGCCCACATCCCCAGCTGGATTAACCTTCTTCATCACCAAGTCCCCTATCTGCAAGTCTCGAACTCGGACCTTTTTGTTGTAGGATTTCATGACCCGGTTTCGATATGCCTCCATCCGGATCATGGCTTGGTCCCTCTTTTCTTCTAATAGATCCAGTTCCAATGCACGGCTATCCTCATTGTTGCTCGGGTAAGATTCTACCCGGGCAGATGTTTGACCGATCTCAACAGGAAGGATGGCCTCAGATCCATACACCAAGCTGAACGGAGTTTCTTGAGTAGGTGCCCGGGGAGTAGTCCTGTATGCCCATAGTACACTGGGTAATTCTTCTACCCAGTCCTTCCCTTTGCCTTGCAGTCTTGTTTTTAAAGCCTGCACAATGATTCTGTTTACAACTTCTGTCTGTCCATTGGCCTGAGGGTACGCAACAGAAGTGAAGGACTGGGTGATCTTCATTTCCTGGCACCAAGACGTTATTTCTTTTCCTTGAAACTGTATCCCATTATCCGAGATCAATCGCCGGGGTATGCCGAAGCGACATACTATATTCTTCCATAAGAATTTCAAGACCTCTTGCTCGGTGATTTTAGCCAAGGGCTCAGCTTCCACCCATTTGGAGAAATAATCCACAGCTACCGACAGGAATTTTTTCTGGGCCCGAGCAACTGGAAATGGGCCGACTATATCCATACCCCACTGATCAAAAGGACAAGATGCCCAAACAGGCTTCATAGGAGTGGCTGGGCTGTGCTGAAAGTTGGAATGATGTTGACAGCTTTCACAAGTCCGGACCACTCGAGCTGAATCATGGTGAAGAGTCGGCCACCAGAACCCGGCTAGCATCGCTTTCCGAGCTAAAGATGTTCCCCCCAAATGCTCACCACAGCATCCTTCATGAATCTCTTGAAGAACATAAATCTCTTCCTTCCCGCTCAAACAATTCAACAATGGTCCCTGGAATGATCTCCTGTATAAGATATTATTTAAGAGAACAAACCTGGGGGCTTGTCTTTTTATTTTCTGTGCTTGAGCTCTCTCCTCGGGCAATTCATTGTCCCGAATGAATTTGATCAGAGGGGTCATCCAAGAATCCTCGGGTATTGTCAACATTTCTTCTTCTTTAATAGTTAAAACTGCTCGGGAAACAAATAAAACCTCCCGGGTGCTGTCTTCCGACAAAGAAGCAGCCATTTTTGCTAGGGCATCAGCCTCTCCATTTTCTTCTCGGGGTATCTGTTCGATGCTCCAATCCACAAATACGACTGCCTGGGCTTTGATGAGATGCAAATATTTGAGCATTTTGTCGTCCTTGACCTCATACACGCCCTTGATCTGCTGAGTAATCAACTGTGAATCGGAATACAATATAATCCTAGCCGCTCCAATTTCTCGAGCAGCTCGGATGCCGGCTAGAACAGCCTCATATTCTGCTTCATTATTTGTTACCCGGGAACCAATTTTGACTGCCAATTTAATCTTCTCTCCTGATGGGGAGATTATCACGACTCCGACTCCACATCCAACCAGGCAAGAAGCCCCATCTACAAACACCCTCCATCTCTCTTCCTCAGCAGGTTGAATCATCTCAGATAGGAAATCGGATAAAGCCTGCGCTTTTATGGCCAACCGGGGCTTATACTCAATATCGTATTCCCCCAATTCCACATTCCATTTGATCATCCGCCCGGATACTTCAGAGTGAGTCATAATTCTTCCAAGCGGGCTGTTAGTAAGAACGATAATAGGATGCGATAGAAAATAAGGCCGCAATTTCCGGGCAGTCACAACTAAAGCCAAGGCCATCTTCTCCACTTCACTATACCGCAGCTCGGGACCTCTTAGGGCGTGACTGACATAATAGACAGGCTTTTGATCCGAGCCTTCTTCCTTTATTAGGACAGAGCTGACAGCATATTCAGTAGTGGATAAATAGACAAACAATTTATCCCCGGGCTCAGGCTTTACCAGAACTGGAAGCTGGGCTAGATGCTTTTTAAGATCTTGGAAAGCCTGCTCGCACTTGTCATCCCATCCGAACTTTTGGGCTTTCCTGAGAACCTGAAAGAAATGATAACTTCTGTGGGCTGACCGAGATATAAACCGAGATAGGGAGGCAATCCTCCCGGTCAGCTTCTGCACTTCTTTGACAGATCGGGGAGAAGGCATACATAAGACGGACTTCACTTTTTCTTGGTTGACCTCGATCCCCCGCTCTGTCACTATAAAGCCCAAGAACTTACCACTCTTGACTCCGAAAATACATTTAGCAGGATTGAGCTTGATTCCATAAGATGTCAGAGTGGTAAAGGTTTCTTCCAAATCAGCAATAAAATCCATCACCTCTTTTGATTTTCCCAGAATATCATCCACATAAACCTCCAGATTCCTTCCCAGCTGCTTCTCAAAGACTTTATCCATTAAACGCTGATATGTGGCCCCTGCATTTTTCAACCCGAAAGACATCACAACATAACAAAATGTACCTCCCGAGGTGATGAAACTGGCCTTGTCTTGATCATTTTTTGCTAAGGGAATTTGATGATATCCCGGATAGGCATACATGAAACTGAGCAGCTCGAAGCCTGAGGTGGAATCCACCAACTGGGCAATCCGGGGCAATGGGTAATGATCCTTGGGACAAGCTTTATTGAGGTCCCGAAAATCAACACACATCCTCCATTTCCCGGCAGCTTTGGGTACCAGCACCACATTCGAGAGCCATGTAGGAAATTGTACCTCCCGGATGTGGCCGGCTTGCAGCAACTCTTTCACCTGTTCATCAATAACTTTGTCCTTCTCGGGACCAAAGTGTCTCTTCTTCTGTTTGATCGGGTGAGCTCCCGGGAGAATGTTTAATTGATGCTCAGATATCAGGGGTGAAATCCCTGTTAGTTCCTGCTGGGACCAGGCAAATACATGAATATTAGTCTTTAAACATTTAAGTAAACTGACCCGGGTGGATATATCGAGGTCTCGGGCCACCCGGATCTGTCGGCCTGGTCCTATCTCCACAGCTTCCTGCTCTTCCTCTGCTACAAAGTGAACTTCTCCTTTCTCCACTCTACCCTTCCAAACTTCCTCCACCCTGGGTTTCTTCCCCTCCTTTTTCGACTTGCCCTGATCTGCCCGGATACCTTCCACATAACATTTTCGGGAAGAGGGTTGATCTCCACGAACTTCTCCCACCTGGCTTCCCACTGGAAATTTGATCTTTTGATGATAAGTAGATGCTACTGCCCTCAACTCATTCATGGCCGGCCTCCCCAGAATGATATTGTAAGATGATGGGGAATCCACCACTGTGAAGGTGGTCATGACCGTTTTCTTGATGTCTCGGGAGCCTAGAGTGAGTGGCAGAACAATTTCTCCCTCCGGATAAACTGCATGTCCAGCAAAACCAAAAAGGGCAGTCTCCACAGCTTCCAACTTAAACCCTTGCAAATCCATCTGCACTAAGGCATCTTTGAAAATCACATTGACTGAACTGCCAGAATCCACGAAGACTCTCAGAATGTCGTAATTGGCCACCCGGGCTTGGATAACCAAAGCGTCATTGTGGGGCATGTTTATTCCCTTCAGGTCCTCCGGGCCAAAGCTGATCACGGCCTCGTTCCTCCTAGATCCTTCCACCTCCAGACACTCCCGCCTACTTCTTGATTTCCTGGCCCGATTTGAATCTCCATCGGTGGATCCTCCCGATATCATCTTAATCAATCCGGCAACAGGGGATGAAGGGCTCCTCTTCTCAGGTTCCGGCTCCCTCCTCCTACCCATATGGTTTCCCGGGTTGTTTCTTGAGTCTACTCGAGCATGGGATACTGGTGGCCGGGGGGTACAAGGTGGACCTCTCGACCTTTTGGTGTACTGGTCGTGCCCCTGATTGGTGGGTGGGATATAACTTCTTTTCAAAGCTTTGCAATTCTCGGTGTTATGCTGACATACACCATGCCTGGTGCAAAATCCACTTTTCCCGGGTTGGGACAGCGGATGACTAGGAACCGGATCCCTACTGCATTCCTGCACTTCTCTTTCACGGATAATTTTCAAAGGCACATGCGGGGAAAAGTGTCCTGGATTACCCCGCCGCGGTCCCCTCTCCTCGGGCTTAGGTGCCCGGTCCCCTCTTTCCTTCCTGATGGCTTCCCTCTTTTGTTTCTGGGCTTCTTCCATATTGATATACTTCTCTGCCCGAGACAGCAAATCCTCAAAATCTTCAGGCACTTTTTTCGTTAACGACTTGAAGAACTCACTCTCTTTTAAGCCTTGAGTGAAGGCAGTAGTTTTTGTCTCTGCAGCACAAGTTGGCACATCCAAGGCCACTTTGTTAAACCTTTTGATATACATCCTCAAACTTTCCTCCGGCCCCTGTCTCACCTCGAACAAACTGAAAGCAGTTTTCTTATACTTCTTACTGCTGCTGAAATGGTGTAAGAAGGCTTTCTGAAAATCCTCAAATGATTTAATACTCAATGGAGCCAACCCATCAAACCATCTTTGAGCTGACTCCAATAGCGTGGTCAAGAACACTTTACACTTGATCCTATCGGTGTAACAGTGCAGCATAGCCATATTCTCGAACCTGGCCAAGTGTTCTTCCAGGTCCTCATTTCCATCATATACCCTTACTTTAGCAGATTTAAAGTTTCCAGGAAGAGGTTCCCGGATGATAGCCTCAGCAAACGGGCGTCCTTTGACAAACGTCCGAGAAGAACCACGATTTTCCAGCTGTCCTTCCAGGACTTTCATTTTCTGTTTTAACTCCAGCATTTCCTCGACCATCGTTGGTGACTTAGAACCAGCAGAGGATTCCTCCACTTCTTCCCTCTTCTCCTCCTCCCTCAATTCTTGCTGCTGCTCCTGCTCTTTTTCTGGTTCCTTCTCGAGTGGTATATCATGGTGGGAAGCTTCCCGCCTAGCCATAGCTCTCTCTACGGCTTCGTTAATGCGTCTATCAAACTCCGCTGGAGTCATAGTGATAAGATCGGGAGGAGCGTCCTCTTGTCTTGAATGATTCGCGTCAACTCCCTGGACCCGGGAAGTGTTCTGGTTAGTTTTCCTCGTGTGAGCCATATCAACGCCTTAGTCTCAATTTCCCACAGACGGCGCCAATGATGTGATCCGGGTAAAATGGATGAGCAGGGTCGGGTGCTCCACCGGGTCAAATCAAGAATTTATATTGTTGTTAGGAAAATGAACAAGGTAGATGGCTTCGATCGTGACCTGCAAACAATGAAAGGAACTCGTGAATGGGCGCCGGAAGGGTGTCCGGCGTGACCACTCCGATGCTTAAGTCAGCAGGTTTGTCGAGAGAGGAACTTAAAGCAATATGTATGGATGCTTGAGAGTGAAGAAATTTCAGACAGGTAGAATGTCAACGATACCTGCTATTTGAAGAGAAGCTAGGGTTACCTTGATGCGCGTGCTCACCTACTACCTGTACCCTCGGACGTTGACGGCCTGTCGGGTCCCTTTCTACCCGATAGCTTCGTGGGTATTCCAAGAATAAGGGACGTTGACTGCATGTCCAGTCCCTTTCTTCTCCATATTTTCGGGGATACGTTCAGGCGGAAGACGTTGACTTCCCGCCCAGTCGCTTTCTGCCCTAAAATCTGTAAGATCCTCTAAGTAAGTTACTCGAGTATTGAGCCCTCGGTTTTAGCATGAAAGCCCGGTCCCTAGTTGCTCGGGAGGTAAGTAAATACCCGGTCATGTATGAAGCGCCCAGTCGCGTGGGTAACAATCGCCCTCCCGGTTTCTATAGGGGCTACTCAATGACATTTCCCGGGTCCTCCA
Organism: Primulina eburnea; assembly: GCF_022965805.1. Classification (NCBI taxonomy): domain Eukaryota; kingdom Viridiplantae; phylum Streptophyta; class Magnoliopsida; order Lamiales; family Gesneriaceae; genus Primulina; species Primulina eburnea. The sequence goes on from NC_133118.1 coordinate 32,014,743, forward strand.
GGACCCGAGCCCTTATAGGGGTATCACCAGTAATTTTCCCCCTATTTTTACAATTACTGAATTTAAATTTATTTTCCCTAGATTTAAACTTACTATGTTTTTATTGGGAAAATTATATTTTTGATGTTATCGTTTGTACGTTTTTCATTTTAAATCATGTCATTAGTCAATTCACGGTTTCTGTTCCACCAATTTGTACTTTTTAAATTCTTTATCAGCACTTTTTCATCGGAGTATCGACGTGATATCAGACACGTTAGTCACACGATCATTTTTTGGTGTCACGTAATCACTCCGATTGAAAATAGACAAAAATTGAATACGAAATACAGATGAACTAAAACAGATAATTTCTCAATAATATGACAAAGAAAAAAAAAACAAATTGTTGGACAAAAAATGTAATTTTCTCTTTCTGTCTTCTGTTTATCACCTACTATAGTAACTTTAGCCCTTCATTTCTATTTATACAACATTAATCTTATATTGCTCTTCTAATATTCTTGATGATTTGAATACTCTATTTAGAATAGAAAATGCGAGGGGATTTTTTAAGAAAAAATACGAACCCTAGAAACCTCACTGAATTTTGATTCAAATATTAGGCAAATCTTGAAATTTATGAATTCGTACTTGCAACGAATAATTTTATAATTCTAAAAACATGAAAAATTTCGAGTTTATAATGAAACTCTTAGAGTAAAAGCTTTTCAAAGATAATTTGGAACAAAATGGCAGGAATATCGTCTATACGACTATACCCATAAATAATCCTTTCTCCAACATTAAGAAATTGAAACTTGGAGAAATATCTGGAGAAAAGAAAAGCCATATATCCTGCTTTGCATAAGCCTACGTACGTACATTGGAGTTCTTTTCTTCTTTTTCTTTTTGGATCAAAATCATTGTTGTTTTTATATGTTCAAATATAGGTTTCTTGATGCTGTTATCCAACTGTTTTAACTGTAAAGTAGCACGAATTAATGTTGGATATTGCGGTTCATGCATATTCCGGAGAGCAGTTTCTATGCTACACCAGGTGTATTGACGAATATTTGTTCCTGTCAGCCACCATGAATTAACTAACATATATAGTCTTTGCTCCACCGGGAGTATATATCATGGTCAGATCGGCTATATAATCGATGGCAGTGTAAGTAATCTAAGGCATTGACATTTTCTGGCATGCATTCGAGTTGTGAAGCTGAGAAATATTAAGGGAAAAAATACACTTGAAGAATTTAAAATCTTTAGAGACTGTAAGGTGGATTGTTTCTCTCATATTTAATGGGAAAATGCACAAGTTTTTTGTCCTACTGAAGAACATAGTAACGAAACCTTTTTTTTCACATAGGAGGCTTGGTATTCTCTGAAATGGAAACTGCACGCAACAGCAGGAGGAAAGATCACTGACAAATGACGTTATAAGCGTGTTTCTACAGTCATAGGCGCAAAATTACCATTTGGATTCTCCAAATCTCCATGTTACTGTGGCAAAAGTGGGTAAAAATACTTTCTTTGCAGAGGTGCTCTCTCATATGTTTGGACTGCCACTGTGAAATCTAACTAAGATCCGTACACATATATTTTTCGAGAAAGTAATTGCTCCCACTTTTTGGTTTCTTGTAATGAGAGCAGAAAACAAATCATAAAACTTGACTAATTGTCGAAATATTTTCTTAATATAGGATGGTTTTTGACAAACATCATCAACACAAAGGTCGGAAATTCGGAATGGTTTCGACTGTTACTGCTCCCAAGTCCTACCCGATGACTTTCATACGAAAAATATGGATTTCCTGTCTTAACATTTTCCAAAGTTCATATTCAGTCATCTCCAAATAAAATGCATCAATTGTTAGAAAGATTTGAATATTTGTAGTCAAATCGAATTGTAGTCCATATCAAAGATCATTAAGGGAGACATACCTGAGTCGGCACAACCGTAGTATCATTTTTGGGTGGAAGACGCGTAAAAGACAAAAATACATAAGGATTCAAACCAAGAAATAAACACGATTCTCGATCTTCTTCCGTGTATTTGTTTACCATGTTCTTTCAAGTTTAGAAACATGCTTTTGAGAAAATCTAACATGAAAACTATTCCCGTCAACATACATTTTTTTCTATTTTCCATCTTTACATAATTTCCAACTTAATCAACAATATTCACAAACGAATGTTCACAGTCAGCTTAAACTAACGCATGTCATTGACTTCAGGGTTTTTTGTCCGTCAGAAAGGAAGGCAATTTTCCCAAGAAAGTTGTTAATTAATATCATGCAGAACAATAGTTTCATTTAGTGTGCACTCAATTTTCTCTTTTTTTTCAAAATCATACACTTTTTACAGACTTTTGTTTTGTTCAAACAATGTTGATACATATAAATTATAATTTTCTTTCCCGTAGTAAAATTCGTAGTGGCGCAAGATTCTGAAAAGGTCATTTCAAACTTTCCCCCCATACCACAGTGATGAAACGCTACATTTTCACAAAAGGAGAAACCAAAACATTATTTTCTGTGTGAGATGTCATCTAAACCCAATGATATCACAACACTGTACCACTCATGTCCCTTCCTCTGGATACAGTGCTTCACCTTGTCTGTATAAAGAATTTCACTTTTCATCCATATTTTCGTTAATATTAATAATAATGTTACAAAGATAGCAATTCAATAATCCTTACACGCACACACTTGGTTGTATGTTAGCATGCAGATATGTTAGATGCAACTGAGTGCCTAGGTAGCTTCATTTGCTGCCTCTGTGGGGGTGATGGCTCTATCAACAAACTATCATCTATCTCTCAGTTTCGCAGCCTTGGCCATCTTCTTCTTTTCTCTCACTTTGCTCCCTTCTAAATCAGGTAAAAAACAACCCTACTCCATCTGTATTCTCTATGCTGAATTTTACACTCGAAGCTTCTTGATTATGCATGTAAAAACAGTTTGCTTCGTCATCTTCTGTTGCACATTCAGCTTGAGGTTTTTGGCACTTAATTTCTTGATCTGACTGATTATTGGATGATAATCTGCAGGTGGGATGGATCATACATCGAGCATCAATATCGACGAGCAGCTGAAGAAGATGATTCTTGGATCGAGGCCACCAGCTTGTAGTGTGGACAAATGCATGAACTGCAGGCCATGTGAAGCCACCCTAGTCATCCCACCTCACCGGAACAACGATAATAAAAAGAATAAAAACATCGAAAGGGCTTACGAAAAATCATCCCGCAGAGAAGATGACAGCTACTATCTTCTTTCTTGGAAATGTAGGTGTGGAGATAAGTTCTATCAACCTTGAAATTCATAAAATATTAGGAAAATCCATTAATGGCTCTGTACGTAATTATATTTATTTATGTTATGTTTTTGATTTGGCATTTTCTCCGAGATGTGAATTTTGATGTCTTTAAAATGTACCGCATGTTGTTTATTAACGTAGCTTAATCTGCCAAACGAGATAAACAAGTTGGTAAAGTTTGGGGAGACGTAGGTTGGTGAAGTGACATGATCGATTATCAAACATATTTTTCACTGAAATATTATGTTTTGAAAGATCGTAGGATTAGATATGTTCTGTAGATCGGTGTTTGTTGTACTCTCCCTCAGATCTTTGCATATTCGTGCACATCTCTTGATTTATTTTCCGATCTAAGATTAAGAGGATTCTAACTCATATAAAAATTCAACCTTTTGGAGATTAATGTAGCTAAATCTTTGAACAACATGCAATTAGTTTTAAAATTATATTTAAATCAAGATATTTTTCTCCTGTATTTTTATTTTGTTACATTTTCTTACCAAGGAATTATCAGTGATTTGGATAAATTAAATCATTTTTAAAGAAAATCGTAACTAAATCGGGTGTATATATGAATATTTAATTTTATTAAAATTTATAACGAAACCAATTATTTGAATCCCAATAACATATTTTTATTTTGGACAAAAACTTGTGTGAGACGGTCTCACGAGTTATATTTTGTGAGACATATCTCTTATTTGGGTCATTCATGAATAAATATTATTTTTTATTGTGAATATCGGAATGGTTGATCCGTCTCACAGATAAAGATTTGTGAGATCGTCTCACAAAAATCTACCCTTTTATTTGTGTTCAATTTACATCATATCAAAAATTATTTGACAATATTTTGTTCACACCATAAATATTTGGATCTATATATGTTTTCTCTAATAAAATTTGTTACGAAAAAAAATATGATAATTATATATCTTATTTTGGTTTTGACATTTTTTTTGAGACCTGCGTGTTTAAAATGTACTGCGTGTTTTTTTTATTAATGTAGCTGAATCTTGAAACAACAAGAAATTAATTTTAAAATTTACTAAATTTAAGATATTTTTCCCAATTATTATGTTGTTGGCTGTATTTTTTTTATTTTTGTTTCGATTTCTAATTCTTGCCATGGACTTATCAGATATTTCAATAAATAATATCTTGTGTATTGATTATAAATTATTACTTTAAATAATAAGTTTATATTTTAATGATGTTATTATTTTTGTTAAATAAATGGGGCCAAGGACAGAAAAATCGTCCTTTGATTTCAAAATTGATTGGACATTTCCCAACTCTCTTTTTTATAGGTTGGTGTACTATTTTTGTTTTGAAAGCATTCAAATGACATGACACCACCATATTTAATTTGTCGGTATTTCCATCGAATATTAATCTCTATTTCTTTTTTATTCTCTTTCAAAATCAGTCACTATTTCAATTGCATGCGTAAGCCAGGTAATAATTCCTACACATAATCCATGCAATTTTAAGTTTTGCTCTTGCATGCTTGTATATCGGATTATTTTATATGAATATTTTTTGTTAAAAAAACAAAAATTAATTTTTTCCCTGATTTGAAAAAAAAATTATTCTAAAAAATTTCCTTACAGAAACTTAATTTGATTTTTCAAGATAAAGAAAAAGATATTTTTGATCATGACATTATTTTCTCTCTAATATGTTAAAAATTGATATATATCATAATATAAGAGTAAATGATCAATACATCATCAATAACATAGTTGTATTTGTGCTTAGTCTCTTGTAAGAACAAAATATTTTCTGGAGTATCTGATTTATAAAAAAAAATGTTTTTCACTCCTTGCCACCAATTGTTGATGAAATTCAGTACAAAAAAATTGAAAAATATAAGATGGATATATGACATTTAAATACAAAATTTTTCACATCTGAAACTAAGTATATATGATTTTTTAAGTATTCGAACTTGTATAACAAGTACTGTATTAATTACATGTATTTTCTCGAATGAAAATCGGTACAAAAATTGAACATACGGTACTGATATATGATATTTGAGTATAAAATGTTTCAGATCTAACACTAACATATGATTTTTGAGTACACAAACATGTATAACAACTATAGGAATTAATGATAAGTTTTTTCCGGGATGAAAGTACAAAATATTAAAAATATGTTTTTGCACATAAAATTGTGGGAAGTGCGAGACAGGTGATCGTGCCAATTAAATTTACGATTTATATGACCTCTTTTATCAAACATTGTGAATCTCTATTTGGTTGGTTCTAACTCCCTGGATATAGCCACAAACCTAATAATTTAACCGATAAATGTAATGAAAATTGTAAAAAAAATCCATTAACAAAATCAAATTTAATCATACTATTATGATTCATAATAAAAAAACTAATTACTATGCACACGCGATGCGTGTGTGTATAGTTTTTTTCATCATTATCGATGGATCAAAGTGAAATTTGACAAATTATGAAGGGACTAAATTGATATTTGAATTGTTAAAATTTAAAAATAAAAATAAAAGCGTGTTGAATATTTTTGAAAAAAAAAACAAAAAACAAAAGTGTGATATTAGTATCATACAAAGTAAAGTTAAAGAAAAAGTTGATGTATTTCCTAGGTGGTTACTATCATGTCCTCAACTTTAATAAAATAAAATAGATTTACAAATACAATTGGAAAAACTGGAGTAATATGCTAAAACTTGAAGAAAATCTACTGGAAAAGATGCCATATGACATGAATTGAATTTGATCAAATTTAAATAGAATATTTGCTCGAGTTGTTGATTGAATTGAATTATCGATGGACTAAAGTAAAATTCGATTAAATCTTATTCACTAATTATTACAATCTTTATTCAAATAGCCAAGTCCACACACAAATCAATTCTCAAACTTTTACCTTCATATAAATAAAGTTGGACCCCCCGCCGTGTTCTCACTTACCCGTATCGATTCTTCGCCAATTCTTGTCGCATCGTGGTTCACATCGAGAGTCGAGACACCATTCAACTTTCAAACAAATTGCCACCCTCAAACTCTTTCGCATCCAGCCACACCATCTCAAGAAGTATTTATATTTCACTATTTTTCTCATCCTCCATCATACAAACATTATAGAATATATCATGCATTCATGCTCATGTATACCTGGTGTTTATGAATGTGTCTGAATGAGTTTTTAACGAGTAACACCTTGCAACATCTTTGTCTCTCTTCATCTATTAGATTTTTTTGTCTACCACCAGGGGCGGATCTAGGATTTAGGGACAGGGGGGGCCGCTAAGTTTATTTTGCGACGGTTTTCTCAAAAATCGTCGCCATATGGCGACGGTTATAAGAAACTGTCGCGAAATTTGCGACGGTTTTTTAAAAACGGTCGCTATATGGCAACGGTTTTAAGAAACCGTCGCAAATTTTGCGACGGTTTCCGTCACAACCGTCGCTAAGCCAGAAAAAATAAGCGCTCCCAGGTTTCGAAATCGGGCGGATGAAACATTATAAGTGGCTTTAGCCACTGAGATACATGAACGTATCATTCATTTTGAGGGGGCCATGTATATATATATCTATTTATATATTTAGTTTAAAAAAATTTAATATATACTAAAATTTTTTTTTAAATTTTTTGGGGGGGCCGTGGCCCCCGTTCGCCCTACACTAAATCCGCCCCTGTCTACCACGACTATGAAACCCTCCAAATGTCAGATAAATCTCAATCTTTTTGGAAAACTGAAAACTCCATAGATTTCAAAGCCACAAGCTATCATAGAAGCTCAAATCCTTCAAATCGTATTGACCAATAATAAAATCATGATTATTTTTCAAGAATAAATTGATCGAACGTGATATTTGGTCATCATGATTTTTTTTGCTTTATTTAGTTAGTATAGATGAGCAAAATATTGCTATTGGATTAAGACAAAAATTATATGATACGGTCTCATGGGTCGTATTTTGTGAGACAAATCTCTTATTTGGGTCATCCATGAAAAAGTATTACTTTGTATATTAATAATATTACTTTTTATTGTGAATATCGGTAGAAGTATTACTTTTTATTGTGAATATCGGTAGGATTGACACATCTCACAGATAAATATTGTATCACAAGAAACTTTATCTTGGATTAATATTAGAAACAAAAGAAAAGTTCATCTTATTATGGCTTAATTTTTTCCCCCGAAATTTTTGGAAAGAGATATTTGCTTACTTTAAAATTAAATTTATTTTTAGGGCTGGGTTTCTACGCTGGGCTGAACAGGCCCATTGGATTAAAGATTTTACCCACATTTCAATGAGCTGAGCCCAACCAAATGCCTAGTAATTTGGGAAACAAATTTCGAAACCAATCTCAGTGCTTATGAGAGAACTAGAGGCAGTTCATGCAGGTATCAAGTTATTAACATATTCTTTATTGACAGTGCAAGCAGTCACGACCTTTAAGGATGACATTAGCTATGTAAGATTACGGGCTTCGGTAATCAAAGATCTGGTACAGAAGCCGATAGTGTCAAGTCTTACTTATGAGAATAGATTGGCTAATAATGTGGCTCATAGTATTGCTCATTTTTCTTCTTGCTCCCACTCATCTTTTGTCTGGAAGAATGACGAGTTCTTTCTGTGGCTAGTAAATCTTGTAACTCTTGATTTTTCTCAATAAAATTACAAGTTTTTGCTGTTAAAAAAATAATAATAATTTGATAGATAAATTTTAATAATTTAATTTCGTGAATCTTTGAAATTTATCGTGGAAATCCTACTCTCATAATTCCATCCAAATATATTCCATTTATTTTAAAAAATTATTAACGAATTATGAACATCTTTTAATGTACATATAAACAATAATCGAGACATACTCAATGTATGCGTAAAATATAATAAAACAAATTAACACTCCGAAGGCTCGCAAAATTCCGAAGAATTGGAAATGATACAAGAATATGAGGCGTTTTAAAATGGATGTTTTCATAAACTTGAAAATTAGCTTTGCATAAATAACATGGATTTAGAGGTTATAGATTCAGTTCCAATATTTCTAAAAAAAAGTTGTAAATTTGGTGACAATTACATGAGTAGATATTTTGTGAGACGGTCTCACGAATCTTTATCTGTGAGACGGGTCAATCCTATCGATATTCACAATAAAAAATAATACTCTTATAATAAAATGTAGAGTAAGTCTCATGTGAGACCATCTCACGGATCTGAGAGACGGGTAGGGATGAGCAAGATTTCGATTAAACCGAATTAACCGACCGAACAGAGCCAATTCGGAAATTCGGTTCAGTTATTTCAGAAATTTGGTTTTCAAATTAAAAAAATTCGGTTATATCGGTTAATTCGGTTCGATTATGGTTTTCAAAATTTTGAAATCGGTCAACCGAATTAACCGATATTATAAATATTATTATTTAATAAATTTTTTTATTTATCAATTTTTATAAATATTTTAATTTTTAATTTTAAATCGATATAATATGTATTAATTGTGTTCAAATAAAATTTATATATTTGTGATGCGTGTAATTTTATGTTTTTATGCATTTGTGTAAACTGTATTGTCCAAAAAAAAAATTTATATATATAATTAAAGTTAAACCGACCGAATTAACCGATTTAATTCGGTTCGATTTTCATTGGTTATGAAAATTAATTCGGTCGGTTCGGTTATGGCTAAATATTTCGGTTCGGTTCGATTCGGTCAATGACCGAATGCTCACCCCTAGAGACGGGTCAACCATACTCATATTCACAATAAAAAGTAATACCTAGCATAAAAAGTAATATTTTTCATGATGACCCAAATAAGATATCTGTCTCACAAATACGACTCGTGAGACCGTATCACACAAGTTTTTGCCTAAAAAGTAATATTTTTTCATGGATGACCCAAATAAAATATTTGTCTCATAAAATACGACCCGTGAGACGTCTCACATGAATTTTTTCCCAATTACACAGATGCAGTCCTTCTTTGTAAAATTCTTTTTAAAAAAAAAATCGAACATAAAAAAAATACATCGGGACACTAAAATTTAAAGTCTATCATCTTATTATATATTATAATATCTTTGAATTTTTTTTAAAAAAAGAACATAAAATATTGTTTAATATATTAAATTTGTTGTTTTACCAGAAAAAGATTGGAGAAATTTGTTCACTAATTGCTCACCGTTGGTGTCTGCAACGCTCGAGTATGTGAAGGTAGAAATACTTTTTAATTGACCCATTGCATCTGTATCAATCTTATCGTTTCACAATCCCTTTCAACTTCTATCCTCCCCTGTCACGGTAAATGAATAAATTATCATAAATTTTATCTAAAGTTATAATAGATGATAATATTTTTAATTCTACTTTTCAAATATACGATGATTATAGATGATAAATTCTATTTTTCAAATATAGGATGATTAAAACATCATGTTCGATCAATTTTTCAGTAAAAACATATATTATATTTCAAAATTCATATATATTTCACCAATCTTTTTCTGGCAAGGAAAATTTATATATAATTCACCAATATTACATGGAGCTCTTTTATGATATAAGGAAAATGATCTTCCAACGTCACAAAGACAGAAAATGAAGGGCTTTAGATATAATGCCTATGTCGGGAGGAGAAGAAGTAGGAGTAGTTCTTGGAAATAAAGAACAATATTGTCTAGACAAAAAGTCAGATATAACAAATCTGGGAAAATAAATGGTCCATCAATAAGTAGGATGCCATCCCAAATATCGAACTCATCTCGAAGCATAGGGTGTACACCAACAAAGAAAACTTTCAGAAGATCTCAAACTCGAGTTAGTGAAAGTTTTAAAAATTATAATTGTTGGACATGTGAAGCAAGATGTCATATTTCGATCAACTATCCAAAAAATGAAAGAAAATGGATAAAATGCTTCCAATCAACTCCAAATATTGAAGAAACAACTTATTACTAAGATCTAGTTTAAGTATAACAATTTGAAGATATCCTTCAGACTCTTCAAACGAGAGTATGTATGAAGAAGAAATCTTGAGTCGGGAAGAATTTGAAGGAACAAAAGCAGACTTGTTTGGTTTCTTTAGCTAGACGACAATATCTTATAGCATGATCCAAAAGATAATGAGAAAAATCCTAGCCTACATAGATATCAAAGATTCTCTGTAGGATATGAACAAAAATCTCAAGAAGTCTTGACCTAATAAACAAAAAATATCATCTAATCTATAAAGTTTTCAGATGAGAAATGTCAATCCAATGGAACTTACAGGAAACCGTATGAGTTGCAATTAATTCCTTCTAAAGAAATTAAGGAGAAATTGCAGAAACTCAAGATAGAAGTAGAACGAAGAATGTCGTGGATTTATATTGGAGCAATTTAGATCATGATACAAAATAGTTTTAAAGAAGAAATATATTCATATATTGACATTGCTATTAGTGATAAATGAATGATAATCTTAAAGATTCAATATTGGGAACAATCTCAGAGAATATATGTGCATGAAAAATTGTAAGAGTAATTTACCCAAGAATTGCCTATAACCTGATAGATCAAGATTTCAATAGAGCTTTAACGTTGCATCAAAAATTCAAAGAAAAGAGGCTGATGAAATTGGATGATAGGTCGTATTATGTTATCTATCAAATTTCATATGCTCGATCAAATACACATCACTCATAACTATTTATTAGAAATGAATTTATTGAAATATCATAATTATTTGAAAAAATTGCTCAGACAATTTATTTGGAAAGAATCGAGTTTCCTTTAATACATGAAATAAATATTTAAATCCAAGACAAAACGATTCTAAAAATAAATCAAAATCTTAAACTAGAATCAAGAAGACTATCTTCAGGAAATAGAATAATAAGTCATAAATGAGGGGAAAACACATGTTTAGGAAACCCAACAAGTATTAAAAAGATTTTCAACAATAGGAAAACTTAGACGCCAGAAGAAGGGAGATAACTCGAACTAGTATTTGATATTACAACACAAATAAATAAAATCTGGGACTACCAAAATGTATCAAGAAGAGATATTTTGGAGCTTTACTTTTTTAGTACAACATAACAAACTGGAAAGGCTCGCATGAATGATGAAGCCTTTCACTTCATCAAGTTGAGAATACCACACATGCACATTCAAAATTTCATCAAGGATCATCCGAAGAATGACACACCTCTTGTTTCATCACTCACTTAAGACGACATCTCCATTAGACGAGCTTAGAAATTATGGGTCTTTCTCACAGAGATAGACATAATCAAGTTTTGATTTAAGTTTTATCAACATTATTTTAATGAATATTTTATGCTAAAAACCTTGACAGGAAAAAACTACAAGCTTTGTAGAAGAAATATTTGAAAAGAAAGAAATCTTCAGTAAAAATAGCAAGCTGGCCGGAAGTAAAGAAACTCGTCGTAAATTCTGCAATATGACTCATGTAGGAAGATGGTTAGAAAAAATCTGCTCAGAATGCCAAAACCCGAAAGAGCCAGAATTCGAGAAAGATTTCTGGCCCAGATCTGACCGAAAATATAATACGAAGACGAATCGCAGTGGTGAAGATCCACACAATTAAAGTTTTCCTCTGGACCTTACAAAAGCAAAATATTTCTCGAAAAAAAGTAAAGAAAATATGTGATCCAACTATTTTACTAGTGAATGAGGAACCACTCGACCATCACTACATGATAAACTACTGACTAGTGATGAACCAACTAAATAGGCTGAAAACCTTGCGATTTTGCTCACAACTTGCCCTTTTTTTTACATCAACTAAAATTTAGAAGTTATATAATTTTTTAATTGTAGTCGTCTCTGTATTTTGTTTGGTTCCTTATTTTAACTTTCGATTTGATGGATGTTTAATATCGATCATAAGTAGTTATTCCAATAATTGTATGGTCAAAAGGTATTTTTGAAATTTTTCATCATGAAATACTGAACTTTATTTAGCTGATTGTATTTTTCTAAAAAAACTAAGGTATTTTTTCAGTCCTTATTTTAATATATTTTTATTAAAAATTAAGTTAATGGATAGTAAGTATATTTATACTGAACTTTTTTAATCTATATATATTATATGGTCTTCACAGATAATATTAAAGAATACCATAGCCACCTACTATTTCATCGTCGGCGGGCCTATACCTTGTGAAGTTGGCCCCGCCGGAGACCTCCGTAGCCATTACCAGCCCGACACCTAGCAAATTTGCACGTGAACTATTGTTTTCAACCACGATTCTCTGTCTTTCAGCACGGTGTGAATTACAGCAACCCATCAATAATCTTTGTCCATTTCCCAGCCCGCCAGCATTCGACCAACTCGCCTTTCCCATACTTCCATTTAAATTGCCTATCTCCACACCTCCTCTCCGCATGAAACGGCGGACCTCCGCCTGAGTACTCTTATCTTAAACAGTCTCAAGACAGTGGAAAACACTGAAAATTATTATGCTGCTGAGAAGCTCTTCGATGCCGATCTTGAATTCATGGCTGCCCAACTCATCAGCCGTGTTGTCGTCACCGGAATCGGATACCTTGCCCTTAGCCTTCCCGCAGTTAACCCGCATACGATCAGTCTGCATGACGACTTCGTTTGATGATAGTCCAGGGAGATGTTCTCTCACCCGACAAGCAGTAGATCATTCGGATCCGAAGCTCGGGAAGAGCTTGCGGAGAATCGGTGCACCTAGCCCGGTAAAGATAAAGCAGGAGATGGGGCACATGCTGCTGTCAAGCTCCGGGTTGGGTGCGGCGGTGGGTGAGAGAGTTGATGAAGGGTGCTTAATAACTGAGAGAAAGAAGACGCCGCAGACAGTGGCGGCGGGGGGCAGGGGTGGTGGTAGCAAAGGTGGTGGCATGTGTGGTGGTGGGAGACGGTCGGATTACGGATCGGGTTCTGATTCTCAAGATCCGGGGAGTTGGCGTGGATCAGAGATTACGGACGCTTATTATGAGACGATGATTGAGGCAAATCCTGGGAATCCTCTCTTTTTAGCAAATTACGCTAAATTTTTGAAAGAGGTTGGTGACTATTCAGTAAAGTTCCAATCTTGGCAGTATGTTTCAACTTCCCGATTGTGCCTAATTCTGGATACTGATTTTGTAGTATATTCATGTTTTGTAGGTTAAGGGAGACTTAACAAAAGCAGAAGAGTACTGTGGAAGAGCAATTCTAGCTAATCCAAACGACGGCAATGTGTTGTCTCTCTATGCTGATCTAATATGGCAGACACACAAGGATTCTGCTAGAGCTGAAACTTATTTTGAACAAGCTGTTAAATCTGACCCCAATGACTGGTATTTTCTTGTTCAGAGACCATTCTCCATTAGCATATCATTGTTCAGAGCTCAACTTGCACCCATTCTCGGTTTATTGACTGAACTGTTGCATATACTCAACAAAATTTTCACGTCTGTGCAGTTATGTTCTAGCTTCCTATGCTCGATTCCTGTGGGATGCGGATGCGGATCACGAAGACGAGGAGGAGGATCTAAAAACAAGCGAATGCAAAGTGAAGACGTATCACTCACCATCTAACTTTTTCCAAGATGAATCTCATTGGCCTCATCTAGCTGCAGCTTCTTGAATCTAAGTCCTCTTCCTCCATGTAAACTACGTACCATACATATGTAGTCTACTATGTACAGAGTATTGTTATTCATAATGCAATAGTGTGTTTGCACCCTTTCTAAGGCCCACCAAGAAGAGGTTTTTGTTTTTCATATTTGCGTTCTTGATTCGTAGTTTGACTAAGAAATCTAAATTATGCCGTGATATAGATCCTTTTCTGAGGTTAAACACAAACATCGTATACACCTTGACTTCTGCATGGATGCAGATGTAAACTGGTACCAAGAATGCCAGCAGATCTATACCTGCCGTTGTTTTATAACACAGAACAAGCGATAACTATGTAAATCAAATCAATAACATCTTTCAATATTTGTATGATATGTATAAATACTACAGATTGTGGATGTAATAATTGTCGTTCTTGATTGTTCACAAACATCATGTTTTGATCGTTGTTCACCTTTGTTATAGATGGTAGAGCCAACAGCTGTTCCAAACATCTCTAAATATCTTATCTGATATTGTTTGCTCTTGAAAATTCAAGAACTCGTTTTCAATTCCTTTTGTACAGGTATTCGATGTTGAATTTGAGTGATGTGTGTGTAATCAAGTTGTAGATAGATATAGACCGTTGGATTCTAAAGCCAAGAGAATATCCATGTTTTATTATCCTCTTGTTTTTATGCTGTGGGTTGTGTGAATCTGAGGCCTCAACACTTGCTTGATGCTTAACCATGGGGTCCCTTTTAAGGGAAAGTATTGACCTTATAGGAAATTCCCAGCCACACTGCTTCCCTCCCGGATACTTTTTTGACTCCTATTTGTTATGTCTCTACCAGCAATCACTGTCCAAGAAGGACATACGCGTTAACATTTAGTCACACTCACCAACTTGAATCAACGTGCAGTGATGCAGTATTTATGATTTTTGTAAGAACACGGTTTTGTAATATGATAGTGATGCTACAATATAAACTTACGATTGATGGACTCAAATTGGTTGATTGACTGGCTCCTGTGGAAGTTATTCTCGTCCTAGCCGACTTGGAGTTGGAGATTCGTCAAGTACCATTCAAACAAAGAGTTCGTGGAGAGAAGAGCTTTGTATCGACACTCTTGAGCCATGTTTGTCTCCCTAAGCTTGAATTATTTCATTTCCTTCTGTACTTCGGTTCTAGCTTCAAAGAACATATACGTGGAGCTATGTCGACTTAGGTACGCCTCATTGACTAAACGATTCACTGACTAAACGATCGAGTATACCACTCCATGTATCATGTATGATGTTGTTTGCACAAATTTCTGGATGTTGCGAGCGTGTAAAGGGGATGTACATGCTTCTGGCTTGATCTTGGCCTCCTGGATTCATTAGTCATGTCCAAGAAGTTCAACTGATATGGCCCCTTGGGGATTATTTCACCCTACCCCTACAGCAGTGCCTGTAGGGGTACATCTAAGGGCCAGAATTTTTTCTGGCCCAATTTTTTATTTTTTTTAAATTTTTTTATTCCCCATGATATGAATCTCAACCTTGATTTTGGGTGTGGGCACTGTCCCCACACCCAGGATCGAACCTTCCGCCACTTGGCTTACAATTCCTTCGATTCGCCTGTTTGTCTTTGATTAATGCTCGTTATCGGTTAAGACATTCAAATTCACAGTAGTCATTGAGAGGAACAAATCTTCATCAACAACCATCTTTTTAGGTAACTTGGTATTTTTTTGTTAATTTTTCTTTGCAAAATGTATTTAGAAGCAGTACAAATAATTATTATATTTTATTTTACCTAGTTATATTATTAATAAAAATTTGAGATATTTTTTATAAAAATAATTCTTAAAATGAATGAAATTATTTAAAATTTTAATTATTTATTTGAGTAGGTCTCTTGTGAAACGGTCTCACGAATCTTTATATGTGAAACGAGTCAATCCTACCGGTATTCACAATAAAAAGTAATTTGCTTAGCATAAAAAATAATACTTTTTTATAGATGACTCAAATAAAAGATCCGTTTCATAAACTACGACCGATAAAACTATCTTTACAAATTTTTGTCATTTTATTAATATTGAAAAGTATTGTCACGTATTTTTTAAAAATAACATTGTGTAAATGCTTCAATAGATCCTAATCCAGATTCGGATACCAAATCCTCCTTCCAATTCAGTTAATAAAACCATTTCAATAACGTTATCCATACACACCACTCTCGAACAATCTCTTCCTTAGAGCGTGAATCGCACACACCGCATCCTACGATCGCACATTCCCCCGTCAACGCACAACCATTAGATCGCGCGTCATTTTCAGTCATCGCTAAAACGTAGGTTAGTGGAGATAACGATAAAGTAACCCCATTTCAAACCGCCACCCGCCTGAGGGCACGTGTGCAGGCTCTTCTGGAGGATTCAGATAAAGAACTTCAACGGTCAAATCTCACGGCTGTAAATGATCGCACGTGTCCTGTTTAGCCTCTTCGGGTGCCCTCGAGGTAGCTTTAGCGTTGTACCCTCTGAAATAAGGCGTCGTGGCGGTGAAGTTTTGGGGCATATTCTTCTTCTTCCTGGAAGAGTGAAAGGTATGGGGAAAAAATCTCAGCTCGGTTCTTCCTTTGCGTGTGGTATAGTACCTTGAGCTTCCTTTTTGGTGTTCAGGTTTTGGTGGAGAGAAATGGCGGAGGCTTACTCTGGACAGAAGGACGATGTTGTTTCGGTGGAGCTCCCTGCTCCCGGTTCATGGAAGAAATTGGTATTTTTCTTGGATTTTTAGCTTCTGTTGTTTGAATTACAGCTTGAATTTTGCGTGAGGGACGCTGTTTATGGTGATCTACTATGGAAAATATTGGTAAAAAAACAAGTGATGTTGAGCCAGTAGTCGTTTCAAAAATTTGTTTTTTTATCTTAAATTTCTCAAAATGTTTCTTGTTTTCCCTGTGTTTTAGACTTTATAGTTGATCGCTAGCTTAAATTTTGGATATGGACATCGTTATTTGGAACCTTTTATTCACCAAAACGATTATTGAGTTTGTGTATTTCTTGCGGTTTTCTCATTATCTTTGGTAGCTTCTCTGGTTCACATCACAAGGAGCGATTATAATTTCCTGTTTTTGAGATCATATTTAGTTCTGCAAATCTGCCTCGAGAACTCACACACACTACCCTTGAGTTTGTGTGAGCTAGCTGCTTCGAACTTGTTGGTGTATGTTTTTCCCCTTTTCGTGGAATTGTGTGCAATCACATTTCAGGAAATAATTGAGTTGTCGTTTTAGATAGTATCTATGGGCTTTTTTTCCTCAATCATGCGCAGTATCGTAAAATGTGATGTGAGGACTGTCAGGAGATTGCAAGCGTGTCTTTAAAGTTTCTGTGTATTTTTCTGTAAATTAGAACTGTGAAGTATTTTCTTGGTAAGTAATTTGATTTTATCTAATAGGGTATCGGGCATGCTACCCTGTTATTTCATTCACCCATTCGGTCCCATCTTTTTTCTTATTTTCTGTGCAGTATTTGCAGAAAAAAGGAGGCACTCCGAAAAAAAACGAGATACTATTTATTTCGCCCACTGGGGAGGAGATAAACAGTCGCAAACAGCTGGATCAGTACCTGAAATTATACCCTGGAAATCCTGCAATATCGGAATTTGACTGGGGCACCGGTGAAACTCCAAGAAGATCAACAAGGATCAGTGAGAAGGTCAAGGCAACTCCTCCATCTAAAGAAAGTGAGCCACCTACAAAACGCGGCAGACGATCGTCTCTTGCCAAGAAAGATAAAAAGATGGATGCAGACAAAGAAGAAACTGAAGGGACGAAAGAAATTGAAATCCCAGGTGGGGAATCCAATGAGAAGAAAGTCGAAGATAACAAGGAAACCGAGGACGAGTGTGAAGGTGAAAAATTGCAAGAGGACGTCCCACAGGAGAATGCTGTGACTGCTGTTGGGATACATGATAAAACCCCTGCAAAGGATGACAAGGCTGAGATAGGATGAAAAAGTTAATGGGATCGAAGAAAGTTCAACCTTGAAAGACAAGGCCGAAGACAAACAGATATCTGGACCTGTTGAAAATCCACAATCGGGTCTTGATGGAGCTCAAACAGTTTTACGCCAATGGCGTGGCACCTGCATCTGGTGGATATGCCGTCGCCGTAGAGGAAAACAGAGACATAACTGAGATGCAGGTGGAGGAGCAAGAAAAGAATATGAAAGGAGATGTTATGGAGAATGGCAAGGTGAATCAACCAACCTTAGCTCCACATCATTCTTCTTCGACTCCTATTAGTTGTTGAACAGGAACGATATTTACCAGTCAGTTAAGTTTTGTTGTAACTATTTCTGACATCATCAACCTGGGCGAACGTACTTTTGATTTGTAATAATTAGGCTGGGATACATTTGTTTTTAGTTAGCGAGTCAGCTGTGGATTGTATTTGACGCCTGTAGCTTCTCTTTGTTAATGGAGGGACTTGTTTATTTGACACAATACTTGAATGTTATTGCTATGTTCGTCTCATGTGAGAACATTTAAGTTAGATATATGTGGCAGTTTGTGATGTTAATTTGCACGTCGTGTCCTGTGACACCGCAACAGGGACGACGTTTGATGAATCGCCGACTGAAATAACTGATATTTAAGTGGAGGGTGATTGTCACATCTGACCAATTCGTTGGCAGCATCCAGGCACGAGGCGCAGACCATTGACCTACAAGAAAAATTTTTGTCCCTCCAAAAAGAGAGTGAAACAAAAGGATTAAGATTCAAGAATAAAAAAGCATGGGAGGTGATGAAAAGTTAGGAATCTCATTCCAATCCCACAAAGCTGAACAACGTTTTCCCTCCAGAAATCCCAAATATTTGCTCATCTTTAGGTTAAGGTTAGGAATCTTTTATGTTTTCGTCTATCATCATTGACAATGGCATGGCCGCAGAGAAAACATTGCATCTTACAAGAAACTGCTTCTGTTGCCAGAGTCGGAGTTGAAGCTGTCATATTCATATTGCTTAGTGTCCCTACACCTACAAATGCATCGTCCCTGTATAATTACTCCTCGTTTCAAGGCCATGAACTTCCTTTTGTTCTTCCTCTGGTTCATTATGCTCTCGAGAGTTCTCTCACCAGAAGGTATACAATATCTCAAATTGCGCTTTTTCCGTTTGTAAAGCTGATTTTATTTCTGTTACTTTTCTCAGGTTTGGCAGTTCATGCTTTTACTGGTACATATGGAGTAAATTACGGTAGGGTAGCGGACAATCTTCCACCACCAGAAAGTG
This sequence comes from Primulina eburnea, assembly GCF_022965805.1. NCBI lineage: Eukaryota > Viridiplantae > Streptophyta > Magnoliopsida > Lamiales > Gesneriaceae > Primulina > Primulina eburnea. The sequence goes on from NC_133118.1 coordinate 32,033,923, forward strand.
TTGTGACCCTCTTAAAAGCGGCCAAGATCAAGAACATCAGAATCTATGACCCTGATCACGGAGTTTTGAGGGCATTTAAAGGGTCCGGAATCGAAATAATCGTTGGCCTACCGAATGAATCTTTGAGAGACATGAGCATAGGCCTAGACCATGCGATAGCATGGGTAAAAGAGAACGTGGAGCCCTTTCTTCCAGACACGCTTATAACTGGTATTGCTGTTGGAAACGAGGTCTTAGGAGGTACTGATACAGAACTATGGGAGGTTCTTGTGCCGGCTGTGAGGAATGTCTATGGTGCCCTTGATCGTCTCCAATTAGCTGATAAAGTAGAAGTGTCGAGCCCGCATTCTGAGGGCGTATTCGCCATTTCATTCCCGCCCTCGGCTGGGGCGTTTAAGGAGACTCTACTTCCCTACCTGGGGCCGCTCCTTCAATTCTTCTCACAAATTAACACTCCTTTTTACGTCAATGCCTATCCATTTCTAGCCTATATTAGTGATCCATCACATATCGACTTGAACTACGCTCTTTTTGAGCCGAACCCCGGAATTTACGATGCTAGAACTAAACTTCATTACGACAACATGTTTGAGGCTCAGATAGACGCAGCTTACGCTGCGTTGGAAAAGATTGGTTTTAGTAAAATGGAAGTGATAGTTTCTGAGACCGGTTGGGCTTCAAAAGGAGATGAAAATGAAGTGGGAGCTAATCTAAAAAACGCTAGGACTTACAATCGTAATTTACGGAAGAAACTTTTGAAAAAGAAAGGGACTCCATATAGGCCAAAGATGGTGGTTAAGGCTTATATATTTGCCTTGTTTAACGAGAACTCGAAGCCAGGACCGACTTCAGAAAGGAATTTTGGGTTGTTCAAGGCTGATGGAAGCATTTCATATGACATCGGATTCACAGGACTCGTTCCAAGTTCCGGTTTCTCCATTCTTGGATCCATCAAGGTATGAAAAATACAGAAACTATTCTTGTTTCCACTCTGACAAATTACTTACTCTGCATTAATTCTCAGGTGAATGGACAAAACTGGTGTGGACTCCAGCGGCTGTCTATTCGGGCAATCTGTGCAGCAGTTGTGCTTATTATCATCTCCTGATTGTTAGCTAAAAGTTGGAAGAAATCAGGCGGTTGCCAGCCGAGTTATTCACATTCAAATTCATCTGTTTCGTTCCTTTTGCTTACTTTGATTCCAAAAAGGGATTTTAATTTGATTCATCATGCATGGAAGTTAGTTCATCTTGTACAAAGCATACCAGTGTGATTGAATGAAAACAAATTATTCTAAATGTCTCATAATTCGCGCCAATAAAAACTTTACACGTGACAATGTCGTAGATGATTTTTTTGAGCACATATACCCCTGAAATCAAGTATGGACAAGGGTGGATTTTCTCAAGATTTGAAAACATTTTTTCACAAGGGATTTTTAATAATATGGAGCTTTCATATGCGATTAATCATATGATAATTAATACTAGCTATATATCGTCTTGCTCTTATATGTACACTACTTCTTGATTATATTTTAAATTTTATTTTTGTATATAAAAATTTAATGAAATTATGATTAATACCGAAGTGAGAAAAATTATTTGGGACTGGGTTGTGGAAGATTTATAAATGAAAAACACTAAATTTGTATAATTTATGTTCGCCTTCATTTTCTTGTTTTCGGAAAATTAACGATTTTAGTTCACTGTTCTGCACTTTTTTCTTTCAATTTTAGTTTTTTTAACCAGAGTATTATGTAGCATAGGAGATTAATGACGTGAGATCATAAAATAATGATGTGATAGCATTCGTTAAAAATTGTTTAACGAACACTGAGAAACTATTTAGAGTATGTGTTTTTAAACTCAAACATAAAACCCCTTATTGGAAAGGGTAAATGTATGAGCATTATAACATAAGGATGATGAAATGTGTTTGATTTTTAAAAAATAAGGACGTATTAGCTATTAAATATTATTTTTAAGGAGTTTATTAGGGCGATAGAAACTTGGAAAAGTCAATCTTGATTTGAATGACCAAACATGAAGTTACCCGATAGCAGCATTCGTATAATTTCCTATTCCTTTCCACGTTCCAAAGAATTAGGAAAAGAGCTCCATTCTCGACTCTTGCTTGGGCCACTTTTGCTGCAGCGCAAAATTTGTGCAGTCGGAGATGGAATGGGCTGGGATGTACCTCGTAATAGTGGGATCGGGTCTTATATTAGGAAGTCTAGGAGTCCAACAAATTGTTTATCAATGACCGAAGAACACGAGCTTTCCACTTACGATCGTTCTGTTTCATACCCCAACTCGGCTTCGGGCAAAACGTTCTCGGTCGGAGACATGCTGGATAATTCTTACTTTATCTGATGTAATTTTTTCGAAGAATCTGTTTGTTAGCTATATCGTGAAGTTTATCAACTATAATAGAGTGAATTATTAAAGATTTAACATCATATTTAGACCAAAACTAAGAGACTAAACAAAAAAACGGAATTTAGATAAGTATATGTTCTACCTTTCTTCTCAAATGATTCAAAAGAATGCGCTACCCAATAAAGAGGTATTACATAAAAGAGTCGGTCTCACGTGAGACCATCTCACGGATCTTAATCTGTGATACGGGTCAACCCTACCCATATTCACAATAAAATGTAATACTCTTAGCATAAAAAATAGTACTTTTTCATGAATGATCCAAATAAGAGATCCTCTCACAAATACGACCCGTGAGACCGTCTCATACAAGTTTTTCCCTACATAAAAATAGATCAAGAATTTCGAGCATAATAAAATTACTTCAATTCATTTGTGTCATAATAATAAATAAAAAAAGTGCACTAACCAACAAAGAGACGGACATAAAATTATGCATGTGAACAAATGAAATGAAAAACAAAAAGGAAAAACTATCACATTCGTCGTAATAGAATGGAAAACCGCTTTCGAAAAACAAATGCCACAAAGACGAAAAAAACAAACAATTAAAAAAAAAAAGAGATGTCACTACCTGATCAGTACCCATAAGTGGCGAGATGATATACAATTCTTATGGTTTTTGTAACACGGAAGAATTTCAGAATTGGGATTGGTTAATAGATGGTGTTCAAAAAACTGCTACAGCCCCAGACTCCATAGTTGACCCGAATAGATAGCGACACAAGAAATTTTACAGTTTCACAAAACCTACCAAATTGGTTCAGTTCATGTTCTATGAAAAAAAATCACCGATCCGTATTTCATCACCCCTACTGCCCACCACACAATTTATAGTAATGCACCCCCACACAAGAAAGCAATATTGCGTGATTCGATTGCATCCCTAGATAATGTAAAGTACTATGTACACCACCCAAAGGAAGTAATGACCCTACCACAACTCATCTCTACAATAAATAGAAACCGAGGCCTAATTTCATCCACATTCATTGAATGATGTTATGGCTAAAAAAAATCTCTTCATAGAATAAAATCCTACCAAATGGAAGCAACAAGTGAGAGGGCACCAACAATTATCTATTTTATTCTCAACCACAAAGGAAAAAGAGACAACAAACAAGAATCTAAAGTATTAGCATAGAACAATAAACAAGACACAAAATGATAGTTCTTCATTCTGTACAATGGAGGGAAAAAAGGATGGAATTTTATGCGGATTAATAGCCTAATTAATGTATTTTCATACTCAATCATCTAGTTTTCTTTTTCAGATCTTTCTAAATTACGATGGATTATATGTTTCAAATATTATTATCACACTTCCCAAGTGCTTTGTTCTCTCAAGCAACAGTGATAAGGGTGTCGCCATTCTTGAAGCCTGGGATCACCTGGAATGATGAGTCGTCCTCCCTTGTCAAGAGCAGATCCTGTCCGGATGAGAGGGACAACCTCAGAGATATTGGGGATGGCTCAAACGGCACTTGCTGATTTAAGTTAAGATCTACCATTGTTGAAGAAGTTTGCATTTGGAGCATTGCTGGTGACTTGTTCACTCGATCACTATGGCAAGAAGTTGGATTTTCCATTGGATTGCCACCTTGCATTGACAACATAACCGGGCCAACAGTAATCGGGAAAGGCACGGTAGAGAATCCGTTGATGTTGGAAGCTAAAGGCACAGATGGTACGGTTGGTGGTGGAACTAGCTGAGCAGGGTGCTCTTGGTGGCTACCGTCGTCTTCAGTTTGCATTGCAGTGACCTTATCACAATAGGAGAAAATAGAAAATTAGACATTAATTGAAAGAGCATTCAAACAAAACGAGGAAAAATATTGTTTCCCGTCAAGATTTATAAAATAGTCATAAAAAACCCAAGCAGAAACTTGTAAACCACATTTTTAAACACCAGAAAATTCTCTTACTTTTAGCCTAAAAATATAGGCACTTGTGTTTCTCAAAAGCAAGAAATGGTGGCTCCCAATAACATTTTCGAAGAAAATTGCTTAGATTCAACACCATAATATGTATAAATCGAATAAAAGTTAAATATCCTTTACGCAAAAGAATAAAACAAGTTTCATAGAACCATTACAAATTCGTAATTTCCTTTACCTTGTAATATAGACAGAAAACGCTAACACATAGATACATGTTATAAGAAATTACCGAGTCGGTGGTGATATCAAACAAGCTAGAGCGGCGACGGCGGCGATTGAGGTTGCTCCTGCGGAGAAAGTATTTCTGGGCATGGCTAGCCACTTGAGTTGGTGTGCGAGTCTTGACATAATTTCTAGAAATTCCTCTCCAGTCCCCTTTCCCAGCATTCTGCAATCCAACAAGAAATAGTTTGTGCTCTTCCTCTGTCCATGGGACTCCTATAGACAAGGCACAAGAAGTAAAATTTGGATGAGCTATATTTAAGGAATCAAAACATGAAGATCAAGAAAAGAAAGGAAAAGATATGACAAATTAACAGTAAGACTCGTAAATTGGAAAATACAGATAATAATACCAGAAAATCTTTTATTTTCCTCTCATAAAAAAAGTATCTTTAACCCATACAAAAAATCATCACCTTCTCTGACACTCCAAAAATAAAACACAGATTTTGTTCAAGCTTTTTATGTCAAAGTACCTAACTCAAACAAACGGTACGTCAAATCACTCAAATCAGTCCATCAACAACTGACAGATTGTAACAAAATCAACAAAATAATAGACCTACAAACATCACATAACAGAAGAATTAAAGCTAGCTATCTATCTATTAATCGATTTCAAGTAGCGCCGATCAGTTCTGCTAAACCAAATAACTACCAAATACAAAAATCAGATAATCAGATCATTCATGACACAAATCTGAATATCAGCCAAAACGAAAAACAGTTCAACAAACGATAGCAGGAAACATTTAAAAACCAAAATCAAACAATAGATCCGCGACCTCTCTTACGCTCGCGATTCCCGTGAACCGGCAGCGGCAAAGCATCGTCAGCAGACGCATAACCTGCCGCGCCACCGTCCTCCGCCACCGCAGGCTTAGGTAAATCACCATTGAACGGCTCGTATTCGGAGAGATTATTCATACTCACGCTCTTCCTCATAGGATCAACTTTGACTCTCACACCGAACAGAATAATCTCGCCGCTGCCTCCACATCCGACGGAGCCACTTCCGCCACCGCTCACGGCCGCGGACGGCGAGTCGCTGAGCATTGACATTTCTTCCCTCGGATTTCACGGAAGGGGAAAGTAATATGGAGTGGGAGAAAATGGAGGATGACTGTCCTTTATAATACACACTTTGAAACGTGGAAGCCGTACGCTTTCATGATGAATATTATTTAATTATTATTTTTAATATAATCTACTGTACTATATTATGCTTTAAAAAAATTAAAATCATATTTTATTTATCATAAATAATATTTTATTTTTACAATAAAGTAAAATCTAATGGGAAAAAAATTTTATACAAAATATACTTTGAAAAAATTATTACTGAACATAATGTACATATTTATTTGTAGCAAAAATCATATTAGTTAAATGCAAAAACTTGTGTGAGACGGTCTCACGGGTTGTATTTGTGAGACAGATCTCTTATTTGAACCATCCATGAAAAAATATTCTTTTTTATGCTAAGAGTGTTACTTTTTATTGTGAATATGAGTAGGATTGACCAGCTTCACATATTAAGATCCGTGAGACAATCTCACATTAGACTCACTTTTAGTTAAAACTTCTAATTGTTTTCGAGTTATGATATTTTAAAAATTAATATACAAAATTGTATCTAAAATTAAATTGCAGATATACATTCGAATTGTTCATTTATTTGATAACACATCAAGAAATATATAGTGAGACAGTGTGCTCACCATAGTATGATATCGATTCAATTTAAATTTTTTAACTGTAAGATAGTTCATACGTTAAGTTTTAACCACTCTTCTAATTGCGACACTTATTATCTGTTTCTAATATGAAATTTATCAAAATTTTGAAAATATTAGAATATTTCTATAACTTTATATTTTTTTTCTCTAAATTTTGAAAACCTAGATACTAAAAATTATATTATCTTGGAGGCAAAAATTTGTGTGAGACGGTCTCACGAGTCGTATTTTGTGAGACGGATCTTTATTTGAGTCATCCATGAAAAAGATTACTTTTTATGCTAAGAGTATTACTTTTTATTGTGAATATCGGTAAGATTGATCCGTCTCACAGATAAAGATATGTGAGACTATCTCACGGATAAACAAGAGAACTTCTCTATCTTGAAAATCAAAATTGATTGGTGAAAAAAAATACACTTTCAGATTTACATGAATTGATTTTCTATAACGATAATAATTGTTTTTTTCTCATTTTTATTAAATAAAATTCTTATTTTATTTGGAAACTTTATAATACGTGTGATGAATTTATCCACAAAAAAAAAATATTCGAATAATTTTAGAAATTAAATGCAGATAATTCCATAGATCCCAATTTCGACAAGATGATAAGGTCACCGTACATTGTATAGTCAGGAACTGACACTTATTTTAAGGTTTTTATTTATTTATTTTGCTCCTTCTAATATTTATAGATCAAATCTAGAAAAATACCTATAAAATAAATATTTTAATTATTGGAAAGTAAAATATTGCATCTTGGTGTTTTATATACGATGAAAATTGTATAGGCATTATCGATATAATGTAAATTTCGATTTATATATAAATTTAACTTCCAAAATTTTTATCTGTGATTCGAGTCAATCCTACCGATATTCACAATAAAAAGTAATACTCTTAGCATAAAAAATAAAAATTTTAATGGATGACTCCAATAAGAGACTCGTCTCACAAAATACGACCCGTGAGACCGTCTCACACTAATAATTTTTCCTATAAAAAAATCGATTATACAAGTTCGCACATAGAATATTAGGAATATTGAATAATATATTCAATATTTGACTGTATTTTGGTGTTGGCTATCATGCTATCCTATTCATTTTCATAACCAAGTTGGCATAAAGAATGTCCACTCCTTGTGCCAAAGATTCTATCAACCATTCTATTAAAAAAATTTGTGTGGTAAATTAACAAAGTTTTGACTTATATGTCAATGGATTGAGATAACAATTAATCTTGTCTTTTTATTTAAATTTTTATAATTATAAATATCTATATGTTTGAAGAATAAAAATTTGTTTTTTTTCCTTCTTAAATTGTTATTATTATGAATTTCAACAGGTATAACCAAAAATCTAAATTATGGATTTAACATATAAGTCTATGTTACACTAAAAGTGATACTCTCGATACCCAAAAGTACTCGAGTCATCATTAAACTCGAGCAGGGAGGATCCATGTGTCGGAATGATTACGCTAGAAACCATTTCGACGCCCCGGGTTTCATCCTATCCGATTACTAGCATGCATGAAAGTAAAATCTCTTTGTCTGGTAAATTACTCACCCAAATCAACCAATTTACCCGAAAATCAGCAAAATACTTTAATACAAATGATCAATTGATGATTTTCGGGTCCACGTTGGGAGGTGGTTAGGGTCCATCTGGTGAAGAGATAAGCCAAAGATAAGGTTATATTATCTACATGTTGCCCCCCACCAGTTTTTGCTAGTTCTTCAGTAGTATTAGCGTTTTTGTTGAGATCCAGAATTCTCATCATTGGATTTTGTATTCGAGACTTCATCTCATATTTTGAAATGGACAAAAACTTGTTTGAGACGATCTCACGGGTCATATTTTGTGAGACTGATATCTTATTTAGGTCATCCATGAAAAAGTATTACTTTTTATGCTAAGACTAGTACTTTTATTATGAATATCAATAGAATTGACATGTCTCACAGGTGAAGATTCACGAGACTGTCTCACAAGAGACCTTATCTATAAATTTTGACATCAAATGACCATTATTATTATTATTATTATTATTATTATTGTTATCAACAACTACACTCCCAATAAATTATATAATTCTTTTCCTTTCCAATTTGAAGGAAGAATAAAAATCTAGAATTTGATAATAATTATTTAAATTAAGTTATTCAATAACGATCTAATAATTTGATATCATAATATATTATATAATTGGATAAAAAGATATCATATCTTCCAAATTTAGAATTCTTGTCTTTTCTTATTTAAATTAATTCAGACTATGTCGATATTACTTAAAAATAAAGATGTATTACGCAAGAATTTCATTTTTCATATTCTAAAAACGAATTTGCCTCAAATTTCGACAATAAAGGATCGATACTTAGCTAGATTATGCCAAAGTGTATGATCTTCAAAGTGGATTGCAATAATAAAATTACTTTTAACCCTTACACCTTAAGTTACATACCACGATTTAAACATTTGAGTTGCACTTTTCTCATACATTATAAATTTTGATGGACAAAAACTTGTGTGAGACGGTCTCACGGTCGAATTTGTGAGAAGGATCTCTTATTTGAGTCATCCATGAAAAATATAATTTTTTATTCTAAGAGTATTACTTTTTATTGTGAATATGTGTAGAGTTGACCCGTTTCATAGATTAGTATCTGTGAGACGGTCTCACATGTGACTCACTCATTTTGATGAGGCGACGGATGTTCAATCATACTGCAAAGTAAATGACAAATGTCGTTGACACGTAAAACACAACATTAACCAATTATCTTTGAAATGAATGTCATACTTTGGTTTCTTGATATCCATTCCCATTGCCAATGGCATTTCTTTATTGACTTTAAGAGCCAATCACATGTTTAAACCAGTCAGAAAGCCATTGTCAAAAAAGTCTATGCTGCCTCTATCCTTTCTATATCCATTGGAGTTGGGCTCAACACTTGTAAAAGTTGAAGAATAATTTATTAATGAAGATAGAAGATGATAACATAGTTTATGTATTGAAGGTGGAATCCCAAGATTCTACCAAATTTACACCTCACACTTGTCTGCCACAATAGATTAGGGATTAAACTTGTGGGAGACAGTCTCACGGATCGTATTTGTGAGACAGATCTTTTATTTGGGTCAACCATGAAAAAATATTATTTTTTATGCTAAGTGCATTACTTTTTATTATGAATATGTGTATGGTTGACCCGTCTCACAGATTATGATCTGTGAGACGTTCTCACATGAGACCCACTCATAGATTAGATCTCTTTGACCACATATATCATTTATTTTTCTATATTCCGAAACCCAAACCTTAAACAAGGGAAACCCAATTAAATTTTCCATTGTACTTTTATATGTTGAAGAATTCACTCGAGTTGTAAGTAGACAAGGATGTGAAAATAATCAATACTTTTGACGAGATTATATGTCGAAAACGGCTTTAATTACGTCGGGGCATCGTTAAACTATAATCTTATGGGAAAAAAAATAGAAAGTATTTGAATATTGTAACACGTACTCATCGTATTAATCAGAATGACAATATAATTAAAGATAGTTTGCTACTTTGTGAAGAGGATCGGATATGATAAAGCATATAGGGATTCTACTTGATTAGGTAATATTTTAAACAAAGAAAATCATTAGATTTTTGGCAAAAACTTGTGTGAGGCGGTCTCACGGATCGAATTTTGTGAGACAGATATCTTATTTGGGTCTTCCATGAAAAATTATTACTTTTTATGCTAAATGTATTACTTTTTATTGTGCATATCGGTAGGGTTGACACGTTTCACAGATAAAGATTCGTGAGATCGTCTCACAAGAGAACTACTCTAAATTTTAATATATCATTGGCTGTCACAATCACATGTTTGTCAGGCTTAACTCCCGAAATCTTATTGGTATGTTGGCAATTGTACTCATTTACACTCTATTTGGATACCCATTAAAACAAAAACAAAACTTAAATCTTCAAGGTGATCATTTTCCTCGATTTAAATTTAGTATATAAACACAGTATCAAGAATCTGTAATGAGTAATAATAGTGATTCTGAATATCATGCCCTTGTGTTCATTTTGCAGTTCCATTCGTGAATAAATATGAGTGTCACAGTGTATACATGCATGTAGAATCACCCCGACCGGCCGACCTATTTCGATTTCCTGGCGCTAAACCAGATATATTTAGCTACAAGGGAAAGCCAGTAAGCCCAGTACCTCGAAATCCCTTCACCAATAGAATATACATCTAGCAATGTTGTCGAGCAGCCTCGAAACGATTTCACATGTTGAGTTCTGATCGGTGTATAACACAAGCTCATCTTCCTCCATAGTGGAACAATGGAATTTACATCTTAGAAGATCCCTTGGTGATCTAATTTCTTGCCGAGTACATAGGAAGCAGTCCAAGGAGACAATGTGACCTGAATTCGAGCGAAAATTATATATGTCCGTTTATACTCCGCTGGCCATAAGTTCTGTACTTGTTCTATGGTCTGTCTTATTGGTGTCGAAGATATTTTGTTGAGTTAGGTTGACTGTAATAAGGACCTTGTTCCTGGAAGGGGAAAAGGAGAGTTACCTAAACTAACTATGTCATCTAATTTTTAGTCTTCTGAAGATGGTTCTGCCTTTGAAAAAACATGCTTCAGCTGAGACTTTTGACAAATTATTCGCCCCTGATTCCACCCAGGAAAACAGAAAGATGATGACAAATCTTTCAGCAAGGAGCAGGCTTCCTTCGCAACAGGAAAGTCTCGTGTTATTGAGCTCTTCTCCATTTGGCCCCGTCTGTGAATTAAGAAAGTAGAACATCCATCAAGAAAATTTCAACAACTTCCAAGGTTCTATTTCTTCCTTTCCCCACAAGGCAGTGTAGCCACATAAAGAAGACAGTAAGGCAGTTTGGGTTCGACAAAAAAGAGCACAAGGAAAGAAATATTAGAAAGTTAGGCGTCAAACTAATATTTTGCCAGATCCTATTTCCTGCAATGTTAAAGAAATATGATGTACCAAAGACATCTAGGATGCCTTCAACTCTTCCCAAGATGTATGTTAAATCCACATATATGTGGAAGAAGAAATACTTGCACCACGACGACAGAAATAAGTTGAGGTAGATCCTCCCCATTAATCACCAGCTCTTGCAAACTGTTCAGCCCTACTGATATTTCTATGCATGCTACGCCAGGCCACATCCTAAAGAAAGCATAAAAAATATAAAAATACATTCCATAATGACTCTAAGAAATCAACCAAAGTGAAATGAGAACAATACCTGTGAACATCAATGGACCATATGAGTTTGTTTTTACGATATAGTTCAGCATACAGGCCCCTTTTTGTTGCTTCATTAAGCACTCTTGCAGCCCTTTTCTTCTGGCCCAAACACCAAAGAGCTTCTAGAATTGTGTTATAGAATCTGATTCCCAAACCACATCCCTCTGAGTTGAGTTTGTCAAAGACATAATCTACCATTTGCCAATTACTGGCATTGTCGTAGTCACCTTTGATCATCTGCCCAATGACCTTGTGAATATTAGAAACCCTGCTTGTACGCATCTCATTTAGCAATCATTGGCCTTGTCCCACTAGAGTTGAAAATCTGGTGAGTTGAAATATTTTGATAATATATCACAAACCAACGATCCAAACGGCAATCAGCAAAAAAGGTTGGAAAGCCAACTCAATTCTCTAAAAGTCATATCTTGCGCCGGTCATTTATTTCGGATGTTATCGGGGACGTAGACAAAAATATTTTCATCCTGGACTGAATGAATCGACAACATTAAATAATATAAATCAAATATTTAAAATTCCTTCACGTGAAATTTCCAACCAGCAGGAGACTAGCAGCTCTCATCCTCTTGTTTCCATTTTGGGAAGAAAACCCTCAGGAAATAGGCTAAATATCGAGCTAAACATTGGGCTAAAAATTAAAAATACAAGGCTAAAATTTTAAAAAAAGAAAACTCAATCCATATTTTTAAGTAGACCCAAAAAAGTAGACTGGGCTGGAGCCCACCCCAGCCTTTGGGGTGGCTCCGTCCCTGGATGTTATATATGCTGCTCGTCACAATGTCAATCTGGAAGTCACGAATACAACAAACAGTTAGACTTGAGGAGTTCTGACATTTTGATCATATCTTTCAGCTCAATTATCATAATGGAACGATTCGATATGAGTTACAAAGATATACAAATCATCTGCCAAAGTCAATGTCTGAATATGAGCTTAAGAAACTGATAAACTATAATGAAGTTTATGGTTTTGGAACAAAAATACAACTGACATCTATACATGAGCAGTTCTAGTATTTTGAACATACATCTATCATAGACACAAAATTGAGTTATTCTTGATTCTATGAAAATATAATAGAGATGGATACAATTTTCATTCTATTACGTTGGTCATAAATTGATGAGTCGAGATTTATAATCAATATAACCGGACAACTATACTTGCACCAGCTTGTATACAGTATTGTATAAAACACATCGAATACATTTCGATACAAGAATTCTTGGCATCAAATTTAAAAGTTCACATTTCAAACATATTTTTTCGTATATATATGTTATGGAAAAATATAGATAGATGCATGTGTTAGATGTATATATATAGCATAGAACTTTTATGCTTGTGTTAAATGTGTATATGATGTATAAAACTTCCATGCCATATATATATATATTTTATTGTTAAATATTTTAATATATTATGTTATATTATTTAATTTATGTTAGATTTAACTGATTAGATATAGATATATGCATGCAAAAAAACTTTATGTTAGATTATTTAATTTATGTTTTATTTAATTGTATGTTAGATCTAACTAGTATATATAATAGATGCATGTATTATAGTGTATTTCTTTATGTGTGTTAATTTGATAATAAGTATATAAATTTACATTTACTATATAGTAAGATATTTATAATTATATATATCATTTCAAATACATTATTCACGAACTTAAATATTTATTCATAGATCATTTAAAATATAATTATATTTATTATTAACATTATTACTTTTACAATATTTAATTTAATTATTATAAATAATTATTAATGCAAATAATATATATTATTTTTAACATTATAAAATAATTTATATGTAGTTTGATCAAAATAAATAATAGATATACTAAATTTGAGTGTTGTTTATATTTATTCATAAATATTTATCATGCTAATTTTTAACATTAATAAAAATTGTAATTATTAATTCAAATATTATTATATTTATTATTTATATTACTATTAATATGTAATATTTAACTAACTTATATTTTTAATTATTATATAGATCCTTATACGAACGTTGTTATTCACAACAATATATTGGGTCTTTACATAACTTGGGCTACAACGATGACGATGGTGATGAACACGAGGATGGTGATGTATTTAGTTTGATGTTATTTTTGTAGAAATTTTAACTTAATTTATTATTTTGATAATCTTCAAATTTATTAATATTTTTTTTAAAAATAAAAATATATTAATAATTAAAATTCAAAATATATTTTTTTATATAATTTATTAATTTAATTTTTAAAATTTGTTTTTGTAGTGCAGTGTTAGATTGCTGGGATTGATTTGGGCAAGCGTGAAGAAAGACCAAGTTCGTGACATTAAGTCAATGCTAATTACACTACATTATCATCTCCTCCAGCAGTCTTATCTTTTGTTGCAGCTTTCTTGGATATGGGATGTGTTAAAAAAACATATCAAAGTTAAACTTCTTGAATTCCATCAAGTTCTGCTTCTCCAAAACAAGAAAAAAGAATAATACAAATGGAAGTTTCTGTATTTACTGCATTTCATTGTATGTAAAAGTCCAAAAAAAGCTATACAAAATAACTTTTTGCAGTTGAAAGAAAACTCAACTTGGAAAAAGTGCACGATCATGTTTGAGTAATCAAGCCAACAAAAGAAGAAGGACTTCGAAACATTAAAACAAAGCCATAAAATTTCCAATTCAACAACCATTTGATATGTTTCACAAGATTCAACATAAAGGGAGTGAGAACGTTGGACGAATGAAAAGATAATCTCAATGAGTAAGAGAAAACAGAAAAGGGCAGAGAGAAACAAAGAGCATCCGTCCTCGGCTATCGATGCCGCTTTATCTTCTGTTTCAGTATTTTCACCGAAAGTAGTATGCTATGAAACCATACTAGTTGTGATATAGAACAGCGTCAAGATATTGTCTATCATCAAGCTCGACGAGTATCAGCCAACGGGTTCTTAATAATCCCTAAACCACCTTGGACCTGATACCCTCGATTTTCGAGCCTAGGCATTGTATCATCACCATTCCTATCGATGCCACGTGCTGCAGCCGCTGCAGGAATTCCACAAGATGTAAGCAATCGAGAGGTGGAGGAACGACCTTCTGTTCTCCCCCACAGCTTCCAGGTCAAGAAATTTGTACTTGGTAACTTGCAACACATGGATCCATCAGCATTATTTTGTGACATCCTTCCAGTTGAAACAGCTAAATCAAGTGAAATTTCATCCAAAGCCAGTTCCAAACCATGAACACGCGCCTCCAGAGATTGCATACCTATCTGTGAGTTCCCCATAAATCTCTACAATTGCAAGGAATAAAGAACTATCAGGACAATGCTCTAGGAGTACACAATGTGGGGAATTTGGATATCTAGGATCGATTATATAAAAGAATTAAATATCAAAACATGGTCCATACAATTAAGACATTCAGAGAAACTTGTAGAAGCAAAGAACATGTAAAAGGAATCTGATAAGTGATAAGCACCTGGAGAAGGTCTAACAAATGCGACTGCTGATTTTCAATCTGAACAAGTTGATTTCGGATATGAGTCAGGTCCTCACATTCTCTCTGGTTTTGACCGGCATCTCCGGTCTCATCGAACAAGGCCCGTCTAAACTCGGGCTTCTCAAATTGTTTGCTATCCTCTTTGTCCAGTGGATTATCATCAAAAACAGATGCGCCGGAAGAACCAGAAGTTGGAATTGGAACAGCAATTTCAACGTTCCCATTCGAAGTCGATTTCTTGAGATCCAACTTCCTAAACATGGCTGGCCGACTTTTATTTTCATTACTACCAAAAGTAGTTCCTTTTCGAGCTGTGGAGACAGGAGAGTTATCGGACAGAGGTGTTGTTCTACAAGGTGGGTTTTCAAGTGGGATCCTTCTCCGGACATGAGGCGTCGGCTTCGTAGAACCAATGTTCGATTTGGTGACAAGAGGACACCCATCGTTAGCCTTTTCTGTGAACAAATCAACAAAATAAGAACCGGAGTCTAAATAATTACTTGAACAGTAAAAAAACAATCTTAACCACCGATCTACCATACAAAACTTGAAACAGACAAAAGTAGTAATTGTGGGCCAAAAGGCATTAAAAAGATGCTGGACAGATGATACCTATTAGTATTGTAATCCAAATGAAGGCATGCAAATAAATGAATCAGAAAGGACAGAATAAGAGGGGAAGGACCATTCCAAACAAATTACATAATACACAGCAAATTTAAGAAAGAACAATTTCACAGTACCGCCGATCATTTTCATGGCAGACATGGAAGGATTCACAACCGACAGTAAAGCAAATGCAAGCTCAACAAAAAAATAATTTAAAATTTGAATCTTTAATCAATTTCCATTAATCCCTTCAAGAAAACAGAGTCTAGAAACATTAGATCACGAATCTGAAAGCTTAAAAAAAGAATTAACAAGAAGCAAAATTCTGTCAAGAATTATACCAAAAACAAGAAAAATATAACACTACCTTTAGCAGATGCTTGTGATCCGGGCGGCGGTGATTCAGCTCCAGACAGATCGGGAATCTCCTTCCAAGCCTCTATTAACAGATTCATCGCCTCCCGTGCCGCCTTCACCTGATCAAATTAAAACACAATGCATTGCATCACATACATCAATAAATCACACAGAGTGCCACAATTTAATTAAAGAATTTTCAAAAACCAAACCTTGTCAAATTTCTTAGCTTCAAAACTTTTCAAGCATGAATCCTTGTACTCCGACAAGGAGTCTTTCTCCACCGCCACAACTTTTACCAATGCCTCGGCCGCAGCTTTCCTCGCAGCCCAATCATCGCTACTCAAGAACTCCACCAAAGACACGACCAAATTCTTGATCACAATCTTCCCACAATTACTCAACACTCCCTTCACTCCAACAATAATGCCAATCGCCACCAGAAGGGCAGCTTTTGCCTTGAAACTATCACATTTCCCGAGTTTCTGAAGCCTCGGCAACAACCTTCTCAAGCTCCCAACGTCTACACTTCCGGTTCCTTCAATTATCGCAGCCAAACATAATGCGGCCCCGGTTTGAGTATGTATATCCTGCTCGACGAAGAGAGATTCGAGGAATGGTTTGGTGAGTGAAGTAAATGGAGGATTTGTGACGTGAGAGGAGAGGGAGAGGGCAGCAGCGACGCAGGCGGTGCGTACGGAAGAGTCCGGATCTCGAAGTCGGCGAACGATGGAGGTGAGAATTTTGGAGAGGTGAGGGGAAAGGGAGTTTCTATGATTCTCAGACAGAACGGAGACTAGGCGGAGGCATTGGCGGCGGACGGGGGACTTGTCGGACGAATCGGTGGCGGAGATAGATGACAGGAACGTCGGCAGAGAAGCGGAGGGGAGGGTTTTAGCGATGGATTCGAGCTCAGTAGCCGCGGCGGAATGGGTGTCCCGGTCAGAGAGCTTGTGGAGGCACGTGAGCAAGCGGTGCTTGAACTCGCGTGCCTGCGCTTGCTTCGAATTGGAAGCGTGCATGTCTGGACGAGTGGCGGTGAATGTACGTCGGATATGTATGAATTCAGGATCCAGGTGGCGCCGCCGATACCGCCGGCAGCATCGCGGTGGCCGGAGATGCTGTTTGTATAGGTGTGTGCACTTGAGTAATTCAGCTAACTTTTCTTCTTCTTATAAAGACGCTTAATTCTGCGGTGGTTTATACAGTTTCATCAAACGACGTCGTACTGGTTTTTGTATTAACTTATTCCAACTAAGCATTTATTATTTTAAATAAATAAAATAAAATATAAATATGTGAATAATTTATGTCCTGAATAAATATTGTGAGCTAATAAATATGTAAAACATAGTGATTCATATTTAAAAACTTATTCCAATAATTCAATTTCACGCACATTAGAATCTTCAATTTTGACAACTTAAACAATTTACATTTAATCTCTAAGTTTCACATTAATATTCATACGGCAAAAACTCAGACGGTCTCACAGGTCGTATTTTGTGACACATATCTCTTATTTGTGTTATCCATGAAAAAATATTACTTTTTATGCTAAGAGTATTACTTTTTAATGTGAATATCGTTAAAGTTGACCGGTCTCACAAATAAAGATTCGTGAGACCGTCTCATAAGAGACCTACTCTATTTATATAACAGGTGTGTGTGATACTTTGATATATAATAAATCAAGCATTAATAACAATATATTTCACGAGACAGGTGACCATCTGCGCTAGTAGTTGCAGAATGTGAAGTGGTCTTACTATCTTAAATTGAATTTCATAATTCCAAAAGTAAATATAAGGTCTCATTTAATTAAAATGTAAAACAATCAATATCATAAATTGGTATTCACTATTATCGCTGCCACTGCCGACTAATATAATAGAAATCACTATTATTGTGGTCATTTTCATTTACTGTTATTGGTTTATTCTCTACCACTTAAAACCAAAATTATATAACATAATAATTATAACTTCTAAAAAAATTGAAAAGATTAATATATATCAATGAAGCTCCCTAAAATAAGAGGAAGTTGGTGAAAAATCTGTAATCAAAACATTTATTTGGGTTCACTCTTTATCCACAAAATTATGGTACTATGTCATACAAAATGTGGTACACTTCATGTGGAAATGTGGTACTAAAAAAGTACCCAAAAACTGAACACAAAAAAAATCGATGACTGGAGACTGAAGGCCAATTTCCCGCTAAAATAATCGTTTAAGATGTCACAGTGATACATCAACATAATTTGTCACATTGTTTGACTCATTCTCTTCTCCTCTTAATTGAGCGTCGAAAGAGTGGCTTCTTCTTCGACCAGAGTCGTCTCATCTTTTTTTTTTTGGTTACACATTTGCATTTGTAGAGTGGTTCGGTTCAATTTTACGAAAAAACGATTTGATTCGATCATGGCCGGAGATTTTTATGTTTTGGATAGCCTTGATACAATCTAAAATTTAATTCGAATCCTAACTAGTGCATCAAGTTGGTGTCGCAAATGATTTGAGCATGTTTATAGGTCAATTGAATTCAATAAATATTGCTTGTAATAATGATGGTTTTGCATGAGTAAGGTCTTGTTTGCTCTTTAAGCATTCAATGTTCCTTTTTTCGGTTAGTTTTTGTCTTTTAAGACCGTAATTAACAATTCAAGAAAATGATTGACTTACTAATTAATAAATATGGTTGATTTCATCCTATATGATGTGGCACTATTTCCATGATATAATCAAAGGTTCAAATTTAGCCACGCATACATGTGGTCCACTAATTTTTTTAAAACCAATATATATGTGTGAATCTTGTCCAGGTCAGTGCCCCACATGTAGCATCGACTTTACCAATACATACATACATACATACATACATATATATATCCAACATAGATCAACAGAGATATGCACAATTAGTTAGTTTTGGTATATAGATTAGAGGTTGACGACCGGATTAATGAGTGATGGATTAGGTATCCAACCTCAACCAAAAAATCGACAATCATTTTTTATTTGAATTATTTTTAAAAAAAAAACTTTTAATTTAGTGTTTTTTACTAATGGATTAGTTATCAAATTAAGTATACGCCCAATCATAATGGATTAGTGTTTTTATGCTACGAGTATTACTTTTTATTGTGAATATCGTAGGATTAACCTGATTCACACACAAAGATTCGTGAGATCATCTCACAAATGTATCTATTAAATTTATTAAGAGGAAAAAATATAACATTATTAATATTAAATAGAACTAAAACTAAATAAATTATTGTTGGAGAGACACGATCCTTCCAATAAAAAGGGGCCCCGATAAGTTAAAATGTCACATATCCAAATATTTATTGAATTTGTATACAAGCCAAGATTTATTACAAGGCACCTCTGGGCATTATTGCTTGAAAGAGATCTCAACACCAACCCCTCCATGTGAATTTTCTCTGAATAGATCAACATCGAGGAAGAACAAATTATAATTTTATTCCAAATACAGTGAAGCAGTTAATACCACGATTTTTTTTTATTGATAAAATAACGTTACTATGCACGTGTTGTGTATTTATATAGTCGTTTTTTTTTATGAGTGAGTCTTATGTGAGACCGTCTCACGGATCATAATCTGTGAGACGGGTCAACCCTACCCATATTCACAATAAAAAGTAATACTCGTAGCATAAAAAATGATACTTTTTCATGGGTGACCCAAATAAGAGATCCGTCTCACAAATAAGACCCGTGAGACCGTCTCACACAAGTTTTTGCCTTTTTTTATTTGTTTGTTTTTTCGATTTTAATTTGTAATTAGTTCGTGAAATATATGTAGTTTTGTAATTTATCGTAGAATATGATGATATATGTATTTATATAATATAGTTTATAGATTTTGGGAAGTGTGATGACTATCAAAATGGAAAACCTCAGGATGTATGTGTTCAAGATTTGACAATATAGAGAGTAAAGAGTAGGTCTCTTGTGAGACGGTCTCACGAATCTTTATCTGTGAGACGGGTCAACCCTACCGATATTCACAATAAAAAGTAATACTCTTAGCATAAAAAGTAATATTTTTTTATGGATGAACCAAATAAAGATCTGTCTCACAAAATACGACCCATGATATCGTCTCACACAAGTTTTTGCGGAGAGTAAATATGACATTCTTTTTCATATGAGGTTTTTAGCAATCTAATGATTTCATAAAGGTAATATATGCAATTAATTCTAATAAAAATCACACAGTCTATTAAAAACAAATAAAGCATACAATAAACTTGTGTAATGATTTTTTAGAAAATGTGTTAGATTGCTTAATTTTTCGAAATTATTAATTTTCTTGTAGTCTAAGTTTGGATCAGGAAAAGTTGACATCTAATGGATAATTAATTTATGGAGTTTGTACTGCATATATTAAAAAGCAATCCATATTTTATATTATTGAAAATTTAGTTTTTATTTATTTATTTATGTATGCCGACAGGTGCACCTACTGGTTTTTCTTTTTTCCTCTATGGTGTGAAAAACGAAAACAATTTCAAGGAAAAAAAATGGCTTATCCATTCGAAGACCAAGGGATACGGGTGATGTTTCTTTAGGTAAATCTAAATACGAATATACGATCATAATTTATATACACTCAAAATAGATGTTTGAGTTCAAATAAATAACGACTTATCGTTTTTCGGAATTGTTTTTGCCTATTGTATGTATTCAAATTCATGATTATCACATATTTTATTATTTTTATCTGTTCACGGGCTTATATCTCTCTTTAAATTTAATCGATAAAGAGATTCGAGATCATATATTCGATTCGGAGTACTATCGACATGTACATCAATTGTGTCATGGCATAATTACGTGCAATATCTATCTATAGAAATATCAAAATAAACTATTTCAATATGTTTGGTCTGAAATTATGTATTGTATTGAAAATAGATGGCCGACATTACAAGTCATCCCCATTTCTTGCGTTATTTGTGTACGGCCTCGTCTTTGAAAGAAAAAAACTGCGTGTAAATGAAATAATAATAAAATTGAAATAAAAAAAATATTATTTTGTGAATCGAACAAGAAAATAACGTAAAATAAAGTTAATCAACTTGTCTTGGCGTGATACAATATATATATATATATATATATATATATATATATATATATATAAAATTAATATTACGACATCATCGTACGGTTCGTCGTCGGTGCTTAAATATAATAAACTTTTTAAGTAGTACGAATTTTAATGTTTTTAAATTAAAAATAGTAATGTTTTAATTTTTTTGATGATCACAAGTTAAACAGTGACCTAACAACTGTGTAGTTATATCAATGAGTAATGATTTTATGAGGTTTATCATATATGGTACGTATGTGAGATCGATTGACTCGATTTAAATAAAAAATAATATTTTTTTGAGTCGTGAAATCGTCTCATATCAATTTTTATGTATATTAATAAAGTCACAAAGATTCCAATTTCTAACATTATTTATGGTCATAATCGAAAAAATAATTAACTCAATATAATTTCCTAAAAATCAATTAATGTCTCATTAATCGTTTTTACGTTACTAGCAACAAACAGTTATAATCAAATAAATTTTCTTCGATTCCAATATCATTGAATTCTTGTAAAAAAAATTATTTTATAGTTAATATCTTTTTTTGTATCTTCCAATAAATAAATAAAGTTATTTAGTTAATAGTTATTAGTTATAGATGAACGATTATTAACTAAATAAAGTTAATACTCTTTTCATATATATTTAATTTTGTGTTAACTTAATTATGTAGGATGAAACGCTTGCCGCTTTACTAAAAGCTATAGTTGATGGTAATTGTGCAACTTAAATATTTTAAATCGCAAAGTAGCTCAAGCACCATGATTCAATCGCTCTTCCAGCAGAGACAATTATTGCACTCAACAATCTACTCCCAATAATTGCACTCCTTGTAATCAATGAGAATCGAACCCGTGACTTTAGCTCTGATTGTCAAGCCTCGAGACTCAGGGTTGACACCGACGTTGTTTAACAATCACACAATCAAAAACAACCAGCCTCGTAGCACAGTATACCCCAAATCAGTTTATATCGTAATTCAAAAGAGATAACATTGTCTTTACAACCCAAATGAAATAGTAATGCGGAAGCGTTTTACAATTAATTAATCATAAAATTCGAAATATAAATCTACTACTGATCTTGCAAATCATCAGCCCCTAAAGTGTTCGGACTCTTCTTCCTCTATTTGTTCTTCGGTTTTATCTTGGAGTGCGAGAGTAAGAGATGAGTATTTTGGGAAATACTCAGTAAGTAGAGGACGTATCGAACACAATATAACAACATGCATAAAATTTAGAAACACATGACTTGCATAACATAATTCATATAACATGCATAACATTGACAAGACACTGATATTTCTCTACTGTCTATGGTTTACTGATATCAGTCCCTAATTTTTACTCCTCTAAGGGGACGAGACCATATATCGGTTACATTCCCATCGCATAATGGTCATATCATATTCGGGATTCCTTCTCATATATAGTCGAATCCTCACAGTGCCCAAAACCACATGACAACCAACACATGAACAGAGTAGAAAAAGAACGTGTACTCGACCGCATTTTTGAAAACGAAAATAAATATGCATAAACCGAAATTTTACTTTAAAACAAGTCAACTTACCTGTTTCTTGAAAAAAACATGAAAGGTGTTTCGTTGGGTATTCGAACTTCCCTCCGGGTCTGTATTGCAGCAGAGCTTCGCTACTAGAGGATGAAGGGTTCGAAAATTATATGGAGGATGCTAGAGAGAATTTCTAAATTCGAAGGTGTGAATTTCGAATGAGAGGAGTCCTCTTATTTATAAGGGTGAGGTAAAAATCTTATCATAATTCGATTGATATTCTTTCCAAAATTGCGAGATAATTATTTCTTAATTATCGAGATATACATTCCATTTTAAATTGTGACATGATTAATAAAAATGTGTATATACATTTCAAATTTCGAATTTATGGCTTTTGGACTGGATGGTTGAACGTAGACCGTTTTCTCGTATATGTTCGTGATGTATCTGAACTGTATTGAAAATTTGCTAGCTACCTTGTTGAGAAAGTTGTCTTGCATGCAATGTATTCTTTCTAAATAGGCCGATAGTCATCCCAAATTCGAAAATAATGTGGATATTTTGTACTGAATTTCGAAATTTGGGTAATTATTTGCTTGGAAAATTTTTGAATACCAGGTATTATTCCTTAATTTCAAAATTTCTATCATTTACAATTTCGAAAATAATATCATATACATGTCTTATGTAAATAAAATTTCACAACTCTCAAAATGTTTGGGTTATCACACTGATACCAATCGCAGGATCGATCGTTTGTCGCTTTACCAAAAGTTATAACTGGTGGTAATTGTGCAACTCAAATCTTTAAACCGCAGATCTAACCGCTCAAATATCATGGTTCGATTGCTCTTCCAACATGAACAATTATTACCCCCAACAAATTATTCATATTATATATAGTGACAAAATTTTGAACTAATTTTTTTTTAAAAAAGTATGGCTTTCGATATTGAAATATATTACGAGATCAATAATAGTGTCGAAATAGCATAGGGATCAATAATCAAGTAGTTGAAACAAGATCACTAAATTAATGACCGACACAATAATTTAATCTCTCTCACGGACCGACACAATAATAAAATCTCTGCCACAATATATACATACATATATATATATATAAAATTGTTAATATAAATCTAAATATTATTTATACAAAATCCTATAAGTATCTATATTATTATATTAAGTTTGAGCACATGATAGTAACTACCTAAGAGGACACCAATTTTTCCTTCCTATTTTACCCTTATATAATACTAATATTACATTTTTGTTTTTTTTGTTTTGTTTTTTAAATTTCAACACACATTTTTATTTTTATTTTATTTCAGCAATTCAAATATCAATTTAATCACTCCATAAATTGTCAAATTACACTTTAGTTCATCGATAATGATAAAAAAAATTTGTACACACGCATCGCGTGTGCATAATAACTAGTATATATTTATGTGTGCGCACACGCCCGCTGCGAAAGTATTTTTCATACATAAAAAAAAACGTTGCTAATGTACGCACGTTTTGAAGGATGATATAATAAATTTTAAGATAAAATAAGATAGCTAATATTTTAACTTCAATTAATGTGCTCATCATTTGCACCGGTTAAGTTATATATATATATATATATAGAGAGAGAGAGAGAGAGAATATTCCATCCGAAAGATATCATTTTTTGTAAATTTTCCTTATAGCAACATCTATTCTATTATATAAAGAATATGTAATATAAAAGACGTCATCTTTTATTTCTCAAATTGTTCTTTATGTCAAAAATTTTCTCAAAATTGTCATTACAACTTATTTCAGATATTACATTGCTGCACTATGATTCATCACTAATTTCTATCAGAATTCTATGTTCTCAGCATTTTAACATAATCTGATATTGCATCAAGCAGCATTGCTTTACTGCAGCATGATTGCGCAACGAGATAAGCGAAAAGAAGTAGACAAATATTAAGAATAAGACGATAATGTTGTTATCTACCCATGTATAACTTTAATCATATGAGTTCTGTTGGGATGCAACTAAAGTCCCACATTGGAAGATCTAGAGAAATATCATGGGTGAATAAAGATGGAATGATATCTCCATTGGTATGAGACCTTTTGAGTGGTTCCAAAAGCAAAACCATGAGAGATAAAACTCAAAGTGGACAATATCATATCAGTGTGGAGATATCCGGATTCCATTGGTCATAACGAGTCCAAAAATCAAAAGCCTCATGAATCTTCAATCATATGTTTGTTTTATTGTATTAATCAAAATGTTTTTGCGGACATTCGAAGGAATACATACATGCATGTTCTCAAACCATTAACGCAAAATAGAAGCACAAGTCTCGAACTAATTGCTGTAGCTCCGGTGAAAGCATTGTTACCTCCTCCTTCCTTTCACACAGGAAAGATAACAGGAAAAAAAAAGCCAATTTCCTATGTTTCCGGAGCATCTCAAATTCCTTGCACGATCTGATCAATAGGCTAAATCGGCCCGTAAGGATACTAAATTAAGAAATACAACATACTCGAGTTGACAATACTAAACCTAAATAGAGAGTTAAGTCATCGAGAACTAAGTAAGAGAATAAATTGAGCTTATATACAGTTATAACAAGTCAAATGATAATATCTCAGTGCAATAATTCAATATGAAATGACATATCTATAATAACATATCGTTATTGAAATATCTTTGCTCCCACCAACACGTGTAACACTTTTTCTCATGTATTCAAATAAGATTCCGTACAATCGATCATTAACGAGTCAATGTGAAATAATATTTTCGAAAAAAAGTCACGTTATTCAAATAACCATATACTCGGTTTAATTGTTCATTGAACTCACTTTTCGCACCAAAGTCACATTTTCCAGTGGACTAGCAATCTGGTACATTGATCGTTGTCCAGGGCTCTAGTCATGCAGTCATTTAGCGAGTAAGTAGTTGATCGGTAATTATTCAAGAACTAATAACATTTCGGAATTCTAATGTGCAGAACAATATGTTTAATAAATGTGAGATCCACAATATGGCTCAATAGATACGAATAAATCGATAGTTATGAAATTATACAGTAAATTTTGAGTCGAATATCAAAAAGACCATAATTGAAAGGAAACCGATGATAAACCTGACGATTGAAACTTCCTGGTATAAATCATTCATTAATAACAATGTAAAAAGTTAATGCAAGGCTGATATTTTTGGACTTAGTGAAAATATGGTCCAAAATTAATAAGATAAACAATTATAATAACATTGTATGACTTATATTTAGATGTGATATTAATTATAAGACAAAAACTTGTGTGAGACGGTCTCACGGGTCGAATTTGTGAGACAGATCTTTTATTTGTGTCATCCATGAAAAAATATAATTTTTTATGCTAAGAGTATTACTTTTTATTGTGAATATGAGTAGGGTTGACCCGTCTCACAGATTAGTATCCGTGAGACGGTCTCACATAAGACCCACTCTAAATATAATATATGTGAAAAAATATTGTTAGGAAATAATATGGTAACCACTATATATGTGAAATATGTGAAATATATATATATATATATATATATATATACATATATATATATATACATATATATATATATATATATATATATATATATATATATATATATATATATATATATATATATATATATATTGAACCATGCATGTAGAGGATATATATCAAAAGAATAGGAACCATAAACTTGATCAGTTGTGGATCCTCCCTCGATCTTACCCCGAATTTCTTGGAACAATCAAGAAACAAAGCAACAAGTTTCATTTCTTCCCTGATGTAAAAATTCATTAGCATTCATCTCATGGTTGGGATCATCCTCCTTCAGGTCCCGTGACATGGGAGATCAAACTCCACCACAGACGCCGACCTCGTCCTCTTCCTCCTCGTCCGCGGCACCACCGCCCCAGGCTTTGACTCTCCTTCAGCCCTCTTCCAAGAAGAAAACCAAGCCAGTCAAAGTATTCCGCGTCTTCCGCTCCGTCTTCCGATCTTTTCCCATCATAACCCCTGTCTGCAAACTCCCCTCCCTGCCAGGCGGCCGCCTCCCAGAAACACGCGCCGCCGCCGCTGGATCCAGAGTCACCGGGACCCTCTTCGGATACCGTAAAGGCCGTGTCAGCCTCTCCATTCAAGAGAACCCCCGAATTCTACCTATGCTGGTGTTGGAGCTGGCAATGCAGACCCAGGTTCTGCAGAAGGAGATGAGTTTAGGCATGGTGCGCATCGCCTTGGAATGCGAGAAACGGTCGGAGAAAGACAAGACGAAGCTGGTGGATGAGCCTTTGTGGACGATGTTTTGCAACGGGAAGAAGATTGGGTACGGCGTGAAGCGGGAGGCTACGGAGGAGGACTTGCATGTGATGGAGGTGCTGAAGGCGGTGTCCATGGGGGCGGGGGTTCTTCCTGGGAAGTCGGAGGTGGAGGGACCCGACGGGGAAATGGCGTACATGCGGGCTCATTTTGAGAGAGTGGTGGGATCCAAGGATTCAGAGACGCTATACATGTTGAGTCCAGATGGTAATAATGGACCTGAATTGAGTATTTTTTTTGTAAGGATATGATGATTTTATAGTTAATATATATATATATATATATATATATATATATATATATATATATATATATATATATATTATATATCTTGAACATTTATTGTAAATCATAACATATTAAAACAAATTTTTTTTGTTCGGAAATTAGGATATCAGCTTGAGGAAAAAATTATTAAATTTTGAGAAACCATGTATATGGTTTCTGTCCACCTATTTTTTTTTAAGTAGATATCTTGTGAGACAGTATCACGAATCTTTATTGTTAGACATGTCAATTCTATCGATATAACAATAAAAAGTAATACTCTTAACATAAAAAGTAATATTTTTTCATGGATAACCCAAATAAGAGATACGTCTCACAAAATACAATATGTGAGAACGTCTCACACAATTTTTTACCTTTTCTCCTTTATAAATATGATTTGAAAAATATTTAACTCGATCATTATCATTAATATTCATTCAGAAAAATTAGGAGTTAATAATATCCAATTGATTTTTAAATCTGAATTGGCGAGATTTGATTGCTAATTTTATTAGTGTGTTGCCACGAAAAAATGAGTGACTTAGGATCCAAGTAAAGCAAAAATAAAATAAAATAAAGAAAAAAGGTACTAGTCCGTTACAATAATAATAATAACATAATGTTGCATTTGATTGGATTTGAAATTATGGATTTGAAATTCATACTAATATATGTATTGGTAAGTGTAAGCAAATTCACTTAAAAAAATATTGCAAATCCCAAATTTTAATTTTTTGGGTCTTTGCAATTAATTTCAAAATTATTTCAATACTAAGTCATTTCAAATTCTCAACTCAAGTATTTCTTAAAGTCCAAAGTTTTCAATTCAAACACAACCATGGATTATTGAAAACTTTCAATATTAAGATCGGATTGAAACTTAGTTACTCCATGCTATATAAAGTATTAGATTATGTTTAGGAAAAATATTTTTTCGGTCTCTTATGTTTATACGCTTGCGATTTTATTCGGCTATATAGTCAAATTATATTTTTAGTAATGTATGTGTTAGAGTAAGGATTGGTGTCTCAGATTGGTATGCATGCCATAAGTGATAAGTCAATGGGAACTCTAAGCTGTTGATTTAGTTAAGTCTGTTGTTCTCAGGCAGTTGAGGGAGTTAGCCGTTATCTGTTGGGGAATTGCTTCGGCTGTGAGGAAAGGATCACAGGAGAAAAGCTACTGCCAACACATATATATAGACATATATGGGAGGGAACTTCGGAACTGGAGATCGAGAGATAACAACAAGAGAGAAAGACATCAAACCAGCAAGGACTTACGAAGAGGTTCAAGCACTCGGATAAAGAAGTGATCAAGGATTGTAAGCTTGATTGTAAATCTTTCTGGAGAGTGATCCAAAACTCTGTAAGTGTAATCTCCTGGTGAATCAATAAAGCAAGTCTAATTTCTTCCCGTGGATGTAGGTCATTTTACGGCCGAACCACGTAAACTTGTTGTCTTGCATAGTTTTCTTTTCTTTCTCTGTTATATGATTGATCCTGGAATGCAACTAAAGCTAGAACTCGAAAGGGCTTCATCAAAATGAATTGTGATTAAGCCCAACAAGTGGCGCCGTCTGTGGGAAGCAATTCTTACACATAATCCACTGATACATCTAGAAGATGGGGTCTATGAAATATGACATTGAGAAATTCACCGGCAACAACGATTTTGGGTTATGGAGAATCAAGATGCGTGCAATCTTGATTCAGCAAGGACTTGCTGGAGCACTGGAGGGGGAAGAATCACCTGATGTAGACTCAAAGGAGAAGATGGTAAATGCAGCGAAGGCACAAAGTGCCATAATTCTTTGTTTAGGTGATAAGCCTCTTCGTGAAGTCTCCAAGGAAACCACAGCATCTTCTATGTGGGGAAAACTTGAGAAGTTATACATGACCAAGTCGCTAGCTAACAGACTCTACCTGAAACAAAGACTGTATTCATACAAAATCGAAGAAGGCAAAGGGATCTCTAATCAAATGGATAATTTCATCAAGATTCTTGATGATCTTGAAAATATCGAGGTTAAGTTGGAAGAAGAGGACAAGGCACTGATATTGCTGAATTCCCTCCCAAGCTCTTATGAACATTTCAGAGATGCTTTGTTGTATGGAAGGGAACAATCCATCACCTTGGAAGAAGTTCAATCTGCCATCAAAGCCAAAGAATTACACAGAAGTGTTCAGACTCAAGGGCAATCTCATGGTGAGAGTCTGAATACTCGAGGAAGGACTGTAAGAAAACAATACAATGACAAGAGAGGCCGATCAAGATCCAAAAGCCAGATCAGATATAAGTGTTATATATGCCACAGAGAAGGACATTTTAAACGTGACTGTCCAGAAAGGAAGAAGAAGGGTCCAGAAAGAATTAAGGATGATGGTGAAGCATCAGTGGTTTCTGATGGGTATGAATCGGCTGAAGCCCTCACCATATCAGACCAAGATAACTTGAATGAATGGATTTTAGACTCAGGGTGCACATTTCATATGTGCCCCACAAAGTCTTGGTTCGAATCCTTGCAAGAATCAGATCTAGGACTGGTTATCTTGGGCAATAACAAGTCATGTAGAGTCAAAGGAATTGGGACTATAAGGCTAAGAATGCATGATGGGGCAGATAGGATATTACAACAAGTGAGGTATGTCCCCGAACTCAAAAGGAACCTCATATCACTAGGTACTCTTGAATCCAATGGATATGCTTTCAAATCCGACAATGGAAACATGAAAATACTTAAAGGATCCCTAGTTGTTATGAGAGCTACAAGAAAGAACTCCTTGTACATTCTATCAGGAAATACAGTGCTAGGAGGATCTTCACACATTGAAAGCCAAGTCAACAAAACTAAACTTTGGCACAATAGACTTGGACACATAAGTGAGCATGGATTGGTTGAACTGTCAAGACAAAATCTACTCTGTGGTGATCAAATACAAGGTCTGGATACTTGCGAATTCTGCATTATGGGTAAGGCAAAACGAGTGAGTTTTGGAATTGGAAATCACACCACAACCAGACCCTTTGAGTATGTACACTCGGATGTGTGGGGACCCTCAAAAACAGTCACACATGGAGGTGGGAGGTATTTTATGTCTATATTGGATGACTACTCAAGAAGGCTGTGGGTGTATGTGCTCAAGTCCAAGGATGAAGCATTCCTTAAATTCAAGGAATGGGTGATAATGACCGAAAATCAGTTGGACAAGAAACTGAAATACCTTAGAACTGACAATGGACTTGAGTATTGTTCAGAACAATTCAAAGAATTCTGCAAAAGCAAGGGAATCATAAGGCATAAGACTGCCCCTGGAACCCCACAGCAAAATGGATTGGCAGAAAGGATGAACCGAACACTACTTGAAAGGGTAAGATCCATGATAATAAGTGCGGGTCTACCTAAATCTTTCTGGGGAGAGGCAGTGACTACTGCCTGTTATTTAATCAACAGAAGTCCTTCAAGTGCTTTAAAGTACAAGACACCTATGGAATACTGGAATGGAAAACCAGCGGATTATTCAAACCTAAAGGTATTTGGGTGTCTAGCCTATGCACATGTAAAGCAAGACAAACTAGAACCCAGAGCCTATAGGTGTATATTCATCGGCTATCCCACAGGTGTTAAAGGGTACAAGGCATGGAACCTAGAATCTGTTGGCCCAAGGTGTATCATCACAAGGGATATAACGTTTGATGAGTCAAAAATGGGATACTCCCACATCAGAGGCAGCACTTCTACGAGTCAAGAAGAAGTAACACCCCCTGATTCCCAAGTTGAGGTGGAGAATATAGAGAATTCAATAAGCCTGCCTCAAAACCAAACAGAAACAGATCAAAGGACCTCACAACTTGAACAAGATACTGATTGTGAAGAAGAAGAAGAACAATACATGTTAGCCCGAGATAGGCAAAGAAGACAAATAAAACCACCAAAAAGATATGCTCAAGCAGACATGATATCTTATGCACTTACCATAGCAGAGGAGGTGGAGACCTTTGAACCTTCAACATTCAAAGAAGCCATGAGGTGCCAAGACAGAAATAAATGGCTGGAAGCAATGGATGAGGAGATGAAATCTCTGAATAAAAAACAAAACTTGGATCCTGGTTGATAAACCAAAAGGGCAGCGGGTAGTAGGCTGTAAGTGGATCTATAAGGTGAAGGAGGGAGGAACAGGCAGCTCTGATACAAGATACAAGGCAAGATTAGTGGCAAAGGGATACACACAACTAGAAGGAATTGATTTTAATGAAGTATTCTCTCCAGTTGTAAAACATTGCTCCATCAGACTCATGCTAGCCATCGTCACTCAGCTGGACTTAGAATTGGAGCAGCTTGATGTTAAAACCGCCTTCCTCCATGGAGAACTTGAGGAAACCATATTCATGGAACAACCTGAAGGATATTCAAGGGATGCAAACAAGGTGTGTCTGTTGAAGAAGTCACTATACGGTCTTAAGCAGAGCCCTAGGCAATGGTATAGGAGGTTTGATGAGTTTATGACAAACATACACTTTTCAAGAAGCAAATATGATAGCTGTCTTTATATGAATGGAGATAGTACTCAACCGAGTACATTCTTGCTAATATATGTTGATGACATGTTAATAGCAAGTAAGAAAAGGGAAGATCTGGAATCTCTCAAAAGATTGCTGAGTTCTGAATTTGACATGAAAGAATTGGGGGAAGCAAAGAAAATGCTTGGAATGGAAATAGGCAGAGATCGAGGAAAGGGGACACTCTTTCTAAGCCAACATCTGTACATCAAAAGAGTGCTTAAACGGTTCAGAATGCACGAATGTAAGGATGTTAACACCCCATTTGGACAACACTTAAAATTGTCCAGTGACCAGTCTCCAACAGACAATGAAGAAAAGAGTCTCATGGAAAAGGTACCTTATGCCAGCGGGGTGGGTAGCTTGATGTACGGGATGGTCTGTACAAGGCCTGACCTGTCATATGCCATGAGTGTGGTCTCAAGATTCATGACAAATCCAGGAAACACACATTGGGAAGCATTGAAGTGGATTATGAGATACTTAAAGGGACTGCCCAATCAGGGGTTACTGTTTAAAAGGAAAGATGAAACAGCTCAGCCCTTGGTCGGTTTTGTTGACTCTGACTACGCTGGAAATCTAGATACAAGGAAGTCTATGTCGGGTCTAATCTTCACCTTGTATGGGACTGCCATAAGCTGGAAAGCTTCCCTTCAATCTGTGGTGGCTTTATCCACAACCGAAGCGGAATATATAGCTTTAACTGAAGGAGTAAAGGAAGCAATGTGGCTAAAAGGAATTCTAACAGAACTTGGGATTGAACAAGAAACCGTATCGGTGCATTGCGATAGTCAAAGCGCGATACACCTAACAAAGCATCAAGTGTATCACGAAAGATGTAAACATATCGATGTAAAGTTACATTTCATACGAGATGTTATAGCAGAAGGGAATATCAAGGTGGAGAAGATTTCGACACATGAAAATCCAGCAGATATGATGACAAAAGGATTACCACAAGTCAAGTTCAAGCTATGTTTGGACTTGGTAAACCTGGTGACAGTGAATTAATCCCAAAAGGGAGGAGGAAGGGGGTGATGACATGCTTTTTTGGTGAGACAAGGTGGAGATTGTTAGAGTAAGGATTGGTGTCTCAGATTGGTATGCATGCCATAAGTGATAAGTCAATGGGAACTCTAAGCTGTTGATTTAGTTAAGTCTGTTGTTCTCAGGCAGTTGAGGGAGTTAGCCGTTATCTGTTGGGGAATTGCTTCGGCTGTGAGGAAAGGATCACAGGAGAAAAGCTACTGCCAACACATATATATAGACATATATGGGAGGGAACTTCGGAACTGGAGATCGAGAGATAACAACAAGAGAGAAAGACATCAAACCAGCAAGGACTTACGAAGAGGTTCAAGCACTCGGATAAAGAAGTGATCAAGGATTGTAAGCTTGATTGTAAATCTTTCTGGAGAGTGATCCAAAACTCTGTAAGTGTAATCTCCTGGTGAATCAATAAAGCAAGTCTAATTTCTTCCCGTGGATGTAGGTCATTTTACGGCCGAACCACGTAAACTTGTTGTCTTGCATAGTTTTCTTTTCTTTCTCTGTTATATGATTGATCCTGGAATGCAACTAAAGCTAGAACTCGAAAGGGCTTCATCAAAATGAATTGTGATTAAGCCCAACAGTATGTTTATATTTTTGGCAAATTCGGCCTTAAAAACAATGTTCGTTGGAGTTTGATGATTTGACGTTGAAGCTTGCCTACGTGGTAAAAAAAATCTAGTATCTTCCAAGAAATACTTCAAACTGATTCAATAGCATATTCTTTTCCAAATCAACATTTCTCAACCCCAATTTGAAAGATCCTCAAATTTTTTGCCATACATATGCAAATTCTGATGTCAAATCATCAAACTCCGATAAGTCTGGGTTTTTCTCATCAAAATTTCCAAAAAAAATAAATGTACATGACTAATACTATAATTTGACTATATAACAGAATAAAATCGCAAGAGAACAAAATAACAGAAGAAATTTTTTCGCCTTATTTTTATTAATGGTAAGAGGCGGAACTTGTTTATTATGTTTCATTATAATCTCAAATAATCGTTAATAAGTGATTAAGTTTAAATTAATTATGATTTGATGTCACTTTTTAGGAAACGTTCATTTGTTCAGTGGGTGGCGAGGCATAATTAATGCATTGACCAACCAACCATTCATATCCATCTGTATCAGTTTTTCCACGGAAAATTTGGCAGTCTGAAAACCAATTTTTTTTACACGAAAACTCTTGTATGACCGTCTTACGAATCAATTTCGTGGGTCGTATATCTTATTTGAGTCAATAATGAAAAATTATTACTTTTTATGTTAAGAGTATTACCTTTTACTGTGAATATCAATATGGTTGACTCGTCTTACAGATAAAGATTCGTGAGACCGTATACAAGACTTACTCTTTTTTTTTATTCTATTTGAAATTATTATATGAACAAACCTTAGTTTCAACACTGATGCATCGCATCATTTCACAGATTCGTGGTGTGCAGTCAATTTTAATTTGAGCTTTCATCTCTTCTATATATATATATATATATATATATATATATATATATATATATATATATATATATATATATATATATATATATATATATATATATATATATTATATATTTTAAATTGATCTACCTGATCTAATATCATATTATTCCAAAATTATACAAAATTTACATACAATTTTTTTAAAAATATATTTTTTTAATATTTTAAATTGACCTACCCGATCTAATATCATATTATTCCAAAATTATACAAAATTTACATACAATTTTTTTTAAAAAAATTGGATCACTCGAGCTATATGTATGTGGCTCCGCCCCTGCGCACAATAATAAGAGTTAGTTTTTGCTAATATCATGAATAAATCTCTCAAATTTTTATAAAAATTGAAATATATGTTAATGATTCAAGTACTAAAATTTGATCATATCATAGAGGGAAGAATAATAATACTTTTAGGCTATGTTTGGTGTGTAGGATATTATAATTAATTGGATTGATGTCAAAACTCAATGTAAGGATATACAATTGGATTGTCAATCCCTCCAAAACAATGTGATATCTTTTCAAGCAAGTATGTTTTTTTTATCATGAACTTCTTGATTAATTGGACCCATAAAAAATGAGACAAACATAAGTTTAATAATCTATTCTTTACTTATCACACACACCAAACATACCCTTGTGTTATTAACACAAGAAAGATATCATCTCCTAAATGATTTGTTCGCTGGGTGGTGTAATCTCCTCTTGAGTTTATAAGACACTTTTTTATTAGTTTAATATGTACAATTGTAACAATACTTCTTACTCAAATGATATTTATTACACACTACTAAAGAGAAGTCATTAATGTTTTGATTTTTCCGGCGTTACAATTCGAACACTGGATAGTTGAATCTCTGGTAAAGAATCCCTCGATGCAAAACTGTTGAGTGTTGGTTAGTTAGCTTGTTAGTTAGATAAGAAACGTGTTTTGATTACTTTGCATTTTTTCCTTTCTATCAGCGACTTTACGGTTATAGGAATAGTATTTGTATACGATACTTTGGACGATTGTTCATTCAATTCAATTCAAGAGATTTCATCTCCAGTTCTTTCTACTTCATTTAACATGGTATCAGAGCGGGATCGATTCGATCTTTAGATACGCTCGAGGATTTAGCATAATCAGCTGGAATCATCCTTTGTGCAATCGTCACAGTTGCATATCAAATTTGAGGAGATAAACAGGGATCAGAATTGAAGCAACATCTAGCGATTAGCTTAATCGATCTGTGCCTAATTCAATCTATGGCGAATTCATCAGGTAATTTCAATGATCCTTTATTTTTACATCCCTCTGATACACCAGGAATGAATCTGGTGAACGATCACCTGCTTGGAGTAGAAAATTACGGAATTTGGAGTCGAGCTATGATCATTGCATTGCGAGCTAAGAATAAAATTGTATTCATTGACGGATCGTATCCACGACCTACGATCGGACATGGTTCTCTACCACAGTGGGAGAGATGCAATGCTTTGGTGCTTTCATGGCTCATGAATACTGTGTCAAAAGAAATCTATGGAGGAATTGTATACTCGACAGATGCGTCGATGGTATGGAGTGATTTGAAGGAACAATTTGACAAGGTGAATGGTTCACGTATTTTTTCTCTTCATCGGGATATCAGTCGCTTAACACAAGGCAATAGCACGATTTCAGCTTATTATTCGAAACTGAAGCATCTATGGGATGAGTATGCTTCGTTGGTGACACTTCCTTCTTGCGAGTGTGATACAGCAAGGAAATATGTGAATCATGATCAGCAACAGAAACTACTCCAATTTCTCATAGGGTTGAATGATAGCTACATGGCAGTTCGTAGTCAAATCCTTATGATGAGTCCACTTCCAAGTGTAGGACATGCATTCTCTATTATTTCACAAGAAGAATCACATAGATCGTTGATATCAGTAGCTTCGCAACCTGCATCCGTGTTCTATTCTACACAACGCAAACCAGAGGAATCAAAGAGAAATCCGCCTTATTGTGAATATTGCAACTGGACAGGACATACCAAGGCCACATGCTACAAACTTGTTGGATTTCCTCCTGGACATCGCTTATATGGGCAGCAACCTCGTGTGGACTATAAGAACTACTCAAAAGGCTTTGTGAAACCGAAGAAACCCACTGTGGCTGTGACCTTAGCTGAAGAAAGTGTTAATGCTGATGCTCCTAAGGAATTATCGACAGGGGATAATATTTCTCCTGCTCCAGTCTTTACTCAAGAGCAATATGCTGAGATAATAAAGTTGTTGGGAGGCCATAATATGAATAACACAAGTACACCAGTCGCCAATATGGCAGGTAATGTACGTTCAAAAGATTGTGCAAATTGGATAATAGATACCGGTGCAAACGAACATATGACTGGATGCCTCTCATTGCTACAAGATGCTAAAACCATGGCTAATCCATCTAATTCTGTTAAGTTGCCAAATGGTAATACGCTGCCCATCAGTCACATAGGATCAGTGTTTATATCTCCTTCCCTTACCTTGCATAATGTGCTTTGTGTTCCACATTTTCAATTCAATCTCTTATCTGTTTCCAAGTTTACCACATCCCATAACTGTTCTGTTACTTTTTATCCTCGATTTTGCTTGTTTCAGGACCTAACAAATGGGAGGATAGTTGGGATTGGTAAAGAAAGGAATGGGTTATATCATCTTGTCGGTCAGCTGCTTCAACACTTCAACTTTTCTCATATTGTAAATTTGTTGCCATTTTCTGTTCCTAGTTGTAATACCTTACATTACCAGAATAATCTTGTGAGTAGTAGCTCATTCTCGGTTGATTGTGATATTTGGCACAAACGGTTAGGACATATGTCTATCTCTAGGATGCAATTGTTGCCTTTTTTGACAAAGAATATGTCATTGAAGCATTGCTCAATTTGTCCTTTGTCAAAGCAATCGAAACTCTCATTTCCCAAGTTAAGTTTGACAAAAAGCCTGGTGCCCTTTCAATTAGTGCACATGGACATTTGGGGTCCTTTTAATACACCTACATATAATGGGGAGAGGTATTTTTTAACCATAGTTGATGACTTCTCTAGAGGGACTTGGGTTTTTCTGATGCAATCAAAGCTGGATATATTTAGAATTCTCCAACATTTTTTTGCCATGATAAATACTCAATTCTCAGCTCAGATTAAGTCCATTCGGTCGGACAATGCATTAGATTTTTTCAAGACCGAATGTAGCAATTTTTTTGCCTCACACGGTGTTATTCATTTCAGCTCTTGTCCTTACACTCCACAACAAAATGGTGTGGTTGAACGTAAGCATAGACACATTCTTGATATAGCCCGCTCACTAAGATTTCAAGCCTCTCTTCCTCTAAGATTTTGGGGTGATTGTGTGATGACATCGGTTTATCTCATCAATAGAACACCAAGCCCTTTACTGGGAAACAAAACACCTTTTGATATCTTGTTTCATAAAAAACCAGCATATGATCATCTTAGAGTCTTGGGGTGCCTTTGCTATGTTGCATCTCCCACCATTGAGCATAAATTCGTTGCCCGGGCAACAGCTTGTGTCTTTCTTGGATACTCAAATGTCCAAAAGGGATACAAAGTTATGAACCTTCAAACCAAGAAATTTCTTGTTTCCCGAGATGTTGTATTCCATGAACACTTATTTCCTTTTGCTGAGAATGTACCAGCTGCTCCTCCATTCCCTCATTCATCTCCTTGTCCAGACACCTTCACTGAAAATGAGTGTCAGTCTCAATCCACAAGTGAGTCTTCAAATTTACCCTCACAGCCTCTTGATCAGGCACCATCAATTAGAAGATCTTGTAGAACTAAAACCATCCCTCGGTGGACCAAAGATTTTGCTTGTCCTACATTACCTCAAAGTAATGCCTCTCATTGTCTATATCCTCTCTCTCAACATATTTCCTATTCCAGATTTTCACCAGCTTATCAAGCCTTTGCAGCTGCACTTTCTTCTTTTTCAGAACCCCGTTTTTATCATGAGGCAATTAAAGATCCTAGATGGCTAAAAGCTATGGAATTAGAACTTGCAGCTCTGGATTCTAATCACACTTGGGATGTGGTTAATCTGCCTGCTCATGTCAAACCCATTGGCTGTCGTTGGGTGTACAAAGTGAAGCATCATTCTGATGGTTCAGTGGATAAATTCAAAGCCCGTTTGGTTGCCAAAGGGTATACTCAACAACCGGGAGTTGATTTCCATGACACGTTTTCTCCTACTGCCAAGATTGTCACAATTCGTTGCCTCCTTAGTATAGCAGCAGCCAATAACTGGCCATTAACACAAATGGATGTGGCTAATGCTTTTATTCAAGGTGATTTGGATGAGGAGATCTATATGACGCTTCCGCTTGGTTATCACATTCAAGGGCCTCAAAAAGTATGCCGTTTGCGCAAATCATTGTATGGTCTTAAGCAAGCCTCGAGGCAATGGAATCATAAATTTGCCGGAATAATGAGAGATGCTGGATACACACAGTCTCATCATGATCACTCCCTCTTTACTAAACGTGATTCTCAGCATATAACTATCTTAGTTGTCTACGTGGATGACATTGTCATCACTGGAAGTGATTCAGATTTGATTACTGACTTGAAGAATTTCTTGCATTGTCATTTACAAATCCGTGATCTTGGTCAGCTGAAGTACTTCTTGGGCATCGAGATTGCTCGATCACCTGAAGGCATATATCTCAATCAACGCAAATATGCGTTGGAACTTATTGAGGATTCAGGCATCGCTGGGAGTAAGCCTTTTGAGACACCAATGGAACAAAATAAGAAACTGACTACTACGGAACTCGATTGCATTATTAATCCAGACACCCATAGTAATGCAACTCCTCATGATCCTTTGCTGTCCACTCCTGATTCTTATCAGCGGTTGGTTGGTCGATTGATCTATCTCACCATCACAAGGCCTGATATTTCTTATGTTGTTCAGCACCTTAGTCAATTCATGCATTCTCCAAAAAAGTCTCACATGGATGCAGCTATTCGCGTAGTGAAATATCTGAAATATTCTCCTGGTTTGGGCATCTTATTAAAGGCTCACAATTCTATGGTTCTTTCAGCCTACTGTGATTCCGATTGGGCTTCTTGTCCCATGACCAGACGCTCTTTAACTGGATTTTGTATCAAACTTGGGGATTCCTTATTATCTTGGAGAACCAAGAAGCAAAATACAGTGTCACGTTCTTCGGCCGAAGCAGAATACCGAGCCATGGCGACTACTACATGTGAAATCGTTTGGATTCGTGGTCTGCTACATGACATGGGAGTGACACTTCACCAACCAACAACTCTTTATTGTGACAATCAAGCCG
Organism: Primulina eburnea; assembly: GCF_022965805.1. Lineage (NCBI taxonomy): Eukaryota > Viridiplantae > Streptophyta > Magnoliopsida > Lamiales > Gesneriaceae > Primulina > Primulina eburnea. The sequence continues at coordinate 32,073,778 of NC_133118.1, forward strand.
CACTTCACATTGCAGCTAATCCTATGTACCACGAACGCACTAAACATATTGAGATCGATTGTCACGTGGTCCGTGAAAAAATCATGTTGGGATTTCTGCAAACCGCTCATGTTTCTACTACTGATCAACTTGCAGATATCTTCACCAAAAGCTTGGGCAAGGATCAGCATTTTTACTTACTCTCCAAGCTTGGTACTCGAAACTTGTACCAAGCTTGAGGGGGGTGTGTTGAGTGTTGGTTAGTTAGCTTGTTAGTTAGATAAGAAACGTGTTTTGATTACTTTGCATTTTTTCCTTTCTATCAGCGACTTTACGGTTATAGGAATAGTATTTGTATACGATACTTTGGACGATTGTTCATTCAATTCAATTCAAGAGATTTCATCTCCAGTTCTTTCTACTTCATTTAACACATTAGAAAAACTATTTTAAAGAAACTAATTAATGTGGGATATCTTTTTATTGATTCTTTGGAGATCGCTTCAGCACTTTTTCCCTTGGTATTAAAATGCATGTCTCCTGCTGAGGGATCTCTGTGAGTTAAGTTGTAGGGTTATTTGGCTGCATGGGGTATCTGACTGCTGATGCCAGGATTCTGTGCTGTTCAATCTGAAAGAGTTCATGCAGTTTGCTCTTGAGGTAGCAGTACTCGTGTTCCAAAATTTCCAATGCTCTCAAACACCTGGCAATACCAAATCATTAATGTATCAGTTCTTTCTGACAACGTATGTAGTTGCCAAAAAAGAAAGCGAACTCTAGTGGAACACCATCTTTCATGGTAAGAAAAATGCAAAGATATGTATAATTCTGGTAGATGATACTTAATAATAGGAGTATTTTCTAATGCGCAAAGAGGGAACAACCCGGGTCTGTTATTTTGCTGGGAAATGGCACGGAAGGCGACGCACACATTTCGAACTCTTTTGGCACCAATGCTGGAACTGCTCCCCACCAGCTGATTCAAATGGATTCCTATTTTCTTGTAATCCAACAACTCTATATCCACCCTGTTTGTGCTAAAAATAATTACTTAGGAAGCCCGACTTAATCATAGGCCCAATTATATTATATGGGCCCATGAGCTGTAGCAGATTAATTTGTATCGATTCAAACTGATCACGACGTGGGAGAAAAGAAATGGAAATCGTGCTAAGGTGGTGGGAAAAATCATGGGCTCATGGGGGAGTGGAATAAGCTACCTTTCACAGCGAAGAAAAGAAGGGATCGGCAAGAACAGAAACACACACACAACACAACTCTTCAACACAGACAAATCTGCAAATACTCTCTGCAAAATTTCCAATATTCAAGCAATAGTCTTTTTCAAGCTTTCAAGCATATTTCTATTTACGTCTTCTCGTTTGTAGATTTCAGCAACTTCATATTTTATATTTTTATGTCTTGTAAATTTCTACAGTTTATTGAAAATATAAACGATGTCAGAGATTTATTCCTCAAATCCCAATAGTTTTCTTTATTTTGGCGTTATAGTTGTTTTAGGAGATTAGAACCGACGATCAAATTTAGAATTCACAATCGCTTGTTTTTAGAAGTTAGATTTTATCATTTTTACACAAATCGGTGCACTTCGCACCTGGCACGCCCGCAACACCAAATATTGTGCAAACATATTTTTGGCACGCCCAGTGGGACCATCACTATGCCGCCAAGAAGGAAAGAAAACGTCAATCAAAGAGACGGAAAGTTTCTACCAAGCCAGGAAGAGACTCATGCTCCACAGATAGAACAATCGGCTTCTGAAGAGCCGACCAGGGAGTTGGATTTGCATCCAAGTCATGTTCCAGAGGTATATGCTCATATTTCAAATGATTTGGTTGAAACGTTGGCTGCGATAAAATTTGAAGAAATATCAGAAGCACTGTCCAAAGCTGTGTCTGATTGCTTGAAGACAGTATTGGGTAAACCGAACCAATCAACCAACAAAGAGCAAAATACCATTGTTAAAGAGGCTGATCAGGGGAGTAATCAATTCACTGAACTCGACCAGGGAGCAGGACACTCAATGGCTGGCGATCCTCGCCGCCCAGAGTTGGCACTCCCAAACCAACGGGAAGGAAGTTACACACTATCACATAAAAAGGAGAAAACTTTAGGTGGAAGAGTTCGGCCATATCCACGTACAGATGGAGCAGGGAGTTTGAAACAACCTGTCAACCAAGTCCATGCGATTACTAATCCTTTGTATCAACCAGGAATGGATGATGATATACCACACTTGGGTTATCATGGAGTTGATGGAAGTTTCCAAGGATGTAATGCTGGTTACAGTACAGAGGCTCAGACTCGGGGGGCAAACTATTATCACCATCTGCTCCCCAACAAAAACGCAGCAATGATCGATCTTGATATGGTGAGAGAAACTGTGCAAGAAATGTATGGGCCGGCTTTGAGACAAATTGGCCGCCCAGAATTTCACAAGCCATACCCCAACCACATAGATATCAACAATCCATTTCCCAGATGTTACAAAGTACCAGATTTCAGCTTATCTTCTGGAGAAGATAGTCAATCTAGCCTTGAGCACATTGCTAGGTTCACTATAAGGTGTGGGGAGCTGGCGAACTTGGAAAACTTTATTACTTTGAATTTGAGATTGTTCCCAAATACCTTTACTGGCACGGCATTTTCGGGGTATGCCGCACTTCCTCGAAACTCAATCTTAAGTTGGAAAGATATGGAGAAGCAATTCCTTACTCAGTTTTACCGAACTGAGCCTGAGGCGTGCATAGCTGATTTGTCAAAGATATCTCAGAAAAAAGGAGAAACAGCTGATATGTTCATTGATAGGTTCAAGAAAACAAAGAACAAGTGCAAGGTGTTTCTGCCAGAGACTGAGTTTGTCAAAATAGTACAAAAGGGGCTAGACTTTGAGCATAAGAAGAAGTTTCAAGATATGGAATTCAGAGATTTCTTTGAACTTGCAGCAAAGGTTGGGGAGTACGAGGAACTATTGACAGATGAGTCGTCTAACAAGAAAACAACAATGGAATCTTATTACCAGGAGGTGGAAGATGTTTTGGCAGAAATTCGATCAGCTGGTTCATACACGGTTCCCCTGCTAAAAATGAAGCTGACAGAACCTGAAAAGAAGAATAGCTCCCAACCTCCCAAGGACATGCAGTACACATTCAATATTTCCAAAACAGATGACATATTTGATTTTCTGGTTAAAGAAAAGTTCATCGCTTTTTCACCTGATCATCGGATGCCTACTAAGGATGAGCTGAAAAGTCGAGAATACTGTAAGTATCACAACTCATACAATCATTCCACTAAATTGTGTTGGGCTTTCAAGAATGTTCTGCAGGAAAGAATCAACAAAGGAATATTGAAATTCCCTAACAAGCAAGAGTACATGGCAGTGGACAATGACCCATTTCCTCCTGCGGCATCGGTAAACGTGAACGTCACAAATTTGAGAAATTTGTTGAATGACAAGAGAAGAAGCCGATTCTTTGCAATGAAAGACCGAATAATTAAGAAATGTTGGATTCCGAAAGGTCAACTATTTGAGGCCGCTGTAAGGTATAGTACTAATCAACTAAGAACATTTCAGCAGCGTTTTCCCAGAAGTGTTGGTGGATCTGCGGCCTCTAGGCCGAAGAACCAATATTTATTCAAGAGACCAGTGCTTGAGAATCAATTGTTTAGAGGGGAGTCGTCTCGCAATCAGCACCAGAGATACTCGAACAGGAGGAACGTGAACAGAGTTGAACCACGAAAGATAGAAATCAGGAAGAAGTCACTTTATCATGATAAAAGTCAGCGTGTGAATGAAGCTCCGGTGAGAAAGACTGTAGAGGTCAGGGAAGTTCGACCCAGATTTGTACGTCCAGCCAAAAAAGAATTCACCCACGAATGGAGAGTGGCCCAACACAGAAAATTCCCTAGGCCACCAACTCGAACCCAGAAAAGAAGGCTGTTGAGGGAAAAAGCGGCTGCAAAAAAGGAAGAACTTTCTAAGGTAGACAATAAACCCATACATGATATGCCAGTCATCGAATCACAAGCGGGAAGTAGGTCAAACTTTGGTAGGTCCGCCACTGAAGATAAGTGGGTCGACGAAGACGATGATTTACCGAGTGATTATGAGAATCAAGAAAGGAAAACATTCAGTTTCTGTATAGGGAAGTTCCACATATCAGTGGACTGTGCCACAGGATTGACGATACTACCAGAAAGGTTCAAACTTGTCGAGGAAGAATGCGGGGAGTCAGTGTCTGAAGTAGCTGTTGAAGAGATGAAGGTTTGCAACAAACTCCTCGAAAGAGGTTCAGGAGTTATTATCAGAGAAGATCACCCTAACAAGCCTAAGCATGTGATTTTGGAAAAGACAACAGCCGATATGACTAATGACATAAGGTCTTTATACATCAAGGCTCATGTGAATGGCAAGCCAGTGTCCAAAGTGTTAATCGACAATGGCTCGGTAGTGAATGTCTTGCCAGTGAGGATGTTTAAAAATTTGGGCAAAAATGAAGAGGACCTAATCTCCACAGAAGTTTCTGTTGCTGCGTTTACGGAAAAAACCACCAAGAACATTGAGTTTTTCCCAGCTGATGTTGTTGTGGGGAGTATTTCGTCTATTTGCGCATTTTTTGTTGTGAACTCATCTGCCAACTTCCAAGCTTTGTTAGGCAGATATTGGATCCATGCAAATCAGTGCATCACATCCTCAATGCACCGGTTCTTTTTATTTTGGAAAGGAGATTACGTGGAGATTGTGGAAGCCGATGCACAGCCTTTCCAAGCTCATGCCAACACAGTGGAGGCCAGATACTATAACGGGGATTTCGGGCCCATAAAAGTCTGTGGCAAGGATAGAAAAAAGAGTCTAGTTTACATGCAGTCCCTAACCCCAAGTTCAGTGTTGAACCAGATACTTAAACCTACTGTCTTCGGGCCATATAGGCCGATGATTCAGCCGACGATCGAGGAGATCGATGATTGAATACAACCAAATGGAGAAAGAGGTGGCTGCAGCCTTCGTGTGGAAAGTCTACATGCAGCAGGTTTCGGATAGAGTATGCGATGAGGAACAATGGAATATCCATGGGACGGAAGTGGTTTATGAAGATGAGTTCGAAGAGGAGCATGAAAAAGATGAGATTCAAGTTGACGAGTTATTAATGGCATCATCTCAACTGGAAGATGGCCAACATGAGGTACAAGACCCGTTAGAAGAACCAGAGGAGCTGAGAATCCAAGCGTACATTGCTATAATGTTACAGAAATATAAAGTAGCGAGAATCTACAACAAAAGAGTTAACAAGAAAAGCTTCCATGAGGGGGAAGTAGTGTGGAAGGCTATACTGCTTTTATGAACAAAAGATAGGAAGCTGGGCAAGTGGTCTCCCAATTGGGAGGGACCATTCAAAGTACATAAGGTGTTGGACGGAAACGCATATTGGCTATCAAGTCTAGATGACCAATCACACAAAAGATGCATAAATGGCAAGTATCTCAAGCCTTATTTTCCAAGTATGAGGGAAGAAGTAAGAAAAGCTTGCCAGTAAAGCAATCACGAAGGCTAATCTTCATTGGGGAGTTGGCATTCTTCAGTGGGGAGTTGGCCTTCGGGGCCACTTTTGTATATATTAAGTTCCTGATTTCAAGGTGTCATGTGATGTAGGCCCTAGGGCCACTGAAATAAACATATTTTGTTTATGATTCAACAATAAAATTGATCGGGGAGAGTGGGACAATAAGCCACCTTCATTCATTATGTTGAAGGTCCATTATTTCACTAGGGAGTCGGCCTTATGGCCACTTATTTCCAATGTTTTTATTGTACCAAAAATCATGGTGGAATAGACCATACTGCCATTATAAATTGGTTGTTTGCATGTGCAGTGACAGATTCATAAAGTAGGCCTTGAGGCCACTTAGAATATGGGAGGAAAGGAACACAACGAGCGGGGAGTTGGGATCACCGAACGGAATAATGAGTAATAAAAGAAGAACTGAAGAGGACAAAGGCAATATGTAAACCCCAAGAGGACCCAGAAGTTGACTTTGGAAGAAAAATAGGCTGACCAGCCATTTTTGTATGTTCTAGCTTCATGTTCATGTTGTACGATTTTATTTGAAGTAGGCCTTAGGGCCACTAATGTAAATATTTGTTGGTTATGATTCAAAAATTACAACGATCGATTAAAGTTGGCCAGTAGGCCACTTTTATCATACTGGATCCATTGTGTTTCGATAGCCAATGAAGGGAGAGAATAATCTCGAGTGGGGAGTTTTAAGCCAACATATGGTTTTGATTGAAGCTTTCGAAAATGAGTTGGGTTAAGTGAATTAAGAACGAATAGAAACTCTTTCCCAACATCCAATACACAACACCCCATACAAATCCACCTTCGTACCACACCCATCACCCAACAACCACAACATCAAACCAAGAGTCAACAAATCAAAAGCGGAGTCACCGCATGCAAGAACAGTAAGTAAACGTGTATGCGGGATAAGGGGTCTGACTGAAGTGCAAATGCATATACGTGTATGCGGGATAAGGGGTCTGACTGAAGTGCATATGCATATACGTGTATGCGGGAAAGGGATCCGACTGAAGTGCAATGCATAATGTAAAGGAGAAGGGAGTTGTCTTGAGTGGATGCAGCACGTAAGAGCACATAAGAGCACTTAAGGGTTAAGTCTTACCTGTGTTTCAAAAAGCCTCAAACGACACCAAGGCTTAGGTGTCGAATACACCGGAAAACTGAGGCCAACTCATGGCCAATCCATGCTACCTGCTAAGAATAAACATGCCAATGTACACGAAAAGAATGAACCAGCAAAAGGAGATACATGGGAATAGCAGCAAAGATAGAATCGGAATCAGTAGATCGATTGGGGTCAAAAACCACTGCATCTACGCAAGAAAGATTCAGAAAACCAATTGATATTGTGTATACTACAGGGCCAAATAATGGCCACGTTACTGCACCTACAACGCCAAAGCCAATGTATGGCCAGATAACACCGAAAGTTAAGCGTAAATGTTTATTGTGCCACTCCTCAAATACAAGACCGGGGAGTCACCCTCTTTTCTCGAACAATCAAGGTTAACCGCACAAAGCAAGAGATAGAATCGCGAATCAATCAAAACGACGAATAATATTTAAGGAATCAAGAAACACTGAGTAATTTTTCAAGAAGATGAATGAGGAGATACCCATGGCCATCGTGGGGTTCTGTCCCGAGCCGAGGAGAGCACTCGCCCTTGCGGAAGAAGGCTGGCCAAAACGCGATGGTACACCTGTGGATAACCCAGAGACGACGGCGAATGAATTGGGGCCAAGGTTGGAGCCGGCGAACGCCACGGATGATGTGACAGCGGCGGTGCAAGGAGCAGAAGCTTCGATTGGGGAAGAAGCAACGACCGCAGCGCTCGGCTCGGATGAACTCGCCGGAGAAGAGTCTTGAACCATTGTAAAACCATCAGGCAGCGACAGCGACGGCGGCGAAGCGAGCGGGGAAAGTTTCAGAGCACAAGAACGCGAACGAGCAACGCCGCAGTGAAGCAATCGGACGAAGCGGCGTCTTCCACACTCGTGATGAGAGCAATCGGGCGGCGCGGCGGTAGAGAAAAATTGAACATCGTGAGGGAGATGACCTTCCGATGACAGCGGGGAGTGAGAAGCGGGGAGTGAGAAGCGGGAGAGAAAGGGCCAAAGATTGGGGATTTGAATTGGAGAAGAAATCAGACGTAAAGAAATCCAAATTGGTATTGGCCCAAAATTGATAGCCCACTTCACAATAAAGGCTTGTGGGTGACTCCAAATAAAGAAGATGGAATGGGTTTACGTTCAAGCATATTGGCCCAATGGGCCAATGCTTGCGGGGGGCAATTGTTTGTGCTAAAAATAATTACTTAGGAAGCCCGACTTAATCATAGGCCCAATTATATTATATGGGCCCATGAGCTGTAGCAGATTAATTTGTATCGATTCAAACTGATCACGACGTGGGAGAAAAGAAATGGAAATCGTGCTAAGGTGGTGGGAAAAATCATGGGCTCATGGGGGAGTGGAATAAGCTACCTTTCACAGCGAAGAAAAGAAGGGATCGGCAAGAACAGAAACACACACACAACACAACTCTTCAACACAGACAAATCTGCAAATACTCTCTGCAAAATTTCCAATATTCAAGCAATAGTCTTTTTCAAGCTTTCAAGCATATTTCTATTTACGTCTTCTCGTTTGTAGATTTCAGCAACTTCATATTTTATATTTTTATGTCTTGTAAATTTCTACAGTTTATTGAAAATATAAACGATGTCAGAGATTTATTCCTCAAATCCCAATAGTTTTCTTTATTTTGGCGTTATAGTTGTTTTAGGAGATTAGAACCGACGATCAAATTTAGAATTCACAATCGCTTGTTTTTAGAAGTTAGATTTTATCATTTTCACACAAATCGGTGCACTTCGCACCTGGCACGCCCGCAACACCAAATATTGTGCAAACACACCCTAAACACATACACATAAACAATAATTTACACAAAACCCACATTCAAGAATCAAATGACAAGAAGGGAACGAATTAATACGTACAGCAACTCTCTGAGGTTTCTCAAGAGTTTCTCCGTCTCGTGAAAATATATGTTGACCACCTCAGAAACGAAGTCCGGAGACGATTCATCTTGCAGCTGTTGCAACTGCAAGAACTGCTCGTCCAACACTCCCTGACAAACATCAAGATTTTTTGAATACAGTTCAATCATACATGTATACCGAACCCAAGAAAGAATAGATTTTGACGATGAGTCAACAAGGAAAATAGACCTGGTGGAAGAGTAAATTGAGAAGCCGGTTCATGTCAGCCCGTAACAGCTCCTCATTGAGACCCAACATCCACAGCGGTAGACCCGTCTTGTCTGGTTTCTAAATTTGAATCCCACAAGCCTATCTACGCAGAACAAGTCAAAGATGAAAAGAAACAGAGATCACGATCAAATTTTCGTTCTTCTTTTCACCTTTCCTCGAGGTTTATTAATGGAGAATTTGCCGTTCTTCGCCGGTTTAGGAGTTGGTTACTCGTGGTGATGTAATTGCAAGCTAAGGGGCGGTTAACTTAAAGAGTGGGGATGGATTATAGCACCAAGTTAATGATTTAGTCTGGCATATTTTAGTCGATAGGGTATTTGTATAAGAGTAGGTCTCTTGTGAGACGATTTAACGAATCTTTATCTGTGAGACAGTGAACCTTACCGATATTCACAATAAAAATTAGTACTCTTAACATAAAAAGTAATATTTTTTAATGGATGATCCAAATAAAAGATCTGTCTCACAAAATACGACCCATAAGATCGTCTCACACAAATTTTTATCTTTGTTATATTGATTAAAAGGTCTTGTGATCGAATCCTATTGTTTCTGTCTTCTCATTAATTGAGTTTGTTGCACTTAACTTATAAGTACAATGTAATAGTTCAAAATGATTTACAAGTTATTGTGTTGATATAATTGATTTACTCAAAATGCGGAAAAAAATTTAGCGAAAACAGTGTTTCGTGTTTCGGAGAAAAAAATAAATGATTTAGTCTATGTTATAATATTTTTTTAGATTTTTTATTTATCATTACTATTAAGGAATAAATAAAATGTTAAAATAGTTAATTTGAATACAATAAACGTTTTTATTTTAATATAAAAACATGTTTCTTAATTTAATTTAGCTCCCACATTTATTAAATTAAATTCACGTTCAAATTATATTATAGTGTAGGAAGTTATTAGCAGGGGTAGGGGGCGTGGTGGAAATCGAGATGAATGTGGGGAATCTACACGACCAAAGTTGGTATTTAGTCCTTTCAAATTTAGTGGCAGCTACTAGGTTAGGATGTCTCCAATTATTTTAGTAAAATGAAATTCCATTTCAAATTTGTAGGTTGGTAGTTTATATTTATCTAGATTCGATAACTAATCTTGTCAAATTTAAATAATCTATATGCAATTTTTGTATATATATAAAAAAGTAATTTTCCTAAGGCGTTGATATGACATCAATGAACCATCTTACAATACCATGTCAGAATCCCAATTAAAGACAAAAACTTATGTGAGACGGTCTCACGGGTCATATTTTGTGAGACAGATCTCTTATTTGGGTCATCTATGAAAAAATATTACTTTTTATCCTAAGAATATTATTTTTTATTGTGAATATCGATATGGTTGACCCGTCTCACAAGAGTCCTACTCCCATTGAAAATGCCTAAATTATATATATATATATATATATATATATATATATATATATATATATATATATATGCACCCCTAAAACTAATTATATATATAAAATCAAGAATGGAAAAAAGATATAAATCAAAAATACAATTTTTTCGTTTATATATATTGAAGTTTGAAATAGTTATATAAGAACTATTTGAGCTCGATGTAATCAAACTTGGATCTAAACCAGCTCTGAATTCAATTCTAGAGCAAGTTAAAGCTTTACCGGTAGAATTTTTTTTCAAACCAAGGTCGTGTAAGGGAGTGCTCGCTCGACTTTGGTTAGAATCAATAACATGACTGCCTCACCCATTTTGAAAATGATAATGTATAATAATTATATTTATTCATATAAAAATAATTGAAAATTGAAGAAAAAAGGTTTCATAATATAATATTATGAAACTATTTACGAAGCCTGGGTGATATATAAATAGATCAGTAGCCAAAAAGGTTGGCGTGCATTTAGGCAGCAACCTGGCTGCAGGAGTGCGCGGCGGTAATGCCTGACTCCCATCCCTCCCGACAGATGCCTGTGCATGCAGCCATTGCCCATTCGTTCACTCATTCACATTTCTGCTCTTAATTAAATTAACCCCACCTGACAGACTTTTCCCACACACGTCCCCCCTACTGAACGAAGCATTGGTTTGTCCGGTATTGTTATTTTATAATATATAATCGTAAACCTTTTAGCATCGTAGTTTGAGCACAGGTTTCATGCGCCTGGTGAAAGAAAGGAGGACTGGTAATGAATTTTGACAACGCAGGAGAGTTAGTGGACACGTAGCGGGCATGGTGGTGCTGGTGCATTTTCATTAGTTTTCCACCTTCTCTTTTCGTTTCTTTTTCCATTTCTTTTATAAAAAGGTTGCATCACTTTTCTTTCTTGGAGAATTTCTTTACATTATGGATGTGCTATATATATATTGAGATACAGTAATTTTCTTTAGGTGCAGCGCCAAATGAACAAAAACTCAAATGTATTGGAAAACAAATAGGAACCCGCACTACAAGAAAAGTGGGTTTCCGCAGCGTGTAATATGCGCAGCGGAAAGGTGCACGTTGCGACGCACGCTGTAAAGTTGAAAGCCGTCTTAAGTTTGACACTATTGGCGGCGTGCGATTTACGCTGTGGTTTAGTCTAATAACGACGTGCAGAGTATGCTGTTGATAGTTAAACTATTGGTCGCGTGCATATGTACGCTGTTAATACAACTTTTTGCAGCGTGCACATATACGGGCGTTTAATGCACGCTGTTGATCGATGACGTGCTACGGAAAATCATTTTTGTTGTAGTGCCGTTAGCCTAAGGATGGACTGATCCAAAAGCCCATCTTTGCTTGTGGTTTGTGGTGGGCAACTTGACATCGGAGGCCAACCCTATGGCTTGAAGAAATCAAAACCATGTCATATCGCTTTGCCACCATTTGATCCCATGCCTTGCCGAGTACTCGAAGGCGTGGTGATTATTATGCTAACCCTCACCAAACGCAAGCAATGTACCCACCTAGAAATTCAAATTCAATTCAGTAATGGAGATGATCAATTAATTGTTTCCAAGAATGATAATCCCGCAAGCAATGGACAATTGACGATTTCATTTCCGGTTCCGGACTTCGCTACTTTAAAGAATAGATAGAAAATAAATAAATAATGAACGGCCAACTACAGTTTTGTCGATTCTACCCGTTCAGGTAGGATTGAATAGGATGACGACAGATTTTCAAAGTCAATGGAACAAAATTTATATTCGAGTGTGAAAGTGAGTCTCATATTGCATGTTATTTAAAGAAACTTGTAAAAGAGTTGTTTCTCCAAATCACCAACATTGTAACCAACTTACCATTCCCCACACAATGTAGGGGAACCTCCGAGTGCATATAGTAGAGCCCCAAGAGCAATCGGATGGACTACATAAGTTCTTTGAAGAAACTTGTGCAAGGGTTGTTTCTCCAAATCACCAACATTGTTGGGATTCCCGCATTGCAAAATATACCTATGAACACTCGCGAGAGATTGTTTATATGTTTGTATTCAAACAATTGCAATACTGAAAATACCCTTTCAGTTATACTGCGCTGGTGTGAGGTATGGAAAGCCAACTCATGTTGCTGAACCAGAATCCTTCGAGGGGGCTGTGAGGGTATTTCTCTGTATCACAGAACTGATAATATTGGTGGTACGTACCGATGTGTGCTCACTCAGTCAGTTGGATTTCAAGACAAAAAACAAAGCGCAAATCTTTATCTTTTTTTTTTTTTTTTTTAATCTTTTTTAGTGATTCTACATCATGCGAAATCTTGGTTTTGTTGTACCAGCCAAAAGAATCCAACTTGAAGGGCTTGAACACCACAGTACGCGAAGAAGTACTCCAGCAATTTGGAAAGCTTGAAACTCCGGTGAGAAAGATTGCTCGGAAAGAAAGAGTGATGTCCAAAAGGCCCGAGATGGCATACAATCTACGGCAACAGAAAATGCTCCCCAATTGAATGTGAATATGGAGTGGCAATACACAGCAAATGCATAGCCACAACTACCCCAACTGTGGCCATATCCAAAGAATTCCACTTTCTGCCCAATTAAATATTCTTCCTCCCCTTAACTACAACATCGGATAGCAAAATCATGCCAAAGCTAGAATCTTTTTCATTTCCCGAAATTTGAATTACTTATTTGAATTTTTTTTTTATATTTTTAATATGAATATTGATAGGCTCGTAATAGTTTGTGGCGCCGTCTGTGGGAAACTTGAGCTCGAGACGAAGATATGGTTTTCATTCAAAAACAAGTCCAACCTTGCTCGGCACCTCAGTAAGCCCAACTCTGTTTGGCAAACATACAAGTCCGACCAGCGCGTCACTCAGATCTTGTATGTAGATTTTATATGGGCTCAAAGCTCAGCAGCTATCCCAGATTGGCGTGGAAAAGCATTTGCTATGCACTCAGTAGCATACAGCTATATTAGTCAACTAATTTAGCTCAACCAGAGAAGTTTCACTCTACCGAGAATGAATTCTGATTCAGTATTTCCAGGTTAGTGATTTGGTTTTTAATAAAACTAATATAACAGGAGAAGAGGAAAAATTGAAAGTCCGGGAGACATGAGGCCCCGACACATTCCAGAGAGCCCGGGCAGACCATGCAGACAGCCCGGGCAGACCATGCAGACAGCCCGGGCAGACATCCAGACAGCCCGGGCAGACCATGACACAGCCCGGGCAAACCATCCAGACAGCCCGGGCAGACCATGCCACAGCCCGGGCAGACCATGCAGACAGCCCGGGCAGACCATCCACAGCCCGGGCAGACCATCCACAGAACCCGGGCAGACATACCAGAGCACCCGGGCATACCATGCAGGCCACCACAGCACCTTCTTGAAAGTCCGGGAGATATGAGGATCCGGCACATTATCTTAAAGTCCGGGAGAGACGAGGCCCCGGCACAGTATCTTGAGTCCGGGAGATATGAGGCCCCGGTATTCTTATTTAAAGACCGGGAGGCATGACGCCTCGGCACCCTTATCTAAGCCCAGGGAACTACACCCTGGCTCGGGGCCACACACCTCGACCATTCCCAAGTCCCGGGACATGCTCCCGGCCCAAGGCTCCGCACCTTGGTTCTTAAAAGCCCAGGGAACTACACCCTGGCTCGGGGCAACACACCTCGACCATTCCCAAGTCCCAGGACATGCTCCCCGGCCCAAGGCTCCGCACCTTGGTTCTTAAAAGCCCAGGGAACTACACCCTGGCTCGGGGCAACACACCTCGACCATTCCCAAGTCCCAGGACATGCTCCCCGGCCCAAGGCTCCGCACCTTGGTTCTTAAAAGCCCAAGGAACTACACCCTGGCTCGGGGCAACACACCTCGACCATTCCCAAGTCCCGGGACATGCTCCCCGGCCCAAGGCTCCGCACCTTTGTTTTTAAAAGCCCAGGGAACTACACCCCGGCTCGGGGCAACTCATCTCGACCATTCCCAAGTCCCGGGACATGCTCCCCGGCCCAAGGCTCCGCACCTTGGTTCTTAAAAGCCCAGGGAACTACACCCTTGTGGGGCCCTTAACTCCTAATCGTTATTACAATGCAATCTGATTAGGGTTTAATTAATCACAGCGGAAAACGGGTTTAAAATTTCTTTACAATGAGCCCAAAATATCTCTTCTGATATTTAAATACTAAAAATAGTATCTAAATTCAAATCATAAACACGCCCACACGTAATCAATCACATACAAACATCTCATATCCTCGGGACATGCCCCGGTATATAGATATATATACATATATATACTGGGAACAAGACATAAACATAAACCTCAGCCCAAGCTGTGGCTCCCACCAGAAGTACCCTCTCTGGTCTCCTGATATCCTGGAGTACCTGCCATTGTCCACACACAAAGACAACAACAGCCCCCCTTGGGGGTGAGCAAAGCTCCGTATGGAACAACCACAATATATACCACAAGTATCTAAACAATGATATATGGTATGCAATGCATGTATGTCGTGGAGGTATAGGGTCAAATGCCCATCCACTGAGCACATGTCAGAATCAATCGAATCGCTATCAAATCAAATCAATGCTCGAGCTGGCACACCGGCCGATATGGGAATACACATATGATAGCGTCGACGAAGCGCCATCAATCCCACATCTCATATCCAATCATATGGGGCCACAATTGTCTTTGCTTTACGGGTCATATAATACCGGCATAGCGATTGTGTTCACAAACCCCGGAATCCAATCAAATCATATCAGGGTATCCAAGGATCATAGCTCAACGTGCATGTCATGTATCGATGTATGCATAAAATGATGTGTGTTAACAAAACATTTATTTTATACATCGACACTCCAATCTCCATGTCATGTATGCCACATTAAATCAACAAATAGGCACATAGACACGTATTCCAATCCAATCAATCAAATCAATCCAACATATATCATATAATACAGATACCTGTCGTATGTTACCCGGTCGCAACATACCTTAATTCTTCGTTCCAGTTGATGTAGCCTGAAGATATTGATATAATACTTTATCTACATCCATAACATATTCATTCCAGTCAATAACATACTCCAAAATCAATAATATGAGTTTCAAATATCATTTGAAACTTCAATAATTCATATCAAATCAAAATCATATCATAATTCAATTCCGACTTCGAATATGAGTTTCTTGTCGGTTATTCTACTACATATCAGAAATTCAACTTCAGATACATGCTATTCCAGCACTTGGATATTTAAAGCTGCTGAAACCAGAAGAAAATTACCTCAGTCAGAAGCCTTCGACGCGACGATAACAAATATATAATTTGTTTCGCGTTTAGACAACGTTTAAAAGTCGAATCGGACGAAAGAAATCGAATTCTCTAACTTTCCCTCGAAGTTATCGTATAAGAAATGGCGAAGGAAAGAGAAAAGAAAGGATTCTTATCCTCACCGCTCTCGCGCTCGGGCGGTAGAATTCTCGCGCCCGAGCGCGAGACATTCTGTCCCCGAGAGTTGCTTGTACCGCGCTCGAGCGGTCAAACATTACCGCTCGGGCGCGGCATGTTCTGTCCCATGCCACTCGCTTCGCGCTCGGGCGGTCACAAACTACCGCTCGGGCGCGAAGTGTTCTGCCCGAACATCAAGTTTTCATTCCTTGGCGCTCGGGCGGTCATTTTCTACCGTCCGGGCGCCACACGTTCTGTACAAATAGTTATGTTTGTACTAAATTGGCGTCCGGCCTCTCAAATCAATTCGTACAACCTCAATTCATATACAATATTCATTTTCTCAATTCATTGTCACGATATACATCAAATACATAATCCATGACAATTTCATTAATTATCGATAATCATATAAGATTTACGATAATACGATACACGGTCCTTACAACCCTGGCTCGGGGCAACACACCTCGACCATTCCCAAGTCCCGGGACATGCTCCCCGGCCCAAGGCTCCGCACCTTGTTTCTTAAAAGCCCAGGGAACTACACCCTGGCTCGGGGCAACTCACCTCGACCATTCCCAAGTCCCGGGACATGCTCCCCGGCCCAAGGCTCCGCACCTTGGTTCTTAAAAGCCCAGGGAACTACACCCTGGCTCGGGGCAACACACCTCGACCATTCCCAAGTCCCGTGACATGCTCCCCGGCCCAAGGCTCCGCACCTTGTTTCTTAAAAGCCCAGGGAACTACACCCTGGCTCGGGGCAACTCACCTCGACCATTCCCAAGTCCCGGGACATGCTCCCCGGCCCAAGGCTCCGCACCTTGGTTCTTAAAAGCCCAGGGAACTACACCCTGGCTCGGGGCAACACACCTCGACCATTCCCAAGTCCCGTGACATGCTCCCCGGCCCAAGGCTCTGCACCTTGGTTCTTAAAAGTCCAAGGAACTGCACCCTGGCTCGGGACAACACACCTCGACCATTCCCAAGTCCCGGGACATGCTCCCCGGCCCAAGGCTCCGCACCTTGGTTCTTAAAAGCCCAGGGAACTACACCCTGGCTCGGGGCAACACACCTCGACCATTCCCAAGTCCCGTGACATGCTCCCCGGCCCAAGGCTCCGCACCTTGGTTCTTAAAAGCCCAAGGAACTGCACCCTGGCTCGGGACAACACACCTCGACCATTCCCAAGTCCCGAGACATGCTCCCCGGCCCAAGGCTCCGCACCTTGGTTCTTAAAAGCCCAGGGAACTACACCCTGGCTCGGGGCAACTCACCTCGACCATTCCCAAGTCTCGGGACATGCTCCCCGGCCCAAGGCTCCGCACCTTGGTTCTTAAAAGCCCAGGGAACTACACTTTGGCTCGGGGCAACACACCTCGACCATTCCCAAGTCCCGGGACATGCTCCCCGGCCCAAGGCTCCGCACCTTGGTTCTAAAAAGTCCAGGGAACTACACCCTGGCTCGGGGCTCCGTACCTCGACTATTCTTAAGTTCAGAAGATATGAGGCCCCGGCATCTTATGCAAATACCGGGAGGCATGATGCCCCGGCATCTTATTTCAAGTCCATGAGACACGAGACTCCGGTATTTCATCTCATTTCTGGGAGACATGAAGCCCCCGATGCTTTTATAGAACAAGATTAATTATCTTTCCAGTGAAGTCCAAGCATGACTAATCGGGAAAGCGAGTATGACTCTAGTCCGACTATTTAAGGAGGGAGTGATGATACCCTGGAAAGGGCTCGGGTCATTCTTGGACTCGTGCGGAAAGAGAACTTACACGAGTCAAATTCCAAAATTGCTGAAAAGAGTAGAGCATGGGTAAAATTTGACCAGGGTAAACAGGGCCCGACCAGGGTAACCAGGGTTCTCCAGCCCGACCAGGGTAACCAGGGCCCGACCATGGTAACCAGGGTAACCAGGGCCCGACCAGGGTTCTCCAGGGCCCGACCAGGGTAACCAGGGTTCTCCAGCCCGACCAGGGTAGCCAGGGTTCTCTAGCCCGACCAGGGTAACCAGGCCCGACCAGGGTAACCAGGGTTCTCCAGCCGGACCAGGGCGACCAGGGTTCTCCAGCCCGGCCAGGGTTCTCCAGCCCGTTCTCCACAAGACCCGAACAGTGTCTATGCACTATAATCGAGGTCATCTTCTTCAGCAGCCGGGCAGGGAGATGCCTGGGCTCTACTCATCCCGGGCAACCAG
Organism: Primulina eburnea; assembly: GCF_022965805.1. Lineage (NCBI taxonomy): Eukaryota > Viridiplantae > Streptophyta > Magnoliopsida > Lamiales > Gesneriaceae > Primulina > Primulina eburnea. The sequence continues at coordinate 32,091,715 of NC_133118.1, forward strand.
AAGCTCGGGCTCTCGTGCAAGCTCCCGGGAACTTTCTACTCGGGCTACCTCGAGAAGGGCACCACACTCGAGTGTATCGGTATGAGCAGTCTTATCTGTCAGAACTACAGGGGTTTGGTGTGTCAGAGAAGCTATCAGAAGTAGGATGGCTTGACAGGAAGTCAACATCAAAGGCTATGAGTGGTAGGTGTACACGCAAGTCGAGGTAATCATCATTATTTCTCCTACTATAAATGGCAGATATGTTTCTCATTTAGAGGGGGCTGAATCTTGAGTATTGGCACTCACATATGTTAACACACATATTTACACCAGTAGTCTTTATTTCTCTAAAAGCTACACTGGTTATCATCTTATAACCTGCTGACTTAAGCATCAGAGTGGTCACGTCGGACACCCCTCCGGCGCCCATTCACGAGTTCTTTTCATTGTTTGCAGGTCACGATTGAAGCCATCTACCTTGTTCATTTTCCTAAACAACACTATAAATTGTTGATTTGATCCGTTGGAGCTCCTTACCCGGCTCATCCATTTCAACTGGATCACATCAGTTCATTGTTACCACTACCAGCGTGCTTAATTGACACATTTTTGTGTGATTTTATTGTAGGAGGAAGTTTTCTGCTCTTGCGATAAATTCGGGCTAAAAAGAGTGATTTTATATCACAATTAAAGTTGCCGATATAATCTTAGTGGAAGACGTGGAGCAGAAAAATTCAGAAGATGTTTTTACATAAGGCGTGACCACGCCTTGTGACTACTTCTCGGCTGCCTAGTGAGAGTTGAGGAATATTCATAACAAGGAATAAATAGAAGATAGAGTTTTTTCCATAACAAAACTCTATATTCTTAATAGGATATCTCCTAAGATCTTTTATTTTTTAGTGATTAGGTTTAAATTTAGATTATTAGACTTTTATAATTTTGGGCCCAATTTGTCTTTTAAACCTACAAACTAACGTGAAAGAGGGGAGGCGGCAGATTTTCACACAATACACAATTCCTTCCACTAATCTCACGTGAAGAGAAGAAAAGAAAGGGCAAAGATTTTCTCTCCAGTTCTCTCCACAACTTAGGATAAGTTTTATTTCTATTCAGGGGATATTTTTACCATTTCAATTTATCACTGTGAGGCTTTTGTGATTTAATTTAATATTCGTGTTTTGTTCAAGTATTTGTTGATTTATGATTTATTTATACGAAAGTTGTATCTTGGTTAATCTGACAATTTAATTCAATATATAATTTTCTACTGCTATCCATGAATTCAGTGATCCGTAATTGTCATGAACGATTGGTACATGAGTAGCTATAGATTAGGCGTGTTGTGCTATAATAACATATTTAATTTAAATAAATCAACGAAACTCGATCTATCAATTGCAGCTATCTCGATTGTTAGATTTTAGGATTAATTGTTTTCACAAAACGAAAAATGCTATTTTTTATTAATATGGAACGCTATCGTGCCCAGTTAATTATCAATAAGTTTTGACTGGATGCTGGGTTTGGTCAATTAAATTAGGAAAACACAAGGATTTTAGCGGCTATCCCTATAATTCTAAGGTTAATTACTTGTAACTGCATGAATAAATATATGTTAGCCGATGAACAGTGATACAATTGAATAGTATAAATCCCTTGAATCGAGCTTGGTAATATTAATTTACATTTAATTAGTTATTCATCTTGATTTGTTATTTCTTCTTGCATGTTAAATTAGTTCTAGTATTTTATTAGTTTTTATCAAACAGAAACCCCCTTTATTTGCATTTTACTCGAAAGAAATAAATCTCCCGTTCTCTGTGGATTCGACCCTGCTCACCATTACACTAATTTTATTTAGAGAGTAGGAATTTAAGTTTGGTGGCACAACGACAACACACCAAATATTCATTTATTAAAAAACATAAATTAGAAAGAAAAAAATACGAACATTTGATATTAAATAAATAATACAATACAAACACAAAATTATTGATCCAAATCTGCTTGAATATGCTAAAACTCAACAACAAATAATTTAGCAAAAAAAACTTGAAGCGGAAAACGCATTAATAATTTAATTTGGTTGTTCGTTAAATTCATAGCTTTTATAGTTAATTAATTTCAATTCAAAGTCTTAAAATTTTTATAATTAAAATCTTATAATTTTCAAATAAATTAATTTAATATTTATTTATAATTACAAAAATAAAAATAATAATATAAAATTTATTATTTAATTAAAATATAACAAAACTACATGTAGGCAGCAAATTTTTTTTTCTCATTTTTAAAATAGTTTTTACAATGTTGCGCCACATGTTGCTCCAATCCAACGTCAAATGTGCTGCTTATTCTTTAAAAAAATAATAATAATAACAATAAGGCGGCAGCAGGTTTTGTGGGGTTGAATTGGAGACTTTGCATGTATCTTGTGAGGCTGGTGATGGAAAGATCAAGATTTTTTAGGTTCACACAAGATATATGCAAGTCGCTCGAGCCTTTTGTCCTTTTCTGTTTGCTTAGAGATATTTGGGAGTGCAAAGTTTGTGTTGTGTGGTTGTGTTTATATCTCTAGGAACTTCATCTCTCCTTCTTTATCTAAGTCCTCACTCCCCAGACAGATACATCTGTACATTGCTTGAGAAATGGCTGCGACATCTGCTACAAGTGCTGCTCTGTTTAATTCTTCCAAACAAATTGTATCAAACTCTACTTCTTCAGGTACCCTTTTTTTTTGTTGAAAGAATAATGATCTCTATGCGATCTTGATTCGTTGTCTGATGTAACAAAGCGTATAACTAGTCTGTAATTGCTTGGATTGGAATTAGATCAAGGTCTTAGTGAATAGGATTCATGGTTGTGTATCGAATAAATTTCATGTTTTTTATGGTTGAAGAATGCTAAAAATCACATTTTTAACGTAGGAGTTTGATAAAATTTTACTAATCATTACCACTATTTTTTCTTAAGCTTCATATTCATCAGTAATTATCATGAGTATCTTATCTTATCGAACATAAAATTTTCTTGTAGCCACTAGTTTTTGGGGGAGTTCTTTGCCTAGAAATTATCCAAGTAAGAGAGATTAATTAAGATTAGAGGGCAAGTAATTGATGCTGCCTGCTACTACTCCAGTTGCAGATGCCCCCATTATCGAAACTAAAGAGTAAGTTCACTATAAATTTGCACGCCTCCATTTTTTTTACAAGATTAGAATGTCAGTTTCGAGTTTTGTTTAACTCTTTATCTGTCAAGACAATCGCATTCGTGTCCATGAAGTCTCATGGTATAGTTTCTTGAATGCTGTTTTATAGTTATGTGCTTCCTAGATGGGCCACCTTTGATCTTGGAAGAGCTCCAGTCTACTGGAAGACCATGAACGGCCTTCCCCCTGCTGCTGTATGTTAAATGTTTAGCTCTCAACTTTATTTCCTCTGTATTCTGTTCATGTGTGTGATTTCTTGAGAAAATTAACAGGGAGAGAGACTAAAGTTATTCTATAATCCTATGGCAAACAAACTTGTTCCCAACGAAGACTATGGAATTGCTTTTAATGGTAATTTCTCACGCTCCATCCAAAGTTGGCTTCACTAGACTTTGTTGCGTGTCATTCGCTTTCCAATAAACCATGCAGCTGGGTCAGTATTGTTGAAATGCAAATTCAATTATTGATGTCGTACGTGCTCGAATATATAAGCTTGTGAATGGTGCATTTACCACTCCATTGTCTTTCACTCTATCTTGAATTATGTGCTGTATCTTTGCATGTGGCCGGCGTTCTGTTAATCGACGCATTCTGTAGGAGGGTTCAATCAGCCCATCATGTGTGGTGGTGAGCCACGAGTAATGCTCCAGAAAGTAAGAGGAAAGGCCGATCCTCCTTTTTACACAATCCAAATATGCATCCCAAAGCATGGTATACCCCTTGCACAAATTCATTCTAGTTTATAAATTGCGGCGTATTTCATTCTCTTGATGTTCTCTATTTTTCAGCATTAAGTTTAATATTTTCATTTACGAATGGAGTCGATTGGGACGGTCCCTACAAGCTACAATTTCAAGTGCCAAAGGCTTGGCGGAATAGACCAATGGACTTTTTCTCTGAGGTGACAAACTGTTCTTAATCCTGTTTAGGGAATATTTACCTGCCTTAATACCAACTATTTCATCGTAAACATTTAATTTTTGTTCGCAGGGTCTTGCCAAGGAGCTGAGTAAAGAAGGTGCATGTGACAAAGCAATATTTCCTGATAATAACATAGTGGTCACTAGATGTGCTATGATCGGTAACTTAACTTTGGAAGGAGTAAGTTTTCTTTTTCTTCCCTATTTTACATCACATTGTTGGGTAATATAAGTTACCCCTACTGTTCGGTGTGGCTGCCTATGTAGCACAACTACCGAAAGTGGTGCTTTTGGTTCTGTATCAGTAGCTTAAGTAGAGTACATACATGCTGAAGATCAACTCCACTGCCCCTATTTCGAAATGCAATATAAACTTTTTTATTGTCTATGAAATCGAGAGGGTGATTTAGAACGTCTAAAAGATGCGTAGATGATTCTTGGTTTGTTAAGCATCCAAAAGATACAAGCATAAAAAACCTGAAACTAAACTTTTGTCATGGATACAGGGTGACCGCTGCAATCTTGATCTCGTACCTGGATGTACTGATCCAAACTCGCTCCTTTTCAACCCACTGGCCAATGTGGACGATGGTTCTTGCCCTCCTTACTTAGATTCCGAGGACTAGCCACGACACATAGGATTCCAGCTCGTACACCAGACGCTTTTTGCTGTTCGTAATTCTTAAAGGCTTGTCTGTAGAACACATCGAAATTGGTGACAGCATCAGTATATACATGTAACTTCTATTGGTTGGGCTGTGCTTGTATATAAAGCAACTTGGGATCAAATAAAGGCGTAATTTTATGTGATACATCTCAGATTGTCAATCTTTGCAACTCAATATTGCATGTGAACATAAGACTGGTGATTGCTCAATCAACCCTTTGAAGGGTATTTTTGCTGTTCCTTAAGTTTCTGGATTTGTTGATCAAAACTCATTTTCAGTTTAAGACATGTTGGACTGAATTAGTCGCACAATTAGTTGTGTGATGTTCAGCAAAGCAAAGGTTTTAAGACTTGTCCGAATCCCTAAATGTTAATTTGCATCCTTGTTGGAGACAAGATTCATATTTAATAGTAATAAAGAAACTATTGGTCAAGATTTTATTTACTGGTGGCAGGGAGCGGCCTAATTAATAGGATGCTCAATTGGATTTGGCTGGAAAATTAGGCCAGGTTAAAGTCAAATCACCCATTTAGTATACCAGATGATAGCCATGAAACAAAAATACTAGCAACTTTCTGGGGAGAAAACTCTTGCCACCTATTTACATGGTTAGATACATACATATACCTAAATCCTATTTCCAACTTCCCAGAAAATCACAAGCATCTTTATAAATCACACGAATTTAACGTTTCTAAACATTGCATTGCACATATTTTCAGGATTCTTTTTCAAGCATAACAGCTGAATATCTTGTGTTTGGGGAATTACATGAGCCACTTAAATCATTTCATTACAGCTCACGCCATTTTCTTTCTTATGTTCATACTTTCCGGCCAGAGAATCGAAGAGTATCCCAGCCCCAACACCAACTGCCAAGTCGATCGTGTAGTGACCTCTAGTAGTTAGTAACCTAATGACTTGCAAGATGTTTAGGGCATCAAATGTGTATGCGAATTCCCATCTTTGCATCCGTTTCATGTCTAAAGAAGCGATCACTGAGGCAGCTACATGGCCAGAATAAAACAAGAAAAATGACACATTCCCCACAGGAAAATCTGCACCTGAACCCAAGAATTCCTGTCAAGAAACGATCAAAACATCACAAATGCTTGTTTAGATCACATATGTAACAGATAGACAACACTGTGCAAGTTATTGATTCTGGATCGAGGTTGTGCCCTTGTCCTTAAATATATACTAAATTGGCAATCTGACAACTAAGAACAATCTAGTTGTCCTAATCCCTACAGATGTTCAACTCTCTTATACCAGTTGATTGTAAACCTTTTGTTAAATAACTAATGTTTCTTGTTTTAAAAGTATTAAAAAATCCATGCTTGTCCCGTGAACTGGTTGACCTATAAGATATTTGATATCATATTTCCATCTATGCAATGAGATCACTCAATTATCGACTCAAACTTGATTCTGATGGAGCTCAAGCTGTTTGAACCATTGTTTAACTTGAGCTCGAGCATATGTAATTTAAGCTCGAGTGTCCTCTGAGTTACACAAGTCTTGTAGATAAGAGTTTAGTTACTTCAAGTTTTGTAAAAAATATGAACTTTTCATTCTTGACCAACTAGATCCAAGTAATCGTGGATTGGATTTGAATTCACAACTCATGCATGGAACTCGACTCCATTTGTATTCAACCCGGTCAATATCTCAGTTATGCGAATAATCTTCCACAAATTTGCATAAAAATTGAATTTTGAACATAGTTTCAAGGAACATATATAAATAAGAACCTGGGGCACTGGAAGCTGTGTGACATATCCAAGAATTCCTCTACATGTGAACATGAATAGCGCTGATAAGGTAGCTCTTGGTCTACCCTCAATCACAAAGGTACCTATTATGTAGGCCGTTTGCATGCCCACAAACACCTAAACCACAAAGATTCGAAATTTGGAAAATCTCATTAAACAATTCAATTTTATAACTTGGTATACATTTTTTTTAGTATGAACCATCAACTCCAAAGCAAGTCCATACTCAATCCTAATCCGTGGGACCATTTCCATTCAAAATATATTATTATATGTAGCAAATCTAGATATAATGTAAATGGAGCTTGTATCATATGTCAACATCAAAATTCAAAGGTAAATGCACCACCGCACTTTCTGCCATTTGCAATCAGCAACATCAACTGCAATGTGCAATTCACACATCGAATTAAAGTCAAAGCCACCACTCAAAATTATTTACAAGTGAAAAAAATCCCATGAATAGTCTAAAATGGAAAAAGTAGTAATATTTTTAATGGAGGGAATGAAATGCAATATTAAATTTACCGTATTAAGCCCAGCAAGAAGCGTATTGAGGTCGGGCTTGGAGGCGAGAGACCGGTGGAGAGCTGCGGTGGCGACAAAGCCCAGATCAAACGGCGGAGCAGTCGACGGAACCATGTTTAGCGTGTACTCAACCACCATGAAGAACAGGACGCAGGCAGCGAAGGCGAACGGCACGGGGTGATTCCTCGCAGTGACGTACACGTCCCCCGCCGTCCATTTCAAGAAATGAGCGTTGCTCACGTGGCAACGGAGATTTTTATCGAAGATCGAGGACGAGGCGAATCTTTTCTGGATCATGTCGGGAGAATCCGAGGGTTGCTTGTGGACGCCGTTGGTGGGTGCGGACTGTGTGGGTCTTTTGTTAGTAGAGAAACGGAGGCGGGTGGTGGCTCCGTTCATCTCCGGTGGTTGCTCCGATTGTCATGTAGAATAAAGGGGATGGCACTAGTTTGTGTGTATTTATGCGTGTGACGGATTATACAAGGTGGTGGTGGGGTTGAATGAATGGTTGTGGAAATGGGAAATTTAAGTCAAAATAAATTGAAATATGTACTGATTAGTTCCCATTACTTTTCATTTTCTTTTATTTTTTAACAAAAAATCATGTGAAACAATCTCACGGACTGTATTTTATGAGACGAATATCTTATTTGGATCATTTATGAAAAATATTACTTTTTATTGTGAATATCGGTAAAATTAACTCGTCTCACAGATAAAAATTCATTAGACACATCTCATAAAAGAACTACTCTTTTTCTTAGTGGCATACCTCCCTAAATTATGTAAATTATTAGTTACTAAATTGCATTATCCTCCACCAAACGTACCGTGACATACGCTTGTGTTCCGTTTATAATATGAAGAAGAAAGTAGATATTTTATAAAAAAAATTAGGTCTTTGATTTCTTTGATTATTTTGGTTAAATACACAAATGTGATGAGTTCTTTGATTATTTTGTTATCAGCCTGACCAGAAAATGTTTGTATCAGATTAGTGATTGTGTGTTGTTATGTTCTCTGGTAAATATGAAGTTTTGCCTCTTTTGAAAATCCGAGTGATCCTTTAGCCGAGTAAGCGCTGATACTGTATCCGGTTCTAAGAAAAGATGCATAAATTCTTCTGTAAGGGAACTTCTTTCAAAAGGGAAAGGAGGTTCTGAGTTATTTATAGGTTAAGTGATACATGTGGATCATATGGTAGCATGCTAGCTACAAGTCACATGAATCCGAGCGGCCGAAAAAACTGTATCTGTTATCTGCGACGTTGTCATATACAAAATCTCGAATGAATCTGCAAAAATTAATAGCAAGAATGAAGTAAAACGAGAGTGCTTATTTGATTCTTGGAAATGGAACAACACTACTTACAGTGGTATGAATTGCAGAAAGAGAGCAAGCTGGGGAAAGGGCAAGTTGATGTATTGCATTATCTTTAGTACAGCTTCTGACTTGATATATGACCTGAAATCAATGCTCAAATACTACTGAGTTACCCCCTGGGAACGTGACTTTGCTTGCTGGGGAAAATCTTTTTTGATCGAAGTGTTTTGCTTGGAAGGAAAATGTGAAGCTAGCTTGAATATTGCTTTCAAATGCCAACTTTAATAGTAAAAGGAGTGTTGGGAGATATACCTATCTTTATCAACAAGTACAACACTTGAAATATCATCTGGTGCTCTTCCAGATCTCTGCAACAGTTTTTTGCCTGCGTCACTCTGTAGAGCTTCAAATCTAATGTTCCTGGAAAATAATTTCATGCAAAGTGATGGGAAGAAAGTCACTTGAATGGAGAATCAACATACCTTAGTCCAAGAGGGGTCAAATATGAAACAGATCCATCATAAGGGGGTGGTTTAAATCAAATCCAACTATTTACCAAGATACTACCTTTTTCCTGCAGATAATCATAGAGAGCCGCCGATGCACCTCTATAAGTAATCACTAGCATGTCATTTTTAAAGTTTATAAGGATATTTAAGCGAATCCGAGTTGTCTCATGGAATTGTCTTGATAGACATGGTTTTAGAAAGTCTGAAGATCACATACACAACTTCAGATAAAAAACAAAGTCAAGATATGGATGGTTATGTTTTTTAGCAACAGATATCAAGAAAGTGAAGCCCACAAAACAGAATTAAATTCAGCAATTCTTGGAATGATTTATCAATACCAGCACCATCCAAATCCAAAAACAGATGGAAGAAGAATCCAAGGACAATACTTGCTGGTACACTCTTTATTTTCGTACATCATACTTACAATCCAGCTGTATGACGGCGAGTTACCAGTATAGCACAGTAAAATAATGATTCTAACACAAAGACCTATCCTCAAGCAATTAAACCGAAGGATCAACAGCAGTGCAGTCACCTCTCTTGGAAAATTCGATCATGCCCTCCGTTACTATGCGAAGGCAAAATCCACAACCCATGTGTTGGCCATGGGCCTGATCAATGTTGATCAATCCTTAACACTTGGGACACTGCTAAGATCGAATTTATCCATCTCTCTTGTACAAACAAATTCCAAATATATTACCCAAACTTCAATTTAAAGAACTGCATATTATAAGCCACTGAGCAAGATATAATGACAAGTATCACTCCAACTTATCTAGATTTAAACAAGCTTACTCTACAGAGTCAGATTCAAAATATTATACAATTCTCAGCACCTGGCAAAGATGAAATTATCAAGAAAGATAAGCTTTTTCATGTGCAGCCAGGTCAATGATTAAAAGGGCATATTCCTAAAATTACAAAATAACCGCATTTACATTCAATGTTTCAAAAGAAGGTGAGGTGTTCCAACCTTTTTCGATCATTGTTTCGGACAAACTTCACGCCTTCATTACATAAATTGCAAACACCTGCCACCCAACAAAAGAAAATTTACGAATCCCATATATTTTATCTGTAACCTATCTAGTGATATCTTGAGTTTTACTGAGAAAACCCCAAAGAAAAATCTAATCTTTAGCAGGAACCTGAAATCTTATGAGAACAACTATAACAAAAAACACTACGATGTCGTACACCAAAAATCTATTGCGAATTTTTTTTTTTACAGCAATCGTTCACTAAATTGGACAGTACCGTCGAACAACATGATCGGTCGAGGGTCCTTTTCAAAGAAGCTCGAAGTTTCTTTTAACCAGTCCACCTCCGTCGAAGGCGACAAACTAGCGGAGAGGATAATCCCGCGACGGCGCGGGCTAAGGTGCGGTAGAAGGGGCACTGCCACGCTCGAGCACTTGGCAGGGGAAATGAGCGCCATACCAGTAAGGGAACTGTTGAGGTTCGTTCGTTCACAGTATCTGATTCTGCGAATGGAGAAGAAAGCAGCAGAAATTGAAATGACTACAAGCACCATGGGAGGCCGAAGGGAAGTGCGTAACATTTGGAATTTCTCAGGGGTAAAATAGTAGTTTCAGCTTTCTGAAGTTAAGTCACTCGACTTGTGCGACGTGGAGTTTCCTGCAACTCTACTTGTTAAACAAATAATAATAAAGAAATTCTAATCAAGCTTTGCTTAAAGAAAAATGGTAAATAAAATAATCGAGCCACGCTATTTATATTTTATTATCTTCTTTTAGTAAAGATCTTTTTTAACAATAAAACTAAGTACATTTTTAATATAAAAATGAAAATGTCTCAAGATATAATAAAAAAATCTCATGTTCTTTTTTTTTTTAATGACAACACACACGGAGAGGAAGGATTGAACTCAGAAAAGGGAGCCACCTAAAGGTATATTGAGTGCACTTAAAAAAATAACAATATTGAGTTTCATCGTCATAAAAATAAAATAAAATCTTGAATTTTCTATCAAGTCTCCTCCCCTCAAGTGGATAAAATTCTCTTCTTTAGGTGAAGTTTCTGAACACAACACTAGAATTGTTGGGCATCGGTAGTGGGTCAGTTCTTTCTTGTGTATGAACTATGATGAATCACGTAGTAACTATCCAATTACATTACACATGACCAACGCTTACCACAAGTGCAAAAGAAGACAAGATCCCCCGTTCACACCACATTTAATTTGATTTGCAAACAAATATAAAATAAACTATGTTCAGGACAAACATACAGCATTTTGAAAAGGAAAACAAAAACATGAGTCCTAACATCAACAGTGTCTCCAACAAGAGCGCAATTTGTAATAATATTAGGACACAATACCGCTACTCTACGTGGACTCAAAACTAAGGTAAACATTCAAAACCATACACCTATGGAAACATGATGGTCTGCGATTACATTTTCGCAGCTAGCTCTAATCGTCACCATGGCCATTCTCGCCATCCTCCTGCGCAGCAGCCATTAATTCGTCGAAGTTTGCTGTTTTTCCCAACACTATTTCAATCTGCAGCAATGAGCTTTATTAACGCGAAAACTCAATAAACAGTATATTTAGCCCATGATTTTGCTAATCAACCATCTTATTACTCTGCAATAGTGCCATACAGAAACCGATGCAGGCTTTTGATTATTGATTAGATATGCAGTGTCAAATAACTTGCACCAGTTGGGAGCTGCTGTACTTAGAAGTCATTTTTTATTATTTGGCAGTCGGTGAGATTGAGATATTATATTTCCTTCTACTTCCATGAGAAAGCTGCTATAGCTAGCGTCCATGAACTATAAAATATTAAACAAGAAGCATGAAACTAACTCTATACATGCAAAGGTCAATATAAACCTAAGAACTCGTGCATTTCACCAACTTAAAAGATTTTTATTAGTCAAAATAATTCTGAACCAACTAAAAATGCTCTATTGTAAATAAGGATATTTACCTTCGCTTTTTGAACGGGCCTGCCCCTTGAATCATCCTTTATCTCCACTGTGGATGTCATGATTTCTGAACATGGTAAATTAAAAAGTGTAAAATACATCCGAAACTTATGATATGCTTCACGATTTAAAATCTCTACGGAGTTAAAGAGCCAAAAAAAATGGCAGGGCTGTATGTACTGAAAACTCACTCTTCTCAACAGCAAAACCATTGTTTTTCAATATTTCAGCTATCGAGATAACTGTTGAAATTGCTGCAATAATATAACCAAAATAGAGAATCAGTACATGTATACCAAATAGAACAATTAAAATCGTCATTCAGAAGCTCAAAAGAGAGAGCCTTTGACAATCAGCAGCGATACACAAACAATGGGTATTCATTCCAGTTACTCATTGTTGGAGGGCTGTGTTGCACAATCTGCATTAATAATCCGCATGAAATTTTTACAGTGATCGATTCATTAGTTTACGAGGCAGGATCAACAACTGGAATGATATTGTTTCATATATTTATGACAATATCATAAACAAAAGAGTCTTAAAATCCTTCCCTTCCCTTCATCCTTCCACATAGCTCCATCCATGATTCATGTATCAGCATTTTCATTTACATATCCTAGGTTACCACAGAAGGTGGAACAATCGTATATCCTATGCACACACATGAATTGACTTGAGAACATTTCTCAAATTGTTGAAAAAGGCCTTTTACTCAGCTCAGATTCAAGAACAATACCCAAAAAGAAAAGTTTGCTTCCGCTTCCTAAAAATAATACTAAACTTAAAAGAGCATACTTAAAATCTATGAACATCTTCTGTTAACCAGCATATTTTTCCTACGAGGCATCATGTTACATTGTTTAACATCAGCTAAAGAATTTTGATGGTGGCGTCATTAGACATGTCATCCAAATCCGACCAGAACTAAAAACTTTAACTCGGTAACCAATCATTAGCTTCTAATCAGCCAAACTCACACTAACTTAACATAACGAGCAAACAAATACACAATAAGTACGAGCAATCGTAATTACCCATTCCAAGAGCCGAAAGCTCCACCTCATTGTACTGTTGCATGTATCTCTACACATTTATGAAAGGAAGACACAAATTAATAAACCTAATTTCGATAGGATTCACATTTGATCACAGGAGCTGAGATACCAATACCTTGGTGAGATTGACGTAAAAGAAAAGAGGCTTCTTGGTATGGGAGACTTGAATCCGGTTCTTCTTCTGGAATTCCACGATGTTCATCTTGTTCACTCCCTCCGTTATCTCCTCCATTAAATTCTCGATTTGAAATCAAAAATTCAACCGCTCAGACACTGGAAGATAGCGCTAAAACTATGCACCTCAGCTTGCCCCCGGTCTTCCTGCTCAAAGTTTGCGGCTGAGATATGATGATGCTAGGGTTTTTTTAAAATCAGAATTGGGAATTTGCACCAGTTTTACGGGATACTTGGATACAAGGGAAACCCTGCCTATTGGGCCTTTCAGCCCAATATCTATTTGACACTTTCAATTTTTTTAGGCTGTGGACCAATTTATATCTGGGCCATATTAAAAACCCATATTTACTTTAGGCCCAGTAAAGCGAATACGGAAATGTAGCAGGCCCACCCCACTGCCACGTAGTCTTACACATCCGTTTTCAGCTGAATTTTCGGGGAGAGCTTCCAACTCTCGCAAGCCAACCCGGGAAGTGAGTCCGGTTCTTTCCAAATCCCGACCGGGCGTGAGGAAGCACACTAGAACGAAGGGCGGAAAGGTACGGCCCAAGGTGGTGTTGGCAAACCCATTTCAGGTGAGTTTTCGATTTGTGGTTTCTTTGTTTAGGGATTTATGATCAATGAGGACTTGATTCGGGTGTATTGGATGTTATAATCGGGAGAAATGGTTGATTTTATGGTGTAAAATGGCTTTCGAAGTTATAGTCGTCATTTGCATTTGATAAAGATTCGTGTTTGTTTGCTGAGTAAATATTTTATGTTTTCAGCAAGATTTGGAAATGAGGAATCTTTGAATTGAGGTTTTTACCAATATTTTTTTAATTGAATAGATACGCGGAATCCTAGTTTTGATAGTGCCATGGTTGAATGAATAGATTAAAAACATTATAATTATAATATCTAAAATGGGTGTTTGAATTAAACAATGGCTTAGCCAACAACACCATGGTGGGAGGGGGATTAAGAAAGTTGAAATGGGATGCTGTTAAATAAATAGATTACTTGTAGATTACTTGGTAAATAAGTAGTCAATGAGCTAATGCTACGAGTCACACACATATACAATATCTCGTGTATATATACGGAGTCAAAATGTAAAAAATAAAATTCAATCATTTTACAATAATACAATTCTGATATTTTCCCTGAGCTCTGTGTTCATCAATGGCTGCCTAATGCACATCAATGGCTGCCTAATTCAAACTCTAACATGGTATCAGAGCTACAATTCCGCATCTAACTGAATAACAGAGCCTCCTTCTTCATGGCAAATCATGCCGCTTCGTTTGGATTCAATGATCCACTTTATCTTCATCCTTCGGATGCTCCGGGGATATCTTTGGTTCAGGATCCGCTCATTGGCGCGGACAATTACAATGTCTGGAGCAGAGCAATGTTGATTTCTCTGCAAGCGAAGAACAAATTGGGATTTATCAATGGATCTTGTGTTCGTCCAGCAATTGCGCACCCGAACCTGCATCAATGGGAGCGATGCAATGCAATTGTTCTCTCCTGGATCATGAACTCAGTTTCGAAGGAAATATTCCGCGGTATTATCTACTGCACCGATGCTTCCAAAGTTTGGGGCGATCTGAAAGAACGGTTTGATAAGATCTGTGGATCCAAAATATTTTCTATTCATCGAGAAATTGCGCATCTTACTCAAGGATCTTCTTCCATTTCTGTATATTTTTCTACACTCAAGCGCCTATGGGACGAATTTACCTCATTAGTAACACTTCCTTCTTGTGAATGTGCAAGTGCTAGGGCGTATATGGAACATGAGCAACAAATGCGTATTCTCCAATTTCTGATGGGATTGAATGATAGTTATGGACACATTAGAAGTCAGATCCTCATGATGAATCCATTGCCTTCTGTCAATCAAGCTTACTCAATTATTAGTCATGAAGAATCCACACGTCATGTGCTTTCTTCACAACCTGTTATTGACATTCCAACAGCTGCATTCTACTCTTCATCTACTAAGAAATATGAGTCAGTGAAGTGTGACAATTGCAATATTTTAGGTCACACCAAGGAGAATTGTTTTCGGCTGGTTGGATATCCTCCAGGCCACAAATTACACAAAAAGTTTCCTCAAACAAAAGGATTCAAAAGCCATTATTCATCTCCTAAGGTTGCTGCTCATTCTGCCTTTGAAAAGCAGTCCTTACTGCCTTCTTCTTCACATGAAGACTCACGAGCAGATAGTGCCTTGCCTAGACATTTTACTGATAACCAATATCAGCAGATACTGAAGCTTTTGGATCATAACTCATTAAATGCACCACAAGGGGATAATGAAGTCTCGGCAAATCTTGCAGGTAACTTCATGAGTTTAATGACTATCAATGATGCTAATGAATGGATTTTAGACAGTGGAGCAAATGCTCACATTGCAGGTTCTTCTAGTGGCATGAAAGACTCGCAACCATGTGACTCCGCCACTGGATCTATCAAGCTACCAAATGGTAACACCACTCAAATTTCATCCATTGGTTCCATCCATATTGCCCCCTCTGTTGCTTTGTCCCGTGTCCTTCATGTCCCTGATTTTAATTTCAACCTCTTATCTATTTCCCAGTTCACTAAAGACCATCGATGTTTCATTAGCTTCTACCAACATTTTTGCCTTTTTCAGGACCTTTTGACTGGGAGGATTATGGGGATTGGTAAACAAAGGGCTGGACTGTACTACCTTCATCAATTTTTTTCAGCTAAAGAGCCAACTCTATCTACACAATCTGATAAGCAAGCCAATAACCGATACAAGTCACATATACCAACTTCTTTAAATACCTGTACACTTTCTCATTGTAGTGACATTGACATTGATATATGGCATAAACGATTTGGTCACTTATCGGTGTCTCGTTTACAATTCTTGCCCTTTATTAAGCAAAAATCTCTCACACATCATTGCACGGTTTGTCCCTTATCTAAGCAAACCAGACATGTATTTCCCCCAAAAGCTAGCTCATTATCCCCCCATGTTTTTTACCTCTTACATATTGACATCTGGGGTCCCTATAAACATCCAACTTACAATGGATTCAAGTACTTCCTTACGGTAGTTGATGATTTTTCCCGAAGCACTTGGGTTTTTCTCATGCACTTCAAATCAGACACTCTACAAATACTTAAGCAATTCTTCGCCTTTGTTTCAAACCATTTTGATAAACCCATAAAGCACATTCGGACTGATAATGGTTATGAATTTTTCAGTACTGAATGTCGAACATACTTCTCTTCAATGGGCATCATTCATCAAAGCTCATGTCCCTACTCCCCACAGCAAAATGGGATAGTTGAGCGTAAGCACAGACACATCCTAAATATTGCTCGAGCCATAAAATTCCAAGGTTCGATTCCAGATTCGTATTGGGGCGAGTGTGTTCTTCATGCAGCTTACCTAATTAATCGAACACCAACTCCCTTACTTACCAACAAAACACCTTTTGAGTGCTTATTCAACAAACCACCGAACTACTCACATCTCAAAGTTTTTGGTTGCCTATGCTATGCATCCAATCTTAAGCCTAGTCACAAATTCGATGTTCGTGCCAAGCCGTATGTGTTTATGGGTTATCCTGCTAATCAGAAAGGTTTCAAACTCCTTGACCTCTCTACTCAAGAATTCATTGTCTCTCGAGATGTTGTGTTTCATGAGGACATGTTTCCTTTTTCCTCACAACATCATGACAATACACCTTTTCCATCTTCATCACAGGTTGATACTGATTTTTCTTCCCTTGACTCTACTCTGCTGAGTTCTACACCAGCACATACTCCCACAATGGATGTACTTCCAACTCCCTCTACCTCTTCCTTAAGACCTACCAGATCACATCGTCCTCCCCAATGGACTAAGGATTATGTTTGTACTAACACTTGCTCTACCCCCTACAGCCTTCTTGCTCATATATCTTACAATAACATATCATCCTCACACCGATCCTTCTTGGCTTGTATTTCTCAAACAACTGCTCCCACCACCTACTCCAAGGCAGCTGATGATCCTAAATGGCGTGCAGCCATGGAAGCTGAGATTTCTGCTCTAGAAGCTAACCGCACTTGGGTGATTGTTCCTCTGCCCCCGGGTAAAAAGACTATCGGTTGCAAGTGGATATACAAAATCAAACACAAAGCTGACGGCAGCATCGATAGATTCAAAGCCCGCCTTGTTGCCAAGGGATACACCCAACAATATGGCATTGACTACATTGACACATTCTCCCCGGTTGCAAAGATCGTTACAGTTCGATGTCTTTTAGCCATGGCTGCAGCCAACAGTTGGGCCTTGCATCAAATGGATGTTACCAACGCTTTTCTCCAAGGTGATTTAATTGAGGAGATCTACATGTCTATTCCTCAAGGATTTGACAGACAACGCCCAAATCATGCTTGCAAACTCCTTAAATCCTTATACGGCTTGAAGCAAGCATCTCGCCAATGGAATTTAAAATTTTGTGACATCATGCGGCTTGCTGGTTACTCCCAGTCACTTCATGATCACTCTCTGTTTTACAAGAGAGATGATAGTTCCGTCACCTTACTCCTTCTCTATGTTGATGATATTGTAATCACAGGCAATGATTCTATCGCAATTGCTGCTTTAAAAGATTGTTTGCATAAGCATCTTGCCATTAAGGATCTTGGTCCTCTGAAATACTTTTTGGGGATTGAGGTTGCTCGATCAAAGGCTGGTATTTGTTTGAACCAGCGTAAGTATACGCTGGAGTTGCTATCAGATACAGGAATGACTGGTTGTAAACCATTTGATACTCCAATGGAACAACACTTGAAGCTCACCACTCTTGAATATGATCAGCTCATCAAGAATTCGAATACTGATCTTCCTTTAGCTGATCCAGTTTCATATCAACGTCTAGTTGGCCGTTTGATCTATCTCACGATCACTCGCCCAGATATATGCTTTGCGGTTCAGTCCCTCAGTCAGTTCATGCAATCTCCCAAGCAATCACATATGAAGGCAGCACTTCGAATTCTCGCATATCTCAAGGGTAGCCCATCCTTGGGCATTTTCTTGTCTGCCACTAGTGATTTACGCCTCTCAGCATATTGCGACTCCGATTGGGGTTCTTGTCCAATGAGTCGGAAATCCTTGACAGGATATGTTGTCAAACTTGGTTCTTCGGTGATTTCTTGGAAAACAAAGAAGCAAAACACAGTTTCTCGTTCATCTGCTGAAGCTGAATACCGTTCCATGGCTACAACGGCTTGTGAAATCACTTGGCTACGCAATCTCCTGGCAGACATGGGCTTGATTATCACTTTGCCTACTCCTCTTTTTTGTGACAACCAGGCGGCCATTCACATTGCCGCAAATCCACTATATCATGAACGGACAAAACATATTGAAATCGATTGTCACTTCATCCGTGAAAAAATTCGTTCTCACACAATTGCCACTTCTCATGTCCATACTCGTCAGCAGCCAGCCGATATATTCACCAAGCCCTTGTGTTCAGAACAACATCGACATCTTTTATCCAAGCTTGCCATGTTAAACATATTACAAGCTTGCGGGGGTGTGTTAAATAAATAGATTACTTGTAGATTACTTGGTAAATAAGTAGTCAATGAGCTAATGCTACGAGTCACACACATATACAATATCTCGTGTATATATACGGAGTCAAAATGTAAAAAATAAAATTCAATCATTTTACAATAATACAATTCTGATATTTTCCCTGAGCTCTGTGTTCATCAATGGCTGCCTAATGCACATCAATGGCTGCCTAATTCAAACTCTAACAGATGCTTCTGGTTTTAGATTTAATTTCTTCGAATCTGTTGAAACAGAGAGAAAAAATTTTTGTTGAGAGAATAAATGCAGTTTATGAGAAACTTAAGGGAACAGAGGGAATTAAAAAAGGCGATGTGAAGCAGTTGAGAGATTGTTGGGAAAAGTTGAGAAAATCTGAGACTCTCGGAGTTATTTATTTTAGTTTTGAAAGCTGCAGAAACGCAGCAAACAAAGAACATATGATGCTGAGGCAAATTTTGAAGGAACTTTTGGTGTAACATTTTGGTATCAGAACAGTTATTTTAATATGCTCCACTATTATAAAATAGCAAATTAGAGATGTCTATATATATCAGGGTGCAATATAAAAATTACTCGCCATGCTCATGTTTGCTGGCCACTCATTAGTATGTTTACAGAGAAGCTAAATTCATAGAAGACAAAGAAGAAGAGGAAGAAATTGATGGCAAGTACTGCGTGCTTCATGATAGTAAGCAAAAATGATATCCCCATTTACGAAGCTGAAGTTGGTACAGTTCCCAAAGTATGATTCTTTTCAATCCCCCATCAATTTTAGATTTTTTTTTTAAATTTCATTTTCACATTATGGCATCACACAATATGATTTATTCTGATAATTTTGAGATCTGAAGAAAGAGGATGCTGCTCATCTACACCAATTCATATTACATGCTGCTTTAGACATTGTCCAAGATGTGGCATGGACTACAAGTGCTATGTGAGAAACCTACATGATTAATTTGGAAAAAATTCATTGTTTATTGATTTTATTTGTAGTGTCGGCACTCTCATCCCTTTTTTTTTGTGAAGTAGGTTTCTGAAAGCAATTGATAGATTTGATGATTTGGTGGTGTCTGTACACGTAACTGCAGGTCATATCCTTTGATTTTTTTTCATTAGCTCAATCCTGTGCATCCTTTTTGGAAAATGTGTGGATGATTATGATGCTTATTTTTATTACTGTATAATATATGGGGCGAGTAGAGGATCTGGCTCCCAAATATGAATAAAATGTCAGTTTGATGCTTAAAATTTTCAAGCTACAAGCTTTCTCATGTTGAGTTGGATTTCATTATACTTCTGTTTTGATTGATGTGGATCTTGATTTATCTCTTTCCCCATTGGTATTAGTGGGCATTGATTATATCGAATCAGTTTTAGTAAGCGTCATTGATTCACTTTATATTTTTCCTTAACCAATTATGGTCATACATACTCGACTGATGCTGCTCCACGATTCTCGTAATGATGATGGAATTAAGAGCTTCTTCCAAGAGGTTCATGAGTTATACATGAAGGCAAGTTTTATTATGCACTATGTATATCTGAAGTCTGCTTTATATTCCTAATGAAGTCTTATGGTAGCTCGCTTTAAGTAACTGGACTATATGCTACTTGTCATCGTTCTATACTACAAAATTCAATAAAGGAAATTAGAGTAAAGTTAAGGTGTCGAGTTGCTCCTATTTTCTGTGCTGAGATATTTGTTCGAGCGAAATTGATGATTCCTGTGTTGTTATTTTCAGACTGTTCTCAATCCCCTTTATCTTCCTGGGAGTCGCATCACTTCATCACATTTCGACACGAAAGTTCGAGCCCTTGCTAGAAAATATCTGTGAAGCTTTCCTCATATTTGAGTGTCTCATATTAATTTGGAGTCAGATTTGCTGTGTAAACCTATATTGCTGTGAACTTTTTGTTTCAATACAGTCATTACTCTTCAATAAATTATCAAGAATTCTTCATATGGCATCAGCTATTACTCATTTACTGTAGAACTACATGAGGATCTTTTGTTGTTTCATTTTGTTACCATTTTTTGCTATGAAATACGTTGGTTTTGTGAAGTTAATCAAAATTCACATCCCCAAATTGTTGACATTTATGTCTATGCGCGCGCGTGTACATGTATATATGTGTGTGTGGGCGAGCTCGTGCCGATACGACGGATCCCTTAGAAAAGGAGTCGCGTGCCTACAGGCTACAACCGTGTATGCCAAATATCTATACTATTAATAAAACAAGAGGGTTGAATAGTAACTAATTTTGGTGAAACCGTTTTCTTAACATGTATTAAAAATCCATTTAGCTAAATCAATAAAATAAAAAATAAAAAAAAAAAAAAGATTTGAACTTCACCAAATATAAAATCATTCAACAATTATATGAATTTCAAGCATTCTATTTGATGTCGTCCAACATTTGTGCATCCACTCTCATATTTCCGAGTAAGATGCTCTATTTAAAATTCTAATGAGATCGTCTCATACGACACTTACTTTTAGTGAATAATAAATAAATAAATATATGTATATCTTAAATAATATTTAAAATGCGAACTTTTATCTTAAATAATATTTAAGATGCAACTTCTAAAATTTTCATTAAAAATTAAATATATCATGAAACTAGAATTATTTTTATACAATTTTGAGATAATTTTATTCAAATATGATATAATTGTTTTAAATTTTTCTTAGTGAAACTTTAATGTTGTGATTAAATTTCTGAATTATTTTGAAATATATACTTTTATAGTGATCATTCTAATAATGATTCTATATAAAGATTTGAATGGATTTAAGATCTTGATTCAACAAGCATATTGCCCAAGGAACAAAGGAATAATATATATAAATTCATATATGATAATTTCACTGAAAATTAAGGAAAAACAAGCTAAAAACAATTGAGACAGTAACAAAAAGAAACTAGCAAATCATCGTTCAACACACGATCGTCCCAAGGGATTGAAAAAGAGAAAAAAAAAACTAGTTTCTGTTAAATATTTTACATCTTACATGATCTAAAAATCACATCGAGCGCTTACCGGACCTCGGTGGCCGCGGATGGCGGTTCTTTTGATCATGTTTTCCGAAAGCGGCGGCGCAGAACCCACAAGCAGAAACCTTCGGAGACGGTGGCTCAGCGGCTGAAGTCATCTTTCCGGAGCTGAAACCCTTTTCTCCTCCTGTGGATCGGCTCCTTTCGATCCTTAATCCTGTGCCGGTTGCCGCTGCGTCTTGATTTTGTTGATTAATGAGCTGATTCAGCTTCTCGTTCCATACCAATCCCGAGGATCCTTGTCTCCTGAATGATACTGCAGATCTCTGCAAACCTGCCATCAAGAAAAATAATAATGAATTTATATATTTATATATATATATATATATATATATATATATATATCTTTTTGCCCTCTCCTTGTAGCGATGTTTTAGTGGGATTTTCTTCAAAAAAAAAATCTTGGGGAATTGATTCTTGCTATCGTTTTCTATCTTTGGGAGCTTGGAGGTTTTTGGGGAGATTTGTTGTTCGAGGGCTGTGAATTATCATTGGATTTGCATGCGTTGGGGGACTTTATTAGGATTTGAGTTTTTGTTATGATGATAATAATAATGATGTTTTTGTATTATATATGATTCTTTTTTTTGTGTGTATACCGGTATACGTAAATATATATGAGTAAGTTTCATGTGAGACGGTTTTATGAATCTTTATCTGTGAGACGGGTTAACTCTACCGATATTCACAATAAAAAAGAATACTCTTAGCATAAAAAATAGTATTTTTTATGAATGACTCAAACAAGAGATCTGTCTTACAAATACGACCTGTGAGACCATCTCACATGAGTTTTTTCCTATATACAAATAGGTATAAATAAATAAATACATGCAACATTTACTTTGAATATATGTTTAAAGTAAAATAATAATGATATTTTGAATTTTTCCTTGCATACATATTCTTTAGTCAAAGGAAATTTTAATTTGATACTCAAAAACCTCTCGTCAAGTTTTTCAAATTTCAAGAATATGAGTCGTGTACTCCATTAAATTTAATTCAACACATACTAAAAACAATAGAATCTTATTTTTTTGAAACAAAAACAATAGCATCTTATGAGAACAAAGTCAATAAAGAAATATTTATTTAATTGCAAGTTGTGGTCAATTCAAGAACCAAATATAAGCAAAGTTCATTAATTTATATATTCTGATTTCGGGAGTTTGAAAGTTATGTAAGGAGTTTTCTTTTCGGGAAAATTATTTTTTTCTTCTTGTGATTTTGATATTTTATATCATTAAATTTCGGTTTAATTATGCGTATCTCGATTTTGGCCAATTTTAGTTTTCTCTTAGCATAAGTGTTGATGTGACATTATACATATCAACGATACATCAACATAACATTGCATAGATTTCATTTTAGCGTAATGTCGGAAATGATCTTGAAATTGTTAAAAATAATAATAATAAAATAAAGATAGCGTAATAAGAGTGAAATTTGATATTATAATATATAAAAATCATAAAGAGACAAACATACATAACAAAAAAAAACTACTTTTTGTTTTCTTTTTTGTTTTCTAGTTTATTCACATTGTTTTTAAAATCGGACCAGACCGTCCAGTTCGATCAGGAACCAGCCATGGATCCGATTTGAACCTAGTTTGTAAACTGTTTTAACTATCAAACCGATCAAAACGATCAAGAACCGATGGGATATGTGAATCTATTAAAATCAATCTGACCGGTTCACCACTTTTTTAACTTTTTTTTAAAAAAAATTGAATATTTTCTTATATTTTAAATTTATTTTTAGTTATATATATAATTATTTAGATTTTAATTTTGTTAAAAATATTATTTTAGTAATATTAGAGCTTATTTTTGTGTTTTTAAAATAATATAGATATAATTATATTTGATTATATGTATGTTTTTTAGATTTTATATTTTGATAAATATTTTTTTTATTATTTATATACATATTTAAGATTTTAAAATTTTAAAATATGTTATTTGCTAATTATAATATTATTTTATATAATATAACAGTTTTTGGTCTGACCGTCCAATTGAACCGTTTTTACAAAATAAATCGGTTAGATCTCTGTTACAATTCCATATCATGCATCATATTGCACTATTAAAACAATCACTAGCTTATGTATTATCCTTTTTCCATTAAATTAATTTAATAAAATATATTTTAAAAATGTATGACAAAAACTTGTGTGAAACGGTCTCACATATCGTATTTTGTTAGACAGATCTCTTATTTGGGTCATCCATGAAAAAATATTAATTTTTATGCTAAGAGTATTACTTTTTCTTGTGAATATCGGTATGGTTGACCAGTATCACAAATAAAAATTCGTAAGACATTCTCACAAAAGATCTACTCAAACTTTATTGGGTATATATGCAGGGGCGGAGCCAGGATCTTGGTTCAGCGTAGGCAACCATATATTATAATTAATAAAGCAAAAAAGAGAGCAATAATTAATCGACAACTAAAAATAATGTATCATAAAGTTTGAACACAAGTTACGCACAGCCAGTAGCATTGATAATTGATAGGAAAACGTCAGAAAAATGAGGAACAACGGCGTGTACAAAATCCAAAATCAAAACAAAATATGATATAAAATATACGTTCGAAAAATAAGCATTAATTCATTATCGATTGGAAAAAGCATAAAATTATAAAACAATTGAATGATCGACAAACATTGAACGAAACAACGAACCTAAAATTTGGTAACATTTTGGATTTTTTTAGAGATTATGAAAGATTAAGCAGTAATTAAAATGAATTGGAATGATTGTTACTCAAAGTATATGACGTTTGTGACTCGAGAAAAAAAAAACACATACAAAAGGCTATATAGAGTGTATACTTAGATACTAATAACAAGTAAAAAATTGAGTCTAAAATTTGGGTCTACAAATTATTAAAAAAAAATTTGGATCAGTATAGACAGCTAAAAATGTAATAATAGCATACAAAAATTAAAAATTTAGACATAAATATACATACATATATATATATATATATATATAAACATATAAAAAAAATTTGGCCCAGTGTAGGCAGCAGCCCACACTGGGCATATGCTGGCTCCGCCCATGTATATATGGATGATATGGACAAGCAATTTGGTGCCCATAAGATAAGGGATATGTGCTAATTAAAGAAAATCTAAAGAATATTTAGCTCATCCACTAAAAGTGGACCTCGTCCTCTTCTTTACTACAAATCCTTTTGTTATGATTAATCATTTGTCTTTAACTTGGTTTTTTTAAAAATTTTAAAATAATAAGAATAGAAACTATAAAAGTTTGAATTATTGATTGTTCACTAATTCTAACATCCAATATCAATCTAAATTCCAAAGCAAGAAGGATGCAAACTACCTAATCAAAATATGACACAGAAATGTTGAATTAAGATACTTGTTGTTTTGTTTAAGAATCTTATAATAAAATTACGTTGAATTACTATTTATCAATACTCACGGGTTAGTCTATGGTACATCTGACCCAAATTTTTTTAAAAAAAATTTTTCCCATGAAGTGGAATCTCAACCATTGATTTAGGGTGTGGGCACTGCCTCCACACCCAGGATCGAACGAACCGTCCACCAAATGATCAGTTGATCAATACATCATTATATTGTATTAAAACATAGGATCAATATATGTATGTATGTATGTATCTATAGTATCCAACAAAAGGCCTCTATTGAACAAAGTCCATAAATTTTTTTTCTCAAGTTGAGTGAAAATGTAATAAATGACTACTTAATGAGAACCTAACCTCTTGAAACATTTCAATTCCAACAAGAAAACAAGCATTAATTACTATTTGTAATGAGTTGAAAAAGATGTTTTTGACTTCACCAATTAAATAACCCATACCGTATGCGAGTTGAAAAAGATGTTTTTGATGAGATAAATGGTATAATAATGGAAACATCATGGCAAGATTTTAGTCCCCAAATATTCCTTAGATCTCCTTTTGTGTTTATCAAGAATACCAATTGAGGACTTGAATGAGCTAGAGCTTCA
This sequence comes from Primulina eburnea, assembly GCF_022965805.1. Classification (NCBI taxonomy): domain Eukaryota; kingdom Viridiplantae; phylum Streptophyta; class Magnoliopsida; order Lamiales; family Gesneriaceae; genus Primulina; species Primulina eburnea. The sequence continues at coordinate 32,117,490 of NC_133118.1, forward strand.
ACAAAATTGCGAATCGAGTCGAGCTCAAACATGATATGTCTTCCGACTCAAAGCCAACTCAACGTGTGTACACTCTTACGCCAAAATATTAAGTTTTCTTCCTATTACCACTGCTACTAGAGCATTTAGATCCCTTAGACATGAAGGCATCCACCGCTGCCAATATCTGAACTTGTAATTTGTGATTCTTTAAAGCTCCCCTCACCTTCCGAACGACTTGCTGCTTCATAACCTTTCGTTTTGTCTGAGTAAGATTCGGATGGAAAAGATAGCCAAATTTAATTATGTCTTCTAGTAGAGCGGAAATGTTGATTCTTTTCCTAACAATTAACTGTGGATCAAATTATTTCCACGATATCTATATCTATAATAACAATAAACACATAAAAAACGACACAAGAATTTTTACGTGCAAAACCCAAATTACAAAAAAAATCATGAGACCGAAGTCCACAAAAAAAAATCTCTATTATATCAATAATGGGTACAAAACAATGCTACAACAACAGAAGATAAAAAATTTCCATCGAACAACTTAGGGGAAACATTACGAGCAAAGTGAGCCAGGCAAAATCATTAATTTTTCTAAAATAAATCAGATGATAATGTTCATATTAATATCTCATAAGTGTTTGAGATATGTATCAAATAAGTCTAATGTCAAAAAAAATTTTTACCTCAGACTTGCAAATATATCAAGTCCCTTCTACCAAATGAATGTATTAAAATGCATAAAAAAAAAGATTGTAAGCGGGTTGTATTATGGCCAGAGGTAAGGTAGGATAAAATGAGATAACGAGCAATGGAATTGGAGAAATGATACCACAATTTTTTTTTTAAAAAAAGTTGTATCCAGGTGACAATAAAAACTCTTCAAGCTCATTATAAAATATAATAATACTTTTCTTCTTCGTGCTCTTCTTTTCTTTCGCACTTTTTTTTTTCCCTTTTTTTTTTCTCCTTTTTTCATTTTTTTTTTTGTTTTTTGTTTTCATCGTGTTTTTTTAAGATCGAGAAAATTAATATAAAAATTCGTGCTTGGATAACTAAATCTCAATAATTCACATTGTCTTGGAGAAAAATGATGCTTATGTGAAAAGTTTACAAGATTGTCCAATTTAAGAATGAAAAAGGAAGTATAATCAACAAAAAGGATTTATCGTGACTTCTAACGTGGTTACTTTCTAAAGAAAAGGTTTAGCTTCAAACTTGGCTCACAAGCGATCTATGAATCAGGGTAGACTCACAAGAACGACACAGATGATGAAAAAGAAAATGGTTCAAACCTAATACCCTTATTATTTTTTTATGCACCTAATTCACCACAAAGTGTTAACAAAAGCTTGTATAACAATGCAATTTCTAGAAAAATCAACTACGCAAAACCAACACATAATAAAAGAACAGAGCGTTATATAATGATTGCTCGTAGTCTCAAAGGTTACTAAAGAAATAGTATATGTATTAGACCTCATACATTTGCCTTTCAATCAATCATTAAGAGAAACTATCCATAATGCAATAGTAAGAATGCAACATCAATGCACACAAAAATAATGCAATAGTAAGAGTGATGCCGTACAACGGTTACCATCCCACCGTATAAAGGTCATAGTTCGGAAATCTTTTCTCATATCCAATCAAATCCTTACAGTGCTTTGAACATAATAACTTGACAAATCTTGAAAAAAAACATATCATGTATGCTTGAACGAACTTTCAAAAACTGAAGGGAGATTCGGACACAAATTATAATTTTTTTAAACGCAAGCCCACTTCAAAGAACAAGTGTGGCAAACAAAAACTCACTTACGAAAGAATATATACATAACAAAAGCGCACTTACGAAGAAGAAGTGTGCAAATTATAGTATAACAAAAATCCACTTACGAAAGAATATATGCATAAAAAAAAAAGCACACTTACGGAGGACAAGTGTGCAAATTATAGTATAACAAAAAAACCCACTTACCTTGAATAATTCGAAAAAAAAATATCCGGTGATGATAGGATTTCGAAATCGAGCCTGGATCTGGACTGCTGCAGAGCTTCGATACTCGTCACACTAAGAGAGCAAAGTCTCTAAAATTCCTAGGGAGAACTAGAGAGGAAATTTCAAAAATATGGAGGTGTGAATTTCTAATGGCATGGCTCTCCTATTTATAGGAGTTGGTTGCTATCCTGATCGTGTATTATCCTCGCGTTTGAAATTTGAATCAAACTTTAAATCTAGGATAATTATCATATCTTATCAATCATTATCCTTATCCAATATATCAATATCATCTCAAATCTTAGATCTCTATATGGTATCCATATTATATCAAATCTTAGATCTTTATGTAGTATAAATATCATATCATATCAAATCTTAGATCTTTATCTGGTATCAGTATCATATCAAATCTTAGATCTTGGTTTATTTACCTAAAATTAGGTTTATCATCAAAATTCTTATCTCCTGAAAAAAATCGGGGTACCACTACCTATATCTAATATTGTCTTTAATGACAAAAATTAGATGCTCAACTAAAACAATAAAAAACACTAAGGTAGTTATTGTGCGAAGGGGTCGCAAGGTGTGCCCTTGTCTTGATAGAAATTGTATTATACATAAAGCTTGAAAGTCAAATATTTTAAATGATACGTTCTCTCTTTTTTTTATAATTTTTTTAAAAAAAATTATCATCCACAATTCCACATGTAATGCTAAAAGAAACATAATTTTAATATATTATATATGTATTGTATCTTACCATATATTTGTTTGCACGATTTTCATATATAAATCGCATAAAAATGAAATTATATTCAGATCTCTTGATGTAAATTGAGGTTTCTATTCAACGTTGACAATTAAATGGAGGAGGCTCATCAATTATTCAAATAATTTGGATTGGTCTGACAACTAGAAAATACTCAAACTGGTGAAGGTCGTGTGAAGTAGAACGTAACCCGTGAGTGGGGAAAACTTCCAAGAGTTTGAACGAAACAAGGGAGAATCAACACAAACAAACAAAACATCAAACTAAAAAATTATCGAGCAATTATTGAAAATTTCAATTTTCAATGTTCAACTTCTTTTTATTTCTAGTTTGTCGTCCTAGTAGTTTCATTTATAGGCTTGATCTCAATTTAGCAATATTTCCACTATTTTGTCTTCTTTATCATTCAATTTCAAGAAACTCTCATTGCGTTTTCATGTTCATTTTAGATTCCTTGTGAATGATAGGAATTTTATTTTTTCCAGCATCATTTTTTTTTTAAATTCCCTTGTTTTAGAGTTCATATTAGCTTGAGAGACTACAAATAACAGCTTACAATTTTTGAAGTTTTGTAACGAATTAAAACCGTCGTCTTCTAAATCAAGGTATTTTCCGGATTTTGTAATGTAATCAAGTTATTTAAATTCAAACAATAAAATTTTAAGAAAATAAATACAATTTTTTTTCTCAAAATTATGATAATAATTTGAAATCACAAAAGTTTTATATTCATTTGGATTATTAATTGTAATATTGTTATCATTATTAGTATTATTATTATCATTATTATAGGTATGATCTGTATTAAATTACAACCAATATCAAATACATTTTAGACATTTATTTAGAAATTACGTGTACGTTTCGTATTTCCACCTTTTGCACAATTAAAAAAAGGTTGCATATATCACTTTTCTTTATTATATATATAGCAACATATTAATTAGTTTTCCAACTTCTCTTTTCGTTTCTTTTTTCCATTTCTTCTATAAAAAGGTTGCATATATCACTTTTCTTTATTAGGGAATTTCTTTACGTTATGGATGTGCTATATATTTAAATATAGTAATTTTCTTTAATTAGGTGCAGCGCGAAACAAACAAAAAAACTCAATGTATTGTGATGATACCTAGGGATGAACCCATCAAGATCCGGCCCAAACTACCGGCACATCTCTAAGGCCCACAGGTGAATGGCCCATGACAAGCCCATGTATTCTCCTATAAATACCAGGTTTGAGTGTTAGTTCATGGATTCGATATTGTTTTCAGCAGCACCCTTAGCTGCTCCCCCATATATCATCAGTCACTGACTTAAGCGTCGGAGGGGCTATGCCAGGACACCCTCCTGGCCCCTAACTTCAAAACCCGCGTCTGGATTAGTGGCACTTTCTAGAATCGGACTCTAAATTTCCCGTGAGTATCATATTGGAAAAGAAATAGGACCACCACGTTTGCCCAAGGATGGATATCGATTTGCCACCATTCGAGCTCATGCCTCGCCGAGTACTCGAAGGCGTGGTGATTATTATGCCATGCCAACCCTCACCGAACGCAAGCGATGCTACCAACCTATCGATTCAAATTTAATTCAGAAATGGAGATGATCTATTATTTGTTTCCAAGAATGAGAATCCCACATGCAATGGACAATTGACGATTTCAATTTCATTTCCGGTTCTGGACTTGGCAACTTTAAAGAATAGCTAGATAAAAAAGCATAAATTTCTTTTTAATGCTAATATTGTCCATATATCATATAATTTTAATTAGTATAGCAACATTTTAAGCAATAAAAGTACTATATATTGGGAAGATTTCAGAAATGGTCCAAGAGTGATAATCCCACAAGCAATGGACAAATTCAGAAATAGCAACATTTTTACACAATAAGAACACTTATATTGCACTTGCTATAAATTATTGAAATATTTGCACCCCCCCTTCAATCGCACCACTACTGATTCATTTCTTATTCCAAATCTTTGTAGAAAGATGAGAGGCTCAATGTATTTGTTTTTCTTACTTGCGCCACAGTGTGCTGTATGTCAAGTTACTGCACCGGTCAAGGCACCATTTTGTGCCACGAAATCGAAAACAAAGCACTTTTGCACCTCAAGAAGATCTGTGGAGGAAGATCCATCCAGTTTACTATATTCATGGAATGCTACTGATCAATTTGATTGCTTCATGTGGGAAGGTGTAGTTTGCAGTAACTTGACGGTTCGTGTTCACGAACTGCACCTATGAGGTCGTCTGGGTTACAATAAAACATTTGGGGCAAAGAGTTGAACCCCTCTTCGCTCAGCTTGAAACGTCTTAGGCTTCTTGACTTGAGCCATAATTATTTTGGAGGAACAATCCCAACCTTTATCGAGTCATTCGCAAGCTTGGTTTATCTTGATTTATCTGACTCGGGATTTCAAGGAACCATTCCTTACCATATTGGAAACCTTTCGAATCTGCGCACATTAAGTATCAGAGGGCCGCTACTGGAGGTTGATAGTCTTGATTGGTTGTCTCATCTTTCGTGCCTGGAGCACCTAGACGTGAGTAAAGTGGATCTCGCCAAAGCTACAAATTGGTTGCAGGTTATAAATACACTCCCTTCTTTACTTGAGCTAAATTTTCGATCTTGCAGTCTTGGTATGATTGCTCCTTTAGATCATGTAAACCTTTCTTCTCTCACGGTTGTTGATCTTTCCATCAATAGTTTTCGAAATGCTACCATTCCAACTTGGATTTTCCAACTCGAGAGCTTACTTTTCTAAATGCAAGAGGGTGTGATTTTAGCGGTCCTATACCAAATTGCAGCAACATCACTAAGCTTCAGCACATCGGTCTTTCATGGAGTAGATTCGATACAGCCATACCAAATTGGGTTTACCTGTGCAACAATCTTGAGTTTGCAAACATGGGACAAAACTTTTTGCATGGAACGATTTCTGAATCCATAGCCAGTCTAACCTCCCTAAAATTCCTCGATTTATCCAGCAATCAGCTTTCGGGAAAAATATCACAAAAAATCGCAGTAATCATGTGCGATCTGCAAAACTTGGACTTATCCTATAATAAATTGGAGGGAGAAATACAAGATATACTTGGAAGCATGCCTAACTGTGACATAGCAGCTATGAAGACACTACAACTTCAGCACAACCAACTTTCCGGTCACTTGCCTGATATATTTGGAAAAGACTTTTTTTTTTCCAGCCGTCCATTGGTAGTCTTCACAGGTGAATTATTGAAACATTGAGGTAATATCCCAGAGAGATTATTGCCTGACAAATCTAATATTTGAAAAGAGCTTAGGTGGTAGAGTTGTGGAAGCAGTTTTCGACCCAACTTATTTGAACGTAAGATGAGAATTCTCAAATTTCGCAAACGTGTTCCCAACTATTCCGGTACATCTCCAACAAATTCGTTGTAGGAAATATCGATTTTGACTAATTGTGAGTAATTTTGCAATGAAGAAGGTATTTGTCTAGAGAAACTGTTATTGTACAACTTCACTGATGATAATGAACTAAGAAGTCCTATGGATTTTGGGATAATGTCTGACATCTTATTGTTTCTTAGATTCAAGAGACATTCTGATATTTTTCCAGATAATTTGTTTCCTTCTAAATTGCGAACTTTGAGGAACGACGAACCACAAAGGGCTTGTGTTATCCATACTGAAAATTAATTGTTTAAGAGATCTAGAGATTAAATTTTTCCTACTTGAGGCAGTGGGCCACTGAATCTGTTTGAACTCAAGAGTGTGTTCAGGGGAAAACCATTTTTCAAATCAATAATATTCCCATAAAATTGATTATGAGAGAGATCCAGTGACACACCAACTGAGCAAAACAGACTCAGTGGCCCACTGCCTTGAGTAGGAAAAATTTCATCATTGGATCTCTCTAACAAGTCATTTATAGGAGGGATAACATAAGCTCTTTGTGGTTCGTCGTCACTCGAGGTTCTTAATTTAGAAGGAAACAAATTATCTGGAAAAATAACATATTGTCTCATGAAGTTTGAGATGCTACGCTACTTGAATCTCGGAAAACAATAAGATGTCAGTCACAATCCCAAAATCCATTGGACTTCTTAGTTCATCATCATCATTAAAGTTGTATAACAACAATATCTCTGGACAAATATCTTTATCATTGCAAAATTGCTCACAATTAGTCAAAAACAATCTTTTCTACAACGAATTTGTTGGAGATGTACCGGAATGATTGGAAACACGCTTGCCAAATATGAGAATTCTCATCTTACGCTCAAATAAGTTGAGTCGAAAACTACTTCCATAACTCTACTTCCTAAGCTCTCTTCAAATATTGGATTTGTTAGACAATAATCTCTGTGAGATGTTACCTCATTGTTTCAATAATTTCACTGTGATGACTACCAATAGACGGCTGGAAAATCAAGAAAAAAGAGTCTTTGAGAGTTTCAAATATCGACCTATCAAAGCTAAAATAGCGCATTTGTCCATGCAAAAGGAAATGTATTGCATCACGACTCCACTCTTTTCTTAGCTACAAATATCGACCTATCAAAGAACAACTTTTCGGGAGAGATCCCCGAGGAGTTGACAAAGTTGGTGGTATTACGGTCACTCAATCTGTCACAGAATCGCCTGCAAGGATCGATCCCTGAAACCATTGGTAACATGTCGCAGTTGGAATCTCTTGATTTCTCACGGAACTTTCTCTCTGGTGAAATTACGAACAACATCTCAACTCTGTCTTCTTTGAATTTTCTGAATATGTTTTTCAACAACTTAATAGGAAAAATACCAAAAACACTCAACTCCAAAGCCTTTCTGATTCTAGCTTGATTGCAAACAATATGTGTAGCCTTCTGCTAACAAGTCGTTGCAACACCGATCATGCAAATGATACCCCTAATCAAGAAAATATCAACCACAATCACACGTCGAACTTTGAAGTTGATTGGTTTTTTTGTGTTCTTGGCTGCAGGATATGCAACAGGATTCTTATTGATCTGCATCACAATAATCTTTAACAAGACTTTTAGAGATGCATATTTTGGCTTTTTCTCAAACACATGGGACATGCTTTATATATGGTACAGGACTCGTTAAATGTTATGTATTGATCGAACTTGAGTATGGAAGTTCTGTGAATGGAATTTTGCAATAGAAAGTTTTCAAATTCGCTTTCTGTGAATATTGATGTTTGATGATTAAGTACTAGGCGAATCTATACTACGTAGAAAGATCTCACGGTTTTTGTTTTATATAAGATGATCAGTCGATCGTCTCATTTGAAAACAAAAAATATAAGGTCTATCAGTCGATCATCTTATACAAACACACCGAGAGATCTATTACCGATGTATAATAGACTCGCCTACTATTATAAATCTTAGTATTTGGTGCTATTTGGTGACATATCTTTGTAGATGCTTGATTTGCGCATTGCTTAGTTTCATATGACCCTAATATACAGGATAAAACTTATGAACATGCATGGTGAATGTCACTGAAAAATAAATTTAGAAACAAAATAATATTCTTCCCGAAAAATTTATTTATTAAATTTGTAGCTTTTTAATGTTCTCGTCCTATATTAAATTTGCTCACTTGATAAGAAGTATTCTGAACAATTAAATATTTTAATACTGATTCAATAAATATTATACAATCATGGGTAACTTGTTGGATATGACGCAATTATGAAGCACCAGCATTATTCCCAAACATTACTAAACCAAAAATATGTATTTATTATTATTTTATTTTAAATCTCATAAAGATATAATTTTTTTAAAAAAAAACTGAAGTGTAAATTTCATTCTAAAAAATAAAAGCTAAATTTTATTTTCTTCAATTTATTTTAAAATAGATTAAAGTATAGATGGAAAAAACAAACAAGCAAAGCGAAGTATATTAATTAGTATAATTTACATTATTCATAGATGTTAATTTATTTAAGTTAAAAATAAAATTGACACATAAACTCCCGTGAGATTGTTTCGCTATCAACAGTCAAATTTCACCAACATGCATGTCAGATGATAAATCTCGACAAGGAAAACGATAAAGTTTCATGGCTACCTCTTAATCTCAGAGTTCGAAATGTAACAGACAGACACTTGAATTTCTAAAATTTTTGTCAAATTCCAATTGACAGAAAGGAAAAACTTATGGCGTCGTTTATAAAGTTTATGAACCGATGAAATTTAATCAGGTCCAGACAAAGCTTTGACACAATATCATGAATACTCGAAACGACGTCTACTTTGATATATAGTGAATGCTTACCAATTGAGTTGCATCACATTTGGATTGAACTTCTCTGCAACTGCTACGGCTCACTGATTTTGTGCATGCATGCAGATGAGACCATGGCCGACTATACCGAACTCCGGGCTTGCTTATCTTTCCGAAGTGAAATCCAGAAGCTGCTCAAAGGAGTGCAGGATTATTGAGAAAGGATGGAACAATTATTTTGTCCAGGAATTTATTATATAATGATATATAAAAACAGAACCAAAATTTTACGAGCAAGTGGTAAAACATACTGAAGCGATGATGCTACTTTTCACCAATGTCAGAGCAGCTGATAGAATCATTAAAATCATCCTCATCCTCATGTAAGAGTAGATGCCCTGCAAGCCAACGGTTGGCTAGGGAATTTATTGACTCAAGTGAAATAAACAATCTTTATTTTAATATAATTTAATTTTTAATGGTTTCGTTATACTTTATCTGTATACCCATGCAAGCAGCATAGATAAAGTCCTTGATTATGCTTTAATACAAATGAATCGTAATTCGATGTTGAAACTCATTTGTAAACACTACATATTCTAAATTCGTTCCTAGTCGATTCAGCCGCCTAAAACATGGATAAAGGTCGCTTGAGCTCGAGACTAGCATCTGTGATGTTGTGTACTGCGTTTCTTGGTAAGGGCATAGAGATGTCCAAACATACAGATGGGTAGTCATATGATGATTATACCGAACAACCCTCCCTCGGACTTTCCAAGTGGTTATCATTCATCGAGAGGATAAGTTCGTGGTTATGATTGTACACCATTAGTCCTTACGACCCGGGACAACACTGAGGCTCTATATGCTAGGGCTGTGCTTTGACTCGTTTACCGGCTCCAGGAGAGTCATCAGGTGGCGAGGTTGGGCACAGTTGCGACACATATAGGAGCCAGTGCATTGTAGTCGGGGATTCACCGCTCACTTACGGGTGTGGATATCCTATGTGATCTAATGAAATAATAGTGCATGGAATCTCTGGCCAGAGTACGAGATGTACGTTGGAGAAAGAGTTCTCCAAATAGTACACGCGATGCCACTATTATAGTTATCACATAGTTATCGAATTAATATGCAACCCTCGATGAACCAATGGTTGCAGATTCGATCGGGATATATGAGATGAAGGGACCGTACTGTACGTTAATCATAATCGACTGGTTCTTGCAGGCACTATCAGTGATACCTAGGGGATCATGGGGCGATGCTACTAGACGCTCTTACCATGATCCGATGGGTGCTATCAGAAATGAGTTTTGACATTCTTGATCAAGGTGTTGATGAAAAGAATGGGGCTAACTAGGGTAAGCCCGAATAAAGGATTATGTCCTGAATCACAAAGAGTTGTGAGCCCACGGCTAGCTGTATCCCTGAACCATTGAGGGTCACACAAGTACTGGATTGTTTGTTCCCATTGAGAGAATAAATTCAAGGAGTTGAATTTATATTATGTTATAGTAAATTCAAGGAGTTGAATTTATGATAAATAAATCTTGAGAGAATAAATTCAAGGAGTTGAATTTATATTATGATATAGTAAATTCAAGGAGTTGAATTTATGATAAATAAATTTTGAGAAAATAAATTCAAGGAGTTTATGAATTTATAAAATTCGGAGAGAATAAATTCAAAGAGTTGAATTTATAAAATTTGATAATTTAATTTATAAAACTCAAATGTTGGGTTTATTAAATATTAAATTTTGGAGGTGATAAAAATTCAAGGAGTTGAATTCATAATTTAAATAATAAATTCAAATGTTGAATTTATAATGTATTTAATTTATTAAGCTCAAAAGTTGAGTTGATTAATTAATAAATTAAATATGGTGGATAATATGTTTAATGGGCTTGTAGGGGTACAAGTCCAACATATTAAATAATTAAAGTTTTAATGGGCTTTGATTAAATTAATTAAACTAGTTTGACTAGCCCAATTAATTAAATCAAGCTCATTAACGTTAATTATATATTTTAGGCAAATTCTAAAAACCTAGCCTCCACTAAGCATGGTGATTTTCGAGAATCACAATAATTATTCCTCCATATTTTAGTTTACTTAATTAATTAGATTAATTAAGTAAATGATGATTAAAGAAATATTAAGATTTCTTTATTCCCTTTTTGCATAAGATTCATTCGAGAGTTTCCAGAATTGAGAATTCTTTTTCGGCTCTTTCAATATGCAAAAATAATTTTGTACTCTCAAAAAGAATTTTTGAGCCGCCTCTCAATTATTTTCTCTCCTACGAAAAACTTCTTTTAATTCTCTAGTGCGAATTAGAAGAGGAACAAATCATCTAGTCGTGGACCTGATTAGAAGAAAGGAGTCTCTTAAAGAAAGTTCGTAGGGATTCATCAAGAGCTAGATCCGCTAATACCGGAGTAGTTGGAGCCACGTGATTTATTCACCAAAGGTATAATTTTTAGCCCCCTATGAATGTTTAAGTTAAAATCATACGAGCGTCCAAACAATTTTGATTGTCAAAATAAAATAAAATTTTAAAACTTCCGCTGCGTTTGGGCGTGTAGAAAACCAGATCCAACAGTGGTATCAGAGCCAGGTTTTCTGAATCGTATGATTTAAATTATATTGAATAATTTGTTTCTAACCACACAAGAAAATTTTCAGAAAAAATCGATGCACCATAAAATTATTTTTCGGAAAATCAAAAAAAAAAAAAAAATTCGCGATCTGCCCGGATTTGTTCCAGGCAGACCGCGCGGAGCGCGCAGCGCCCTGCGCGCAGAAGCGCGCAGCATGCGCGCGCGGCGTGCGCGCGCGGAGCGGCGCAGCGTGCGGAACGTCCGCACGCTGTGCGCCGCCCTGCGCGGCGCACAACGCGGCGCAGCGTGCGGAGCGTCCGCACGCTGCGCGCACAGGTGGCTGCCACTGCCCGAATCGTTCGGGCAGCGGGCGGGAAGCAAGGGCGACTGCCCGGGATCGTCTCGGGAAGCGTTCTGATTGGTGGGCTTGAATTTTTTGGGCCCGTGGTACAATTTTCTGATTTTTCAAAATTTTGGGTAAAATTGATATTTTTGAAAATTGGTTCAATTTTTATTTTGGAAAATTAATTTTTGAAAAATTTATAATTTTCTTGTAAAATAAATAATTAGAATATGATTTTAATTATTTATGGTAAAAATGAGTTTTTACAAGAAATCAATTATTATTGATTTAATTGGAAATTAAATAAAAGAGTTTATTTAATTTATTAAATTATTTAATAATTGTGGTGGTTATTGATAAAATTATTAGATATATGATTTATCAATTAATTAAATTGTTTAATTAAATTGATGTTAATATTTGATATTAAATGCATGAAGGATGATCGAGAGCCTTGACCAATGTGTTAGGTGTATGTTAGGATATTTTACTGTTTTTATTCAATTTTATAATATTTGATATTATTAAAGTGGGCCTGGTTTATGGCCCGTTCTCACCCCCATGAGATGTATCCCTTATGTGCCATGGCTATTCAAATGTAATAATTAGAAATAGTGGGAGATCAAGACTGGAAGATGGTGGGCCCGATGATCAAGATGAAGACATGTAAAATATTGGAAGCTTTTGTAATAAGTTGCATTTGCATCCCTGCATTCACCTAGGTTTGGACCTGGATCCATGTATGGCTCACATGGATCTAATAGTGTTGGCAATCGATCATCCTTATTTATTGTTGAATGACATATTATGATATATGCGATATATAGTAGTATGCATGTATGTATATTATTAGATAATATAGTTGCATGAATCCGGCAAACATACAAACTCGTGGCACACGATTTTTAAATTAAAATGATGAGACAATTTTAAAATTAAAATCCCTCATTTTGAATAAGATTCAAAATTTATATCAAACCGAAAAAGTAAAAATTAAAGGAGTTTAATTTTTCCTTGCCTTCCATCAACCGTGGTTGCATGTTGATCGCTACCCGCGGACAGTGTCTGGCTCATATTATTGGGGAGGCCTGGACGCCGGAAAGCTGTGACTTCCACCGGACATATGATGTGAATTGAGTGGAACTCCCATGACTTCGGCTCATATTATTGGGGGAACTCATGGCGACCGTCTACTACAATTCAATATTGATGGGTCAGTTTGACACGCGAAAATAAACGGCGTCATATTATTGGGTCCTTATTACACGTGAGGCAAAACATGCGGAGGTTGCATAGGGATGCAATTGGACTCTACCTTTTAGAAATTATAATTGGCTGATATTATTCGGGATTATAATTGGCTAATTGGACTTTACGTGCCTACTAAGGAAATACGATTTCCCTTTTTCATCAGAGGGTGGTGGAAATGTCAAAATAGTAGGAGGGTAATTTATAAAATGAAATCCATATTTTATATCTTAAAATTATTTTAAAATAATCAGCAACCATTATTCTGTTTCCGTATCAGTATATTTTCGATTTCGTCACATAATCAATTTTTATTATTAACAAGCTAACCGAATCTAATTTTCAAGACTGGTTGGGAAAATTGTTCTGAGTTCGGAGAAAATGGCATACACACTAATGTCAGTCCTGCTGAACTGACAAAACATGCAAGATGGTAGGACCATAGTATGCAAGCTAAAGTGTAACATGCTCGCTTTTACGTCAAATGAACTGTAGGGACAGTTTGAGGAAAATTTGAATGCTGCTGACATTCGAATGCTCGTGCAAGAGTTGCATGGTGCATGAAACTATGCACACCACTTTCAATGAGCTCATGACTACACGCACGCAAGACAGGGCTTTGGCCCATGAGCATGGTGTACGTATGACTGGGCTTGCTAAGAATGTGGTGTGTCTGGAATATGTGATTCCTAACGAGTTCCTAGATAACATCAATTTGTTATATTTCTCTTCCTCATTTGATGGGGTTATGGTGAATTGAATAAGATAGATGACAACCACAATATATACCACAAGTATCTAAACAATGATATATGGTATGCAATGCATGTATGTCGTGGAGGTATCAGGTCAAATGCCCATCCACTGAGCACATGTCAGAATCAATCGAATCGCTATCAAATCAAATCAATGCTCGAGCTGGCACACCGGCCGATATGAGAATACACATATGACAACGTCGACGAAGCGTCGTCAATCCCACATCTCATATCCAATCATATGGGGCCACAATTGTCTATGCTTTACGGGTCATATAATACCGGCATAGCGATTGTGTTCACAAACCCCGGAATCCAATCAAATCATATCAGGATATCCAAGGATCATAGCTCAACGTGCATGTCATGTATCGATGTATGCATAAAATGATGTGTGTTAACAAAACATATATTTTATACATCGATATTCAAATCATAATGTCATGTATGCCACATCAAATCATCAAATAGGCACATAGACACGTATTTCAATCCAATTCCAAACAAATCAATCCAATCATATATCATATAATACAGATACCTGTCGTATGTTACCCGGTCGCAACATACCTCAATTCTTCGTTCCAATTGATGTAGCCTGAAGATATTGATATAACACTTTATCTACATCAATAGCATATTCATTCCAATCAATAACATACTCCAAAATCATTAACATGAGTTTCAAATATCATTTGAAACTTCAAAAATTCATATCAAATCCAAATCATATCATAATTCAATTCCGACTTCGAATACGAGTTTATTGTCGGATATTCTACTACATATCAGAAATTCAACTTCAAATACATAATATTCCAGCACCTTGATATTTAAAGCTCATGGAACTGGAAGAAAATTACCTCAGTCAGAAGCCCTCAACGCGCAGATAACAAATATATAATTTGTTTCGCGTTTAGACTGCGTCTCGAAGTCGATTTGAACGATAGAAAATGAAAATCTCTCGTGTTTCCCTCGAAGCCTCTGAAATGAAATGAAAGAAACGGAGGAAAGAATTGTTCTTATCACCTCACCGCTACCGCGCTCGGGCGGTAGAATTCTCGCGCCCGAGCGCGAGACATTCTGCCCCCGGTTTCAACTTACACCGCGCTCGAGCGGTCAAAAATTACCGCTCGGGCGCGAGGTGTTCTGCCCGAATATCAAGTTTTCATTCCCTGGCGCTCGGGCGGTCATTTTCTACCGCCCGGGCGCCACATGTTCTGTACAAATTTTAAGTTTGTACTAAATTGGCGTCCGGCCTCTCAAATCAATTCGTACAACATCAATTCATATTCAATATTCATTTTCCAATTTCATTGTCATAATATACATCAAATGTATAATCACATGACAAGTTCATTAATTATCGATAATCATATGAGATTTACGATAATACGATACACGGTCCTTACATTTCTCCCCCACTTAAAAGATTTCGTCCTCGAAATCTCAAACATCTCTATATACATAACATTGGCAAACATATATATGTCACCAGTTATAGTACATATCAAAACTAAAATCAGAATAAGGATCAGAATACATCGAATACAATGGAACAGATGTCATAGAATCAAACAAATGTGGATACGAATCTCGCATCTTGCTCTCCAATTCCCACGTCGATTCTTCAACACCATGTCGTGTCCATTGCACTCGTACCAGAGGAATCGATTTATTTCTCAATATCTTTTCCTTTCGATCCATAATGCGAACAGGTTGTTCAACATAGGAAAGAGAAGGATCCAGCTCAACCTCATCAGGTGCAAGTACATGTGATGGATCAGGTTCATATTTCCTCAACATAGAAACATGAAACACATCGTGAATAGCAGATAGAGCTGGTGGCAATGCCAATCGATACGCAAGATCACCAACTCGATCCAGAATCTCGTATGGACCAACATATCGAGGAGATAACTTCCCTCGCATGCCGAATCGAACAGTGCCTCTAAAGGGAGATATCTTCAAAAACACTCTGTCACCTTTCTGGAATTCCAAGGGTCGTCTTCGTTTATTCGCATAACTCGTTTGACGATCCTGAGCAGCTTTCATCCGCTGCCGAATTAACTGAATCTTATCGTTCATTTCCTGTATCATTTCAGGTCCAGTCAATTGTTTCTCACCAATCTCATCCCAGAATAACGGTGATCTACATCGTCTCCCATATAGAGCTTCAAACGGAGCCATACCGATACTCGTCTGAAAGCTATTGTTATAAGAAAATTCAACCAATGGTAAGGCATCTTGCCATCCCATTCTAAAGTCCATCACCACAGCACGCAACATATCTTCTAACGTTTGAATCGTACGCTCGGTTTGGCCATCAGTTTGAGGATGATAAGCAGTACTCATAGCCAAACGCGTACCCATCGCTTCCTGGAAACTACCCCAGAATTTAGAAGCAAACCTGGGATCACGATCAGATACAATTGAGACTGGCACCCCGTGCAGTCTCACAACATTCTCAATGTATAAACGGGCCATTCTCTTATAAGAATAAGTCCGTTCATACGGAATAAAATGTGAAGATTTCGAAAGCCGATCAATAATCACCCAAATAGCATCACAGCCCTTGGGCGAACGAGGTAAATGAGTTACAAAATCCATAGCGATATGCTCCCAATTCCATTTCGGGATTTCAAGACTATGGAGCAATCCTCCAGGTTTCATTCTCTCGTCTTTCACTTGCTGGCAGACAAGACATTTAGAAATAAATTCAGCAATGTCCTTCTTCATACGTTTCCACCAAAATTGAGGTCTCAATGTCAAATACATCTTCCGACCTCCAGGGTGAATACTATATTTGCTACAATGTGCTTCTCGAAGAAGGGTAGATCTCAAATCAGAGTCATCAGGAACTACCAGCCGACCATTAAGTCGTAAAAAACCATCAGAAGAAATCTGAAATCCAGACTGATGTCCAGCAGATATAAGTTCTTTCGACTTTTGAATCTGAGCATCGCTTCGTTGGGCCTTTCGTATCTTCGATATCAAACTCGGCTCAATTTGCAATGCTGAGACAGTGACAGAATTCCAATTCGAGTGAAAAGTCCAACCAGAAGTACATATATCTTCATGTACCTTGGCGACACTGACAGAAGCTAGAACAGAATCATAAACTTTACGGCTCAGGGCATCCGCAGTAACATTCACCGATCCAGGATGATATTGAATCTCACAATCAAAATCCTTCAGGAGATCCATCCACCTGCGTTGCCTCATATTCAAATCAGATTGAGAAAAGAGATATTTCAGACTCTTATGGTCCGAATAGATAACAAACTTTTCTCCGTACAAGTAATGGCGCCAAATCTTCAAAGCGAACACAATGGCGGCCAATTCGAGATCATGAACAGGATAACGAGTTTCATGAGCTTTCAATTGACGAGACGCATAACCAACCACTTTGCCATGTTGCATCAGAACACAGCCCAACCCTTTACCAGACGCATCTGTACACACCACAAATCCTCCGGTACCTGAGGGAATAGTAAGCACAGGTGCTGTGGTCAATCTCGTCTTCAATTCAAGAAAACTAGCTTCACATTCATCTGACCAAATGAATCGCTGATTCTTCTGTGTCAGTTGAGTAATCGGTTTAGCTATTTTCGAAAATCCTTCAATAAAACGACGATAATATCCAGCTAAACCCATGAAGCTACGGATCTCAGGAACATTCGTAGGTCTCGGCCAATTCAATACAGCTTCGACCTTCGTAGGATCAACAGATATGCCATGTCTCGAAATGACGTGGCCCAGAAATACCACTTTGTCCATCCAGAATTCACATTTGGACAATTTGGCATACAAATGACTAGTACGAAGAGTTTGAAGTACCAGTCTCAGATGTTCAGCATGCTCCTTCTTCGATTTCGAATACACAAGAATATCATCAATGAAAACAATAACGAATCGGTCTAGATAATCACGGAAGACACGATTCATTAAATCCATAAAGATAGCAGGAGCATTCGTGAGACCAAAAGGCATAACCAAGAATTCATAGTGGCCATACCTCGTACGAAAAGCAGTTTTGGGCACATCTTCGTCTCGAACTCGTACTTGATGATACCCAGAACGAAGATCAATCTTCGAGTATACAGAAGTACCCTGAAGCTGATCAAACAAATCATCAATACGCGGAAGTGGGTACTTGTTTTTCACAGTAGCCCGATTCAGCTGCCTATAGTCGATACACATTCGCATCGTACCATCTTTCTTCCGAACAAATAAAACTGGAGCTCCCCAAGGTGATACACTCGGTCGAATATATCCCTTATCGAGAAGATCCTGTAATTGTTCTTTCAATTCTTTCAATTCCAATGGTGCCATGCGATAGGGAGCTTTAGATATAGGTGCAGTCCCCGGCACAAGATCAATACTAAACTCAACTTCTCGATGAGGAGGAAAATCAGGAATCTCATCGGGAAATACATCCGGAAATTCTTTCGCAACAGGAATCTCAGATAAGGAAGACTCCTTCTTCGAAATATCAATAGCGTAGATAAGATAACCCTCATCTCCGCTATTTAACAATCGAGACATCTCCAAGGAAGATACCAATGGAATTTTGGCTTGGGAACCCTTGCCATAAAAATTCCACTTGGGTCCATCAATCGGTCGAAATCGAACCACTCCATGACAACAATCAACAGTAGCTCGATTCGTCATCAAGATATCCATGCCAACAATACAATCAAAGTCGTGCATAGGGAGGACAATCAGATTCAGAAATATCACATTATCCTCGTATATCAGTACACAATTATGCACAACTTTCTCAGACAAAATAATCTTCCCTGCTGGCGTGGCTATCGACAAAATATCATACAACGGGGTACACTCAATATCGTGAGATGCAACAAATGCATGAGATATGAATGAATGAGATGCTCCTGTATCAAATAAAACACGTGCAGGATAATCGCAAAGCGTGCAAATACCTGCAATAACACCACCAGGAGCTTCTCTCGCCTGATCTTCAGTCATGACATACACTCTCACTTGAGGAGGAACTGGGGCACTCTGACCAACTGGTCCTCGATATCGTGGGACATTCGACTGCTGAAAAGATGGAACAGGAACAGCAGGTCTCGTCATACTAGAGCCACCTCTAAATCCTGGCTGGGGTTGAGCAGAAGTCGTACCCCTGTTCGGACATACTCGAGAGAAATGGCCTTCCTGCCCACATTGATAACAAGTACCAAACATACCTCGACACTGCTCGATAGTATGTTTGCCTCCACAATGACTACAGTAGGGAGCTATCACAGGACTCCCTCGCTGTGATCCACTAGAGCTCGAAGAAGACGAAGAAGCAGATCCAGTCTTCTTGAACTTCTTATCCCTCGGTCGCAAAGTAGGCTGCTGAGCTGACACCGGTGGTGGAGGAGTATACTATGGACCTCCCCGCCTAAGTCCAGCCTCGGCTGCCTTGGCTCGTTCAACTGCCTCTGCGTAGCTGGTAGGCAATCCAAAAACAACATATGTATACAAGACAGGATGTAAACCATTTACAAACCTGTTATATTTTGCCCTCGCATTCCCAGCTACGTGAGGTGCATACTTCAACAAAGTAGAAAACTTTGAAGCATACTCTGCAACAGACATTGTTCCCTGCTGCAGATTATTAAATTCATTCTCCTGAGCAGTATAATAAGAAGGAGGGGAATACTGCTCCAAAAACTGGGCCTTGAAGACATCCCATGTGACTTCAGTCCCGGCCTCTTTCAATCCAATCTCAGCGGCTTCCCACCAAGATTTAGCTCGGTCTTTCAACTGATAGAGAGAAAGTTTCAGTCTCCGAGCCTTGGAATACTCAACAATATTAAACAAGTGCTCGATATCCTTCAGCCAGGCCTCAGCTCTTTCAGCACTCTCAGTGCCAAAGAACTTCGGTGGTTTCAGATCCTGAAATCGAGCCATCACAACATCCATGGACAATCCTTCAAATTGCCCAACAATCCTCTCAGTACTGCTACTCGCAGTTTCATTTGTGTGATCCATCTACAAATCAAAAGATGAATATCACAATTTCATATCAATTTCATAATCTCGTCGTCTCATATCATTATCTCATATCATCAATCTCATCAGATACTTACTCAAATCAAATCATATAAGAGCAAGTAATACAAATAAGTCAAACACATACGCACAATTCATTTGTGCCTATTCAAGTGTACACAAGACTCAACAGAGCATTCCCAGCTATGCTCTGATACCATCTAGTGTGGGGTCCTTAACTCCTAATCGTTATTACAATGCAATCTGATTAGGGTTTAATTAATCACAGTGGAAAACGGGTTTAAAATTTCTTTACAATGAGCCCAAAATATCTTTTCTGATATTTAAATACTAAAAATAGTATCTAAATTCAAATCATAAAACATGCCCACACGAAATCAAAACCAATCATATACAAACATCTCATATCCTCGGGACATGCCCCGGTATATAGATACATATACATATATACTGGGAACAAGACAAAAACATAAACCTCAGCCCAAGCTGTGGCTCCCACCAGAAGTACCCTCTCTGGTCTCCTGATATCCTGGAGTACCTGCCATTGTCCACACACAAAGACAACAACAGCCCCCCTTGGGGGTGAGCAAAGCTCCGTATGGAACAACCAATCATATATACCACAGATATCTAAACAATGATATATGGTATGCAATGCATGTATGTCGTGGAGGTATCAGGTCAAATGCCCATCCACTGAGCACATGTCAGAATCAATCGAATCGCTATCAAATCAAATCAATGCTCGAGCTGGCACACCGGCCGATATGGGAATACACATATGACAACGTCGACGAAGCGTCGTCAATCCCACATCTCATATCCAATCATATGGGGCCACAATTGTCTATGCTTTACGGGTCATATAATACCGGCATAGCGATTGTGTTCACAAACCCCAGAATCCAATCAAATCATATCAGGGTATCCAAGGATCATAGCTCAACGTGCATGTCATGTATCGATGTATGCATAAAATGATGTGTGTTAACAAAACATTTATTTTATACATCGATATTCAAATCATAATGTCATGTATGCCACATCAAATCATCAAATAGGTACATAGACACGTATTCCAATCCAATTCCAAACAAATCAATCCAATCATATATCATATAATACAGATACATGTCGTATGTTACCCGGTCGCAACATACCTCAATTCTTCGTTCCAATTGATGTAGCCTGAAGATATTGATATAACACTTTATCTACATCAATAGCATATTCATTCCAATCAATAACATACTCCAAAATCATTAACATGAGTTTCAAATATCATTTGAAACTTCAAAAATTCATATCAAATCCAAATCATATCATAATTCAATTCCGACTTCGAATACGAGTTTATTGTCGGATATTCTACTACATATCAGAAATTCAACTTCAAATACATAATATTCCAGCACCTTGATATTTAAAGCTGATGAACTGGAAGAAAATTACCTCAGTCAGAAGCCCTCAACGCGCAGATAACAAATATATAATTTGTTTCGCGTTTAGACTGCGTCTCGAAGTCGATTTGAACGATAGAAAATGAAAATCTCTCGTGTTTCCCTCGAAGCCTCTGAAATGAAATGAAAGAAACGGAGGAAAGAATTGTTCTTATCACCTCACCGCTACCGCGCTCGGGCGGTAGAATTCTCGCGCCCGAGCGCGAGACATTCTGCCCCCGGTTTCAACTTACACCGCGCTCGAGCGGTCAAAAATTACCGCTCGGGCGCGAGGTGTTCTGCCCGAATATCAAGTTTTCATTCCCTGGCGCTCGGGCGGTCATTTTCTACCGCCCGGGCGCCACATGTTCTGTACAAATTTTAAGTTTGTACTAAATTGGCGTCCGGCCTCTCAAATCAATTCGTACAACATCAATTCATATTCAATATTCATTTTCCAATTTCATTGTCATAATATACATCAAATGTATAATCACATGACAAGTTCATTAATTATCGATAATCATATGAGATTTACGATAATACGATACACGGTCCTTACATCCAACATATTAAATAATTAAAGTTTTAATGGGCTTTGATTAAATTAATTAAACTAGTTTGACTAGCCCAATTAATTAAATCAAGCTCATTAATGTTAATTATATATTTTAGGCAAATTCTAAAAACCTAGCCTCCACTAAGCATGGTGATTTGCGAGAATCACAATAATTATTCCTCCATATTTTAGTTTACTTAATTAATTAGATTAATTAAGTAAATGATGATTAAAGAAATATTAAGATGTCTTTATTCCCTTTTTGCATAAGATTCATTCGAGAGTTTCCAGAATTGAGAATTCTTTTTCGGCTCTTTCAATATGCAAAAATAATTTTGTACTCTCAAAAAGAATTTTTGAGCCGCCTCTCAATTATTTTCTCTCCTACGAAAAACTTCTTTTAAAATCTCTAGTGCGAAGTCGTGGACCTGATTAGAAGAAAGGAGTCTCTTGAAGAAAGTTCGTAGGGATTCATCAAGAGCTAGATCCGCTAATACCGGAGTAGTTGGAGCCACGTGATTTATTCACCAAAGGTATAATTTTTAGCCCCCTATGAATGTTTAAGTTAAAATCATACGAGCGTCCAAACAATTTTGATTGTCAAAATAAAATAAAATTTTAAAACTTCCGCTGCGTTTGGGCGTGTAGAAAACCAGATCCAACACCTCATTGCCAGTAGGAGGTTCTAACACACTCAAAGCATTCCTTTGGAGCTTGACCTCAACCCCATTCTTCAAAACCTGGTTAAACGAATAAAAGGAAGAGGACAAAAGATGAAGCAGAGAAGAAACCGAACCATGAAAAAAAAAAACAAAAACAAAAACAAAAACAAAAGTGTACTTTCAAAGAACCACGCTGGACAGAAGTAGTTAATATTGCTTTCTTCCATATGCGTTTAAAAAGCTGATTGAATAAAAGGAAACTATCATCTTCGGGATTAAACATTCCCAGTTGCGCACAGCATTAGCAATTCAATGGGCTATTTGCCATTTTAGGAGACATGATAATAGTGAATTATCAGACAAATAATACGTGAGTGAGAAGAAGCTATACTCTAATGTGATGAAAAGTAAGCAAGGATGAATGGTCAAACATGGGCAGTAACGCAGCATATAGTTCTATTTAACAAGTTTGGTGAAAGAATCTATAATATTTCGAATTTTTTTAATCTTTTTCATTTTTAGTATATAATGTCATTTTCTAATAATATATGAGGACTTCCGTGTGATATTGGCTTCTTTTTTTTTTTAGTAACAGATAATTTCTTTATATCAAATCAGTTCTTACAGAGAAGCATTACAAACGAATGAGATTATCCTCCCAAATAAAGTCAAGCCTAACTAAAAGTTGAGCAATAATGCTAATCACTCTGTTTTTGAAGAAAAAAAAATTACATTTTGACTTAAAACTCTTTAACTTTTTTCGAAAAAATATATTTTATTGAATGAATTCTTTTTTTAAACCATTTTCTTAATAATATGATTTAAGAATAATTTCTTAAATTTATTTCAGTGTAATTTCCTCCATTTTTTTTTTTAAAAAAAAACGCTCATTATATTATGTTCTATGTATTGATGTCTCGATTTCTTCATCTTTTTGTTGTTTGTTATCTTTTTATTTTTAAAAATAAAATAACATTTAATATACTAATTATATAAAAAAGTTATTATATACTGGTAGGTACAACACTAGTGGAATTGGAATTTGGAATATCAAATTTTCAACCCTCCATCCTCTGTACTCTACCTGGTGCAGTTGTCCGAGGACTCCAATTCAATCCCGATTCCTTGTTTCGCGTCTCTGGCTGGAAGTAGAATCAGATCGTGAAGCCGTTTTCTTTGCAGCATTTCTGGTCTCCGAGGAAGAAAACCCTAGTTTCTTTTTATGAAATAATTTTTCAGACAAATTCAAATAGAGGGGGAGAGAAGATGTCTCTAACGAGGGTGAAGATGTCGGAGGAAGTGTGGTTGACATGTCTGACTCATGCATTGTCAACTGAGACTGAGGAGATCATGGGCCTTCTTCTTGGTGACATCAAGGTTTTTTTTTAAAAAAAAATTATCTCTTTTCGCCTTTTTTGTGGATTTTTAGCTTTTAGCTGTATTCTAAATTGATGGTGCGGGGGAAGATTGTATTTTTTTGGTGTTTTACTGCTGGGTTCCCTAATTCTTGTTTCACAGCTTTTTCTTTCAGTATTTTTTTAATTGAAGTAGAGTCATTGAGTGAGTTTGGGATCGAGCTCGGAAAGAATAGAGATTTTTGTAATATGTTGTTGTATATGTTCTCATGGCACAGAATTTAAAGGCAATCAGGAGTTAGCTTTATATGCTTTTTACCTCTGCATTTAGTGTACCTATTGATGCAAAATTTGTTTCAGAACACGGGTTATGACAGTATATTTTGGGTTGAATTCTGAAATTGTTACTAGAAAAGGAAAATTTGTCCCCCCTTAATGCTCTGAAATTGTTATGACAGTATATTTTGGGTTTAACACGGGTTATGACAGTATATGCTTTTAGCTCTGCATTAAGTATACCTATCAATGCAAATTTTGTTTCAGAACACGGGTTATGATAGTATATTCTGTGTTGAAATACGGTCAATTTGTCCCCCCTTAATGCTCTGAAATTGTTACTAGAAAAGGAAAATTTCAACTCCTTTTAATCTTGTATATCTGTCTGTCACTGGATGTTTGTAGCGGTTGTAACTGCAGCTGCTGACTTATGGTGTCAATCTGTGCTCTGCTAAATTTACTTGGTTAAAGTCTAAATGCAATCTTTTTTTGCAAGCAAAGTAGAAATTTAGTTACTTGTTTCTGTTCAGCATTCAAGGAATGGTAATGTAACTGCATTCATATGGGGAGCTCTGCCACAACCACGTTCTGATCGGCAGAAAGACAGAGTAGAAACTAATCCGGAGCAGCTGACTGCTGCATCAGCTGAAGCTGAGATATCCTTTTCTCTATTTTTAATATCATTGAGCTCATGAATCTGAATGAGTGATGATTACAAAAGAACTGTGTTTCCTTTAATCGTTGAATCTTACGCTGCAACAAGCAATGGACTTTTCTATGTTCTATGTTCCCAGAGAAATTCCAGAGGGAAAAACTAGTAATTAAGGCAGCTGTTTTCTCAAATGACGGTTGCGTGTATAATTTTTTAAGAAATCAAATGGCATGTAAGTAAACATGGGCCCGCTTCTATTTTATATTTAGAGAAAATCTGTACTTTTTTTGTTTTTCCTAGCTGGTTTTTATTAAGTTAGAGTTACTGATGGCATGAAGTTGATTTCATCTAAATAAACAGCCTCTTATGGCCTTTACTGTGCCACTTGTAGGCAATTTCGTGGTCGTGGCTCTTGGTGCCTATCGGCTTGTATATTTTCTTTTGTGAGTATAAATTATAAAATGAATTTGTAAATTAACTTTATAGCACAGAATGACAATAGCGACAGGAACTACAACCAGAGTGATTGATTGGTATCATTCCCATCCTCATATCACAGTACTTCCTTCTCATGTTGGTGAGTTTTAATTTGGTACAAAATTATAAATTCTTCTGTTGTAACGATTTGGTTTTTCATCTGATGATTTTTTTCATCGAGTGAATGGGGCATGATTATATCCAGAAAGCAATAGCGATTCCGTAATGATCTTCGCATGGGTTTGCTATTGCCTGTATGTTGACAAATGGTTAATTTATGCTGGCAAATAGTGTGATTTTCAAGTTTTGGTCATAATGGAAAAAAATTTATTTTGTCATTTGTTTCCGAGCATTGTTTATTAAGGTTAATGAATCTCAACTTTGCAGATGTTCGGACCCAGGCTATGTACCGACTATTGGATTCTGGATTTGTTGGGTTGATATTTTCTTGTTTCAGTGAAGATGCCCAAAGGTTAGGGTGAATCAGATAGTCCATGAGAAAGTAACTCTGCTAAATTTTCTTTCCGATGTTTAATTCAAATAAATATTATAGGTTGGAAGGATTCAAGTCACTGCTTTTCAGCATTTTGTATTGCTCCGTTTATTGACCATATAATTTCAATGCATCTCTGTAGGGATGGTTAAGTTCACCCTCTTTCTTTCATTCATCACACTTCGACATATCAAGCTTCCATTTGCAAAATGATTGAATATTGGTACGAGACCAAAAGGTCCTTCTTTTCCCTTATCTTGATAGCTTGTTGTCTTGCTAATAATTGTTTTGTTTCACAAAATCTGCAGCTCGAGTCCCGCCATGAGTGCTCTCCAAGATCGCTTGAGAGAGAATGAAATTCAGGTAACAGTCTGCTGAATATAGTGTTTCATAAGAACGAATAAAACCAATCAACTTCAGAGTTTGACTTGTGATTGTGGTTGATATTTTCTTGATTAGGGGTATCATTTGCATGATCGGTGTTGCAACGATTTGTTAGCGGATGCCACACAGATTGTTTCCAATGAAGCTAGAATCAGGAAGGCTTTGGAGGTGAGTACTTTCTGGTATTCTTCCTGTTAAGTTGTTGAAATACAGATTCAGAAAATTCAAAGAATACAGAGTTGAGATGTCCGGAATTTCACTAGAGAGAGAGAGTTCCGTGAGAAATCAAGAGATTCCAACTGTGACATGTTACCAATGATTTCACGGATTGATCCTTGCAGGGGATTCTGTGACAGATTGAGTGACCTTAATACCACCAACCTTGTCAACTCCTCGGGGATCTCTCTCGAAAAGTTGTTCTTTGATAGGTCGATATTTGTAACTAAGAAAAGAATGGAGTCGTAATGTATTACATTTCTTTTTTCATGGACAAATGAGCTATCTGATAAAAAAGAAGACTAAAAGAAAATCTCGAAGACGTTTTTTTTAATTTTCCAGCCATCCATTGATAGTCATCACAGTGAAATTATTGAAACAATGAGGTAAAATCCCAGAGAGATTATTGTCTAACAAATCCAATATTTGAAGAGAGCTCAGGTGGTAGAGTTGTGGAAGCAGTTTTCGACTCAACTTATTTGGGCGTAAGATGAGAATTCTCAAATTTGGCAAGCGTGTTCCCAACCATTCGAGTACATCTCCAACAAATTCGTTGTAGGAAAGATCGATTTGACTAATTGTGAGAAATTTTGCAATGAAAAAGGTATTTGTCCAGAGAAATTTTATTATACAACTTCAATGATGATAATGAACTAAGAAGTCCTATGGATTTTGGGATGGTGCGTGACATCTTATTTTTTCCGAGATTCAAGAAGCGTAAACATCTCAAACTTCGTCAGACAATCGGATATTTTTCCAGATAATTTGTTTCTTTATAAACTAAGAACCTCGAGCGACGACGAACCACAAAGGGCTTGTGTAATCCCTCCTGAAAATGAATAGTTCGAGAGATCTAGCGACAAAATTGTTCCTACTCAAGCAGTGGGCCACTGAATCTGTTTGAACTCAAGAGTGTGTTCAAGGGAAAACCATTTTTCAAATCAATAATATTGTCATAAAGCTGATTATGAGAAAGCAACAATTGACCAAAACAAACTAGGAATATGATCAAAGATTAATCTAGTACCAGAAAAGTCGAGAACTTCAATGTGCTCCTTTTTTTGTCCCGAGCCATATGGGTAACTGATTAGTGCCTAAGCTCCACGATTGGGCTAACTTTCAAAGTAAAATGGTTCCCGGAAGCTTCAAAAATTGTTAATTTTGTAAGATTTTAAAAATGGTTTTCCTTAACAATCCCTTCTATTGGCGTGTTACTGGATCTTTCTCACAATCAATTTTATGGGAATATTACTGATTTGAAAAATGGTTTTCTCTGAACATATTCTTGAGTTCAAACAGATTCAGTGGCTCATTGTCTCGATTAGGAAAAATTTAATCGCTAGATCTCTCAAATAATTCATTTTGCGGAGGGATAACACAAGCCTTTGCGGTTCGTCGTTGCTCAAAGTTCGTAATTTAGAAGGAAACAAATTATCTGGAAAAATACCAGATTGTCTCATGAAGTTTGAAATGTTACACTACTTGAATCTAGGAAGCAATAAGATGTCAGGCACTATCCCAAAATCCATAAGACTTCTTAGTTCATTATCATCATTGAAGTTGTACAATAACATTTTCTCTAGACAAATACCTTCTTTATTGCAAAATTAGTCAAAATTGATCTTTCCTGCAACAAATTTGTGGAGATGTACCGGAATGGTTGAGAACACGCTTGCCAAATATGAGAATTCTCATCTTAAGCTCAAATAAGTTGAGTCGAAAACTGCTTCCACAACTCTTCCACCTGAGCTCTCTTCAAATATTGGATTTTTCAGACAATAATCTCTTTGGGATATTACCTCATTGTTTCAATAATTTCACTGTGATGACTCCCAATGGATGACTGGAAAAAAAAGTGTCTTTTGAGGTTTTTTCTTGATCTTCTTTTTTATCAGATAGCTCATTTTTCCATGAAAAAAGAAATGTATTACATTACGACTACATTCTTTTCTTAGTTACAAATATCGACCTATCAAAGAACAAATTTTTGTGAGAGATTCCCGAGGAGTTGACAAAGTTGGTGGTATTAAGGTCCCTCACCACAGAATCGCCTGAAAAGATCGATCCCTGAAACCTTTAGTAACATGTCGCAGTTGGAATATCTTGATTTCTCACGGAACTTTCTCCACGGTGAAATTCCGGACAACATCTCAACTCTCTTTTTTTTTTTGAATTTTCTGAATCTGTCTTTCAACAACTTAACAAGAAAAATACCAGAAAGCACTCAACTCCAAAGCCTTCCTGATTCTAGCTTAATTGGAAACAATCTGTGTGGCCTTCCGCTAACAAGTCGTTGCAACACTGATCATGTAAATGATATCCCTAATCAAGAAAATATCAACCATGATCACACGTCGAACTCTGAAGTTGATTGGTTTTATGTGTTCTTGGCTTCCGGATATATAACAGGATCCTCAGTGGTCACATTAATCTTTAACAAGACTTTTAGAGATGCATATTTTAGCTTTTTCTCGAACACATGGGACAGGCTTTATGTATGGTGCATGACTCGCTAAATGTTAGGTATTGATCCAACTTGAGCGTGGAAGTTCTGTGAATGGATGTTTGTTATAGAATGTTTTCAAATTGGCTTTATGTGAATATTTATGTTTGATGATTAAGTAATGGGTGAGTTTGTACTACACTGAAAGTAGATATCACGGTTTTTGTTTTATATAAGATGATCAACCGATCTTCTCATTTGAAAACACAAAATATAAGGCCTATCAATTGATCATCTTATAAAAACATACCGAGAGATATACTATCGATGTATCATAGACTCACCCTTAGTTACTGTCATAAATCTTAGTATTTGGTGACATAGATTTGTAGATGCTTAATTTGCGCATTGCTTAGTTTCATGTGACCCAAGTATATATGTATAGGATAAAACTTACGAATTGGCATGGTGAATGTCACTGAAAATTAAATTAAGAAACAAAATATTATTCTTCACGAAAAATTTATTTATTAAATTTGTACCTGTTTAATAATCTTGTCATATATTAAATTTTCTCACTTGATAAATAAGTATTCTAAACAATTAAATACTGTAATACTGATTAAATAATTAATATATAATCATGGGTAATTTGTTGGATATGACACAATTATGAAGCACTAGCATTATTCCAAAACAGCTTAACCGTCAACTACATGGATTCAAATAATAATAAATAAGCAGCATGGTTTGCTAACATAGTAGTAAAGAGTGCCGATGTCACGTCCTGTGACTGGAGCGTACGACACCGACGTTATTTAACACTTCAACATCGAAATAAAAAAATCTTGTAGTAGTAGGTAATAATTAAATCAATCTATTTTATAAAAATCATTGTCTTTATCATGCAAGAAATTAAAAGAGTAATAGATATATGTATTGGATAAAAACTTATAAATAGAAAAGGATATATAATTTTTTTTTAAAAAAAAATCGAAAAATAAAGCATGTAAATGTATCAATTTTGACACAACTTATAGTCATTTCCTAGGCATTTTCCAGTGTCTATTTATTCCTAGCTTGTCTTCATCGATAATCTTCCTTAGCCTTGATTAGCCTTTTTAACTAGCCATTATGCAGCCATGATAATTTTATCTTGATAAGTTTATCATAATTTGAAATTCAAAATATTTCACCAAGCTACAATTTAAATTCAAACTTATTCGATGATTATACAATCTCTATAAATAGTGGTGTTTGGGATCCCTAATAATATGTTTGGACAAGTAAAAAAAGGATTTGGAATTGGAATTGGAATTGGAATTGGATTTAAAATCCATGGGTTTGAAAATCTATTTGGGTGTTTGGTAAAAATTTTAAATGTAAATTGGAATCTGTTTTAATCATTAAAACTAATTTATTCTATATTAAAAAAATATTGTATTACTATTTTTTAATATGATTTGTTTATTAACAATATTTATATAACTATTCCTATTTTTTTATCAAGAAAATTTTTTTTGGAACATATAAAAAATTTAATTGAATAATTTTTGTAATAAATGCAAAAATTATCAAGTTTATCATTAAAAATTAATTTATCAAACTTGGATAAATTAAGTTTTTACTATTAAAACAACAATTTTTTTAATATAAATGTCTTATTTATAGAACTTTTTAACATAAAAATATTTAAAATTCATTTTGAAATAATTTCCTCAAAAATATATATATGATATAAATGTTTGTGAATTGATAATATATATTTTTTGGATAAATGATAGTTTATAAAATCTGAGAAGAATATTTAAAATTTATAAGCAAGTTATAAAAATTTATTAGTAGAAATATTTTTATTTCTTTTCACGACTTATTTTACAAAGATAACGCAGGATCATCAATTGTGAGATTTGGAGTACATCTTGAAGAAATTCAAGGAGTTGTTCAAAACGTTCTTCATATTCAATGAATGAAGGTAACATTCGATCTATTTTTCCGAATCAAATATCATGTCATTAAGTTTAAAACACGAATAAATTTATTACAACAAACACTAACATATATCCATAATCTTATTGAAACACACAATATTGCTCCAATATGATAGAAATATCATGCAACCGTACTTATATTTCCCCAATCTCTCATTTTTTTATCTTGAAGATACACACCATCATCACGAGCATACCAAAGGCACTTGTTCAAACGGCATGTCGGAACCAGTGTATCAGTAAATGATACGAAACGTACTTGTTTCGACCCCCACACGAAATGGCAAAAACAAGCCTTGGGGTCCTGGGGAAGATGGCAAAGATCCCAGAATAAAAATTGGTCGTGCTTGAGATTTTTACTCTCGACAACTCCATCTGTGCAAAAACAACTTGTTTGTAACGGCGCCGGATCTTGAGAGAGACGGTTGAACACGAAAACTCGGTAATGATGAAGGATGGCGCATACGGATGAGTCGATTCTAGTTGATTGAACGACGACAGCCATTGAATAGAGGAAGAACAAGAAGCTTCCCATACCCAAATATCTCATTGTTCAATACAAAATTATGAGGTGTCATGTATTTTGTAGGTATTTATAGAGTGAAAAAAAATATAGATTATTTAATTAGGAAAGTGAAACTTAATCTGATTTCTTTCTTTTCAATTGTAAGAGAATTTCAATCAGAATACTGATGGTATGAACGAATACAAAATAATATTTGTTCGAAAAATTTATTGGTAATTAATGTAATAAAGTTGTGATCACTGTAATAAGAAATTCAGTTTTTGTCAAAAAAAAAAGAAGGTAATTTTTAATGGCACATGAAAATTGGATGGGCCCGTGATAATGATGGTCCACTATAGAGTAGACATCCCTGTGATGTGTAGGGATACCTCCATGATAAATAATAAATTATGTGAAATGACATTATTGCCTCCATTTCTCTAGCATTGGGATTTAAATTAGTTTTAGATATTTTTTTCGAAAAACAATTGCTATTGATATTGTGTTAGGACATACATAATTTATTAAATTTTAAAAATATAAAACTAAATAGTTAGTATTAAAATCAATTTAAAATATTTATTAAACTTGAGATATTTTGAAATTTCATCTTTTTAAAATATCCATAATCAAATTATAAACTCATGAAAAATAAAAAAATATTAAAACGTAAACCATAAATAAAATAAATATATAAAAAGGTGAAAAACGAACTAGCGTATTGCACACATCAAATTAAAAATTTAAAATATATAAGGTTATTTGACAAATACTTTATTTATAATTGTTTTATGACAATGAAACATATATATACACACACGCATATATATCGTAATTTAAGAATTGAGATATGCAAGTGCATGATCAATGAAAAATAAAGTTTTTATGATAATGTTAATTTTGTCACTAGAATCCAATATATAAATTTAATCACTCTTGTTTAAAATCATATCAAACATTCAATATATTATCGTACCATCATACTTATCTTTGATTTATCTTTATATTATATATCTCATACTTATTATATCATGTGTACAAAATTGTGCCTTAATGTATATGCATATAATTTTTTTAGGCAAAATCATATTCATTACATTTTCATTGGATACGCACGATTTTTCATACCAATCTAAAAAAAAAAAACAAGATCTTCTGAAAGATTATATGAAACGATAGAATAAGAAATTTTTTATTATGAGATTGAACACATGCGTAACAAGATAGCTATAGTAAAACAAAAAATCATCTGCTCCTGATTTTATTATTTTCATGTTAGAAAGTGAATTTCAAAGTTTTAAGGCAAAAACTTGTGTGAGACGGTCTCACGGGTCGTATTTGTGAGACGGATCTCTTATTTGGGTCATCCATGAAAAAGTATTATTTTTTATGCTAATAGTATTACTTTTTATTGTGAATATGGGTAGGGTTGATCCGTCTCACAGATTAATATCCGTAAGACGGTCTCACATGAAGCTCACTCAAGTTTTAAAGGGGATTTGAATTCAATAGAGACCTCGAGGAAAAAAGGCAATTAATTTTGAAATTGAATCTCTTTTTGGTATGATGTCATTGAGCCACCAAACTTAAGTTGTTACTCTAAAAAAATGAGTTTTCATGAAGCTATTCAAAATCCACACAACCTTTCGCAAGGGGTAAGTCAACTCTTTGAAACAACACATTATTTTATGACACATTTTCATGAAAGAACGCACTGTTTCATGAAGAGTCCCGTCCGTTCTGAATCAATGTTTCATCTCTATATATATGACATCATTAGTTCAAGAAAATGATTCGAATTCTGATTTGATTTAGTCACCTACAAATTCAAAATAATTACATTGTATCCTGAAAGAAATTTTTCACATCCATGTGGCTAAAGTGAGGGAGAAAACATTTCTTAAAAAAAAGCGTTACAAACGTGTCTTAGAATTCATTCACACACTATCCAAATTTCGAAATAATCTCTCAATAGTCAGTGCCATATTAAATACCCATCTTAGCGTAACTGCATCCAAACCTTTAAGGATCGAATAAAGACACAATTAGAACAATCATGATTCCTGAATGTTGCTGCTAAATTATTAAATCTCTCCCACGTTGCGTAGAATGGATCTTCGGTTTGTTGGGCAAAAGTTGTGAATATTTGTCAATGAAACATCTCGAAATATTTCACAAAAAATCATTCTCAAATTTTTCTTGTCTTGATGAATCACTCGTACGAGAAGCATGAAACATCTCGAAATATTTCACAACAAAGCATTCTCAAATCTTTTCACTCGATAAAATTCAAACTCGATTAATTTTCCATTCACCCTAATTGATAATCGAGAAATAATCATGCTCGTCACGTAGTTCGTTTGAATTATTTTATCGATTCTAAATGAGTACAAAACTCATTTTTCTAACAAAATTAATCCTCAAAAAAACTATAAACAAATGCATACCATATCTTCCCAGTTCAATAAAAGTAGCAAACCACGTACATCTTAATTTTCAATAACAGAAGAAACAACTTGCTACTACTTCAGGTATCTGAATCTTGAATTTCTTACTCAGTTTTTTACATGGCTCATGAAATGTTTCAATCCATTACTCGTTTGATTCATGTCAGGTCACTACAGGAACCTACCTTTGTGTAGCCGAAGCTGTTTTCGGTCCGATAAGAAGTGGAAGAATGAGTTTCTTTGGTTTAAATATTGTCACATGGGGTATATGTATGTAAGGAAATTTTTGTGGGAAACATGTCATGAGACGTTCTGCGGAAGCTTGTTGCATATATCCGGTGATGATTTTTGTTATGGTTATCGCGTTCTATTCTATAAAAAGGGATGTGAGAAGAATCATCAGAAGCTGCAAATCCAAGAAGATCGCTAAAAATCTGAGAACTCATTCTTAAAGTAAATGTACAAATGATGAGTTGAGTTCAACGTCAGCTTATTAGTTTTCTGTCATTGGTTACTCTTTTGCCCATTCTTAAGTCTCAGAATTAGAGCAAATTGTTTCCTGTTTTTGGAGTACCATTTTGATGATTCTTTGAAGATAACCATTCCAATATTTTGATGCTAATTCCGAAACAGGAACATTCATTGACATAATTGTGAGATGGTGAGAAACTCCAACTGGTAACTTTTTCCTTAAGAGAAGCGATTGTTATATACCGAGACAAAGGCTCTTCATCAGATTTGAGGATGCCCTTCATCTGATTTTCTTGAATCCATCGACTGTGGAGGTGCCTTACAGACAAAACACAAAAAGGAGGCACAGGTATTAGTCATTTCACATGGAGAACAAAGGGCCAAATATGTTCATCACGTCATTTTATTTGTGGGAATCAATTTGCAGGATCTATGTTGGTAAAAGTTATAGATGTTAGCCACAGTTGAAAATTTACACTGTAATAAGATGCAAGTCTCATGATTCAAGTGCGAGTCAACCCACTCGAGCCTATATTAATTGGGAGTTGGGAATTACATTAATATATTATCACATTCCCAATATCATAAGGATTTGTCTTTTTTTCTTCTACTTTTAATTTCATTCTTTACAAAAGATCAAAAACTAGCAAAAGATATGCACAGACTTGACTTTAGCTCCCAACTTTGCTCAAAGGACAGGGAGACTATTCGTACTATCCATCCAATCAGCGTAAACACGACTGTCAAGATTCCACTTCATAAATGGCCTCTTGCCTTCAGCTTGCACCTTGTGAGCAGTCTCACATTTTATTTTAGATGCTGCTGCTGCTGCTGCTGCTGCAACTTTGGATGGTGAAGGCTAAAGTTTCAACCTAGAAGAAGTAAGGCCATACACAGGGACTGCATGGGAACTGATCTTCTCAAGTTCTATCCATCCAAGCCAGCAACAACAAATAGGAAGAAGTTCAGTTATGATTAGAAGAAGTAAGGTCGATCAGAATCTTCAACATTTTGGGCCAAGTTCTATGCTATATATAACTAGATATTCCCATGTGTGTCACAACATAGCAAATGTCTCAAGAAACCTTTAAATGGCGGATTAAGCAAAGGTTCAAGCTACATGGAAGAAGATGTAACACCAAATATCGCCAAAGATGTGAGTGTCTAGATGTCATAAAGTTTCAAATAGCCGCGGAATCGATCATAACAAAGTATATATACTATATAGGATCTTCATTGATTTCAGGACCATGTGAAATCTCAGTTCATCGAGAATTTTGAAGAACCCATCCAACATAATAATATCATCCACGCCTATAGAGTCACTCAAGATAAAAGTGAGGCAAAACCAACTTCCTCTATGTAAGCTGCAACCACAAC
This sequence comes from Primulina eburnea, assembly GCF_022965805.1. Classification (NCBI taxonomy): domain Eukaryota; kingdom Viridiplantae; phylum Streptophyta; class Magnoliopsida; order Lamiales; family Gesneriaceae; genus Primulina; species Primulina eburnea. Next base: position 32,153,221 of record NC_133118.1, read on the forward strand.
TTATCTTTCACTACAATATTTAAAATAAACATAAGATCAAGATCAAACAACTACTCAGATTAAGAATTTAGAACAAGATGCAGAAATGTGATAAATTCAAGCTAAGAACAAACAGAAAACCACCTGCATTTCCATGAGCAAAGATACACTTCACCCCGTAAGGGCAGTTGCCGAATTTCTCCCACATGTTACAGAGCTTCATGTTTTGAAATATTCCCCTTTCATAATCTCCATCAGCATTCAAGCTCTCACATTCAACACGATCACATTTATGAAGAAACTGATCATTATCACCATATGGCCAGATTTCTCCATTTGAAAACCAACGGCATCTTGTTATTTTACCAACATTACCATTTCTGTAAACTAAATGGCGACCATTACGAACAACATCGAGTCCAGAGGAACTATATTTTTGGTTTCTCTGAATGATAAATGTCAGAATTAGATTGACCGGCAGAAAAATGTTGGTTATGAATTCTTGATTGAGGGTGAATGAATTCATCATGTCGTCCATTTTCAAAAGATATCCAAAATCAAGAAAATGGGATTAGCCAAAAATGAAGTTTTAAGAATGAAATTGATGGAGGTAGAATTTCTTCCCACCAAAAATATGTGAGTGAGAAGAAGCTCTACTCTAATGTAATGAAAAGTGAGAAATGCTAAATGGTCAAAGCAGTAACGCAACATATATTTTTATTTAACAAGTTTGGTGAAAGAATCTATAATATTTCGAATATTTTTAATCTTTAAATTTTTAGGATATAATGTCATTTTCTAATAATATATGAAGACTTACATGTGATATTGGTTTTTTTTTAATTAACAAATAATTTCTTTGTATCAAATCAGTTCTTACAGAGAAGCATAACAAACGAATGAGATTATCCTCCCAAATAAAGTCCAGCCTAATTAAAAGTTGAGCAATAATGCTAATCACTCTGTTTTTTGAAAAAAAAAATTACATTTTGACTTAAAAACTCTTTAACTTTTTTCGAAAAAAAAATATTTTATTGAATGAATTCTTTTTTTAAACCATTTTCTTAATTATATGATTTAAGAATAATTTCTTAAATTTATTTCAGTGTAATTTCCTCGATTTTTTTTTATAAAAAAAACCTATGTTCTATGTATTGATATCTCGATTTCTTCATCTTTTTGTTGTTTGTTATATTTTTATTTTTAAAAATGAAATAACATTTAATCTACTAATAATATAAAAATAAAATAACATTTAATCTACTAATAATATAAAGAAAATTTATTATATACTGGTATGTACAACACTAGTGGAATTGGAATTTGGAATATCAAATTTTCAACCCTCCATCCTCTGTAATTTACCTGGTGCAGTTCCGAACTCCAATTCAGTCCCAATTCCTTGTTTCGCATCTCTTGCTGGGAGTAGAATCAGATCGTGAAGCCATTTTCTTTGTAGCATTTCTGGTATCCGAGGAAGAAAACCCTAGATTATTTTTATGAAATAATTTTTCAGACAAATTCAAATAGAGGGGGAGAGAAGGATGTCTCTAACGAGGGTGAAGATGTCGGAGGAAGTGTGGTTGACGTGTCTGACTCATGCATTGTCAACTGAGACTGAGGAGATCATGGGCCTTCTTCTTGGTGACATCAAGGTTTTTTTTTTAAAAAATATCTCTTTTCGCCTTTTTTTTGTGGGTTTTTAGCTTTTAAATGTATTCTAAATTGATGGTATGGGGAAAGATTGTATTTTTTTGGTGTTTTACTGCTGGGTTCCCTAAATCTTGTTTCGCAGCTTTTTATTTCAGTATTTTTAATTGAAGTAGAGTCATTGAGTGAGTTTCGGATTGAGCTCAGAAAGAATAGAGGTTTTTGTGATATGTTGTTGTATATGTTCTCATGGCACAGAATTTAAAGGCAATCAGGAGTTAGCTTTATATGCTTTTAGCTCTGCATTAAGTATACCTATCAATGCAAATTTTGTTTCAGAACACGGGTTATGATAGTATATTCTGGGTTGAAATACGGTCAATTTGTCCCCCCTTAATGCTCTGAAATTGTTACTAGAAAAGGAAAATTTCAACTCCTTTTAATCTTGTATATCTGTCTGTCACTGGATGTTTGTAGCGGTTGTAACTGCAGCCGCTGACTTATGGTGTCAACCTGTGCTCTGCTAAATTTTCTTGGTTAAAGTCTAAATGCAATCTCAGTTATCTTTTTTTGCAAGCAACGTAGAAATTTAGTTACTTGTTTCTGTTCAGCATTCAAGGAATGGTAATGTAACTGCATTCATATGGGGAGCTCTGCCACAACCACGTTCTGATCGGCAGAAAGACAGAGTAGAAACTAATCCGGAGCAGCTGACTGCTGCATCAGCTCAAGCTGAGATATCCTTTTCTCTATTTTTAATATCATTGATCTCATGAATCTGAATGAGTGATGATTACAAAAGAACTCTGTGTTTTCCTTTAATCGTTGAATCTTACGCTGCAACACGCAATGGACTTTTCTATGTTCCCAGAGAAATTCCAGAGGGAAAAACTAGTAATTAAGGCAGGTTTTCTCAAATGACAGTTGCGTGTATAATTTTTTAAGAAATTATATCTTTCAAATGGCATGTAAGTAAACATTGGCCCGCATCTATTTTATATTTAGAGAAAAATCTGTACTTTTGTTTTTCCTAGCTGGTTTTTATTAAGTTAGAGTTACTGATGGCATAAGTTGATTTCATCTAAATAAACAGCCTCTTATGGCCTTTACTGTTCCACTTGTAGGCAATTTCGTGGTTGTGGCACTTTTGGTGCCTATCGGCTTGTATATTTTCTTTTGTGCTTATAAAATGAATTTGTAAATTAACTCCATAGCACAGAATGACAATAGCGACTGGAACTACAACCAGAGTGATTGGTTGGTATCATTCCCATCCTCATATCACAGTACTTCCTTCTCATGTTGGTGAGTTTTAATTTGGCACAAAATTATAAATGCTTCTATTGTAGTGTTTTGGTTTTTCATATGGCAATTTTTCATCGAATGAATGGCGTATGATTATATCCAGAAAGCAATAGGGATTATGTAATCATCTTCGCATGGGTTTGCTATTGCCTGCACGTTGACAAATTGTTAATTTATGCTGGCAAATAGTGTGATTTTCAAGTTTTGGTCATAGTGGAAACAATTTATTTTGTCACTTGTTTCCGAGCATTGTTTATTAAGGTTAATGGATCTCAACTTTGCAGATGTTCGGACCCAGGCTATGTATCAACTATTGGATTCTGGATTTGTTGGGTTGATATTTTCTTGTTTCAGTGAAGATGCCCAAAAGGTTAGGGTGAACGAGATAGTCCATGAGAAAGTAACTCTGCTAAATTTTCTTTCCGATGTTTAATTCAAATGATTATCATAGGTTGGAAGAATTCAAGTCACTGCTTTTCAGTCTTTAGATGGGAAACATAATCACGTGTTGAGACCTGTTTCAGTCTCCCATGTGCTTAAAAGTTCGGTCATAGATGTTGAATCATCTTTAAGTTCCTCAGACACAACGACGGTTGCATTTGGCTCTGCCAAAGGAGAAAATTTAGAACAGGACACTGGTGATTCAAGAGCAACTGCTACAACCTTTAAGGTAAGGCTATATCGTCGCGGATCTTGGCTTTTTTACCTTGTCTTTTCTACCTTTATGAGTTCTTCATGTGTTTGTATGTTCAAAATTTATATATTAAGTTTAGGGGCTATTAATCTGATACTCTTAGAATCAATTGACTCCAATTGACTGCTGATTCATTTTGATTGGCTAGGGGGGACTCTTATCGAATTATTCCAGAATGGGAAATAATTCCCATGTCAGCAGTGTAAATGATGCAATCCATGATTTAGATCCGATGGATATGTCAGAAGGTATGCAAGAAGCGATGCATCTGTCAAATTTGGAGATGAGGTAATGTGAGTATGTCTGAAGTCATTATATTTTCATTTTAAACTGCATCTGAAAATATATTGTTGTTTTATTACGATAGTTCAGTGAACTTTATCTAATGGCCTGAATCAATATTTTGTTGAACTGTTGTTGATCTTTATGTTTTTGGCAGTGGTGCAGAATTTGTCAGAAAGGAAATCCCTCTTCTGGTTTTGCCCTCTTCATCCCTTCTTGTTCTTGACTCCCCTCTTTCATCATTTACAAACCTTCAACGAGTGCTATATGAAGAGGAAAGAAGTGCGTATAACCAATCGTTGATGCAAAACAGGAGGTGATATTGATGTATTCTGTTTCCTCTCTTACCTCAGCATTCTGTATTGCCCCGTTTATTGACCATATAATTTCAATGCATCTCTGTAGGGATGGTAAAGTTCACCCTCTTTCTTTCATTCATCACACATCGACGTATCAAGCTTCCATTTGCAAAATGATTGAATATTGGTACGAGACCAAAAGGTCCTTCTTTTCCCTTATCTTGATAGCTTGTTGTCTTGCTAATAATTGTTTTGTTTCACAAAATCTGCAGCTTGAGTCCCGCCATGAGTGCTCTCCAAGATCGCTTGAGAGAGAACGAAATTCAGGTAACACTCTGCTGTATATAGTGTGTCATAAGGCAGATTTAGTATGAGATGATCAGATACATTTCTTTATAAATGAATTTTTTTTGAAGTTTTCTCGAGATATAATTTTCAACAACTTTTTTTGATCAAGCAGTTGAAACTGCTGGGTGAAGAGGCCAAGATTTTGGAGTCCGAGCTTTTGGCAGGAAACAAATCAAATTCAACCCTGTCTCGTTCTCCATCTCATGGTATTGCCTCATCTGCACACAAAGACCTGTACCCTGTGGACTCAACCCTTGTGAAAAACAACACTGGAAGTCGTAGCAGAAAAGGATCTTAGCTCTATACTGAACTTAATTATGACTATGTACTACGCTTGCCCTTTTTTGCTTGAATCGGCATCCCCTTTTCTTGATGTTCCTTGTTTTAGACCAAAATCATGCTGACTTTTGTACTTTGTCTTCCCCTGAAAGCAGGTTTTCGGGTTTATATTTGTGTATATCATGTGTTTTCTATTGTGAAGTGAGCCAAGGGATATACAACTAAAGACTGATCTTTATGGGTTTACCTTGTATTTCCTATGTTTATTTATGAAGATGATCAAAGAAATCCCGGTATAATGACGATGAGCGACTAGTACATCTACTTTCGACCATTGGTGGTAAAACGACACCTATGCTACACCGAGAGTTTTCAAATTCGATAAAGGTTGGTTGATAGTATATTTCATTATAGTTCTATCATCCGAGGGTGAGAACTGCATCGGTATTTGATCTATTGTTTTTTCAATGACATTATATATACTAAGTTAATCTTACAAATCATTTTCCAGTTGTTCGTATGCCCAAAAAATTGGATAAATGGCAAATCCTAACGAGTTACTTAAAAAGGTAATTTTAAAAAGAAAAAGTGGAATGGAAATAATTTCGAAACAATCCACGTATTCACGTAATACTGTCACAATAAATGATACATTGCGTATTCAGTCTCAATTTGTTCTCAATAAATGCCGACATATTCCACAAAAAACAACCCCCAAAAAATTAAATTAAATTTTTTATAAAAAAAAACCATTTTGTGCCAGTTCGACATAATTGGTTTCGAAATAGTATGTGTACAACTGTTGGGTTAATGCAATTAAAGTATTGTAATTAGATTATATATTTATATTATTAATAAAAACGACATTTATTATTAAATATGTTTGCATAAAATTTATTATCTTAAATATCAGAACAAAATCACTAATTTATTATATGTAATCATGATTTTAGTGTATTTAAAAGTTATATTACAACATGATTAAAATTATTGTAAGATCGAGTGCTTGCCGCTTTACCAAAAGCTATAGCTAGTAGTAATGGTACAACTCTAATTTTTTAAACCGCACAACGGTTCAATCGTTCTACCAAGTATGGACAATTATTGCACCCAACAAAATTAATAATAAATTTAAATTATGTGATGAAATTAATTAAAATATGAGATTTTTAATTAAATCATCACTAATACGTACGTGACCATCCTGTCTGGAATGTTGATGTGAAGACATCTAGATGATGACATTTATATATAATGAGATTATGTCGGATTTGGACCGATTTAATTAGACATTTCATATAAATTTCGTTGTTACTATGAAATTCAAATTAAACATAAATATGATCATATATGGACAAATCTTAATCCTGGTGTGATTATAAACTCCTTTTTCATTTTAATGTGATTCTTGATTTGCTTGTTTAAAGTTTGCAAATATGAATTCGTTCTTGAGAGAAGTAGAAAGATGATTATCTCATTTATTAATTCTGAAAGTGAGTGTTGGGTCAAACTAATTTGTAATTGAAATATGAATTGAACAACTAAGTAATAAATTAATGATAAACGAGGATAATAATTAATTGAAAAAATAAATGGAAAATTTCTAGTCTCAATTACGAATTGTCTACGGAAGATTAATCCATATGTAAATATTATAATTATTTTTTTTGCAGAGTAAGATATTCTATAGTGAAGAAGAATGCAATTCCATATTTTTATTGAAGTAATTATGAAATCAATAAGTTAAATAATTTATCTAATTTATTGAAGCTTTCTAATTACGAGTACATGGTTCCTACGTCTTTCAAATTAATGATGCATTATGAATACAATTTAGAAATCATACGTGAAGATAGAAAATTGTTTGCATAACTTCAAGGGTTTGAGGATAAATATAATTAATTGTGAGATATCAATTTTACATAAATGATAATTATAAATTTTTTATAATTATGGTAATACTCAAAAGGTGTTAATAAAATCTTTAATATATTATGAATTAATTTTTTGATATTATTTAATATTTAAAAATAGGATTTATGAAATCCAATAATTGAGTCCTAATTGATTTCTAGTTTTTGAGTTTCTACACGCTACCATCTACAGAAATGATCGTATTAAAATTTTGTGGTTTTTTTATGTTACTTGGATTCACAAATGGTGAAAAAATACCATAGGTTAGTTTTTTAAAAAAATAAATTTGTTTAAATTTATCGTTGTTTTATACTAATATGCTCGATTATAATTTCATTATGAAATTATATAATTGTATTTTGATTATATCAAAAATAATTATTTATTGTCGGAATTAGGGGGCTGTAATTCCCAACAACAGGCAAATTCAGTGGTCCGTGTAAAGATGTAATCGAGTCGAGCTGAGCCGAACTCTTGAATGTTTGAGCTTGACTCGTTTATAATCGAGCCGAGCTCAAGCTTTATTTAACGAATATATCCATGACTCACAAGCTTATTCAAGTTATTATCGAACATAAACGAATTTAATAAATATAAATTATACATTTAAATCTTCATTAAATTCATTAAAAGTAAATTATATATATATAAAAATATAACGTTCTTATTAAAATTTGTAAATTTAACAGATTTTTCAATATATATAAGTAACGTACAAAATCAAATATCAAAATCATTATTTTTTCATCTAAGAGATGACTCATGAATTTACCAACGAACATGTTCATGAGCTAACGAACAAAATATTTTAAAATTTAATCTTAGTTGGTTTATCGTAAAGAACATCGTTAAACGAGCTTTTATCGAATCGAGCTTCAAATAACTGATAAATGATTTGGTTTATTTGCATCCCAATATCCGTGTATCGAAACAAAATTAATTTTGGAGGGCTATAGAATGAGTTGTCCTCCTAATAATGGGAAGGCAACTTTCTAGATTACTGCCTTCTTCTCTCGATCACTTTATATAATTTATTATTTTATTTCATTAATCAATATTTTCGAAGCTACTTGTAATTATATTTAAATAATCTTTCTTTCTAGCAGTTTCATCATTTAATGTGTCATATTGTTTTTGATTAAAGTATGTGTACAAACCCATTTTAATTTTATTTTTTTTAATAGTCCTTTTAGTACATTTCCAAATTTTTATATCACATATAAATTTTTAATGTAAAATGTAGAGGTAGTGCATAAAAATGTATTGCATGTAATAATTGTTCTTGTTTAACAGAGCGATCAAACCGTGGTGCTTGACCTGTTATGCAGTTTAAAAGATTTGAGTTATACTATTAACACCAACGGTAGCTTTTGGTAAAGCGGTAGGAGATCGATCATACTATTGATATCAGAGTTAAGGTCAAGTGTTCAATTTTCATTTATTACAAAGAGTGCCATTATTGGGAGTGAAGTTGTTGGGTGCAATAATTGTCCTTGCTTGGTAGAACGATTGAACCGTGATGCTTGAGTTGTTGTGCTGTTTAAAAGATTTGTGTTGCATCATTATCATCAGTTATAACTTTTGGTAAAACGATAAGAGCTCGGTCTTACACAATGTATATGGCAAAGTGGGAGGAACCTCCCGAAAGAATAAACAAAAGAAGATTGAAATCATCATAAAGCTCTCGAAAATTTTATCAACTATCAACTCAAAATTATAGCAAATGATACTCTATGGAAATTTAATGAATTTTAGCCTAATTATGTCACATGTTTCCATTACATATTTTTTTGTCTCCTTCAAGTTTTAGCATATTCCTCACTCTTTCTAGATGTAAAAACTCATTCTGGTTCATATGCATAATTAAATTAGATATTGTTCATAGATTTCTTATGCAAATTTTATTAGATTCCTTGTTCAAATCTTATCTTTTTGGCTTACCAAAGATTTAAAACTAACAACCGAAATCGGGATTTTCGCAATGCTTGATCGTACAAGTGAGATATTCAAAACTTTGGCATGATTTTGTGTCTGGAACGCCCGAAAAATTCAAAGCAAACAAATACATTTAAGCGTTTATATTTGTTATATCATTTCATTTAATTTCGGTTATAGTTTTGAGTTTTGTGTTACTTTTATATATTTAGTTATCATTATTCTCATTCATAGTAAATAAAATATATATTTTATATAATTTTATTTTCAAATTTTTTAAAAGAGTATTTTCGTGAATTTTGATATATTGATTATTCGTAAATTGATGTTGTTGTTATTATTATTATATTAATTAAAATTTCAATATAAATATTTTTAATAGTTCTAAAAATAGTTAAAAAAATTAATCGAAATTTATTTATTTAATAAATAACAAAAAGATGACATTTTGATAAATATTTTATTTATTTAAAATTTGATAAATAAAATAATAATGATTTTTAGATATTTTTTATTAATTATATTTTTACTCAATTAAGATAAAGAAATGAAGATAAAATATTTCTCAATTGATATTAAAAAAGTTTTATATAATAATTTTTTATAATAATATTTAAAATTTAAATATATTAACTATATTAATAATATAATTAATACTTACTAATTTTAATAAACACTTGACCTTATAAGTAATCTACATACGTGGCCCGGCCCATAGACCTTCACACAAAGCATAATCAATCTATGAAAATGAAAATTCATAAAATAAACTTGGCAAAAACTTGTGTTAGACGGTCTCACGGGTCGTATTTTGTGAGACGAATCTCTTATTTGGGTCATTCATGAAAAATATTATTTTTTATGCTAAGATTATTACTCTTTATTGTTAATATCATTAGGATTGACCCGTCTCACAGATAAAGATTCGTGAGACCGTCTCACAAGAGATCTACTCTTGTGAAATTATATAATCGTTTTTGTTGTATTTTGATTATATAAAAAATAATTATTTATTGTCGGAATTAGGGGACTGTAATTCCCAACAACAGACAAAGTCAGTGGTCTGTGTAGGGATGTAATTGAGTCAAACTGAGCCGAATTCTTGAATGTTTGAGCTTGCACAAGCTTTATTTAACGAATATATCCATGGCTCACGAGTTTATTCAAGTTATTATCGAGCATAAACGAATTTAATAAATATAAATTATACATTTAAATCTTCATTAAATTCATTAAAAAGTAAATTATATATATATATATATATATATATATATATATATATATATATATATATAAAAGGTTCTTATTAAAATTTGTAAATTTATTATAATATATAAATTTAACAATATTTCAATATATAATAAGTAACGTGCAAAATCAAATATCAAAACCATTATTTTTTAATCTAAGAGATGACTCATGAATTTACCAACGAACATATTCATGAGCTAACGAGCAGAATATTTTAAAATTTAAGCTTAGTTGGTTTATCGTAAAGAATCTCATTAAACGAGCTTTTATCAAATCGAGCTTCGAATAACTCGTAAATGATTTAGTTTATTTACATCCCGATATCCGTGTATCAAAACAAAATTAATTTTGGAGGGCTATAGAATGAGTTGTCCTCCTAATAATGGGAAGGCAACTTTCTAGATTACTGCCTTCTTCTCTCGATCACATTTTTTTATTTATTATTTTATTTCATTAATCAATATTTTCGAGGGAGCTACTTGTAATTATATTTAAATAATCTTTCTTTGTAGCAGTTTCATCATTTAATGTGTCATATTTGATGTTGCTGAAATCGGTGATGCTCATTGGGAGGTCGGATTTCACTGGTGGAGCTCGGTTCAAACCTTCGAAGGGTGGTTGGGATGACCTCCCGCGCTTCCTTGAATGCAGAGTTCTCAATTAGATGGGCTACCGAGAGCGGGCCGAGCCCATCCTCAATCCGGGGGTATCACGAGTCCCCCCCTCAAGTCGAGCTGACGTTGTAAGCCAAAAGCTCGTTGTGGTTTGAGCTCTCGGTGGCCCATGGGCTGTCCTGAGATAGGTCGGCCAGGTACTTGGAGCTCGGCAAACACTAAATAATAACATGATGAGGTCATACTGAGAGAGGTCGACCGGGAGCTCGGCCCAACACTTAATGAAATAATAACACGAAGAGGTCATCCTGAGGGAGGTCGACCGAGAGCTCGGCCCAACACTTCATAAAGTAATAGCACGAGGAGATTATCCTAAGAGAGGTCGGCCGGGCTATGGGAGCTCGGCCCAACACTTGATAGATAATAACCTGATGAGGTCATCCAGAGAGATGTCGACCGAGCTATGGAAGCTCGGCCCAACACTGAGATGATAACCCGAGGAGGTCATCTCGAGGGAGGTCGGCTGGGAGCTTGGCCCAAATAATAATCCGAGGAGGTCATCCTGAGGGAGGTCGACCGGGAGCTCGGCCCAACACTTCATAAAGTAATAACACGAGGAGATTATCCTGAGAGAGGTCGGCCGGGCTATGGGAGCTCGGCCCAACACTTAGATGATAACCCGAGGAGATCATCCCGAGGGAGGTCGACCGTGAGCTCGGCCCAACACTTAGATGATAACCCGAGGAGGTCATCCCGAGGGAGGTAGACCGAGAGCTCGGTCCAACACTTCATAAAGTAATAATCCGAGGAGATTATCCTGAGAGAGGTCGGCCGGGCTATGGGAGCTCGGCCCAACACTTGATAGATAATAACCTGATAAGGTCATCCAGAGAGATGTCGACCGGGCTATGGAAGGTCGGCCCAACACTTAGATGATAACCCGAGGAGGTCATCCTGAGGGAGGTCGGCTGGGATTTCGGCCCAAATAATAAACCGAGGAGGTCATCCCGAGGGAGGTCGACCGGAAGCTCGGCCCAACACTTCATAAAGTAATAATCCGAGGAGGTCATCCAGAGAGAAGTCGACCGGGCTATGAGAGCTCGGCTCAACACTTAGATGATAACCCGAAGAGGTCATCTCGAAGGAGGTCGGCTGAACTTTTTAATGAAATAATAACTCGGTAAGATCGTACCGTGGGAGGTAAGTTTGGCCGTGGAAGGTCGGCACAACCCTTCACAAAATAATAACTCGGTAAGATCATGCCGTGGGAGGTAAGCTCGGCCATGGGAGGTCGTCACAACCCTTGAAAAAATAATAACTCGATAGGATCATGCCGTGGGAGGTAAGCTCGGCCATGAGAGGTCAGCACAACCCTTAACAAAATAATAACTTGGTAAGATCATGCCATGAGAGGTAAGCTCGGCCATGGGAGGTCGGCTGAACCCTTGACAAAATAATAACTCGGTAGGATCGTGCCGTGGGAGGTAAGCTCGGCCATGGGAGGTCGGCACAATCTTTGACAAAATAATAACTCGGTAAGATCATGTCGTGGGAGGTAAGCTCGGCCATGGGAGGTCGGCACAATCTTTGACAAAATAATAACTCGGTAAGATCATGCCGTGGGAGGTAAGCTCGGCCATGGGAGGTCGGCACAATCTTTGACAAAATAATAACTCGGTAAGATCATGTCGTGGGAGGTAAGCTCGGCCATGGGAGGTCGGCTGAACCCTTGACAAAATAATAACTCGGTAGGATAATGCCGTGGGAGGTAAGCTCGGCCATGGGAGGTCGGCACAACCCTTCACAAAATAATAACTTGGTAAGATCATGCCATGGGAGGTAAGCTCGGCCATTGGAGGTAGGCACAACCATTCACAAAATAATAACTCGGTAAAATCATGCCGTGGGAGGTAAGCTCGGCCATGGGAGGTCGCGCTGAGGGAGCTCAGCTCGGCCATGGAGCTCGGCCCAATACTTGGGAAAATTATGAAACTTTGAACAACGGATTTCTTGCCGAGCTGAGGTGAGTATTAACACCTGTCCATCGTGATCGTGGTCAGACGAGCTATGCTGACATCAGAGCTCCTGAACTGAGTGTAGATGAAAAACCTTGTAAACTTGGCGTAACCAAGATGAGATGAGCTTTGAGCTCCTGAACTGTCTAAGGGTGAAAACCCTTATAAACTTGCCGTAACTAAGATGAGGTGAGCTCTGGGCTCCTGAACTGAGATCGGGTGAAAACCCTTGTAAACTTGGCGTAACCAAGATGAGATGAGCTCTGGGCTCCTGAACTGTCTAGGGGTGAAAACCCTATTCAAACTTGGCGTAACCAAGATGAGCTGAGCTCTGGGCTCTTGAACTGACTGGGGGTGAAAACCCTTATCATACTTGGCCTTATCATACTTGGCGTGACCAAGATGAGGTGAGCTCTGGGCTCCTGAACTGACTGAGGGTGAAAACCATTTTCATACTTGGCGTGACCAAGATGAGGTGAGCTCTGGGCTCCTGAACTAGGGTGAAAACCCTTATCATACTTGGCGTGACCAAGATGAGGTGAGCTCTGGGCTCCTGAACTGTCTGAGGGTGAAAACAATTATCATACTTGGCGTGACCAAGATGAGGTGAGCTCTGGGCTCCTGAACTGACTGAGGGTGAGAACCTTTATCATACTTGGCGTGACCAATATGAGGTGAGCTCTGGGCTCCTGAACTGACTGAGGGTGAAAACCCTTATCATACTTGGCGTGACCAAGATGAGGTGAGTTGTGGGCTCCTGAACTGACTGAGGGTGAAAACCCTTATCATACTTGGCGTGACCAAGATGAGGTGAGCTCTGTGCTCCTGAAGTGACTGAGGGTGAAAACCCTTGTCATACTTGGCGTGACCAAGATGAGGTGAGCTCTGGACTCCTGAACTGACTGAGGGTGAAAACCCTTTTCATACTTGGTGTGACCAAGATGAGGTGAGCTCTGGGCTCCTAAACTGTCTGAGGGTGAAAACCCTTATCATACTTGGCGTGACCAAGATGAGGTGAGCTCTGGGCTCCTGAACTGACTGAGGGTGAAAACCCTTATCATACTTGGCGTGACCAAGATGAGGTGAGCTCTGGGCTCCTGAACTGACTGAGGGTGAAAACCCTTATCATACTTGGCGTGACCAAGATGAGGTGAGTTGTAGGCTCCTGAACTGACTGAGGGTGAAAACCCTTATCATACTTGGCGTGACCAAGATGAGGTGAGCTCTGGGCTCCTGAACTGGCTGAGGGTGAAAACCCTTATCATACTTGGCTTGACCAAGATGAGGTGAGCTCTGGGCTCCTGAACTGACTGAGGGTGAAAACCCTTATCATACTTGGCGTGACCAATATGAGGTGAGCTTTAGGCTCCTGAACTGACTGAGGGTGAAAACCCTTATCATACTTGGCGTGACCAAGATGATGTGAGCTCTGGGCTCCTGAACTGACTGAGGCTAAAAACCCTTGTAAACTTGGCGTAACCAAGATGAGGTGAGCTCTGGGCTCCTGCAAAACATGGTGAAAACCCGTGTAAGCTTCAATAATTTTGAAAGAAAAAGTGTAATTTTAATAATGTAACTGAATATAGCATCGAATACTTAGGTCCTTTCTACAAAAGTAACTGACAGAATAAAAGAAATTAAAGGTATAATATCTAAGTGATGTTATTTGCGGAGGTTGTAAGCATTTCATGGCCTCCTCAATTTCTTCTCTGCCAGATCTTCGAAGTAGTAGGCACCCGAGCTAAGCTTATCCATCAACTTGAATGGTCATTCCCATCTTGGATCTAACTTTCCCACGTCCACATCTTGAACCTTCTTCCAAACTAAGTCTCCCACTTGAAAGCTCCTTTTGAATGACCTTCCTATTGTACGATTGGGCTGTGCGTCTCTTGTAAGCTTCCATCCTTATGGCCGCGGCTTCCCTCTTTTCTTCCCAGAAATCTAAGTCTGCTGCTCGCCTCTCACTGTTTCGTTCATCATAGAATATTACTCGGGAGGTCTCTTCGTCATCTCTGCCGGGAGCACTGCCTCATTTCCATAAACTAAGCTGAAAAGCGTCTCCCTGATGCCAATCTTCAGAGTGGTTATGTACGACCATAGCATGCTTGGGAGCTCTTCCACCCAATTTCCTTTTGCATTCTCACGTCTACGTCTTTGCTCAATCTTCCCACAGACGGCGCCAATTGATGTTGCTGAAATCGGTGATGCTCATTGGGAGGTCGGATTTCACTGGTGGAGCTCGGTTCAAACCTTCGAAGGGTGGTTGGGATGACCTCCCGCGCTTCCTTGAATGCAGAGTTCTCAATTAGATGGGCTACCGAGAGCGGGCCGAGCCCATCCTCAATCCGGGGGTATCACGTCCCAACCACCCTTCGAAGGTTTGAACCGAGCTCCACCAGTGAAATCCGACCTCCCAATGAGCATCACCGATTTCAGCAACATCAATATTGTTTTTGATTAAAGTATGTGTACAAACCCATTTTGATTTTAATTTTTTTTAATAGTCCTTTTAGTACATTTCCAAATTTTTATATTACATATAAATTTTTAATGTAAAAATGTAGACGTAGTGCATAAAAATGTATTGCATGTAATAATTGTTTTTGTTTAGTAGAACGATCGAACCGTGGTGCTTGAGCTGTTATGCGGTTTAAAAGATTTGAGTTGTACTATTAACACCAACTGTAGTTTTTGGTAAAGCGGCAGGAGATCAGTCCTATTATTGATATCAGAGTTAAGATCAAGTGTTCAATTTTCATTTATTACAAAGAGTGCAATTATTGGGAGTGAAGTTGTTGGGTGCAATAATTGTCCTTGCTTGGTAGAGTGATTGAACCGTGATACTTGAGCTGCTGTGCTGTTTAAAAGATTTGTGTTGCATCATTATCATCAGTTACAATTTTTGGTAAAATGATAAGAGCTCGGTCTTACACAATGTGTATGGCAAAGTGGGAGGAACCGCCCGAAAGAATATACAAAATGTAATGCCCAAGATTTTATATCATGTTAAAATACGATTATAGAGTTTTAATCGAGATGAGTATGGAATACTAATTTAATGTGATTATTAAAGGGCTATTACGAGACAAGATTTGGCCAAACATATGAATTTCACATTTTGGGACAGAACTGTTGGCGCCCGAGCGGTGAAGATCGACCGCCCGAGCGCCAACGTCCAACAAATATGTGTCTCGGGCAGAATAGATGGCGCCCGGGCGGTAGATTATTACCGCCCGAGCGCCAAAGGAGTAAAAATTGGAAGGGCTTGAGCCGAGGAGGCCGCGCTCGAGCGGTACATTATTACCGCTCGAGCGCCGACCAGGATGCGAGAAATGAGACACGTTTCTCCAACATGCAACTTTAGTATATATATATATATATACGTACAGATAAACAGTTACATTCTCAGAGAAAAGAGAAGCACCGAGAGGTTCCGTGAAAATCCTTACGCCTTTTTATTTCAATCCGTCCGTTAGATTTTAAATCCGACTTCGTTACCGAGTTCCTAGCAACGTAGGCTACAACTGAACGTAAGTTTTGCTACGTTTTAACATGTTTTGAAATTATGATGTTTTTAGAATTGAATACACGTCATATATGTTGTTCTTGACATGTTAGACAGCGTAGAATCGAAGTCAGATTAAGATACAGACTGAATATGGAGTTGTTATGATTTTCAGAATGAAATTGACTGAGATGTGATGTCAGATTTATACAGTGGTTAATTGTAAATGATTGGAATTGATATAGACTGATATAGTATTATCAGTATCGCCAGATTGTACTGTTGTACTGTCAGAATTTGATAAAATAGAGATTTTGTGATTTGATTAGATTATTGATACAGAATATATTGATATTGTCATTGCCAGATTGAACAGTGACAGACTTTGAATCGAGACTTCGATTGTATCAGTATCGCCAGATTGTACTGTTGTACTGTCAGAATTTTCTTATAACTCGAGTTAGGTTTGACTTGAGTTTCCCTAAATCACATACTTTATTTTATTGCATAGATATTTGCAGATTATCAGATTGATATGTTAATGTATTGACTTAGAACAGAGTCAGAGTTCGAGTCTAGGGCAGACAGCCTAGCTAGGGCAGAACCGCCGAGTCTTTCTCAGAACCGATAAGACTCTAGACTTACGGTGTATCGAAGAGCTTCAGATGTAGATCGACGTCTATCTCAGACACATTCGATACAGCATACCAAAGTCTAAATTAGATTGGGATCCCTAGAATTGAGATAAGATAAGAGTAGATCACGAGTCATTGATTCATGTAGTCAGACTAGATACATGTTTTGATGTTTGTGTATGCTTTTATATATGCTTTATATGATTGCATTTAATACATTGTTTATACTGGGATATTTATATCTCACCGGAGTTATCCGGCTGTTGTCTTGTTTGTATGTGTGCATGGCAACAGGTGGGACAGGTTCAGGGTCACAGAGGTGAAGACAGATCGAGATTAGAGTGGTGATACCGGACTTGGATTAGAGCTAGGGTTTGAACACTTGATAGTAGTTGTTTAACCTGAGATGTAAATTATTGTGTGATGTTTGAGATTTATACTTTTATACTAATATGTATAGGAGTTTGATTCCATTACCTTCCGCATTTTTAAAAAAAAAAAATTTAGACCCTAATTATTATAATTGATTTAGTCCCAATAACGATTAAGAACATGATTAGCGTCCGGGTCCCCACACAAAAGAAGATTGAAATCATCATAAAGCTCTCGAAAATTTTATCAACTATCAACTAAAAATTATAGAAAATAATACTCTCTGCAAATTTAATGAATTTTAGCCTAATTATGTCACATGTTTCCATTACATATTTTTTGTCTCCTTCAAGTTTTAGCATATTCCTCACTCTTTCTAGATGTAAAAACTCATTCTGATTCATATGCATAATTAAATTAGATATTGTTCATAGATTTCTTATGCAAATTTCATTAGATTCCTTGTTCAAATCTTATCTTTGTGGCTTACCAAAGATTTAAAACTAACAACCGAAATCGGGATTTTCGCAATGCTTGATCGTACAAGTGAGATATTCAAAACTTTGGCATGATTTTGTGTCTGGAACGCCCGAAAAATTCAAAGCAAACAAATACATTTAAGCGTTTATATTTGTTATATCATTTCATTTAATTTCGGTTATAATTTTGAGTTTTGTGTTATTTTATATATTTAGTTATCATTATTCTTATTCATAGTAAATAAAATATATGTTTTTATATAATTTTATATTTTCAAACTTTTTAAAAGAGTGTTTTCGTGAATTTTGGTATATTGATTATTCGTAAATTGTTGTTGTTATTATTGTTATTATTATATTAATTAAAATTTCAATATAAATATTTTTAATAGTTTTAAAAATAATTAAAAAAATTTAAACGAAATTTATTTATTTAATAAATAACAAAAAAATGACATTTTAATAAATATTTTATTTATTTAAAATTTGATAAATAAAATAATATATGATTTTTAGATATTTTTTTTATTAATAATATTTTTACTCAATTAAAATAAAGAAATGAATATAAAATATTTCTCAATTGATATAAAAAAAAAGTTTTATACTATATCAATAATACTTACTAATTTTAATAAACACTTGACCTAATAAGTAATCTACATACGTGGCCCTATAGACCTTCACACAAGCATAATGAAAATGAAAATTCATAAAATAAACTTTAAAAAAATTTAATTTTCAAGAGGTTAATGTTTGCATGGGTACGTAGCCTTTCCACGCGTCTTGAAAATCACACACTTGGCATCTTCCTTAATCCTTCCCTTCCCCGATCTCTATATATATACAACCATCTGCCACTCTGTGATAGCTCAATCAAGCATATATCTTGCAACTTGTGAATTCATTACTCGAAAAGCACGTTTCGTATTATTAGCATTCTTGAAACTTTTTGTTTGCAGAAGAAAACTTGCGATTGAAAATGGCGTCCAACGATCAGATCAGCTACAAAGCCGGTGAGACCAAGGGCCATGCTCAGGTACTCTCTCGTTATTGATCATTTCATTATTCTGGTTTGTGGAGACAATGAATTTTTAGGTTCAGTTGAATGTGGTATGATTAATTTTGGGTGGTGATTAATTGTCTTTACCATTACAGGAGAAGATTGGACATGGAGTCGACGCTGTGAAGGATCACACCGAGGGAGCCAAAGAGAACACCGGAAACTTCTTCACTTCCGCCAGAGACAAGACTTCTGAAACCGCTCAAGCCGACAAGGACAAGGTGACCGGCGCAGGCCAAGCCACCAAGGACAAGGCTTGTGAAACTACAGAAGCCGCCAAGGGGAAGGTGACCGGCGCAGGCCAAGGCACAAGGGACAAGACTTATGAGACTAAAGACGCCGCCAAGGATAAGACCTGCGGGGCAGCCCATGCCACCAGGGATCACGCGTCAGGAGCGGCGGAATCCGGCAAGGAAACAGCTGAAGCCGGCAAGGAGAAGAGTGGCAACGTCTTACAGAAGACTGGGGATAAGGTGAAGGAAGTTGCCGGCGGGACGGCGGATGCCTTCAAAAATACCTTTGGCATGGGTGGGGAGAAGAAAACCGACGAATGAAGCCATAATCGATATTAATATTAGCTATGTTGTATTTGCTTTTGGTCTGTTGGAGTCTTATTGCACGTGTTTCATCTGCGTATATATATATATATATATATATATATATATATATATATATATATATATATATATATATATATATATATATATATATATATATATATATATCGTGTTATATATATGAGGAAACCTTCTCCCTTGAATTTCATTGAGGGGAGAAATTCCTTTACGTCTTTTCTATTTCTATTTTGTTAAAATAATAATTATTTGTGAGAAATTTATTTTATCGTATATTATGTTTGTTTATATTTATAATATTAACATATCGATGTACGTGTTACGTACTTGTACAATATTTTTTATAATTTATTTGGTTTATATTTAGATGAGAATCAAAAATTAATTATAAGAAATAGTGAGAGATTACGATATAATTTTGATGAAAAACAATTTTGGAAAATTTGTATATAATGGAGGAGCAAAAATAAATATACAAATTTTGATGTTTTTGGCAATTTTTATCATGTTCTCAATTTTAATTAAATAAAATAGATACAGGTGTGTTTTTCTCCAACACGAAATTCGTTGGAGTCATCCGGCGGATGAGTACCTTTTTGTTTTTGTGTGATTTTTAGATTGTTTGCTTATTATGATATTAATGATCAAATTTATGATATAATAAATAAAATATATTTAAATTCTTTTATCTAATAGTGAGACAAAAATTAGGGTTCTATTTCATTTTTATGTTGAATTTTGTTTCAGTCATGGTATATAGAGTAAAGATTTATTTTTTATAATTAATTTTACCTTCAAAGACCGACAACATACTATTTTTGAGTTAATTCACTATTTTAATTTTCAATTAATGATTTATCTTAATTTCAATATTAATGTGAAATTATTATTATTTAAAAGTTGTAACTCATTTTCATAAATTTCTTTCAATGTGATAATAACTTCTCCAAATTAAATTGTCAATCTTTCATGTTACTTTTGTGTATTATATAAATCTTCCCGACCTATTTTCATTTTTCTTAAAAGACGGTGGAGAGACAAGTCATAAACCCTATATTTTATCACCACCAAATTTCCTAAGTACTATTCCAATTCATTTTATGTTGTCAATTTGCCACGGCTAATTTATTCTCTTTCATACTAATATCTACTCATTCTTTTTATTAAATTAGAGTAGTGTCACAAGGATTGAAGGACACTAAAAATAATTGTCTTTTATGTGGATACATTATCGTGTCCTTGTGGATATTTAAGGATTTCTTTGTGAAATATAATTCTTAAGCTATGCAATGAAGTTGATGATATAAGATGTTCAATAATAATTTCCACTATAGAAGTTGAGATCAAGGTAAGTGGGCTTAAATATGTGTTTTAAAATAATGATGTTTCTGTTTTTGAAAATTCGATCGTACACTACTCGTTTCATGTCTTTTGATTCCATATATGTTAATCCACGTGATTCGTCTATTATTCTATGAAATCTTGAAAATGCACTGTTATGATTCGATCAAAAGTGACAAGGAAATTTTCGAAACATGATAAGATAAGATAATGTCCTGATGCGGTGTGTTATAACGACCGTTCATTTAGCCTTACCATTTAGAGGAGTAATAGGGAATGATCAGTAAATCATGAATAACGCCTTCTTTTGATATGTTTTGATGTCTTGTTTCAAGTTCTCCTTGTCTCATGTCTTGATTCATGCTGCGATATGTTTTGCGACAAAAGTGTTTTTCCCCCAAAAGAAAAAAGATAAAGAAAGACTTAAGTTGGTTGCTGCTGCTAGGGGTGTGGTAGTCAACAGTTTGGACTTTACCAAACAACTATTTTTCTCACTCGCTGAAATCCATATGATCTTTGGTAGTTTCTGCGCAGAGAAAATAGTTAGACGATCGGGAGGAAACTTAATCAAATGTTTTTTTTGTTTTTTTTTTTTTTATCAAACTAACCTGATATATTCTGGGAAGCTGATCTGTAAGTATTTCCGTTGTTTGGTGCCAGATGAATCCCGGTTAACTTATTGTACTAATGTGTTGATGCAGTGGAAATTTTTGGTCAGGCGTTCACTCAGCTTTTTCCAAAGACTTGTGTAAAAATACGAACAGAAAAACAATCCAGAAATCAGTATTTCTGCTATTGAGTGTTTGCCACCTCCTTAGTCCTATCAAATTGATTTTTTCATTAGATTTTTTTTCAATGATGTTTACACATTTTCCATCCAATTGCAAAAATGTTTATGGAATTTTTCTTTACCAGGTTTCATCTTTGTGCTTCATTCGATATTTACTGATGATAGCATCAATCTTAGTTGAAGATTGCATAGTAAATATGAGTTTTGCCAGGAGAGAAAAAAAAAACAAACAAATCGCACTACGAACATCTGTGCTACAAAAATCATGAATATTGCAGCTTAGTACCTTGATATCATACAGAGCACGAATTAAATTTAGATTGTTTAGATGATAAGTGCAGCATGGAAAGTGGGGATATGGCCATCCTAAAAGCTCATTGCTTCCTGCTGGAGATTAAAGAGAATGGAAAGAAGTTCGATTTTCCATCTGTATGGAGCCACCTCACGATATTGTCTCATTACTACGTTCTCTCAGGAGAAAGACTGTCACACTCATGCGTGACACAAAGATATCGACACTTGAGTTACCTTGATCAACTTTGCGAGTCATCAATTATGACATCCTCACTCGCTGCACCAGAGCAGCAAACTGAGCTTTTTTGCCAACTTTGGTGAGGATGGATCACTGAAGGGCGGGTTATCAAAAAGTCTGCATGGAGATTCACAAAATCTACACTAAAATGTTCTCTAGAAACATGTAAATTCAGTGGAAACTATTTCGAGTTAAGGAAGTATTCTAGGTTTGAACACCTGGTCCAATTAGTAGAATTGGATGATGATGGAGCATCACAGAGACATTGCTTTGCACAACTCTCAAATTTTTAGGATGACAATGATGGATGTCCTATATATCTTGGATGAATTGTGGGTAGATGATTTTGAGAGTGATGGGAGGTTTTTTAACTTCTTGATGCCTGAGATTTAGGACGAATGGATTGGCTACATGTTAAGAATTGGTGGGCTCTTGCTGTTGTGTTGCATTAATTTGTCAAGAAGTATTGACAGATCCAGAGGACATCGACAACAAAGCCACGTAATCAAGGAGAAATGTGTTGCCAAATCCAACATCAATATCGAAAATGATCAAGCAATTTCAACCTCAGGATGAAGTTATCAGAGGCAGAATGGCATGACAATTACAAGATCTATATGAAGTATTGCAGGAATAATGGTCGACCATATCAAAGTTAAGTTTAAGATCCAGATATAAATTTTATGGTTTTTTAGTGCGTGAAGCTTTTATATGCTGCGTAAAATGTTGTCAACACAAGGAAGGAAAGAAAATATGCATATACATCCATAAAAATATGCCAAATTGATTACAGAAACAACACACTATCACCAACAAAATACCCAATCCAAATCATACGTTAGTAGTTTACAAGAGCGACAACTCAAAACTTTATTTAAAGAGTCAAAACTGTAATGGATTAATATCAACTTCTATCACTCTGCAAGCCAATCTGTCCCTTGTTATTGCCTCTCACCAACTTTTCTTGTGCTGAAAAGCATGTTCGTAGTTCGAATCCTAAAGTCCCAACCTTGTGTGTAACCAACTGCTGACCTCATCCATCTCCTTAGGCACAGTATAATGACCGATCCTAAACAGCAATCAAACTAAATATAGTTAAATGTTGCTAAGATAACTGAGTATAAGTCTAGAAGAAGAAAGTCTCTGATACCCGTCATATGATTTATATACTAGATTTCGAAATCCAGCTTGGCTTAATGTATGATAGGACCTCTCGCCATATTTGTGAGGAACCACTTCATCACCTGTCCAAGAATCCAATGAGGTTAATGTGCTTATTTCTGAGATTGTCTGTTGATATACAACAAAGTTGTGTGATTCGATGTTATGCCATACAGGTTCTGTACCGGACAAGCTTACACGGACACAAGATCATACATAAGATTGTGTGCAAAATGTGTAAGATATTGGGAAACATTGACCATGTTTGGCATGGGATCTAACAAATGTTGTGAAATTTTAAATTCTTTTGACGAAAAACAAGACATACAAAGTCCATGGGAGAGCAATATTGGCAGATATGAAGCACGTCTTGCGGCTTCATGGGACCCCTCAATCTTATGTCTCACACTCCTGCAACAACAAAAGACCCGAGATTTTGATCACGAACGAGGCCAAGAAGATACAGAGATTCGAGTGTGTGGCCTGCTTTTTGAACTTTAGTGTGTGATATGTGATAATGGTGAATGTGCTTTGCTTATATATCTGATATGAGATTTAAAATTTATATGATTGAGGAGAAGCAAAGCAGAAACACACCTAGCACAGGGAAGCCAACCGCTCAGACCAACAACAGCCCTGAGGTTGACCGGGTACGGGCTGCCATTTCCATATTTTCCTTGTGCAAAACAAGTAGCAGAATAGAGAGCAGTTGCAGCACCCATACTAAATCCCCCAATACCAAGTTTAACTGCAATACACCGTAAACCAGGATTACAATAAGCATATCCAATTCCTTGTTTTGAAGACTATGATAATCATATTCGATTCTACAATCTCCTCTCCAAACAAGGAAATGGATTCTAGCATATGAAGATATAGAACTGAGGATGAAGACAATTTCGCCTTAATTCTTTAAGCCAAAAGCACAAAAACGAAATGATAAATGTGGAGTCTGTATGAGTAACGATTACTCTGAAGCCAGTGAAATGACATTTGGCACATGCGATTTGGCACTGATAAAATTTGAGTTGTGCTGCTATTATCAATTATTTCTCCATCAAAAAACAAGTCCTATGTGCTATAACGTAGAATAAGAATTTGAAAATTTGAGAATATTACTGTCAGCAGGCTCTGTAGACAACAAGTTAGCAATATGTGCTGCTGAAGCATCTAAACCTTCAAAATCATCTGGACCATCTTCAGAAAGCTCTCCCACATCAAACCCTGACAGATTAATCATAACGCACAAACTTGATCAATGTCACTTTCAAAATAAACGTATCCATGAAAGGAACTCGAATATCGTATTATTTATTTAGTTTCTCTTACATGCAGTACAAGGAAATCCTCCAAGTATAGCCACAGGGCGAGTCGGGGCAGTAGGGCATATCCATTTTATCTGCATGACATAGTTTAAACCATGCATTGAATTCTGGAAAAGGGTCTCGATTTGTTTGCAACAAAATGTAGTACAAATTCAAGCATAACAGAATATTTTAGATGATATTTTTAAGAAACCGAGTCTTACATTCGGGAGAGGAAGATTCTCCAATTGTTGTGACCAACTGCGGAAACAAATATAGAACAAGATTACTTATATTATTCTAATGCAAGGTGCTTAAGAGCATACGTCTATCTTAAATCTTCATATAGTTTTAGCATTTCCTTTTTATCTTCTGAAATAGGTAATAACAGTCGATAGCAAATTACTTTTCACATGACAAGTTAAAGTTGAATGAGAAAGAGCTAAATATAACTAGTAGTGGATATTAAAGTTGAATTTGCTATGGTTGGAAAAAAGATGAGCATGTTAAAAAAAAATATTATGAAAATTGCGTACTGCCAAATTTTGTGAATATTCTCAACAAAAATTGTTGCTTCTGCCTGTATATTGAGGTAAAACTTTGAAAGCGAAGTGATGGTGGTCCCATAGAAACATACAAAGAATGAAGCATATATGCCATAACTTATAGAAATTCAAAGAATAGGAAAATTTGAAATATAGTTCAAGTTTTGAGATGCCACTTGTTTCTTGGAAATCAAAATAAATAAATAAAAATTCATTTGAGTGGAGAGATCAACCCTTTTTGCTTGTTTTATCCTTGCATTACCGGTGGAATCTTACCTCATGGGATGAGTGTAGCCATTGACATTTGGCTTCGATGAACTTTTCTTATCTTCCTTTTGTGATGGAAAAAAAATCCCATTAATTTTCTCTCCACTTTATGATAAAGTAAAAACCAATTTTCGGAGAAAAAACAAAATATCAGCAAGATTTTGCTGCTGTGAAGTCTGTGGACACATTACCCCATGCTAATTTAAGGTTGTCTATTCTTAGCATCTTAGAATAATGATAGAACAATATAGGCCTCAACTTTCTATTACCTGCATAATTGATTAGACTAGTTACCATTTTCCTTGATAAAAAAAATATGTTACAAAGTCGAGATATTTTAGAAATGCATCGAGTTCACTGGTTCTTCATTAGGTGTACGTAGCAGATAAGAAAATGATCAAAAAGGGTAGTTTTGGTCTCTAAATTTGATTAAGTTGAAATGACTGTAACGCCCTTGATGATTAGGGAAAGCATGGAGAAAGAGAGATTTTACCTGGAACCATTATCACCAAGGCCATGCAGCCAAATTATTGTAGCTTGGTGTTTTCCTTTAGGCCTAACCACATATGTCCTCCCAAATTCAAATGTTTTTCTTGCTGTTCTGCTTCCTGAGAATTATTGTATAAGAATTCAGCTTTCTACGCGATTGAGTTCAACAAATTTTCTTGGTAAATTTTGGATGTGGGATAGGTTTGTACGAGCATAAGTTTCCCATTGTCATTCAGTATGGTTACTTAAGTCAGCATGACGATCAAAGCATGACATTTGAACTACTGTACTTCTAAAAAAATTTAGCTGGAGTGCTTTCTAGCTTCGGGCAAAAATTGGAGAAACAGTTGTGCATTTGAAATTTTGTAGCTCTTTTGGCTAATGGTAAAACAGAGAGCCAAATTTATTGAAGTTTTTAAGCCAAGACAAGAGAGAACTAAATGGCAATTTCTCACGAAAAATGCTTCTCAAAATATGAAGAGCCAGTGGCTTCACTCATCTAAAGGTGAATTTGGCCACCACCCTTGAATGATTTTACGTCAAATGACAGACATTCAAGAAAAAGATTCAAGAAAGATGGGATCTTGATGCTTACCAGAGCCCACTGATGAATTCGAATGGCTCATTCTTGCCGACGAGAGATGAACCTCGAAACTCTCAAGAATTCCCTTCACAAACGTGTGGTAAAAATGAACTACAAACTTGATGTATGATGTTAAGGAACAGCAACAGAGACTCCTATATTTATACTCGAGAGGGTTGGATGAAAATGGAATAAAACAGCTGCACCTTACCTAGCTAGAAACTCAAAAGAAAGAAAGAGAGAGAGAGAGAGAGAGAAAGGGGCATCCATGAAAAGGAAATGTAAAGAAAAGGGCACAAAGCAACCAATCTTTTCATCTGCAAAGAGAGAATCAAAACCAGCAAAAGTATATAGCTATTAAATAGAGTTATGTAATTCATTCAATCCATTATTTTCCCTGAACCGTTCAGGTTGAAGGGCTACTGTCAACCTTACGTGGCCCTGCAAGAGGATTCAGTACAACAGGATATCATTAACTTATAATTTACCACTTCGTTTAACAAAGATAACTAATGGAAAAATCAGACTTTGTTCATAATTATGTCATAGGAAGAACATTTAGGACAAGAAGGAAAACATTGTAATCAATTTTATTTTATAAAGAAAAGTTGGGAAATAGTGTCACATTCACCGAACTTGTGGACCATGAGTTGACAAGCATTTCATGCCATAATCTTCCTGAACCGTTGAGGTTGGAGGGGCTGAATTTTGCAGCATAGAAAGAGAATCTATGCTTTCTTGGGCAGTGGCAATTAAATAAGCATCCCACGTACTTACAATTTCAAGAATATTTCCTGAAAACTGTATGGAATAATTCATTTTGTGGGAAGGAAACATTTAAATCTTTAATTCAATCATTGGTTTATGTATTCCTTGTGACTGATGGATACCCGTTGTAGGCATTATATCCGTCGTAAATTTCAACTGTCTGTTTTATCATCATCACACTCACACAGTCAATATACCAGTACTTTGATACACGTAACCTTGTTCGGTCCGCTTTTTAACCAAAAATTAAAAAAAAATGAAAAAACAAAAACAATTGCATCATATTCATACCAAAAAAGGTCCCCATAATTACCATCAGATGTCATAAATATTCTATTTTTTGTGATTAAAAAAATGAACTTATTTCTTTAAATGTTTTCTAAAAAAATTATATTTTTTTACCAGCATATCGCCAAAGTAAATAGAGCTATGAACACGGTGAAGAACATGATACAAAAGCTGCATAGAATTCATGGTTGGGTTGAAAACTTGTAAGTATTAAGAAAAAGTATGTTCACTTTATATCTTTTTACACTTTCTTGTTTTACATGATTTTGTCGTTTGCATAAATTACTCCACTGATACTTAGAACATTTTATATGGATTAAATTTATATATATATTACAAATATTGCAAATAAATTTCAGCTATTTCTGCACATTTTTACGTGAAACTCACCTATTAGATGTATAATATTTTTATGTTTCATCACATCTGATAAGTGAGTGACACTTCATCGGTGCTCATTTGTGTACAGAGTATATCAAAACTCAATATATATGTGTTTTTATTTTACTCATACAGTAAAAAGTTACCAAATATTTGAAGTTATATATGAATTTCAAAAATTTAGCCTTTTATTACATGACACATATTGTGAGTGGAACTGGGCAATACCTTCTGGTGTGTCTCTTTGCCTGTTGGCTGAGCTGTTTTCAATATATAGTTTCATTAATTATTTGTGGAATTTAGGGACCTCCAGAATTTTTGTACACTGTATCATGTGGTGGGACTAGGCTTTATGAATTATTCTTATTATGCACCAAATTTGATATAGGGTTTGCCAGAATTATTATGAATTTGGACTTGAAATGGATTAATTTTGTGGATATTGAAGTTTTTATATATGTTTTTATGATATATCGCATAATAAACAGCTAAGCCGTTGAATATTCAATTAATAATTAGATTAGGTCTCTTGTGAGATGGTCTCACGAATCTTTATCTGTGAGACGGGCCAAACCTACCGATATTCACAATAAAAAGTAATACACTTAGCATAAAAAGTAATATTTTTCCATGAATGACCCAAATAAGAGACATGTCTCACAAAATACGACCCGTGAGACGATCTCACACAAGTTTTTGTCGAATAATTATGTAAGAGCGAATGTTTGTCATTTTACCAAAAATTGTGGTCATGTTGTAATGATTCGATTGCTCAATAACAAATTACACATGTGTGTCAAACTAAAGGCAAAATGATTATATGTATTGATTATTTATTTTTTTGGTAAAATTTATTAACTGAAAAATAAATAATACTTATTTTAAATGTTTTAAGATGGAGCTGCTAACAAAAACAAAGGGCCCTCACAGGGAGATTTACCAATAAGTGGGCCGAGTCAGAATGGATTCTATGGCCCATTAAATAGTCCTTTTCCTCGTCAGCAGCCGGGCCCATTAATATTTTTAATTATAATATCTTTGACTTTCATCAATTCTATTCATTAAATTAAATTATAATATTTGGAAGGGCACAAATTACAAAAAAGATCATAATTATGTACTATTATTAAACAAAGTAATTATTAGAAATAATCGGGAAAAAAAAATCCAGTGAAGATCATATTTTGGCTCGTTTGATCATTAGGAGCAAATTTTATTATATTTAAATCATGTTCGATTATCATGAATTTTTAATTTAAAAAAAAAAAACTTTAAATCCTATGTTACTACACTATTGGCAAATAAAGACATAAGTATTTAGATAAAGATACTCAAAATAAATATTATTTTAAGTCGAAGGTTGTTCAAAGTGAACCAAACCCGAGTTTTACACATGTTTTTTATACATCTACAAAATAAATATTATTTTAAGTCGAAAGATTACCGAACTAAAACAGAAGTTCAGAGTTAACCAGACCCGAGTTTTATACATTTTTTTTATATATCTATATGTGCTAATTTGATATTTCGACACGACATCATAAACCAAAACTCACCTAGGTGTAGAGAAATTGATCAAATAACAAAGAGCATCTTTACTTTTTTATCTACAAAAGACTTTGCAACCTAAATGCAAACCCTCTCCTATAAGGAGATCAAGTTAAATGCAAACTTTTTTAATGTCAACTTCCCACTATTAACCATTGTCCTTTCACATAGCTAGTGAAATTTCAAGACCTTAAATTTTTGTGTATATTTTATGTAAAGATAACGTTGATTCTGCATGCACTAATTCTCGACTAAATTTATTATAGATTTTAAATTAATTTGTTAGGTTGTACGTGAATCACATTACCAGAATTTGCAAATAGAACATGACTAGAAATAAAATGAAAAATTTGAGTGTATGCTATGCTGAGATGCAATTGTTGTCCTTGCTAGAAAAATATCGTATCACCAAGTATAATTTTTGATAAAACGACAAGAATTCAATCTTAAAATTGATATCAAAGTCAAGATCACATATTTGATTATCATAGATTGCAACGAACGCAATTATTGAGATGGTGGTTATTGGAGTACAATAGTTGTCCCTGTTATGAGAGCATCTGAATGTGCACTTGAGTTGTTGTATAATTTTAAAAATTTAAGTTACAGTAAACTATAACTTTTGATAAAATAAATCGATTATCGTACTGAAATATTTAGATAATGTAACGTCCCAGATTCGACGACTCTCATCACTGTATTAAGACGGGTCTTTCCAGCGTGCTTATGTTCTCGTGTGCCTTATTTTCGATAACTCATCACATAATAATTCCAAAGTTAAGCGTGCTTGACTTGGGACAATTTTAGGATGAGTGACTCTCTGGGAAGTTTCTCAGGTGCGTGTGAGTGAGGACATAAGCATGCTGGAAAGACTCTTCTTGATATAATGATGACAGTCGTCGAATCTTGGGTGTTACAGATAAACTATGAAAATCTATAGGTATAATTGATTAAACATGAGTTATTTAAACTCTTTATTTTTTTATTTTTTTTTGGTATAATCAGTAATTTTTTGTAGTGGCTTGAAAAATCATTGATTGTGGTCGCATGACACGAAAATCTGCTCGAAGAAGTCCAGGTTCTTATTTTATGTATCTCTTTCAAAAGTTATCGAGTGTGGAATAAATTCTCACCTTTAATGTTTTCTCTATTTACCTTTATTTCTCTTTTAAGAAAACAAAACTTTCGAAAAAAATGAAGTGACTAATTATTATATCGATCGCTACTTAGCAAACTGAAAATTCAAAAGAATTGGGAAATCATTTATTCGCGATTCCTTCAGTCAAATAAAATACATATTTAAATCGAATTTTATGTTTCATAAAATAAACGGTGGGGAGGTGTTATTCCTTTTAAATGGAATTTAATTTGGCGTGTATATATATATATACACTCACGGGAAATTTAAGACCCGTTTCCGGTAAGTGTCACTAGTCCAGATGCAGGTTATGAAATTACTCTGAGCCTGAAATCACAAATAAGATCGTTAGAATGGGGTCAGGACATAGCCCTTCCGACGCTCAAGTCAGTGACTGATAATATATGAGAAGAGCAGCTAAAGATGGGTCTGTCTTCCATTTGAGCTTGGGATGGACAAGAGGTAGTGAGCCCATCCACAGAGTATCGCATATAGTGGAAGTATTTTTCTCCATGCAGTTGTCCCTCCATACAATATTCCAGAGGACATAAAGCACATATCGTTCTTTTCCCATTATTGGTAAGATGGAGACATTAGAGAACCTATGGAATCAATTCTACTTTTATAGTTTATTCAAGGATCGATTTTTATTTTTATTTTTTATTTTTGGTTATGTTAATTAATTCTACAAAGTTTAATGGAAAAAATGGAACTCCACCATTGAATTTTAAAAATAAAAAATATATATGCATTTATATTTGTTGGGCACTTGTTGATTCCAAAACCGTCTCCAAGTTTCTTGTCGAAACAAGAGATTACACAACAAAAAATTGGCAATAAAATGAACAAATGTTGTGTTCCACATTATTATTATATCATCATGAATGAGAGAGGGCGAAACTCCATATTTCCTATGGATAGTGTTTCAAATCACCATAACCATCAAGAAATAGAGAAACAAGTGAACTTGTTGCCTAAGGGAACTGTCAAAAAAACACTCAGAAACAAGTTATATGCTTTTGAATCCTGAAGAATATTACATAATTGCTTGCTCATACGGTTACCAGATCTTATTCTGGCAGCAAAATTGGCAACCACGTTCAGTGGTGATGATCATCTTCCTCGTCCCCATGTCCATCGGGTGGTCCACCTGGGCCAACCACTTCCAACTGCCAACAGAACGAGGCCATGAACATTTTTGAATGAAATAACCAACGGGAACTAGGCATATCTTTTTGGACATTAACTTAGTGAAGGGAGCATGTACAGAAAGGTTCAATCTATGCTAGATAATTAAAGGACCCTCATACATACCACAAAGTACTGCGAGCACACTGGGCATTCATGTGGTTTGCCCTTCTCTAGCCAGAACCAAACAACATCGTGCTCATCTTCTGTTGTGTTTTCACAGAGAAGATGTGGTCAGTCAAAATCATTGATTGGAGTCAAATGACTAAAACTAATGATCATTGTAGGAATACAAGAAAGTAGGTTAAAACTAACCCCCTTCTACTCCAGGGCATCCCACAATTCTTTTGTCATAATAAGACTTAATCACAGCAGGTTCTTCCTGCAAGAGTTGATAGATGATGGATGATGATGAATTGTGAAGAAAGACAGAAATTTTAAAATACAACATAGAAAAATTAAGTACATGGAACATAAATTTAATTATAACAGCACTGATGGGGTGAATGTTCATTGAAGTTTTTAAACCATTAATTGACAGAGTTGACACAGTTATATCACAGATTCAGGAGGGTGTAGTGAGGCAAAATTTTAACAGGTTCAAATACAGAATAATGGTCGTTCCAATTCCAACTAATCCCATTATAAAGAAATAATAGTAAGTGTTTTATAATTATTTCATTGAAATCTTTTCTCTTTTTTTTGGGTTTACAGGATGAGGTTTCCAGGACTTAATAACTGGCTAAATACTTTCCAGTATATAATTATAATTTCATACTCTCCCTATTAAGCAGGACTTAATAACTGGCTAAATACTTTTAAGTAAATAATTATAATTTCATACTCTTCCTATTAAGCAGGTTAGGCTTGGTTGGAATTTCAAGATCCCATTTACTTAATTCAAATCGAAACTTTTAAAACCTATCCATTTGATTTTCTTTTCTTTTCTTTTTTTTTTTTATTATGGATATGTCGTGTATGTTAAATACTCATAATATGTTAAACTTATATCAGTGAGGAAATGAGGAAAGTGAGGGAAAGATGACTTGCTTTCTTTGCACATTAAAATAATATCATACTCTATTTATACACAGTTGTTAAGGGCAAATAAAAAAATGCATAACAAAAGAGCTTGTTATGCTGTTACACTAAAATCTATCCATAGATTCTTCTAGAATACTATGTGAGTTCTCATGAGCTGCTGATGTGGACCACCATTGCTACGTGGATCAATATTACTTAACTTCCCCCCGCAAGGTCAGTGTGGGATTGAGTAAAACGCTGAGCTTGGTCCAAAAGCGAATAAATGAGATGAATGAGAGAGGTTTTGTAAGTACATCAGCGATTTGATCACAAGAGAGTACATATTGAACTGCCATTTGATTGGAAATAACCTTTTCTCGAAGAAACAATAAGTCAAGTTCAAAATGTTTAGTTCTTGAATGCAATACCAGAGCCATAGTACCATAGTTGTGAAAAGCGCTCGCCTCGCTCGCTTAAGCGCGAAGCGAGGCGAGGCGACCTGTCTGCGCTTCGGATTGTCCAGAAGCGCAGCAGGTGGACCAAGCGCACGCTTCAGTGCGCTTGGCCTGAGAAATTTTAAGCGATGCTATTGCGCTTCAGCCCAACTATGTTTTTTAAATTTTTTCCAAGTCAAAATTTAGCCCAAGTTCAGCTCCAAAGGTAAGCCCAGCCCATTTATATGAAAATCCCTATCCTTCCTTACGTTGTCTGCCTCTGCTGAAGTCCCCTGTTGCATTTGTGCGTGAGTCTTCTCTGCCTCTACCTTGCCTCCGCCTCCGCCGCCGCGCCCCTTCTCATTTGCTACAGTTGGTAAACCACTAAAGGTCTAAACCCTAATTTTAGGAATTTTAGTTTAAAATTACAAAATTGTGTTATTTATTTTTAATAATATAATAGGTGGTTTGTTTTTATATTTCAGTATTTAAACATTTTCAAAGACTTTTTATTTTATTTTGATTTTTTTGATAATATTTTGTTTATTGCGCTTTTTTCCGTAAAGCGTGCGCTTCGCTTTGCGCTTGAAGCCCCAAGACATTTGGGCGCTTTTTTGCGCCTCGCGCTTTTGACAACTATGCATAGTACTAAGATTATCACACCAGATAATTGGAATGTTAGTCGAACCAATGTGAAGTTCTAACAGAATTGATTTAAGCCAAAGGAGTTCGGCTGTTGCATTGGCTAAGCTGCGGTACTCAGCAATGGTGGTCCACATCATCAGCTCATGGGAACTCACACATGTGCAGTATTCTAGAAGAATCTATGGATAAATTTTTAGTGTAACATCATAACAAACTCTTGTTATGCATTTCTTTATTTGCCCTTAACAATTGTGTATATATAGAGTAGGATATATATTTTAATATACAAGGAAAGCAATTCATCTTTTCTTTTACAAAAGTTTCCTTTCACTTTCCTCACTTGGTATCAGAGCTCCCAAAAATGGCGGAAGCTACCTCACTAAATAATTCCAGCAACATCTCCCAAAATAATTTTGGCACCACCTCCAATCTTGAGCTCGTTAAACCAGCAAATCAGATCACCCACGTAAAACTTGGTGATGATAATTCTCTTTTTTGGCAACTTCAAATTCCTTCGGGAATTAATGGTTTGGGTCTGGAATATTTGCTTACGGAAAAAACGCCCACTCCACATAAATTTTTGATTACAGAGGATATGGCTGAAACAATGAATCCGCTCTACATCTTGTGGTGTCGTCAAGACTATATTCTATTATCCTTTTTACTTGGTTCAATGGCTGAAAGTATTCAAGCCCAGATGATCGGTTGTACAACCACATCTCAACTCTGGTCGCGAATCATGCACCTCTTTGCCACCATATCTAAGGCTCGTGTGATGCAGTACAAGTTGCAATTACAAACACTAAAGAAGGGAAGTCTTAGCATGAAAGACTTCCGTAGCAAAATGAAAGGCTACGTTGATTTACTAGTTGTGTGTGGGTCATTCAATCTCTGATGATGATCATGTGTTGTACATTTTGGGAGGAGTTGGAGTGAAATATGAGGCTGTTGTGGTTCATATTACCTCCAGAGTCAAGGTTCTTTCACCTACAGACATCAGTGCATTACTAATGGCACATGATGCATGAATTGAATCTTACACAGCCAATACTGATGGAAGCACTCCTAACATCAATGCTACTACATTTTCTCAATCAAAAGGCCGTGATACTCCGACTCAAAGTTTCACTCCTAGTGGACGTGGACGTGGACGTGGACGTGGCCGTTTCTTTAGAGGTGGAAGAAAGAGCTGGAACAACAACAATCACCCAACATGTCAAATATATGGGTACTCTGGACATGTTGCTGAAAAATTCTATCATCGGTTCGATAAAAACTTTGTTCCACAACACAGGAACTCAGGTCCTCCCTTTCAACCTACTGCCAATCCAAATCGAGGACATCATATGCTCCTTCTGCTGCACTAGCTATGA
Source organism: Primulina eburnea (assembly GCF_022965805.1). NCBI lineage: Eukaryota > Viridiplantae > Streptophyta > Magnoliopsida > Lamiales > Gesneriaceae > Primulina > Primulina eburnea. Next base: position 32,188,213 of record NC_133118.1, read on the forward strand.
AACAATCATATATGCTCCATGAAGATTGGTGGTTTCCTGACTCTGGAGCATCTCATCATGTTACAAATGATCTTGATAATCTCACCATTGGATCTGAGCACACAGGTGAAGGTAAATTTTACATGGGTAATGGATCTGGTTTACCTATTTCACGTATAGGTAATAGGAGCATCAGGTTTTCACTTTTGCTCACATAGCAACTCTCGCACATATTATCTAAATAATTTGCTTTGCGTTCCTCATCTTACCGAGAACCTTGTTAGTGTAAGCAAATTTGCTCAAGACAACAATGTCTTCTTTGAATTTCACCCACAATTCTGTGTTGTGAAAGATCTAGCAATCAAGGTTCAGCTTCTCAAAGGCACCCTACCTGAAGGACTATACAGATTTCATCTTGGCAAGCTTGATCGTTCCTCATCCACACAAGCATCCTGCCTTGGTCTCACTTCTCCTTTAAATCAAGTGCAGTCGGCACACCATCCTCCCCAAGTGGCATCATCCACATTAGCTAGATGGCATCGTTTACCCCCCTAGTTGACCCCACCCCTTGTACTAATAGTGGCTCACCATTTGCCAACACCAGCTCATCAACAAGCAAGAACAAGACTCAAATTCCTATGTGGATCATTATTACTTAACTTCTTTGTACATTAAAATAATATATCATGTTTTATTTATACACAGTTGTTAAGGGCAAATAAAGAAATGCATAACAAGAGTTTGTTATGTTGTTACACTAAAAATCTATCCATAGATTCCTCTAGAATACTATGTGAGTTCCCATGAGCTGCTGATGTGGACCACCATTCCTATGTGGATCTTTATTACTTAACTTCCCCCCGCAAGGTCAGCGTGGGATTGAGTAAAACACTGAGCTTGATCCGAAGCGAATAAATGAGACGGCTGAGAGAGGTTTTGTAAGTACATAAGCGATTTGATCACAATAGGGTACATATTGAACTGCCATTTGATTGGAAATAACCTTTTCTCGAAGAAAGAATAAGTCAAGTTCAAAATGTTTAGTTCTTGAATGCAATACCAGATTTGCACCGAGAGCTTTAGGACAGGGATTATCACACCAGATAACTGGAATGTTAGTCGAACCAATGTGAAGTTCTGACAGAATTGATTAAAGCCAAAGGAGGTCGGCTGTTGCATTGGCTAAGCTGCGGTACTCAGCAACTGTGGTCCACATCAGCAGCTCATGAGAACTCACACATGTGTAATATTCTAGAGGAATCTATGGATAAATTTTTAGTGTAACGACATAAAAAACTCTTGTTATGAATTTCTTTATTTGCCCTTAACAACTGTGTATAAATAGAGTATGATATATTATTTTAATATACATGGAAAGCAATTCATCTTTTCCTTTGCAAAAGTTTCCTTTCACTTTCCTCACTTGGTATCAGAGCTCCCAAAAATGGCGGAAGCTACCTCACTAAATAATTCCAGCAACATCTTCCAAAATAATTTCGGCACCACCTCCAATCTTGTGCTCGTTAACCCAGCAAATCAAATCACCCACGTAAAACTTGGTGATGATAATTCTCTTCTTTGGCAACTTCAAATTTCTTCGGGAATTAATGGTCTGGGTCTAGAATATTTGCTTACGTTAGAAACGCCCACTCCACGTAATTTTTTTATTATAGAGGATATGGCTGAAACAATGAATCCGCTCTACATCTTGTGAGCGCAAAATAAAAAGGCTGATAAATGAAGAAACCATAGACGCCGAACTCTTGAAGACTATAAAGAAGGGTAAGGGTAAGAAGGTGTCGTCAAGATTATCTTCTATTCTCCTTTTTACTTGGTTCAATGGCTGAAAGTATTCAAGCCCAGATGATCGGTTGTACAACCACATCTCAACTCTGGTCACGAATCATGCACCTCTTTGCCACCAGATCTAAGGCTCGTGTAATGCAGTACAAGTTGCAATTACAAACACTGAAGAAGGGAAGTCTTAGCACGAAAGACTTCTGTAGCAAAATGAAAGGCTATGTTGATTTACTAGTTGTGTGTAGGCCATTCAATTACTGATGATGATCATGTGTTGTACATTTTGGGAGGAGTTGGAGTGAAATATGAGGCTGTTGTGGTTCATATTACCTCCAGAGTCGAGGCTCTTTCACCTGCAGACGTCAGTGCATTACTAATGGCACATGAGGCACGAATTGAATCTTACACAGCCAATACTGATGGAAGCACTCCTAACATCAATGCTACTACATTTTCTCAATCAAAAGGCCGTGATACTCCGACTCAAAGTTTCACTCCTCGTGGACGTGGTCATAGCCATTTCTTTAGAGGTGGAAGAAAGAGCTGGAACAACAACAATCGCCCAACATGTAAAATGTGTGGGTACTCTGGACATGTTGCTGAAAAATGCTACCATCGGTTTGATAAAGACTTTGTTCCACGACACAGGAACTCGGGTCCTCCCTTCCAACCTACTGCCAATCCAAATCGAGGACATCATGCCCTCCTTCTGCTGCACTAGCTAGTGAAACAATTAGAGATGCTCAATGAAGATTGGTGATTCCCTGACTCTGGAGCATCTCATCGTGTTACAAATGATCTTGATAATCTCACCATTGGATCTGAGCACACAGGTGAAGGTAAATTTTACATGGGTAATGGATCTGGTTTCCCTATTTCACGTATAGGAGCATCACATTTCACTTTTGCTCACATAGCAACTCTCGCACATATTATCTAAATAATTTGCTTTGCGTTCCTCATCTTACCAAGAACCTTGTTAGTGTAAGCAAATTTGCTCAAGACAACAATGTCTTCTTTGAATTTCACCCACAATTCTGTGTTGTGAAAGATCTAGCAATCAAGGTTCAGCTTCTCAAAAGCACCCTACATGAAGGACTATACAAATTTCATCTTGGCAAGCTTGATCGTTCCTCATCCACACAAGCATCCTGCCTTGGTCTCACTTCTCCTTTAAATCAAGTGCGGTCGGCACACCGCACACCATCCTCCCCAAGTGGCATCATCCACATTAGCTAGATGGCATCGTTTACATCCCTAGTTGACCCCACCCTTGTACTAATAGTGGCTCACCATTTGCCAACACCAGCTCGTCAACAAGCAAGAACAAGACTCAAATTCTAACAGGGTAAAATGGTAGAGGTTATAAATCAAACTCTGCGCGGCTTCTATACATGAATCTTGAGAGTAACCTAGCCAAAAGCATTTTCACAGACATCAAAAATGGTAAAACCCAGGCTTATCATTTGAAACCAGCAATTGAGTCGATCTCAGAACCTTTCTAGCAAATACATATTTCAAGCTAAGAGTATTCAAACTGACCTTTGTTCCGAATGGACCAGACGGGTAATTTATTTCTAGAACATCCTGTCCCTGATACAATCAATTCGACACAAATAGGTTACATTCATCAAAACCAACAAAATGTTTGATTTTAACAGTCAAGAAGCACCAAGACAACAAGTCAATGCTGGAAAAGAACACTCACTTTAAGAGACGCTTGGAGCTCCTCGCGCTCATGACCAGTGGCAATTGGCATTACATCCTCCACACTTTTCGTTGCACTCACATCTCCTTTTAAACACATTCGTTCACAGAAAAATAAAATTAGAAACGAACAATTCCCAAAAAATAACCAAAATCAATTGACATATCAATACATCATGATAATCCCAGAAAGGAAGGGATTTTACTTTTCAAAATCTTGAAAGTCAAACAAGGAAGCAAAATGTTAGAGACACACCAGAATCGGTGCTGAAATGGCGTGAGAAGACGGGGAATAAACGGCGGGGATTCTCCGGGCCTGCGGAAGTTCCAACGGCGAATCGGGCTGATTTGGGAGCGGATAGGATTGGGCCGAGAGTTCGTAGCTGCAGCGACAGTCTTCTCCACATATTTCTTCAGCGATGATCAATAGGGTTTTCGGATGTGATCTCAGCTCGCCACTTCGCAGCGCAAATTAGAATTAAGGAGCTGTAGAGGAAATCCTTCAGGTCGGGTGGAACTGCATCCATTACTCTCGCACGTGCCATATGTTTTTCACGTGTCAGATTTTTTCTTTTTAAAAAAAAAAAACAAGATTGGCTATAAATCCGTCAAATAAAATATTTTTTTTTATTATGAATATCAATAAGATTGACATATCTCATAGATAAAAATTGGTGACTCTTAGATTTAACGATAAGATCGGATTTTCAGTTACACAGGGTTCATAACTTTTATGTACTTTCGGGGAGTCCAATTTGGTCTCACTTAAAACATACATGATAGGCCCATCTTATTTCAAATTATAATTGTTGGCCCGTTTACTTTGTCCAAATAAACTACAAAACAAAACCCAAAGATCTTTGGGTCCAGTGACAAAGATGAGCCTCAAAACCTATATAATATTGGATTCCAATCTCAATCCTTTTTGTACATAAAAAAATGGATTATAAAGAAAATGATATGAGGGTAAAGAAATTCTAATGCAAATTCCAAATATATAAAACATTGTATAAATAAAAGCATGAAACAAAGTATTTACAAATCGAAACACAAAAGATAGAAATGGGGAAACAAATAACAGTTGAAAGGGAGAGCCATTTTTTAACCAAAAAAAGACTAACACGTTACGAGTTAGACTACGAAGAACCTAATCAAGATTCATCCATCTAAAGTTAATTAGTTAGAATCCTAACATTTTTCCTAAATGAGACGCGTGTGAAACTCATATTTTAAGTAGCAGCTAGCATTGATTTCCAACCTCCCTATAATTTTCGGAACACGATGGGTGCACCATGTTGAGGGTGTAGGAGCATCAGAACCGAAGGGGAATGTTGATAGCCGGGCGAGAGCTCGAAAGAGAAGCGTTGGAGGATTATGGCGATGGCTAGTTTGGCTTGTAATATGGCTAGGTTTTGACCTATGCAGCGGCGGGTGCCCAAGCCGAATGGCATGAACGCCATCGGGTGCTTGGCCGCGTGCGCCACGCCTTTGGCGAATCTCGCTGGGTTGAACTCGTGCACGTCGTGACACCATAAAGTCGGGTCGTGGTGTATGGCTAGTATAGGGATAAGGAGCTCCGTCCCACGCGGTATTTGGAGCGTCCCTAGCTGTGTATCGGCCTTGGCTCGCCTGATTACCGCTACCGCTGGCGGGTATAGCCGCAGTGATTCGTTTAGGATCATTGCCAGCTGCAAATTAGTTCCAAAACATTAAATTAATCATTTCTTTTACATGGAAACAAGTATTTAAAACCAAGTGGCGAGTAAAATGTGCATTAATTTCATAATCTGATCCTCTTCAGATCAAGAACCATTTAACTCAGTTCAAACAACAAGAATTAAAGTAGAATTTTTTTTAAAATAATTATCAGATTATTATATCACCATCATTAATAAAAGATTAGATCCCTTTTCGCGCATCAAACACATGCTTAAGTTTTGCTTTTTATTTTGCACAACTTCCGAGGAAGAATTGTCCTTTTTCGGAAAGAAATATATTATGTAAATATGCGAACATATAATGGGGAAGTTATTGAAAAATTCCCAACCAAAAAATTTCTTTGGCTTCACTCCCTACCCACAAAATTGTGGTACTATGTCATATAAAATGTGGTACACTTCATGTGGAAATGTGGTACACTTCATGTGAAAATGTGGTACTAAAAAAGTACCTAGGAACTGAACACAAAAAAAAATGACGGCTGGGGACTGAACCCAAATTTCCCGACATATAATCATGGCCTGCGTAGGACGGTAGAGGACTTTTATTTTATTCTATAGAAAGCAAAAGATTTTAACTTTCATTTACGTTTCTTTGAATTGCTGTCATTATTAGAAGCTACAAGTTTTGATTATGATAGCATTAAATTTGTAAAGATCATTGAAATTTTTAGATGTCTGTGCTATTAGTTTTTGTTATGTTAATCTCTTTTTTTTCTTTAAAAAAAAAGAGAGAATATAAAAAAGAAGTACCGTTTTGAGCTTGGCGAGATCATCTTTAGTAGGGACTTCACGTGATCCACACACCCTCAGCACCTCCTCACGTGCCTGTTCCTGCCACTGGGGATGCATCGCCAGCAGCACGGCCGTCCACGTCAGCAGATTTGACGTCGTATGAAGCCCGGCGAAGAACATCGTCTTGCACTCCTCGACCATGTCGTTCGGCGTCACCGCCAGCGGCGGCGACTCATCTCCTGCTGCCCGCATCATCACCTCCAGCAAGTCGTTGGGACATTCGTCCGACAACGCCGAAGCATGTCCGCTCGAATCCCCCGCGGACCTTCGCCTGCCGTCGATAACTTTCAGCAGCGATCTACGGATTTCCTTTTCCAATCCCCAAGATATTCTGTTCTTTTTGGTGGGGAAGAACCTGGAAATCGACAAACAAACGACTTTTCATCAGGGATTTAACTACACAAAAATGGGGTGGGGGTATCAACTAGTATCATGTGTCGCTTCGCTCGATTGAACGTGCACCAGTTTTGAGGGGATGGAATAAAGATGATTTCTCACGCCTGATTTGATTATTTTTTTTTAATTATAATTCGAAACATCGTCTCAAATTAAGTTTAAAATATTATTTTAATAATAATAATTGTTATTTGGGAATAATTGGAAAAGACGCAGTTAGTATTAATGAAGTTACCTATATCCAGGGATGAAAAATTTCTGATAGGCTTCGGTGGCATGGACCATTTGCTGTGCTAGCAATTCAAAAATGGCTCTCCCATCAGAATAGCTGCTTCCAAACGTCACTCTTGTTATTACATCTCTCACTATCTTCTGGAACCAATCAGAAACATCCACTTCAACCTTGCCGGAATCCGACATTTTTTCCGGCCAACTCACCAACGCATCTTCTATGCTTTTTCCCATCAAGGGCACCATCATCTGTTAATATTCGACGTCATGTTTAAATAAATATTAAAATTTTTTTACGTATTTTTTTAATCGGTTTTTGATCGATTTAAATGGATCAAGCTAATTGGAAAGATGTATGTACTTGTTTTCTTGATGATATATATAATAAAATAATCTCAAGGTTCTAGTATTTAAGCTAAATACTAGATCAGTACTACTTTTTCTTTTCTATTTGTTTGTTGGTTTGTTATTCCTTGTTCAATCACGATTACTAAAAGCTAAAGTAAATCGTAATTAAGTGAATCTTGGTGATTATTTTTAATAATTACCTTGAGATTTTCTGTGTGGAAAGTTGGTTGGATGATCTTTCTGTGGTGAGCCCATTTCTCTCCTTTGAGACTCAACAAGCCGTCGCCTTCGATCTTCCTCACTAACGCTGGCGACTCGTTTTTCTCGAACAACTCCGATTTCAGGACGAAGATTTCTCTGATAAGGGCTGGATCAGAAAGTGTCACACGAGGTGTTGGTCCAAACCATACAAGAAACATCGAGCCTGCAGCCATGTAAATAAAAACTTTTATTATTAATTAGGGTTTATCTTAAGTAAATCATATATATATATATAAACATATGTGTGTGTGTATATAATATATATCATCAAAGATTAAGTATATCGGTGTTTACCAAAAGTGGTAGCACAAAAAAGAAGTGATGGATTCATCATTTTGTCTAAAGAAAATGGATAGTGTAGACCCTACAGAAACACACTCAGAAACACACAATGATCCTCACACCAACTTTCTTGAATAAGTAATTAATGTGTGCAATGTATGGAAGGGAAAACAAAATGTTAAAACAAATTTCCAACAAAGTAAAAAGTAAAACAGAAAGACAAGATTTTTTGAGGCATGAAATGATGCAAAAGAAGGAGAGGAAACAAGATTAAGTACCATATATTTTCTTCCAATGGTGATAGAAAGAGAGAACTCTCGGCAGTATATTGTGGGAGAAAGGCATAGATTGAGTTGAAGCAATCAAATTCAAGCTAGAAATCTCCTTCATGTTTCCCAGCAAAAGTTGATATTTTGGACCCTTAATCCCTTGCTTCATGAAATGACTCCCGATTTTTCTTGGTGTCCACCATACATGAACCACGATCTTCAGCACAAAAACCAGCAAAATACATGAGATCAGAAGTGACCCGAAGAAATTAAGATTGTAATAATCTCCCATGATTTAAAATTTTCTTGATTCGGGATTTCTCGAGGGTGACGGAGAATGAAGAATATTGTTTTGGCCGGTTGGCTGGATTGTGTTTGGTTTTATACAGAGATGGGAAAAGTGGAGGTTTCTTGTTTTTGTATGGGACAATGGGATGAAGATGGGCTTAAACTAAGGCTGAGGGAAGAAGCATTAATATTCTTCTTTTTATTTGAAAATTTTGAAAAATACTTAAAGGTCAACTATTTGAGCAAATGAGGTGTCATTTTGTGTGTGTTTACAGAATTGCCCCCCATCGATTTTTCTTAATTATTATTTATTTTTCTCGATATATATATATATATATGTATATATATATATGTATATATATATTGTACGTAGGCACATAATAAATGAGACATGCATTGATGTGGGCTGTGGCCAGTGCTATCGATCATGTTATGTTGTCTACAAACAGTACTTTGGCCAACCTGAAAATTTAGATTTTAAATCGATGTAGATCCCGGCTTTCTAACTGAGTCCAACTTATGCCGACGTTCAAACTTCAGTTCTCCGATTTTTCGAGCCAGATCGATCGTTTTCAATTCGTCGCAAGATATAGGCTGGATTTCGTAGTTTTTGGATTTCTTTTCGCCTACGGACTCGAAAGCGATGCTTGATTTGAGGGTCGTGTAGTCGAGCCTCGATGTTTATATTTCGCAAAAAATATATATATATGTAAATTTTGAAAGAGAAGAAAGTTTGTTTTAGTCCAGTGACATATTCAATTTTGTGTTTTGGTCTACCAAAATTTCAAAGTATAGTTTTGGTAGAGTAACTTTTAATTTTTGGTTGTTTTGGTTAAATCGTTGACGTTGCATTAGAAAATTGATGATGTGATATCTTAGAATTTTAACATGACGTTGAGAATTGATAATGTGACATCAAATATCGATGACTTATCAAATGTCATATCAGAAATTGATCCAAAATTAAAAGTTAATGTAACAATTTTTAAAATATTAGAGAACTTAGACATTAATCTATGTTATAGAGGCATAAATAAATGATCATTCGGAATATAATTTATAATTAAGGAAAAAATAAATGTCATCATGAAATATTATGTGACTGATAGTGAAGTTGTCTGCTGAAGTGTTGCTATCAATTTGGGATCAACGCCAAAGGGTAGAATAAGTGGTCGAACATCTAAAAACGAGCAATTAATTTTTGTCAAATAATTTTTTAAAAATTTCAACAATATATATTTTACGAGTAGGTCTCTTATGAGACGGTCTCACAAATATTTATCTGTGAGACGGATCAATCCTACCGATATTCACAATAAAAAGTAATAATATTCCACACGTGAGACCGTTTCACACAAATATTTGCAATATTTTATATACTCTACTATACTCAGTTATCTGTTTTGAAATATGTTAAATCTTAATATCAAGTTAGTTTTTATATGGATTCACATCCCTAAGACAATATCCTTTTATATATCTTCAAGCAAAAAAAAAAAATAGTCTGGTTCACTAATCTTTTATATTTCCGATTTTGGTAAAGTAACTTTGATTTTTTTTTTAAAATTCTAGTTTTGTCCGAACGTTAACATAACATCAGAAAATGTTACTGTGGTGCCAACAAATGCAGGAAATTGAAATTTAGTGCCCCAAAACCAAAATTTTATAAATTAATGAATTAAAACCCAAAACTCTCCTAAAATACTGACTTCTCCACATTATAAAAGGGAAATATATTACTCTATATCAAATTTTGGAGAATAAATATAATACAGAATTCAACCCCCGTAATATTTTTTTTTAAAAAAAGGAAATATAACTATCTATATACGTCATGATCATGATGTGCAATATTTTTAATGCTAAAAACAAGCACCATGATGACTCATTCTTTTATTTTATATAATATAATATATAGTATATAATATAATATATAGTATAATTATTGGTTATATAATCTTTTCAAAAAACAAGTGCATAAAAAGATCATATAATATTTTTAGATATATCTTGTTATAATGGGTGTATGATTGTGAGAAATAATAGCTTAGGCACATGCATATTTGACCCTAGCTAGCTACTTTATTAGGGATTTTAATTGGAAATTAATTATATAAGAGACATAAAATTAAAATATATTCTCTATTTGTAAAACCAAAGGGGCTCGAGATAATTTTGTCTGTATTTCCTTTCGATGGATTGATATATCTGCCCATCATTTTCACTAATGCCCTTCACAAGTTATGATTTTATGCCTAAATTAGTCTGCCCCCGCTTATTAAATTCAATGACTAGAAGCTGCACACCTACCGGAACAAAGACGCGCAGATCTTCGTTGAATTTTTTATATTATATATACATAATCGTCTTACGAAAATTATTAACTTTAAGTATAACGTTAGTAGTAAGATGAACTGCTGTAATGACTACTTAGTATATATAATCGTTTTGCGAAAATAGTTAACTCGAGTTTCTATAGAAGTTTATTTTCAAGTATCTATTTCTATCCGACATAGGATAAGGACGCTACAATGATATCGTCGATTAAATTTCTGCATCTTTTAAGTGACATGGAGCTTCTTTTTTTTTTTTTTGATTTGGTGAGTTGAGGAATTCAAGGCAAAAACTTGTGTGAGACGGTCTCACTGGTCGTATTTTGTGAGACATATATCTTATTTGGGTCATTAATGAAAAAGTATTACTTTTTATGGTAAGAGTGTTACTTTTTATTGTGCATATCGATAGGATTGACCACTGACGGAGCCAGCATAGGTCCAGTGTGGGCTGGTGCCTACACTGGGTCAAAAAAAATTTATATGTTATATATAAATATATTATATATATATAAATTTTAAATTTGTATATGTTATTATTATATGCTTAGATGTCTATACTGATCCAATTTTTTTTTAATAATTTGCAGACCCAAATTTTAGACTCAATTTTTTACATGTTATTAGTATCCAAGTATACACTCTATAGCCTTTTGTATGTGTTTTCTCTTCTCGAGTCACGAACGTTACATACTTTGATTAACAATCATTCCAATTCATTTTAATTATTGCTTCATCTTTCATAATCTCTAAAAAAATCCAAAATGTTACCAAATTTTAGGTTCGTTTTTCGTTCAATATTTGTCGATCATTCAATTGTTTTATAATTTTATGCTTTTTCCAATCGATAATCAATTCGTGCTTATTTTCGAACGTATATTTTATATTTTATATAATATTTTGTTTTGATTTCGGATATCGTACACGCTGTCATTCGTCATTTTTCTGACGTTTTCCAATCAATTATCATTGTTACTGGCTGTACGTAATTCGTGCGCAAACTTTATGACACATTTTTTTAGTTGTTGATTAATCATTGCTCTTTTTTTTTCCAGCTTTATTAATTATAATATATTGTTGCCTACACTACATTGAACCAAGATCTTGGCTCCGCCCCTGAGATTGACACGTCTCACAGATAAAGATTCGTGAGCCCGTCACACAAGAGATCTACTCGGAATTCAATTATTGATATATACATAAGAAACCCCAAATTTAGAATCTTGTCCCTTGGTTATCAATAACTTATGAGGAGAAAAGATTGGGAAAAAAGATAATAAGCAAAAAGGGATTTGTTTGACACTTGGTTTTTACTTTTATTTTAAAATGTAATTATATAAGTCAATGGATGATAGATAAATGTATTAGACTAATCATCAGTTTCATTGGTGATTTGGTGGGGGATAATTATCAATGCTTTACCAAACCAGAAATTAAAAAAATAAAAAAATAAACGAAAAGTTAAATTATTGATATTACAATTATGATTTCACAAAATTCAATTTTATTATTTATTCGTATCGAAATTTTCATGCATAACATAATTTTCGTAAAAAATAAAAAAAATATAAAGTCGTATCCACACGCTATAATTTTTAATTTTTTGTTCTAACATCACTAGATAGTTATGATCCGAGTCGATCCAACGAGAACATACATGTATAGGAACAATTCAAACAAAAAATAAAAAAATAAATATCTTCAAATTTGAAGTATAATTTTTCCAAATTAAATTATAATTTTATATATATTACATCTAACCGACGGGTATTAATTAATAAAGAAATGGTGGTTCCCAGATTAAAAATTTGCTGATAAATTATTTAAATATAATGTCATTCTATATAATATATGATATTAAAAGAAGAGAAGAGAAGGGGAGAGGAAGCATTGGACAAGTTGTGGTTTGGAAGGTTGCTCTTAAATTGATGCACATGGGAACAAGGCTGTCTATTATATTGCTCCTTTTTGCTGTGATAACGGGGGGATGTGCCTTGCTTGTCTCAAAACAAGGGTACCCCATCCCTTAATCTTGTCTTAATAATACCAAAACATCATGGGGGCCATTTCAACCTTAATTCATCCCTACTACTTTTAATATTTCCTTCATTTTCGTGACAATTTACATCGTCTATCGTCGTCATCGAATTTTTTTAAATATATATAATGAACATTTACAAATCAAAATCTCAGACTAATACTGTAATTTGATAATATATAGAATTAATTTTTTTTTAAAAAAAATCTAACATATTGATCAGAAATAAAAATTTACCTTATGAAAATACTCTTAGGCATAATATATGAAATATTCATTGATTGCGGTGTAAATACTACAAGATTTGGCTAGTCATATATATAAAAGAAGGAACGTTTTCTTTCATGAGTAGGTCTCTTGTGAGACAGTCTCACGAATCTTTATCTATGAGACGAGTCAATCCTACCGATATTCACAATAAAAAGTAATACTATTAACATAAAAAGCAATATTTTTTATGGATGACCCAAATAAGATATCATTCTCACAAAATATGACTCGTGAGATCGTCGCACGCAATTTTTTTGTCTTTTTTCATTGCCTCAAAAGGTCCTTATGATATATTGTATGTTGTTTGTAATGATTGCTTTTTGTAATGAGAATAATCGAACCGTGATACTTGTGTTATGCAGTTTAAGATATTGGAGTTATATCATTACCGTCAGCTATAAAATTTTGTAAAATGAAATATTATAATTGATATCAGAGTTGAGTTCACGAGTTCGATTTTTATCGATAGTAATTAGTGTAATTATTGATAGTGAGATTGTCATGGTGCAATAATTGTATTTGTTAGTAACAGTGACATTTGTGTTGTCTATTGTTTTAAAATATTGGATTTGCACACAATTATCATTAACTATAACTTTTGATAAAGCTACAAGCGTTCGGTCTTCGATATATATTGCATGCCATCCTAATTTCATCAATAACTGGAGCAGACATCGCTAACGGAGAATTATGATAAGCATATATTACTTACTGGCTTCGTATAAAATATCATTAGAGTATAAATAAAAAGATTAGCAAGAGCCAAAAACATGCCTTCGGAAATGGTTTAAACACTTTCCAAGAAGATAAATGTTTAAATTCTCCCTCTTTTGAGAAAAATTATAAAATATAATAAATATATTTTGTCTGTTTTCTCAATTACATGCTGAAATTATATCTACGAATAATGTCAAGTAGCAAACTATAATTAATGATTTTTTGTTCCCACAAAATTTTGTATATACGCTTGCTTTTATTATTGTTAAGCTAACTATTTGTCTTTTATACTCTTACATCTTAGGTCTCGCATTTACGAAATTGTGCTCAATCAATCTATGTATCAACTTTTTCGTAATCGTCTTCGTTCTACAAATTAACCTTGTTGAACCAATCACAATATGACATATGATAATTTGTCACATATATGATAAATCTTAGTATTTTTACTGTCACCTGTCACATCTATCATTTTACATGATAGAACGAAAATAATTAACTCAAATTACAAATGACGACTTGACACGGGATATTTTTTTATATATTGACATTTACACCAAGTAATTCTAGGGGAGGAAACACGAGTACGAACGTTTATTTGGAAACAAAGTACATATGGAGCTAGAAAACTTATTTAATTTTGTTTCTTATCTATCCACCTGTCATACTCGATCCACTAATTTTGCCATAAATTTTAATCGGTAATAGTACGTACTTTTTTTATTTTTGTAATTTGTCAACGACAACAAAAGACATTTGCACTCAAACAAACAAATAAAATTGAACCAACAAATTCATGGATTGGACGATTCGGATCTTGGAAATGATATTCACGTTAATGTACTTAATAAATTACTCAAATAATTTTTTTCTCGGTAGGTCTATTGTGAGACGGTCTCACGAATTTTTATATATGAGATAGGTCAACCCTATCGATATTCACAATAAAAATTAATACTCTTAGCATAAAAAATAATATTTTTTCCTGAATGACCCAATAAAATATCCATCTCACAAAATACGATCCGTGAAACCGTTTCACACAAGTTTTTGTCTTTTCTTCTACTTCTTTTAACTCCATTATTATTATTATTATTATTATTATTTGACAAAAAGGAAAAAAAAAACATATTCTTAATTCTATTCAAAACTTATATATTACTTGAAAGAATTGAGCTTCAAACGCGATTCGAGATTACTAGGAAAAATATCGTTTCCTCGTGATCCCGTTCGATGTCGGGTGGACGAAAGTTTTACACGTACATTTTTTATGATTTTAAATGTGAAATTAGGAACGATAAATCTATGCAAATTACTTTAATTACACATATTATTTTTTATTTAAAAAAAGATTACTCGTTGACTAAAATAACACCAACAAAATTACTATACTATAACTAAAAAATTAAATTAATATAATAATACATTATAACTAAAATAATACTAACAAATATACTATAGTACTAACAAATATACTATAGTATAATTGATAATGCACTATAATAATATTACACTAGCATTTGTACTATAATATAACTAAAATTACACTTGCATTATACATAGTATAAACTAAAAAACACTAGAAAAAGAACTAAAATAACACTAGCAAAATTACCATAGATGCAAAAGAAACACACAAATAATTTATTAACTCGATACCTAGTCGATAATAACCAAGAGATTTTTAATATAATTCATGCGAACAAGAAGAAATGATCGAACCACGATGTCACGCCCCGAGCCTGGCCCGCGCCTGCGTGACTGCACAACAAGCCCCTATAGCAACTCTTCGTATTCGTCCTTATTTTTACGAAAATGAACCTAAATTGCTATAGAACTCCATTGTAAGTCATTATAAACTCATTTTAAAATCAGACACGCCCCAGACCATACAAAGCGAGGTCTCGAGTTATCCCTCTCCCTCGGCACAATTGCATGTACACAAATCTCAGAATTCAGAACACTAAGTTGATGCAACAATTAGTACATCTTTCTAAAGACTTTGTCTGCCAAGGGACCCTTTGTAAATGGTGTGTGTATCCCATTGCATGTGATTTCTTAATGAGAAATAAAAGCATCGGAATGCTTCCATTCTCCTCTTTGTCAGCCCAACAACTGTTCCTACGGTTGTGTGCATAAAACTCGTCACTCGGTTATTACACATGACTCAACATTGTAACGTCGTCCAACTATATATAAAAGATATGGAAAAAGAAATTAATTTGTAAATCGTTACGTAGAGCGAGTTCACTAGGAATGATTCCTCTTGTGATGTACGTAGAACATGAAGGTAGCTAGGTGTGTGTATATGAGATCCTACTTATGTGGACACTACCCTCACTTCATTTCAACGGGTAAGATCTTGTCACACATATAATTTCCAAAAAAAAAACTGGGTCCTATATATGCATGGGAAAATCTTGGTCATCCATTCTATCATGGGGGAAATGCCCACGTGGGTAGGATAAAATAAACCGGTGTTTATTTTGTAAGGATATTTTTTGCCAGCTTTCCCTAATTTGAAGGGTTAACTACCAACATGTTGGTTAAGTTTTAAAGTGTATTTTAGGTCAACTATTGACTTAATTCGTAGAAAAGTAGGTTTGCTTTTGTTTTTAAATATGTTGACGTCTCACGTAATTAATGGCTTTACAACAAATAAAACAGTGGATGCGTACGTATTTTGGCTTTCATTTGGGGGAAAAAAAGAAGAAGACAAATTTGTTTTGGATGTATACGATAGAAATTCCTGCTTAACTTGCGTCGCAGATGATGCTAAATTTCGAATTTTCACATCAGATATTGTATCAATTATCATTCTCATTTTGAAGTGGAAGCATCCAACATATATATTGCCGATTTCGACAGCAAAGAATCCAAAATCTTGGAAAATTAAAAGGTGACAGTGGGTTTTTTGGCCTTTATATTCTTATCATGTCGCTGCAACATCCAATCATGTAAATATTGGCTTTCCCCTACTCCACATATCCAATGTAAAGGCTGCTTCATTTTACTCCTCAGTTGCTTCCAGCTCTTCCCTCGTTTTCCTCCTACTCCACACAACCAAACAAGCCACATTCAATATATATATATATATATATATATATATATATATATATATACCCTGAACTACGATTAGATATGACAAATCACAATTTAATATATTTCACACTTACCATACACATTCATGTAAGCACCAATGAGATGACACTCACCTGTTGAATATATGATTTTTCTATATTTCATCATATTCAATAGGTGAGTATCATCTCATCGGTGCTCATATAAATGTCTTCGATATATATATATATATATAATCACTAATGGACATGTTACGGATGCATGTCATGTAGTAGCCCGAATTCCAAATTGGGTAATTAACGGATTAATGGTGATTAAGAAGGTTTAATGTGTAATTTTGACCGTGGTCATGATCGGACGGACCGAAGATGGTTCGGTAGCACCGAAGAGTTCGGACGATCCGAAGTAAGTTCGGTGGATCCGATCATGAGGTGTCAAGAGTCGATCGACACGTCGGTTTACATGCAAGTTCGGATGATCCGAAGTGTAAGTTCGGTGGATCCGATCATGAGGTGTCAAGAGCCGATGGACACGTAGGAGTTCGGACGTTCCGAAGTGGGTTCGGTGGATCCGAACATAGCCTATAAATAGTGCTCGGATTTCCTCATTTTGCATTGCAAATTCTTGAGTTATGTCTCATATTTGAGAAGTTTGGAAGGTTTCTAGGGTTAGTTGTCGGTCGAGCGATAGCCAAGAGCTGCCAGGATTGGTAGCGTAGCGACGCCTGAGTTACGAGGCAATCGACATCAAAGGGCTGTCGACGGACGAAGGTAAACCCTAAACCTTTGGTAGTACTGGAGAGTACTGGTTTTGCTAGTCGAGCATGGTAGTATTGTTCATTGGGTATGCTTTTGATGCGTAGGCTTGTTCTAGACCTGATTAGCGGTGTTGCGTAAGGCTAGGCTTGCTGTGATAGAGGTACGAAAGTACTATCCGAGATATCCTGGTCGAGTATACATTCTTATATGTGTTGCATGATTATGTGGTGCATTGATATATGTCATATGATGCATGCTATTATGTCACGCTGTATGATGCATGTTGCATTTCATGTTGAGCCGTATCTCCTTCGAGATAGCCTTTACTGTTGAGCTGTATCTCTTTCGAGATAAGCTATATCTTGTGGGGCCGCTCAGCCCTGTCTTGTCTTGTGGACGCATGGACACCGAGAGTACACAGTGGCCGACGGGTCGGGAGGGCTTCGGTGATCCGGGACATTTTTGGTCCACGTCTGTTCTTGTAGTGGATGCAGTGACCCAGAGGAGTACCGCGCGGCACTATCCACTTGGCGCCTCTAGACTGAGCATTTTGAGATCCTTTGTTACTCCTGTTTCTTGACCTACCCTGGTATCATATCATAGCATGTGCATTTCATATAGGTTTGTATACTCATGCTTTTGTACTGGGCGTTCTTATCGCTCACGTCCTCGGTTTTGTTTATCTTGGACACCCCATTCCCACGGGGCAGGCCTCAGGTTGGATGGCTCAGGAAGAGCAGGAGGAGGACAGTGAGTAGCTGGTTGGTTTAGTTTTCAGTACTATTCTATTCGATATGGTTGTACCGAATATTTTTTGAGTTGTTCTGTTTTCGATTGGGTTGTATAACTATTTGTCGTTGGCCATATATTTCCGCTGTTATCTCTGATTATTATTAATTAAGTTAATTGCATGCTTAGTTCTTGATTAGTAGGTGATTCTGGAACGGGTCACTACATTTATGGTATCAGAGCATGCTTACGATTTTGGGATATAGATTCTGTTTTGGGATTTTCGTTGACCATTTTACCATTTTCCCCATTCTATCTTGTAGCGATGACTGACCACTTTGGTGATGAGAGTAGTCAGGGAAGTGTAGGTCGTTGGGGTGACCAGGACGATCGTAGGCGTCATCGTGAACATCGTCATCGTCGGGATGGTCCTAGGCGTTTTGATTTGCACCGTTTCATTCAGATGGGGCCTAAGCCTTTAGTCGGCGGTGAGACTCCTGATGATGCTGAGGATTGGTTAGAGCGCATGGAGAGTTGTTTCCGTGCATTCCAGTGCACCGAGGAGCAGAGGATGGAGACCCTTAGTTTTCTTCTCGAGGGCCGTGCGCGCAAGTGGTGGCGATCGACTTCTGCGCCGATAGTTCAGTCCCAGGGTAGGGTGACTTGGGCCGATTTCCGTGCAGCTTTCATGCAGCTATACTTTCCTCCAGCCCTTCGCCAGGCAAAGACGATTGAGCTCCTGAACCTTAAGCAGGGTAGTATGTCTGTTGATGAATATCAGCAGAAGTTCTTCGAGTTGTTACCCTTTGCTCCTCATATCAGTGGCAGTTCTGAGGCCAAGTATGACCATTTCCTTCAGGGTCTTAACCAGGAGATTTTTGATCGAGTCACTGTCTGTGATAATCCTACTTCGTATGATGGATTAGTGAACCGGTGTCGCCAGGCAGAGATCAGTCTCCAGCGTGGTAGGGCTATTCTTTCTTCTAGACCTCCGAGTACTTTGAGCCCTCGATCTCAGTCTTTCAAGAAGTCAGGTTCTTCTTCTTCTGGATCTGGATCACGGTCTAGCGGTGTTTTTCGCTTTGGTAAGAGGAAGGTTTCTTGTGTGCATTGTGGGAAGAACCATCCATCGGAGCAATGCCGATCAGCCGCGGGAGCTTGTTTTCAGTGCGGAGAGATGGGTCATTCGGTGTTAGCGAAGCGTCTAGTGATGGGTTGTCCCTTAGATTTTGAGGGTAACGAATTGATTGCGAATCTTATGATCCTGGAGATGGAAGATTTTGATTGTATTCTAGGTATAGACCTATTGACTACCTACCGAGCTACCGTGGATTGTTACCAGAAGCTTGTTCAGTTTCGTACGACTGAGAGCTCTAGTTGGTTTTTCTATGGTGAGGGAGCGCGACCTCCGATGCCAGTGGTATCTGCTCTGAAAGCCTGTCGTGCTTTAGAGGCGGGCGGGGAAGGCTACCTCATCTATGCGATTGATTCCTCCACAGGTAGTGTTGGTATAGATGATATTCCAGTGGTTTGTGAATTTCCTGATGTTTTTCCAGATGAGATTCCTGGTTTTCCTCCGGTTAGAGAGGTGGAATTTGGCATTGAGTTAATGCCAGGGACAGCACCGATTTCTCGTTCCCCCTATCGTCTTGCTCCGTCAGAGATGAGAGAATTGAAGCAGCAATTGCAGGATCTTCTTGATAAAGGTTATATTCGCCCGAGTGTTTCACCTTGGGGAGCTCCAGTCTTGTTTGTCAAGAAAAAGGATGGATCGATGCGATTGTGTATTGATTATCGCCAGCTGAATCGTGTGACGATCAAAAACAAGTATCCATTACCTCGTATTGATGACTTGTTCGATCAGCTTCAGGGTACCTCTGTTTACTCCAAGATTGACTTGCGATCGGGTTATCATCAGATGAGAGTCAGAGATGATGATATTTCCAAGACTGCATTTCGTACTCGATATGGGCATTACGAATTTCTAGTTATGCCATTCGGATTGACGAATGCGCCAGCGGTGTTCATGGATCTAATGAACCGAGTCTTTCGTGATTTTCTGGATCAGTTTGTTGTGGTTTTCATCGATGATATCTTGATTTATTCTCACAGTGTGGAAGAGCATATCCAGCACTTGAGGATTGTGTTGCAGATTCTTCGCGAGAAGCAATTGTATGCTAAGCTGAGTAAGTGCGAGTTCTGGATTGATCGTGTAGTATTCCTTGGTCATGTGATTTCCAAGGAAGGAATTTCTGTGGATCCCAGCAAGATTGAGGCAGTGCTGAATTGGTCACGTCCTACGACGGTGGCTGAGATCCGTAGTTTCCTAGGTCTGGCAGGGTATTATCGTCGCTTCATCGTGAATTTCTCTCAGGTAGCTAGACCATTGACGCAACTTACTCGGAAGGATGTCCCATTTGAGTGGTCATCTGAGTGCGAAGATAGTTTCAGAGAGCTTCGTCGACTTCTGACTTCTGCACCTGTTTTGGCGTTACCGTCAGGATCTGATGGGTTCAGTGTTTACACCGATGCCTCTTTTCAAGGCTTAGGGTGTGTGTTGACGCAGAATGATCATGTGATCGCTTACGCATCCAGGCAGTTAAAACCTCACGAGGAGAAGTACCCTATTCATGATCTAGAATTAACTGCTATTGTGTTTGCGCTAAAGATCTGGCGTCATTATTTGTACGGGGTTAAGTTTGAAATTTTTACTGATCATAAGAGTCTGAAGTATCTGTTCACTCAGGCTGAGTTGAACATGAGACAACATCGTTGGATGGATCTACTTAAAGATTATGACTGCGAGATCAAGTACCATCCAGGTTCTGCAAATCTCACAGCCGATGCTCTTAGTCGCAAGGTGAGAGCCTCTGCACTTCAGACCAGTGCTATGATTAGTACTATCCAGGATTGTTGTTCATTGGGATTTAATTTCAAACATCGGAAAGGTATGGAGAGCATTCGTGTTGCTACCATTTTATCTGAGCCAGCTTTGTTCGCTCGGATTCGAGATGCACAGATGTCTGATCTCAAGACTCAGAGATTAGCCCGATTGGTTGGTGGAGATAGCAATTTCCATTATCAGTCTAATGGTCTTCTGTGTTTGTCTAATCGAGTTGTGGTACCAGAGGATGATACTTTGAGGGAAGAGATCTTATCTCAGGCCCATCGAAGCAAGTTGATTGTCCATCCGGGAAGCAATAAGATGTATAAAGATTTGAGGACACGATTTTGGTGGAAAGGGATGAAGCGCAGCGTTTATCAGTTTGTTTCCAAGTGTCTTGTTTGTCAGCAGGTTAAGGCAGAGCACCGTCGACCGGGAGGATTATTGTTGAACTTACCTATTCCCGAATGGAAGTGGGAGCATATCGCGATGGATTTCATTACTCACTTGCCATTATCGTCAAGGAACAGTGATGCTATTTGGGTAGTGGTGGATCGACTCACCAAGTCTGCTCATTTTCTGCCATATAACCGTGATTTCACTTTCAATCGTATGGCTCGATTGTATATTCAAGAGATTTTACGTTTGCATGGAGTGCCAGTCAGTATTGTTAGTGACAGAGATCCTCGTTTTACCTCACGATTTTGGGGTAGTTTCCAGTCAGCATTGGGTACGTCCCTAAGTTTAAGTACAGCTTATCATCCAGAGACCGACGGTCAGACGGAGAGGACTATCCGTACACTTGAGGATATGATGCGAGCTTGTGTTATGGATTTCGGACCCGCTTGGCAGGATCATTTGCCTTTGATTGAGTTCGCGTACAACAACAGCTATCATCGTAGTATTGGTATGGCACCATTTGAGGCGTTGTATGGGCGACGTTGTCGTACTCCATTATTCTGGGACGAAGTTGGGGAACGACATGTTGAGGGACCGGAGTTAGTCCAGCAGGCTATTGATAAGGTTGCAGTAATCAAGAAGCGGATTAAGACTGCTCAGGATCGACAGGCTAGTTATGCGAACACCAAGCGGCGACCTCTTTATTTTCAGCCAGGTGAGAAAGTGTTTCTCCGAGTTTCGCCTTTTCGCAGGATTTTGAGATTTGGTCTCAAGGGTAAGCTGTCTCCGAGATTTATTGGTCCATTTGAAATATTGGAAAGCGTGGGGGATTTGGCTTACAGACTTGCATTGTCGTCGTACCTATCAAGTATTCATGATGTGTTCCACGTATCTTTGTTGAGACGATACGTAGCAGATGAGTCTCACATCTTGCATCCCTCTGAAGTTCAACTAGATTCGGATTTGTCTTACGTGGAACGACCAGTGCGGATTCTCGATCGCAAAGACAAGGTGTTGCGGAATAAGATAATTCCTCTTGTTTTAGTTCAGTGGCAGCGCAGAGGCACTGAAGAAGCCACTTGGGAGTTAGAGGGTCGTATGCGTTCAGAGCATCCAGAGCTCTTTTGAGTTGTGCTTTGTATATGTTTGTGTTTTCAGTTGTAATCGAAAGATCAGTTGTGTTCAACAACAATTGAGGTGTAATAACGATGTTGTTATTTCGTTTTATTCATCCTCTAAGCCTGATTTCGAGGACGAAATCTTTTAAGGGGGGGAGAATGTAGTAGCCCGAATTCCAAATTGGGTAATTAACGGATTAATGGTGATTAAGAAGGTTTAATGTGTAATTTTGACCGTGGTCATGATCGGACGGACCGAAGATGGTTCGGTAGCACCGAAGAGTTCGGACGATCCGAAGTAAGTTCTGTGGATCCGATCATGAGGTGTCAAGAGTCGATCGACACTTCGGTTTACATGCAAGTTCGGATGATCCGAAGTGTAAGTTCGGTGGATCCGATCATGAGGTGTCAAGAGCCGATGGACATGTAGGAGTTCGGACGTTCCGAAGTGGGTTCGGTGGATCCGAACATAGCCTATAAATAGTGCTCGGATTTCCTCATTTTGCATTGCAAATTCTTGAGTTATGTCTCATATTTGAGAAGTTTGGAAGGTTTCTAGGGTTAGTTGTCGGTCGAGCGATAGCCAAGAGCTGCCAGGATTGGTAGCGTAGCGACGCCTGAGTTACGAGGCAATCGACATCAAAGGGATGTCGACGGACGAAGGTAAACCCTAAACCTTTGGTAGTACTGGAGAGTACTGGTTTTGCTAGTCGAACATGGTAGTATTGTTCATTGGGTATGCTTTTGATGCGTAGGCTTGTTCTAGACCTGATTAGCGGTGTTGCGTAAGGCTAGGCTTGCTGTGATAGAGGTACGAAAGTACTATCCGAGATATCCTGGTCGAGTATACATTCTTATATGTGTTGCATGATTATGTGGTGCATTGATATATGTCATATGATGCATGCTATTATGTCACGCTGTATGATGCATGTTGCATTTCATGTTGAGCCGTATCTCCTTCGAGATAGCCTTTACTGTTGAGCTGTATCTCTTTCGAGATAAGCTATATCTTGTGGGGCCGCTCAGCCCTGTCTTGTCTTGTGGACGCATGGACACCGAGAGTACACAGTGGCCGACGGGTCGGGAGGGCTTCGGTGATCCGGAACATTTTTGGTCCACGTCTGTTCTTGTAGTGGATGCAGTGACCCAGAGGAGTACCGCGCGGCACTATCCACTTGGCGCCTCTAGACTGAGCATTTTGAGATCCTTTGTTACTCCTGTTTCTTGACCTACCCTGGTATCATATCATAGCATGTGCATTTCATATAGGTTTGTATACTCATGCTTTTGTACTGGGCGTTCTTATCGCTCACGTCCTCGGTTTTGTTTATCTTGGACACCCCATTCCCACGGGGCAGGCCTCAGGTTGGATGGCTCAGGAAGAGCAGGAGGAGGACAGTGAGTAGCTGGTTGGTTTAGTTTTCAGTACTATTCTATTCGATATGGTTGTACCGAATATTTTTTGAGTTGTTCTGTTTTCGATTGGGTTGTATAACTATTTGTCGTTGGCCATATTTCCGCTGTTATCTCTGATTATTATTAATTAAGTTAATTGCATGCTTAGTTCTTGATTAGTAGGTGATTCTGGAACGGGTCACTACATGTCATGTGGGTTTCGATTGCAAATATAATTATATTTGAAATTTTTTCAAATTTGTCATATTTACATGTTCACATGATTAATTTTTCTCCCAATTATTGTGAAGTACCATAGAGGCTAATTATTATAGCTTCTAGTTAAAATGTTGCCAAGCCAGGCTAGCCAACCCCCTAGTTTCCTATATGTGGTGTGAGAATCGTTATGTATCCTTGTAATAAATGGAGTAAAAAGCTATTAATTGGAGTCTAAGTCAGCGGAGTTCGTGTATTTGTAATCAATTGATCACATATTTTTATTATTTATCAACATTTTCTTGGTTAGACTATCATTCAAGATTTGTCTAGTATGATTTATCCAGTTAACGTGATTTGTAGTTGCGTTCACCTTGAATGTTTATCCAGTATGTTTTTATGAATAACGATAGCATGTTTTCCGTAACACAAATGCATTTTTCAATCATATCACGAAACTATTCAATCCTCACACTCCACAACTATTCTACAAATCACGAGGAATCCATTGAACTGATGATTTAGTAACTATGATATGATCGATAAGGAGAAATAGCTTCTTTGGTATAGTTTTATAGAAAGTAGAAAAACTTATTGACGAAAATCCCAGTAAATGTAAATATTTTATACGAATGGCAACTAACATGCCCTTTTACATGTCAATAAGTAATAATTGTTCAGCTAACAACGAAAAGATCGTCGAGACCAATATTTTTTGTGAAAATCCGAGTATACTCGATGTGTATCTTATATTGATTGTATTCAGTTTTTTTTTTCACATTCTCGTCTCGAATATCATTAAAGAAAAATTGGCTAAAACTCTATATTTTTATTAAGTGTCTTTTCATCCCAAAAAAGAGAGATGAACTTACTTTCATGTATGATAGTTTTCAACGACAAATATATCTCATAATTATGTTATCCTCCCTTATTGTGTAACTTTCCATGTGCCCACTATTGAATGAAGGGACTTGTAAGGATTGGTTTCAAGGAAAAAGTTGTTAGAATTGCATATCTACTAATTGTTTGATCTTTTCAGATGACCTAGAAAAGAACCTACAACAGTGGAGGGATAAGCATTTTCCTTTTTTTAATTAATTACATTTTTTTTTTGGTAATAGAATAAAAAGCTAATAAGGGTATCAATGTAATTTAACCTGTCACATCAGCATCATTGGCACTTGTACTTGATTTTGTATATATTACTTTCTTGTGTGTGTGTGTGTGTGTGAGTGTGTGTGAGTTATATGGAATAACCACTTCTCAAGTTACATTAATTCATAAATTTACTTATGTTTAGACAAGTGCTACATATGTTGCATCATATATTTGTTATGAACATTTGACATCTTTTATAAGCCATCATGGATTGATTAAAAAAAAGAAAAAAATAAGCGAAAACTCGACGTATTAGTAAAAGATACGAGGTTTTTTAAATACATACATTTAAAAGTATAGGATTAAATTATTACCATTATGTCAAATATATAATTATTAGCAGAAATGTAACTTTATTTTTTCTTATATTGTTGATAGCGCATAGTCTTATACTAACCGCTCGATGAATGGCCATGAGGGGTTGCACTTACTTGGATATCAGATTTGTCGGTCTATTAGGTATATGAGTTCAGGAAGAGACGTGTATGCATTACATATCACCTTAATTTTATCATTTTCTTATCGTTGATGTTATTTTCAACAGACATCACTGTTATCCATTAAGATCTAATATCTTTATTTTACGATCTACCCAACCAACTGAATCATATAGCGTAATATATAAAACTTCTCAAGATGTCGTTTTTCTCAATACTTCTTTAACACGTGTACTCTTAACATAACACATCCATTTTCACTCTAAATTTTTGTATCCACTTGCAAATGTATCATGAGTCCGGATGCATTTAAACCACAATCTATTGGCTAACACAAAGTTGAAACAAAATTGGCTGAGGACTCCAAATTAGACAGGACATGGCTAATTCTGGTGATGTAATAAAGTTGGGATATTAATATATACATTTTGTTTTTGGTTTCATGTGAACCAACAAGAAGTTAACATCAAAAAGCAGAACACAAAACCGATTATTTTGGACAAAGAAACAAGTGAAAAAGATTCATGGAGCTTCAAAAATCTAAAAGGAGATGGTGGGAACACCATTGCATTTGTCTGCTTCTACCAACCTGTGCTAACCATGTCGCGGCGTGCTGTCACCACAATCATTTTTTATTTTACTATTATTATATATCATCGAAACTCACACTATTTATATATATATATATATATATATATATATATATATATATATATAAAATATAATCTAAAGTTAAATTTAAATATGTCACATTTTATATATCATGAAGTTATGGTCAATTATATTTGAATTTGTTGCAAAAACTTTCATATCTTAAAAAAAATATTAATTTCTTTATATTATGAGAGTGGACAAAACTTGTGTGAGACAGTCTCACATGTCGTATTTTGTGAGACAAATTTTTTATTTGGGTCATTCATGAAAAATTATTACTTTTTTATGCTAAGAGTAATATTTTTTATTGTGAATATCGGTACGGTTAAGACGTCTCACATATAAAAATTCGTGAGACCGTCTCACTTACTCGTAAGAGTTTGGGTTTAATTAGCATGCAAAATATATTCTCTATTAATCGTGTGATGTAGATATTGGAGTAGCCAATTTTAAAAACTCAATCCATATCAAAAGCCACATATATTTAAACTGATTCAGACAATATATTACATCTTTTTTCTCTTATATAAACTTTCAGAAATTTCTTCTCAGAATAAGATCAATTTGTTGTCACAGTAGAGTTTCGAACTCGAAACATCATCTTAAATTTGAAGTCTTGATATCGATGAGTACTCATCATTTCGATCACTTTTAAATAGAAATTTACAAAATACAAACCCATGAAATATCGAGAGTAAAAAAGAGTAAAAAATCATAAATGAAAAAAGGAGAGGGTGAAGTAATATTTTAAATTATTACAATTAGCAGAAAAAGACGTGAAGTAAAATAAAGAAATCCGGGTAAGCCGGGAAATAAACCAATTGTTTTTTCCCTTTAAAACCATGCTTAGTTTCATTTATCTGCTTTTCAGGTATAATGATAATGGCTGCCTTTATCTTCTTGAAAGTATATTTTATGCCATTATTCTTATTTATAGATAATGTTAGCAATAATTAATTAATTACTTAATATATATATTATGAAACGGTCTCACGAATCTTTATCTATGAGACAGGTCAATCCTATCGATATTCACAATAAAAAGTAATAATCTTATCATAAAAAATAATATTTTTTCATGGATGACTCAAATAAGATATCTGTTTCACAAAATACGGCTCGTGAGACTGTCTCACACAAAATTTTGCCTTAATTATTATACATGTTAGATCAAGTAAAATTTATAAATTAATTATAGCATGTTTGTCTCTTTTTCAATTGTCGTCTTTGTGGATCTAGAAATTATATAAATTATGAGTATGTTTCTGATCAAACGTTCTCACATATCTGTTTTTGTTATATGTATCAACTCGATTCATACTTAAAATGAAAATTAATATTTTTAATATAAAATATAATACGCTCTAATCAGGTTGGGTTAGAAATTGTCTAATAAAATTGAACCGTGCTACCGTCTCACATAATTTTTTGTGTTAAATTTATATATGCATGTATATATTTAAAAAATATTAAGGGATTTTAACTTTTTTCGGAAGAAGACTGATTGGCCCAACGTTTTTCATCGGATCCATCCCTAATTCTCTGGTCTTTAATTATATACTATATTACTAAATAAGAAACTTTATAATTATTAATTTTAAACTTTAAACAGATTAATTTACTCAAATTTTTATGAAGTTAGAACTCAAATTAAAAGTTAGATGGATGGAAAAAAAAAACCTAATAATGATTTTATTATATGAATTAACCGTACATAAAATTATATTTTGTATTAAAATTAAATTTAAAATACTTAATTGAATAAG
Organism: Primulina eburnea; assembly: GCF_022965805.1. Classification (NCBI taxonomy): domain Eukaryota; kingdom Viridiplantae; phylum Streptophyta; class Magnoliopsida; order Lamiales; family Gesneriaceae; genus Primulina; species Primulina eburnea. The sequence goes on from NC_133118.1 coordinate 32,216,243, forward strand.
TTATGTACATAAAACGATTGAACGTGGTTGCAAACATAGATTTTGAGTTTTAAGTTTTGCTAGTATGTGACTGCTATATATATTTGTTGAAAAATTGGTGAAATCATCGTTATCGTCGTCGTCATTTTCGTTTATATATCTCACAACGAACATTATCGAATACAGAATATAAACGTAAAAAGATGTATTTGACTGCTATATATATTTGAGTTTTAAGTATTGATTCTCTATGCAAAATCAACAAGGAAATAAAATGTATTTTAATTTCCCAATAATTTATTTAAATTCGCACACACTCGTTTGTTTTCATCTCTGTATATTCCATTATTTTATTATTGTAGTATACCAAAAATAGAAAATTTTAAAAATACTAAATTAAATTGTATGAATTAGTTTAAAATTTGGGATTCCTTTCTAATATTTTAAGTAATGGGCTTTTCACCGATGGCCTAACCTAACTTAATCGTTAGGCCCACACACATATTAAAATTAAATACAATATTAATTGGGCCAGGCCAGGTTGGAGAGGTTGACAATACATCACACAGACATATAATATATACTATTTATTCTGCACACGCGATGCGTATGTGTAGAGTTTTTTTTTATCATTATCGATGGACTCAAGTGAAATTTGACAAATTATAGAGGGACTAAATTGATATTTGAATTGTTGAAATTTAAAAAAAGTGTGTTGAAACTTTTTTTAACAAAACAAAAAACAAAAGTTTAATATTAGTATATATAAGAGTAATATTATTATCATATTTAATAAGTGAGTATCGCCTCATTAGTGGACACGGAGGTGGAAGTAATGTTTGGTTTATTGACATATTATCAATGGGATATTTAATCGCATCCCATTAACAAATTAAGTTTGATATTTTTTTTAGTTCTACATGAATCAAGTTCGGCATCGTTTTTTTTAGGCTCACACTCAAAAGCTAACACAAAATCTTTAATAACGAGAGTCGGAATTAGTTTTTTCCAGGTGACTTATGTTGTAATAATGCACATGTTATCACCTGTTGTGTTCATGTGCTCAGTGCAAAAATTTAGATATTACGGATCCAAGAAATCTATCGAATAAAAATAGGGTTGTGAGGGTGATTTCTTGTATTGAGAGATGGGATTTATGTTTTGATCAAAAATAAAAAAAAAAATTTAAGCTTTTCTCAATTTGTGCTTTGGAAAGCTTGAGCCATTTTTATTGATCAGTCTCTAATATTTTGCAAAGCCAAAAAGGGGAATGGATGTTAAAAAAAAAGGAGATAGGGAGTGCTACAAATAGTAAGAAGATTCCTTATAATTTGCGAAATAAACATGTAGTTTGAGCTGATTAATAATATATGAATAAAAAATTTGTAAGCCCAAATCGAGAGCAGAAAAGTAGCAGTTTGCCAATCCGAGTGGTGATATATAACACAGTTTACTTCCAAAGCTTCCTCAAAGACATATTTTTGTCAGTCTCTTTCTTCATGACCTTGGCAACAGCCATTTCGAAGTCCTCTTGAGTTACATGGACCCTCCTCTCTCTCAAAGCAAACATCCCAGCTTCAGTGCAAACAGCCTGCAAAACAACACCATTACTACTTGCATAAGAGAGACGATATGTTGATGTTGCGACAATTAAGCAACATGACGGTGGCAGTAACAACCCAGAGCAGCTTTGAATTCTAATTTCGATGATGAGAAATTTACTGACATCCTTCGTATTCTGTTGCATCATTTCAAGTTCAAGGGTCACTTAATAGATCAGCATATGTCAAGAAGTGCAGCTAAAGTATACCCGTGATTCTATGTTTTTAGATAGTCAACAACTTGACAGGTACTCATCAAATACCTATCAATTTCGACACGGTTTTGCCTCGGCCAAAAGTAAATGATAGACCTACTCGCTCTTCCAATCCCACACAAATTCAGTATAATTATTACGTGCTGAGAAACGTTATTCCCCAAAATGAATCGCATCCCAGGCTTCCACGAATAAATAATGCATATTGAACTAAATCTGAGACCAATCATTGCTAGAAAGCATATAGGTAGATGACCTGATTGTTATTGGAAAAAATGACCATGGACAGGAACAGATGCGTTGCCAGTAAAAACATGACTTTCATAATATTGTGGCTGTTAACTAAAGTTCACAAAAAGTCATGAAATACCTTAAGTTCTGCACCAGACGCACCATTCATTTTCTCAGCAATCTTCTTCAGATCGATCCCTCGCATCATATTCATTTTCCTCGAGTGTATCTTCAAAATGTCAAACCGAGACTGAAAAGAATTTTCATGTTAGCCATGTGAAAGTCAACTAAGTGTAGTGCGGTCACGGAGGGTGGGTTTAAATATCTTGGATAGAAATAGAAAAGAGAAAAGGAGGGGCAATAAATTGTGATTGCTGTGATAATTAAATGTAATTTAAAAAGTAAAAGCAACGAAGGATAGGGAATATATAAGCAAAATATCTGAAGTGAAATCACTGGACAAAAGTAGCATGCCTCATCATTTATATTTGGTAACTCAATCCCGCTATCAAATTCATCAAAGCTAAGAGTATAAGGGAATGCCAGCAAGAGAGGAAAAGAAAAGAATTATCAAGAACGATAACTGGTATGCATACCTCTGCATTGGGATTTGGGAACTCAATTTTCCTATCAATTCTTCCAGGCCTAAGTAGAGCTTGGTCCAGGATGTCAATTCTATTGGTAGCCATCAATACCTGTATAGATATCATACATAAAACCACGATATTTTCACAGCAGAACCAAAAGGAAACAATAGCCAAGGTATAAAGTTGACAAGAACTTTAAGATACCTTAATCTTGTTAGATGCTTCAAAGCCATCAAGTTGATTGAGAAGCTCCAGCATAGTCCGCTGAACTTCACTATCCCCATTGCCACTTCCAGATTCCATACGTGAAGACCCTATGCTATCAATTTCGTCCATAAATATAATGGAAGGGGCATGCTCTCTGACAAAAAAATAAGAAAGAAAAAGAAAACCATAATCAGGCGCACAACATAGAAAAATTGAAAATAAACGTTATACTATTTGAATACGAAAACAAAATCATGCTTAAACAACAACATTAGATGAAACTAACCTGGCCATCACAAAAAGTTCTCTCACCATCCTGGAGCCTTCTCCTATATACTTCTGAACCAATTCTGACCCAGAAACTCGGATAAAAGTGCAGTCAGTATGATGAGCCACTGCCCTTGCAAGAAGAGTTTTACCTGTGCCAGGAGGCCCATATAGCAAGACTCCCTTCACATGAAAAAGATAACAAGTTCATGAATGCTTTCAAATGTCAAATAATGACTGCCACCAATTTCTCCGTACCTTTGGCTGAGCAATTCCAAGACTCTCAAACAGTTCAGGATGCTTGATAGGAAGTTCAATCACCTACTAAAAAAGATGCCATATTTTAAAATTGGTGTATTACGCAACACAAGCACCCAAAATCTGCTGAGAAAACTAAAAAAGGAAAATCCAATATATACCAGCTCTCAATTGTTAAGACCTAGTTTGATCATCAATAGCTACCATTTAATTTTAATAAGAGGTTCCTTAAAGACAATAAATAATAACCAAGGGTGTGCGCCATGCTCCATTCATAGCACCTTTAAGTTCCCTTACAATAAATAATCATTCTTCAACTCCCAATTCACACCATGAAGATTTTTGTCACCTTCAAAGGAATCTTAAATAATCATTAATGCAGTTCTTCCTAAGAAATGTATCAAAGCCAAAGACAATACACCACCTTAGCTTTATTGACTAGAAAGCTTGTAGAAACATAACACATAAACTAATACTTCTCATGGAGATGTCATTCATATGATTTGAATTTTGTGCATCAGAGATTAAAATGATGAAACCGAGAAATTCAAATGAACAAAAAGACAACCAAATCAAGATAGTAGCAATTTGAAAATGCATGTAAGCATATCCTCAACACAAAAAAAAAAAAACAAAACAAAAATTCCAAAATATGGACCTCCTTTATCTCTTTAATTTGCTGGTCAAGACCACCAATCATGTCATAAGTAGAGTCCGGAACCTTTTCAACTTTCATAAGGTTCACCAGTGGATCAACTTTACTTGGCAAAATCAAGTGGAGCACATAGCTATCATTACGTAAGGCGACCCTTGTTGATGGTGTAATCTTAGTGATGTCAATGCTCTTGTCAATGTCAACAACATACTTCCCCTCGGGATGAACCTAGACATAAATTAGAACAAAATGACAGAATATAATACCCAGTTTGGGAAATAAAGAAGACAGTGCATGGCACAACTTTATAACTAAATTTGTATATAGTGAAGTTATGCAGGACCAAAACTTATAGGAACAGAAGACGTGAACAAAATTCAATAACCGAAACGGAAAGTTAGTAATCTTCTATCCTTCATAAAGGTAACAAATAGATTACCTTCCTTCAACCTCAAGTGTCATAATGAGACCCCCAACCATTTCAAATTAAACCATATAAATTTGGATCCAATACTACGCGTTTAAGAAAAGATTTCAGATACTAAACCACCCCCCAAGAGAAAAAAAAACAAAAAAGAATAAAGAAGGGAGAGAAAGAGCTATAGCAATTTCCAAATCAGTAAGATACAAAGTTGAACAGCATTTTTTTGACAGGCTATCCAGTCTAAATGAGAAATGATAAATGCCTTTAGGATGAACAATGATGCAAAAAGGAAACCAGGAATCACCCCGTCATGTTCTCAGTTCACACTAAGTAAAAATATTAGAACTGGGGACAGCGAAATAAAAGGAGGAAAAGTTAAACTACAATAAAAAACCAATCACGCAACCAAAAGATGATGTTAACAGAATAAAATATCACAAACCTTGACAAGGACCTTTGACTTCCCCATGACTTTGACAACTTCGCCAACATAGGATCCAGGCTCCTGAAGGAGCTGCAACTCTTCCTTCAGTGACCGAACTGAATATCAAACGATTGGAACCAAAAAATGTTTAAAATCTGTCTCATAATCTTATTTTATCAGCTGCATGTTACTTTTATGAAACCCAGTCTTTGATTCAACATCAACTTAGGACATGAAGAACGATAGCATCTAACTATCAATTAAAAAATATATAGACACAAGAATATACTCACAGACATATACAGACCGAAGAAAGCTTCCACCAGTGGATTTATTACCATCTCATTATTCAGTATTAGAGTACGAGATGAATACCGAATACCTATTCCATTCATGAGTTGAGCAAAGTGTTAAAAATCTTCAATCATTTCAAAATTCCAGCTTGAGATGTTCATCTGACTCATCTTCAATTTTATTTAAAGATCCTTCCTATTCCTCGTTGACAAGGCCCGTGCCCTATGGAAACTGCTAGAATGTTTCACTTACCACCGCCCCATATCGACATGGGATGGAATCAATGGACATTCCAGTAGCCTTATCAATCAATGTGCATAAAACTGAGGTGAATAGACTTAGCTAAACAAAAGCACCTTCTCTAGAAAACAATATTAACAAGATGATGTCTAAAAGAGTCAACAATTCACGCATAAAATAACCAATAGAAACCCTATAAATCACTACGGAGTCATGGTACCATAAATTCACAAGTTTTCATGAAGTAAATAAAAGTTATTTCCAATTTATAGGGTTTTAGCAATAAACAGAACAATTAAAGCTCAAGTCAAACCTCGGGAATTAAGGTCGTTTCGCTGCGCTTCCAGGCGCTGGAGATCGTGGCCTTTTTGCCGAACAAGGAGCTGTATATCCTGTATACGTTGCTGATAGTACTGCCGAAGCCCCTCACCGCCACCAGGGCCACTAACGCCTTGCTGGTGGTTCAGCTTAGATTTATCCGCCGGCCGAGAACTTATCGCCGCCGTCGCCATTTTATGTGATAAACAACGGTTAATTGTTGGGATCGGAAAGGACGGAATTTGGTTTTTCTTTTTCTTCAAGCTAAATAAGTTCTCAGATCGCTTCCTCTGCACCTGGATTTTATAGCTTTTCTCGTTTTAATCGTTCAAATATAATAATATTTTCTCATATAACTAGTAAAAGATGCACATATGATGTATGTGTTATTATTATTTTAATTTGATTAAATAATATTAAATAATTAACACGAAATTATTTTCGATTTAGAAAAATTGTTCGATTTAAAAAGGAAATTTTATTTTGATTTTTTTATTTAAAATATGAAGTGACTTGAAAAGGTTTTAAGTATGGTAAAAAGGGTAATTATGGAATTAAATATTTTGGTGTCCTCAAAGAGGTAGTTATTCTAAAGCTCTCACACTTAATATAATAGTATAGAAGTATAGATATCATTATTATTTTATTATTAATAATTTTATTTATTAATTATTATTTTATTATAAATAAGAAGGGAATGTCCGAGTTTTTTCTTGCGCCTAGCCCTGTAGCACAGTTACGTTTGGGAGAAATTTCTCATTTCCATTGCTCGGTTCTTTCTACATTTTTTTTCCCTGAATTATTCTTGATTATGCCAAATTAATTGTTGATTTTGATCTTTGCAGGGTTAGGAGGTGTGGATCCGCGGAGAATTGTAAGCTTTTGGAATTATCCGAAGATTAGGGTTTCCCACCTGTGTATTACCGCCAATATACTTTATACTTATATAAGCTTATAGATTCTAGTTTCTACTGAAGAAGTTTCGACACTTTATTGAGTTTAGACTATAATTCTAATCGTTGCACCAAAATTAGAATAAGTTTCGTTCTTGTAATCTGAGTTTCTGACCATTTTTTACCTGGATTTTTTTTTTGTTTCGACTGTCAAAGTTAAGCCATTTTTGCAATTTGAGGCCTGGAAAGTGGTATCGATAATTTGTTTGTTATTTATATTTGGGAACGAAAGTCTGCTTTTGTACTTGCGTTTAAACTAGTTGAATATGGATAAGAAGAAGGTTGTAGCTCCACTGGTTTGCCACGGGCATTCGCGTCCAGTGGTTGATGTATTCTACAGCCCCATAACACCTGATGGTTTCTTTCTTGTGAGCGCGAGCAAGGGTAAGATTTTACATGCGATGGCTATTATTACTGTGACTAGATCTAAATCATACCAAGTTTCATGAGCATTGGTGGCTTTTTCCAGATTCGACTCCGATGTTGAGGAATGGGGAGACTGGAGATTGGATTGGCACCTTTCAAGGGCATAAAGGTGCAGTGTGGAGTTGTTGCTTAGATAAACCTGGATTGCGTGCTGCCTCTGCGTCAGCTGATTTTTCTGCGTAAGTGGCGAGTCATGAAGATTCTTGTCGCTTTTAGTAGCCAAAAATTATCAAGGCATTTCATAATAGGCATCCTCATTTAAATATAGATTTGGAACTATTCTATACTCAGGGTATCTTAAATCTCATTGCCTGATTGAATTAATTTAATTGTCTGCAGTAAACACATAGCTAATAGAGACTTATTCTGAAATATTTGACTTTATTAACATGCGAGATGGTTTTTTTTCTTATTTTATTGACTGCAGGAAATTATGGGATGCAATAACTGGGGATGAACTGCATTCATTTGAGCACAAGCACATTGTTCGTGCTTGTGCCTTCTCAGAGGTAAGCCAGATGTATTTTCAAATATCTCTATTAATTTTTTACCTATTCGTAGTTTGAGTGATTCTGGTGTAAATTATTTTCCATTTTTTGTACCTAATTTAAAAGATCAATGTTTCTAAATTTTTATAATTGCTGCTAACAATGCAGCAGTTTACATTTTCTGTGTCAATACCTGTTCAAAAAAGAAATATAATTGTAATGTGGCTATATGAGGGATTGGCTGCTTACCTCGACAGTATGTGCTATTTATTTTAAGTTTTGTCATCTATCAAAGTGATTTATGAACAATATCTTCATCCTTGTTCTTTAGTACGTGTCATTGGTTTGTCTTGGTCCTATACATGGACAAATGGTTTCCTTTTTAGTTTGAATCTCCAATCCTTTATCCATTTATCAGCTGAGAACACTTGTTTCACAGTTTGCAACATATGTAGATTTGACTCACAGAATGAAGAATTAATATGCTATAATGTGCCCAGGTATTAGGTGTCTGTTGCATTACTTAGGTCCTTGTTAGAATTTACTGTGCTGTGTCGGGCTTGGTGGTTATTTATAATTGCATTTTTGTCTATTTATACCAAGTTTGATTGAATTACAGGATACACGTCTTTTGCTAACTGGAGGGATGGAAAAAACTCTTCGCATATTCGATCTAAATCGGCCTGATGGACTTCCGCGGGAAATCGAAAAATCTCCTGGTTCTGTCAGGACTCTTTCTTGGCTCCACAGTGATCAAACGATCCTAGGTTCCTGTACTGAAGTGGGAGGGGTGAGGTACGTAATAATCTGATAATTTTGAAGGTGGTCGTGGCCTCTTTAATATGTTAATTGATTATAGAATAAGTGCACTCTATAAATAGCTCAAAATTGAACAGGATGAAAGTGCTGCTGTTTTGCTTCGATGTCTTTAACAGTCAGATCATTGAGTAATATTTTTTTGTTGCAGTTACCTAAGATATTAGATATTTCATCACTACAAAAATCATTTGAATCCTTTTGTCCTTCAATGTGCATTAGGCTAGTAATATACTGATGTCAGTCTAATCCAAGTCTTTCTTATTCGATGATAACACTAGGCTGTGGGATGTGAGAACTGGTGCGATTGTTCGAACTCTTGAAACCAAGTCCTCGGTAACCAGCGCTGAAGTGAGTCAAGATGGCCGCTATATAACAACTGCAGATGGGTCAACGGTCAAGTTTTGGGATGCAAATCAGTATGTCTCCCGTTTTCTGTCTCTACTTCTTGGATGCATCAATCTTATCCTGTTTCAATATGCACTGATGAATTTACACAAACCGGTTTTGTTACCAATGGTCCAATTTTTTTTCTTTTAACAGCTTTGGATTGGTAAAGAGCTATGATATGCCCTGCATTGCGGAATCAGCTTCATTGGAACCAAAGTATGGTAGCAAGTTCATTGTAGGCGGAGAAGACATGTGGATTCATGTTTTCGATTTTCACACAGGAGTAGAAGTTGGTAAGTACTTGTTATGGATTGTTTTAAAAAAATTCTATTGCTAAATATAAAAATTAGCTCTTCATTATGATAGAATTTCTTATTTGCTTGTGGGGTCCTTCTACATGTTCCTTTTCATGCCTTTTCGAAGTGTCCAAATTTCAATTCATTTCTGAAGTATCTTTTTCCTACCCTATTCAGAATTTTTGTCGATGTTCATAGAAGAATGATACATGTTCTATTTAGTCATTTTTTTAGTACAGATTTCATTTGTCTGTGTACCGAGCCAACGTTTTTAAATCTTGTGGTACACAGGATGCAACAAGGGACACCATGGTCCAGTTCATTGTGTGCGTTTCTCTCCTGGAGGTGAATCTTATGCCTCTGGATCTGAAGATGGTACTATCAGAATATGGCAGACTGGTCCATTGGGTGACAATGAGAAAGATATTCCTGTAGACAGCGAGCTTGTTCACCGGTTTGAGGATGCACATATCGCCAGAGAAGAGAGAAGAGATGCAAGCGAGAACTCTATCAATGAAAAGACACTGGATGCTAAGTAGTTTATATGTAATGTTTGTGTGCGTCTCAGTGTCTGCATGTCTCGTCTTATGGTTTGCCTGTTTGGGAGTTGTCAGTGTGGGGGCTTGAACGTGCGATGATTAGTAAGCTTTTACACATCTTTGGCCAACTTTTTACGCACCCTCGCGCACACCACATACACATATATACGACTATACACGTATATTTACTTGTGGTACAAAGGCATTTTGATGAGTTCTTATACTAAAATAAGGAACATTTACGGATTTAGAATGCATGAGTTTCACTTTGTATCAATTATGTACACTCGGAGAAACTCCCAAGAATTACGTGAAGCAGCTACTTTTTATCCCCTTTTGCGAGTCGAGAGGCCTTATTTGTGAATATATCATACTACGAACTTGTTGATTGAAGGGTCCAATAAACGATTTTAAATTTTGACAAATGGTGTGCTTGGGTTGAAGTTTACGCTACTTCGCATCTTTACTCTAATTTTAAACGTAAATTAGGATTCAGTTCTTTGTCGTAGAACTCATTTTCAAAACGTATGTTTTTCATTTAAAAAATCCAAATATTATGATTATATGTTCCTAACATGAATTCATTGATACAATTAATTGGTAGAAATGTCATATATCTATGGTTGTAAGTTGAGTATTATAAATAGAGCTGTCGAAATGAGTTAGGTCTGACCAGTCTTGTGGTTGGTTGTTGCGTGTTATGGGTCGCTGCCAAATTACACAAAAATAAGGAGTCTTACTCCTTAACCCAGATTTTTGTGGAAATGTATGTCTTAAGACACAAGCATGATTCCTTTATAAAAATGTGAATCTAAACCAAAATAATCTCACAAAAACCAGAACCATAAATGTTCCAATTTCAGATCCAAATCAAAAACCGAACATTCACAAAATTATAACCAGAATTAGAAAAATAATCTTAAATTTCGATATATGTATATATATACACACACACACACAGATCAAACAAGCTGGGAAATCGTGGGTAAAACTTATTCAACAGAAGTAAATTACAAGCAGAGCATTATAACCAAAGATTTTTTGTTTTCTCGTCTCGTTTTACCCCCAAAATTTCATCGCTTAACATTGCACGGGAGCAAAAAGATAATAAATACAAAGGCTGATAATGAAAAAAATTGTAAAACATGACTAGCACACAACACTAGTGAACACTATAGTGAGAAAAAAGAGATCATGCCTTGGATGGCCATGTTGCTTGAGCTGACATGATGATGCCTACAATGACACCGAACAATCCAAGTGCACTGCCAAATATCTCGATAACAAGGATTTTAACAAAAAGCGACGAGTTTTGGGCATCAGATAACGCACAGCTGCTTCCTATGATTCCGACACATAGCCTTTGCAAAAGCCAAAAAAGAACATATGAATTTAAATAAATTGGTGGATACTCTTTTAAACAAAGTGTCAAGTCTATTAACTGCCCCTGACATAAAGCATAACTCATAAGAGGAGAGTGAGTCTCACCCACAAACAAGGTTTGCAAAACCGACGATTATTCCAGATGCAAATATGGCATAACCAGCTCTGAGGGACTCTGGTTCGTAAATACTGGAAGAAGGTACACTCTCCAGCTTTGTTTGAAGAATTATAGCCACAATAACTCCATATATGGCGACAGCCTCACAGAAAATAACACTGAATGAATGGTTCATGTTTAGAAGACTCCACAGTAATCATCGATAAGTTAAAAAAGTAACATATTTCAAGCTAAAGCCTTCATGTGAATCATGACGAGGAATAGATACACATTGCTGCAACTCAACTATGCTGCTACAGTAAAAAACGAATAAAAAACTTTACCAGCAAAAATGCAAGCTTTTAATGATGGGACTGTTGGTTTGCTCCATATTAGTTTCTTAACAGCAACAAATTCTGGGTAAAAATTCTAACATAAAATTACCAAGGACTTGGGGGCTTCTTGACAAAATTTCCTTAGCAATCACAGATGTGACAAAAACCTTACTTTTGATATCAAATTTTGGTAGTCAATCATCTAACATGCAGATGAATCTCCCGCTGTTCCTTATATTATATTATTGGTAAAACAATTCAAATACATCTCTTCAAAACCCTTGATTCCGTCAACACATAAGTTTGACACCACCAAAAAAGACTAAACATACATTGGAATTCAACTCTCCCAATGGCTCTGGACATCATCAGCATATATTATATATACCGAGAATTCATGGATCCAGAAATTATATTTAAAAAATCCTGAAAAAATGCATAAAATATACTTGATCCCTTATCCTAGAGAGTTTAAGCATACAGCTACAAATCTCCAGATAATTTAATAGTAAATTCCAATTTTGTCAATAAAACTTGCATGGCTAAGCAGTCAAAACTCTGAGATTGTTTTAATAATATTGTGGATGTTTTACACTCAAAGAGAAGGACAATGAACATCATCCCCAAACAAAGAGAAGGAGAAAGAGAGATGATGACGCTCATAACAGTGATGAGCATTCAAGTTCCATCACTTCTCTTAACTCAATACTTCTGAAGACTCAAGTATAAGACTTGAATATAATGATTCACTTCCCATCCAATTTGAAAAGAGTCAATATGAATAGACATGAAATTTTACGTAAATTGGAAAAGTAAAAAGTCGTGGCTCAAACATATTGGTCGTGCATCCACTTTTGAACAAGGGTATCTTTTGCCAAATAGCAAATAAAGTATTATTCTGGGAATCCTAAAAAATTGAAAGGCTGTCGAATATAGTTTCCAGCCAATCACGGAGCTCTTTGAATCTTGTAATAGTGTTATTGCCAGCAGTTAGTAGTTTCTGGCTTTCTGCTATTTACCTTTCGTTAGTCCAAAATTTCTAACAATGAATTTAGAATAAAACCTGGTCGAACCGAGCAATACTGCAAGGCATGACTTCTGATTTTAACAATACAGATAATATATACACAAATGGATGGCAAGTACATTCAGCAAAACTGCAGCAATTCAATTCGGATAAGATGCATCGAACTAACATCGAATAAGTAAACAAGAGCACTGGAGACAAGAAATTAAACTCATCCGTTATACACTATAACGAAATTAGCACAACAATCATGTAGGAAATACCTGATCAGGTTTTTGGAAGTAATGCGAGGGGCTTTGATGGCAGCGCCTATTAAGCTGCTCCCGGTTATATATATTCCCCTGGATATTTCAACAATTCAAATACGTAAGTAGGGGTAAAACTGAAGAATAAAACTCAAATTAGGCAAGTTTATACAAGCAAGATCTCGTAAGGAAATAAGAACATACCAGGCGGCGCCGAGGACTGAAACACCGATTGAGATGGCTATTCCGACGGCGGAGAAGGTGTACGGAGAGATCTGAACCAAAGCTCGTGACCATGAGCTCGATGACGCCACCATCGTGCTATACAGTTTCTCTCTCTCTCTCTGGGGTGAGATCAGGAAGAAAAATATCAGTGGATAGACGAACGAGGGAGAGAGCACCATGAATTTGGGTGGGCCGATTAATGGGCCTGTCTATTATTTGGGCTGCTTGGGACTGTATCCAAGACTACGTTTGATACGAGTGATTGATGATATAAGTGAATGAATAGTAATCAAAGAGATTAAAGAATGAAAGATATGGATTAATAATATGGTCGGATAAATAACATGGTGTTTGGTGTGAATTTTGAATGGAGGATTATGTCTTCACAATTCAATGTAATGACCTAAATACCCTCAGTTCTAATTAAAATAATTTTGTAATTTTTTTTACATATAATTAAATAATTAACTTTTCAATATATATTCACTGAATTTAATATAAATGGAAATCGTAAAAATTGTGAGGCACCAGAATTTCTTCGTCAACCCAGGTCCCAACCCTAACCTCCTCCGTTGCTGTGGGAATCTCATACCGATTTCTGATTTGGTCATCGTTGCCTCAGAAAATTGGGTGTAGTGAGGACCACATAATTGGTGAATATCTTGCATAGTAAGTTTTACAAATTTTTTGTGCATACCTCCATTTAATTTACCTTCCATCAATTACAGGTCCCATACGATTTGGGGTTATCTTTTGTTGTCGAACGGACTCGTTGCTGTGAATCGTATTCTTTATTTTACTGCGTCGGCGATTCCAAAGTTCTGAACGTCTTGGTCTGTATTCGAACTCACGTCCGTCAAGAATAACTGCTACTTGTAAACCATATTTAATCGACGAGATGGTGATGTCTTCTAATTCTCTTTTGTTGGAGATTCTTTAGTACATATGTTTTACATCTTTGGATTCGCTGTTGACAGTTTTTATTTATTTTCTTTTATGTTTTCCGTCTTGTTTCTCTATTATTTTTGGTTCGTTACTCTGACCTTGTAACCAGTCGACCGCCTTGGTTGGATTCCATTAATTGTTATGATTAACAGTCTGTGGTTTTGTGTGTGTATTTTTTGTTGACTGATATATTAACTGTTCTCGGCTTTGTGCCGAAACATCTTTGAATGCAGCCTAAAACCTACGTTGTTTTTGTTGGAAGAAAATCTGGTGTGTATGACAAGTGGTCTGAAGAAAACGCTGAAGTTTATAGATTTCCTGGTGCTTGTTTCAAAGGGTACGAGAGTAGGAAAGAGGCCGAGGAAGCATTTGCTAGTTATTTGAGAACAAAGCCTGTTCGAAATTCATGCTCGCAGCCTAATTTCTCCCCTTGTAACCCCAATCATAGTGGTGACAATGAGAGTAAGACTTGTAACAAAGTAGGTGATTTACTCAAAGCTATAACAGAGTTAACTCGTGAAAATCGCAATCTTGCGAAGAGAATGGAGAAGAACTCCCAAGAGATAGCTCTGATGTTGGAGCAAATGGAACTTACGGAGGAGTAAAAGATGACATGTGATTCTGAATTTTCCTTGTCTGTTACTGTGTGCACGTAAGTATTTTTGGTACATATTTTCTTATTTTCTTCAATGTCTGAATTACATATTTTGTGTAAACATAATGTTTAAGGGGGCGTTCATTTTGATGTTGTGTGCTGACATTCACTTGATTTGAGTGTGTACTTTGTTCATGGTTCTACAAACATATCACTGATCATCGTATTGGTATGTCCATATCACTGTGTACTTCAGTTTGTGTTGTATTCCTTCCTTCGTATTGGTATGTCCATGAATCTGTTCTTGCCCTACTGTTTGATTGAAAATTATACTACAACCTTCTAATTACTTGTTATCAAAATTCGATAATACATCATTTTAAATTATTTCACGAGTTCAATGCAGGTTAGTGTTGAAAGTGTATATATTAAATCATGTGTGTGGCAAAAGGTATAGCACAATGTACACTTTGACCGAGGATACATTTATGGTTGATTTTTAAATATTACTATTAAATGTAAATCTTTTACCAAGTTATTTATGGCAAATATCTACCACCCTGAGACCCTGCAGCCGATTTTGATTTGCATATCTTTTTTCTAGGTGAGCTACGTGTCTGTGGAATTGATTGAGCAGGTTGAAAGATTGTTAATTAGTAGAAGTAGTTGGGTGAGATATGTTACATTAAATGTGTTTCCTTATATACCTCTTCTTACTGATCATCAGATATACATACTATCCACACTTGTTTGTATGCCTGTGCACTTCCGAAAACATGTCTGTTACTTTTAACTTTGGTTCTGAAATTACTGTCACAAGCCCCTACGTTGTACCGATTATTGATCTTTGTTCCGACGACGAGACCAAAACTACTCAGAAAGTTGAGAAGACTGAAGTGAAATGGCAAGGTGTTGACGTGCTTGAACCTGTCTCTGATTTCCTTGGCAAGAGGAAGAAACTGAAGCTACGTCACCCAACAACGGAGCGACAGTCGGTTTTCAAAGAAGAAGATGACACCGCCAAAGTCGAAGGTCATCGTGTCAACAAAGGTGAAAATTGGAAGAAAAAAATGGCCGGCCCTGGCTAATCGGCGTTGCTCGTAATTGACCTGACCAATGACTGAAGTGTGTAGCAGGTTTAACAGTAGAAGAATTTGGTTCTTTCCCACCCTTTTGAATCCGTAATGTAGTGCTATCCTTTTTGACGCCATGTTAGTAGATTAGGCAAATTGGTAGTACTATCTCCAATTGTGAGGAAGAGCTGACTTCGTAACAACATCTGTAAATTGACGTTGGAAATGAATCAGAATGTAATGTTTGTAGCGTAAAATTGCCTTACATATATCTCTGCATTTGTAGTTCTTTTTTTGTCAAAAGTCTTAATAGCACAAACTTCAGCAAACAATTGTTTTTTGCAGCATTGTATGTCATGTACACGTTAGCGTTACTGCTGCGGATAATACAAACGTATATAACAAATTCATTACATTCCAATTCGATTAACAAAATTCACCACAACTGCATCATTTTGTCTGACAACGTCGAACCACATATACAACTTCTTACAGCAGCAAAATGTACTAACGCATGACACATATTAAATTGAACAAAAGACATACCCAAAACACCTACTGGTAGAACGGCCTTAATAAATACTGAAAGCTTACGGGTGGTACATGGACGATTAACAGTGAGTAAACTTCGCAAAGAACACATCTTCTCCACACATTAATTTCCGGACAAAAGCCTATTCACCAAACAAACCTTGCCGCGATCACCTAATCTTTGAAACAAAGCTAAGTCGTTGTGGTTGTTAAACAACAACTTAGCAGCAAGCACTTGCTCGTCCTCTGAAAGATGAGTCATCCCGTCCAACGCACGCAACACCTCATCCTGTGCATCTGAAAGCTTGTCCTCTGAACCAACCTTGTTGATCAAATCTGTCATAGTGGTTCTCGTTATGTCAGCAAGGTTTTTGATGGCTTCAACTATGCTCTGCTCGACGTCACTATCTTTCTTCCTTTTCTTACTCTTCGAAGTTAGCAGATCCTTGGGTTTTGATGACGGCGTATTCGTCTCAGATTTAGAGTCTTCAGCATCGTCAACTGTGTTAAATGCAAGTGTTTCGGGAAGCCACGGAGCAGTAGGTACTTCATTATCTATGCTGAGGACCTCATGAAGTGCACTCTCGAAATTGGTTGTGCGCTCACCTGTAGCACGATCATTTCCAAATATCTCACACCAGTCATGGTAATGTGTCCACTGCTTGTGTCTCATTGAACGTAGCGTTGGTTCGGTCTACGATAAAACCAAGAAGTAAACAAGAGAATTCAATAGCGTAATGAATATTACATAAACAGTCAAAACAATACCTTCACAATTGCCTCCGACGTCTCGTCTGTCACATCGATTGTGTTATTACAATCATTCCACCCCACACCACTTTTGCTTAGTAAGGTAATTAAAGCACTATATGTTTTCTTCCACACGTGGATCTTCGAGTTGATATGTGGATTCCCACGTAAACTATTCCCGGGGATAGATTCATGCATTGCATTCTCCAACAGATTCAAATATCCAGCCTTAAATCCATTTCCACTTTTTCATCCCTTCGTTATGACATCTTTCAGAGCTTGGATTAGAACTTCTTCTTCTCGAACATTCCAACTAGGTCGTGTCTTGTCTTGTTGTTTGCTCCGACCGACAACGCTCGCAGAGGATGCTCCACTATCCATAGACAGTCAAGTGTCTTGTTTCGCTGCCGCTGTAGCAAAAAACAAGTAAATGTCATCATTGTCAAATTGCGTGTCCAAGAAAAGACAGACGGATATAGGAAGCAAATGTTAGTGTCAAAGCTGTATGGAACCATTTTATCAGAAGCCAACATTGGATGCAGAAAAGTGAATAATGTCAGAAACTTTGAACATTCATCACAACAGAAAACAATACAAAGAAAATCAAAGTGCAGTAGCGGTTTATTGAAATGAAATACAAGCTAGTTAATTGTTCATGTTCCACATCGCCATTGCAAACTCGTCTCTCCAAGCATCCCACCCTATCGAAGACTCCAAACTGGTAATGTAAGCAGATTGTGTGTCATTAAACGGGCTCCCACCATACTCTGCTACGTTGTCCATTGGATCTTCATCCATTTGACTTCGTATGAAATTGTGTAATAGAATGCAAGCTAAAATTATATGATTCTGAACTTTTATTGGGTAAAACGAAGGACTTCGAAGGATGACCCATCTTTTTTTTAACAAACCAAATGCTCTTTCAATTACGTTCCGAGCTTGGGAGTGTCTCCAATTGAACAACTCTTTGTAATCTTGTTGGCCGCAAGCACGATTGCCCCAAGCATCACGATGATACCTAACACGGCGATAAGGAGTCAAGAAACCCTCAACATTTGCATATCCATTATCACATAGATAATAACAACCTGCGTGATGGTAAAACAAAATTAATTAATAGTTTGACAAATCTTTGTAACCTACTTATTAGTTCGCACTATCGATACAAAACGAACAAGGAAATTGAATCTTCAGAAATAGCGACAAAACCTCGTGGAACTCTCAACGAATCATCCCTGCTTAGCGCATCTCGTAAAACGCGAGCATCTGCCGCGGAACCCTCCCAGCCCGTCAGAGCGTAGATGAAATTCATATTGCGGTCACATACAGCCAACACATTCACCGCAACAGTACCTTTTCGATTTCTGTATCTTGCTTTATCTCGACAAGGGACATTACACTGATATGGGTTCCATCCAATGCGCCGAGGCAACCCTGTAAGCAAAGTGCAAATAAACTTTATGTCAGGGAAACAAATAATAAGGAAACAAAACTTTGGACAATAAATATCCCAATGAAGTATTACCTTAAAATAACTCCATGTTTCATTTCTACAATCTTCATCGACAGGAGCTGGCTTCACAAGGAGTAGTGGATGTAACTTTAGCAACGCTTTAAGAACAACATGAAAATGAACACTAACTGTCTGTCCACTACGTATGTAATCATGCCCAGCAACACGATTCTTTTTATGATGCGCCAATATAGACAAGAACATTGCCACTTTCTCTTCGACTCGTACGTACCTTGATTCAGTTAACCCTCCGACGTTTTTTAGCAAATAACATAGTCTTGCAAACGCGCTTCGATTCATTCTTAAGTTAGTCACACATTGGATATCTCCGACTTCAATAATTCTATGCAAATTGCTCAATCGAGCATTCACTCTGCCGATCATGCTGTACGAAGCAGCTTGTCTTCGACGGACACGACGGGTAATTGACACCATTCGTGCATGCTCTCGTATTAGGAGACATATCATCAACAAAGATCGACAGAACATATTGTAGTCCAGCACAAGGATTACAAGTTTTCTACGGTGCTCCATGTTGTGATTAAAGTGAATATAAAACTGGAAATTTATGTCTCGTTAACAAAAAAAATGACAAGAACATTGTAAAATGACAAATGTGATTTATATACGCGATTAAAGCACATGAAAGTTAACAAAAATACACAATGGGAAATTGTATTCAAAATGTCGCTTCTGTACAGTTCCACACATTTGTTGGCAAGCCATGTGAATTGCAAAATATTATTTTACTTTACAAAAGTAGTCTTACCTACAACCAAATAGGTACAGATTGTTAAAGAGAACCAACAAAATTACTTTCTTTCACTTTACTAAACAAATCTCAGAAACGGTGTTTCAAAAATTTTGGGGAAAATTGACTGGTAACCCAACCTCACTTCCGTTGCGTAGCTCAAGGTTACACTTACTTACTTAAATAAGGACATGAGACGAAATTTCAGCATCAAGCATTAAAAGTTAACCAAGAAGAAGCGGGAAAACTAAGTCATCGACAGAAAAAACCCGTACAACAGTTACCTACACGCACAGATGCTTCCAGAAGTGCAACAGAAGACAGAAAAGTATGTCACCCAAAGAGTTTCGAAACCTGAGAGGGAGTAAGAGAGACAGACATTGAAGAGAGATGAGAAGAACTTGGCTTTTTGAGTTGGAGAGATGAAAGGGTAAATTGGGAACGGGACGCATAAATATCAATTACTGTTCACTTCAGGATTCACTATACCACCAAAACGTTGGGACACATTTCTCTTGTTTTCACTCTCGAACAGTGTTTTAATCACGGGCCTGAAGATATCAAATGTAACCTAAAAAACGAGTCAAACAACGGCTAATATGTGGTGAGTTCCTTTATCCTCCCATAATCCATCCTACCAAACGTAGCATAAAAAGCTAGCATGCGACCCGTGATCTACGAGCTCGAAAATTCCCGTACATATAAAGATAAATTGATATTTAATTATTTATAAATAGTAAATAATAAATTTTTTGAAATATGAAAGGAGTATTTATGTTCACTAAAATAATTATTTTAAGTATTTGATAAATTATTATTTAGTATATATTAACCATTTTAAATATTTTTAAGCTTAAATAAATAGTCATGAATATTTTAATTAAAAATATGACACATTAATTTTTACTATATTTTTTATTACAATACAATAAAAATTTCAAGTAGAAAAAGATTCAAATAATATTCAGTAAAAAAATCAAAAATATAGGCCAATTTTTTTACAGGAATCAGTTCATGACCGTTGATGGGTCGAAAAGCCGTAAAGATGTAAGGGCCTTGTCGAAAAGCCTAGACTTGATGCCAAGATACTCGCTCCATGTGATGGGCCTGTAAAGTTGGGGGTGGAACTTGTCAACTAGATTCTTAAATGGGCCAACTTTGACACTTGATGGGGGCCCAAAAAAGTAGGCCACCGATAACCGGTGCTGGGTCCGGTTCACGACAGCCCGATGCAGCACACTCGGGTACAACCCATTTGACAGAATTTGCATGAGGTCACCTACGTGGACCACGAAGGCTCCCGGGTGGGGTGGGATCGTGATCCAACTCGAGCCACCCTCCCGGATCATTTGTAAACCGCTTGTGTTGCTTTGGTGTATAATGCTGAGGATGGTGGAGTCCGTGTGGGCCGCCAAGCCCATGGCACGGTCTGGATCCGGGCATGCTGGGTATGAGTTCAGTTGTAAGATGTCGTTTCCACCTTCCACCTCTCCTTTTGGGTCGGCCCATTTGACATCGTCTTGGGTTATGCCCAACGACCCGAGCATAAGCCACATGAGGCGATGCGCTAGGTTTTTCATCTCTTTTTTGCATTCTTCTATTGTATCACTGGAAATTTGAGAGAAGAAATATGACTCAAATTACCCTTGTAGGCAGTGGCGGAGCCACATACATATAAGCCCGGGTGGCTAATTTTTTTTTAAAAAAAATTATATGTAAATTTTGTATAATTTTGAAATAACATGATATTAACCCGAGTAGATAAATTTAAAATATTAAAAGATTCTAAATTTACACTCGGCCACTGCTTGTACCTGCATGGAGGATTACATATCTCAAATTATAGAATAATAATACAGCACATACCAAAACTTGTGATAGTCGCTTGGCCAAAGTTGGCGCGCATGTTCGATCGTTGAGCCAGCAATGGTGAACCCTTCAGACCACATACACTTAGGAAAGAAACAAGAAATACGCACCACCCCGTATCCCGATACGCCGTTCGGGAGCCGCGCGGCCTTAAGCTTCTGATACATCGGCAAAGAGAAAAGCCTTTTCCCCGCCATTTCAACCTCATCGATCAAATTCCTTGAGATATTGTGGTTTATAACTTGGAACACACCCCATCTCTTGCATGCATGGCCGATGAGCTCGGTGGCATTTTCGTCGTGTAGGTCGATGACCGGGACTGCTTCAGGATCACACGTGCCACCTCCGTAGGTAGGGTAGTGGTCGAGGCCTTGGGGTGTCCATGCATGGGAGTCGGGTAGCTCGTTGAGCGAGCTAAAATCCAGGATTTTGTGTTGAAGATTGAGGGAGTGTGCGCTAAATACATCCGCAAGTCCTTTAGAAGGCATAGTTTCTCTTCGTTGGAAAGTCGAATTGTTTGTAATTATTATATGTAGGAGAAAGAATTGATTATTGCGTTGGTGTCTATGGTGTTTATATCGAGAAGGTCTATGTACTTCTATAGGTAAAATCTAAGGATGGATTTGGAAATTTTTTTTTTTTTGTGTCTATCTATATATAAATTAAGAGTAAGTCTCATGTTATCGTCTCACGGATCCTAAATATTCACAATAAAATAACACTATTAGCATAAAAAGTAATACTTTTTCGTGGATGACCTAAATAAGATATTCGTCTCACAATTACGACCCGTGAGACCGTCTCACACAAGTTTTTGTCATAAATTAATTAGGATTGAATTGGATTTTGAATATTTTTTTTAAATTAATACCTCATATAAGAGAGACGGAGCCAAATGGAGGCCGTGAATTCGATGGCCCCCTCGATTTTGTATTGTTATAAAATAATATGTTAAATATAATTATTTTAATAATAGTACATATAATGAGAGGATGAAAATGCGAAAGGTGAAAGGACCATATTGTCCTTTACGGAAAGGTAGACTGATAGGCTCCAGAAAACAAAGGCAAGCGAGGCAATGGGAAAGGGGCCTCTCGTACGTATATGTGCCTTTGTATTGTCTGCTTACTATGCATGATGAAAAGACCAATTTGTCACTGCCATTTTGGAATACTATACTTCTCCTGAATTTGGGAGAATCCTGGCACGAGATGGTCAACGACTCTATGCTCCTCTCTATCTAATTAATTGACATTTGTCTCTTCTTTTTATTATTTTTAAAAATTTTCCTTTTTCTTATTTTTTTTATGTTTATCGATTAAAAAAAATAAAAAATTTGCACAGAAAAGAGTATTCGCTCTGACTTGTGGAGCGACGAACCCACTTTGTGTAATTATTATTTCATATTCGTCATCGCCTCACGAAAAATATATAAGTCTAGTTACAAGAGATCATATACTATATAAGTAGGAGAACCAATGGAAATGCATGATCACTTGTAAAGTAGCTTAGGCAGAGGGGGAAAGTGGAAATGACCATATGCAAACGAAAGACATATCAGTTCACGAAAATGACAAAGTAGAAATATGGACAAATTGACCAAATTTTGACTTTGTGTACCTTGGACAACACCTAAGGTCACTCAACTCTCCGGTTGAGGATCCACACATTCACAATTCACCGACGGTTGAGTATATATTTTTATCAGTTCACGACGTAGTTTACAAGTTATTATGATCGAAATTTATTCAGTGTGCACTAAAGAGTAGTTGTTGCAGTTTTCATAGTTAAAAAAAACACTAATATATTAAATAACTATCAATCGATAGCAATATTAATTAATACTAAAACTTTTGTTGGACCATCTCACGAGTCAATTATGTAAAATAGATCACCGACCCGACACGACCTGACCCAACCCATGAAAATTATTATTTTTTGTTTCATGCATAAACTTGATCATCGATCTGTCTCACAGATATGAATATGTGACACTTTCTCACGGGAAACCTACTCAATTGTACAATAATCTAACACATTTTTTTTATTTAACAATAGGCCATGTTTTATATGTGGAGAATTTCGTGAAAGTTAGATACATAGGTGAATTTGTCTGTACATGAACTCATTTCCAAGAGATCAACAGAAAATAACAAAAAATGAAATGGGATGTTTTACAAATCATTGAATATTGATGAAAAAATATCAGAAAGTAATGGGTAGCCATCCTGAATTGCCCATGCATGTGCTTATGGAAATATTATGACCTGGCGACAAAATCAGGGCAGGATATATATAATTTCAACCGTTGAGCTTCGTCCATATTTATTAGATGTGACGAAGTATATTCAAATTATACATCTGATAGATGAGTGACACATTTTTGATGGACATATAACATATAAAACTGTGTGTGTATACATACATATATATATATATATATAATGGTAAAAACTTGTGTGAGACGGTCTCACGGGTCGTAGAATCTCTTATTGGGTCATCCATGAAAAAATATTACTTTTATGCTAAGAGTATTATTTTTTATTGTGAATATCGGTAGGATTGACCGGTCTCACAGATAAATATTCGTCAAACCATCTCAAAAGAGACGTACTCATATTTTTTATGATATTATATAGATTTTTTAATTTTATTTTTGGTTATAAAGGCTTATAGAAAAAAAATGTTTGGAAACGGATTTGAAAACTTTGATAAGATTAAGGTTGCGATTTAAAGATTTTGAAGGGCCACATTTAAATATATTTTCTTAAAAAATAAACAGAAATATATAGTTAAATTGCAATTCAATCCTTTAGCGATTACTCCAATTCCCTATCCCCATTTTACTGACATTTTAGCCCTTCCCAGATGTTTTTGTAGCATTCTATTCTGAGAATCTTATGATCATGAAGGAAGTTTTGGGAATTGGGACGACAACTATAGAAATAATATGTTCTGATATATAATATTTTATGATTGAATATTGTTAGTCTTACGTAATAAAAGAACAAAACTTTTGGAATGATACACGCACACAAAATCGTCTAGGCAAAAACTTGTGTGATACGGTCTCACGGCTCGTATTTTTTTAGACGGATTTCTTATTTGAGTCATCCATGAAAAATTTATATTTTTTATGCTAAGAATATTATTTTTTATTGTGAATATCGGTAGAGTTGATCCGTCTCACAGATAAAGATTCGTGAGACCGTCTCACAAGAGACTTACTCAATCGTCTAATAGTATAACAATTTTTGAAAGCTTTTAGGGTCAAGGTCACACAACAATTTTGTGTTTGTAGAGTTTTGTCAACATCAAGAACCAAACTAGAGAAGATAATAAACAAAAGGACAATTTGGGATTTTTTTTTTGAGAAAAAAATATTTATTCTTTGCGATTTTGGTACTTTTATGTTAAATTTCAGTTTAACTATATATCTTTCAGTATTTGACAATTTTAATCATTTAAATACATCAGCAGCATGTCGACGTTACACCAATGCTTCATCAGCACCACGTTGACACCACGTTAGAAAAGTACTAAAATTGTGAGGAAAAAAAAAAAATGGATTAAAACCGAGGAAAAAATTGCAAATTGACAAATATACAAAATCAAAATTTTAATTTTCTCTAAAGAAATTTTTTTTAAAAAAAAACTTGTTTAACATTTTTAATAAGATAAAGAGCCTTGCAAGAAGCTCCTTTATATTTATCCTTCAAAAACAAGAGGGAAGGGGTATTTTAAGAAACCAAAAAAAGGTATACAAAAACTTAGTAAATATTTTAAATAACTAAAGCACAAGTCGCGAACTAATGGTGTATATTCATTTGATGAAAATATAATTTGGAGTATTTGAATAATTTCTTTTACACTGTAATGATCAAATGTTAGAAATTGCAAAAGCACAAAGTTGTTTCATTTCTAACTAGATAAGATCATGGGATCATTCCTTCACTCACCAATTCTTCTAACCCTCTCCTGAGTCTTTCCGAAGCGACACGACAATGATCCTCGACCAATCCCCCGAACGAGATCCTAAGATGCCCGGGGCATCCACTAGAACTTCCAGGAATCAGAACAACCCCGTGTTTACGAGCAAGCCAACGAACTACTTCAAAATCATCTGTATACACATCCGGGAGCTTAACCCACAAATATATTGCTCCTTCTCCTCCTTTGATGGCATCCTCCCCCAACGGGGACAGTGCATCTAATAATAGTTCTCGGTTTTTTACAAGGTTTTTGACTTGATCGGCGACCCATTCAGGTCCCATTTCCAAAGAGTGGAGAGCTAGCCGTTGGCAGATTATAGGCGCGCAGATGGGTATGTTGTCCTGAACTTTAAGAAGTTGAGCTGCGAAACCTTGTACATGTGTAGGGTACGCGATCTGAAATGGGAAAGACGTTCGATTTTGATGTATAGATATGAAAAACCAAGTTCTTCGAAAATTTCAAGTCAAGATTGATTTCATGACATACAAGTTAAAGGGGTAAAAACTTGAGTTTAAGGGAAAAGCCTATAATGATTTAATTGATTTCCAGATTTCAAATAAAACAATGAGATTCCAGAGCTTTCACTTACGTATCCAACTCGCCATCCCATCATCCCATAAGCTTTTGAAAACGAAAAAATATTGACTATGTGATCGCCCTCAACGCATACATGCTTCCGACCATCATACATAAAATACCTGCAACACGACTCTACTCGTTTGAAAAATAGCACACCAGAAATGTATCGACGAAAAGGACAAAAAAGAAAAAAATTTCTACTCACTCATATGTATTGTCAACTACAAGCCAACATCCAGCATTTCTGCAAAGATCTGATATTTTCTGCTTAAAGACAATAAATCCACACAAGAAAATGGCATAATTATTAAATCGGAAATGGAAAAGAATGCTTATAGATAGTATATAATCCACATAGCAAATAATGGTTTGAAACTAGCTTCATTTTGATAACTATTCAAATGAAATTTAAGCTCGTTCAGAGCGAGAGAGACCTGAAGAAGAGGTTCTGGGATGTAGGTTCCTGATGGATTACCAGGATTTACAACAGATACAAGCTTCGGAGTCGGTTTTGTATGCAGTAAGGTCCTCTCTAGCCAGTCTAAAGAAGAAGAAAACTTTGAAATTTATCGACGATAACAAGCATTTGTCCTACCAAGTGTGGTCAGCAATAAAAAGAGCACAGGAACGATACAATAAATTAGTTTTTGTGCATGAACACGTCTTATAAAACTTTCATTCCTCGACGTTGTTGCCTGTATACTTGATGATGTGCAAGGTGATTATATTCCTATTTAGCAAATTTCAGTGTTTAAATGCCCAACAAAATTGTTACACAGGGACTTCCACTAAAATTAAATAGAAAACCCGCACGGGAACTGCCATACTCAAGGACTTGAAACATTCTGATTTAATAAATCCTCTATGTCTGTCGTGTTCAAGGTCTCTTTGTCCCTCCACTTCTTTAAACCTTGATTCACATTTTTAATAAAGAAATCTCAAATCCAAAAAAGAGAAAACCAACCATCTCATGTCTCAGTCTAAGGCATCCCTCAAATTCTGGCCAAAGGAAAAATGGAAGTTGATAATTTATAATTAAAACAAAAAATATAATATTCAAATTCACCAGTCGATGCAAAATCATGAGCCTACATCAATTACAGACAAATTCAGAGCAAAAAAGGAAATCTGAAAAAGCATGCTTATTACAATCAATTTTGTCTGATAAATGGACTAAGAATGATATTAACCTGCATCTGGATAGAGTGTCTTTGAATCCCCAGGACCAACCAAAATGTTAGTTACCCCGGTCATCTGAAATGACATGTATGAGTTGAAGTAGTATGGCGCAAACATGATGACAGAATCTCCAGCATCACACAGTGTCAGAACGATATTCACGAAAGCCTGCATCAATTTGGTGAGGATATTTCTTCAAGTTACTTGGATATGAAGTCCCAGTGACTGCTATGAATGTTAAAAGAATGCCACAGTTGTTTGGAGAAATACAAAAATTACAACCAAGTGACCAGAGTTTTGGCATGCATCATCAAAATTTATTAATGCGCAAATTAACAGTGATGTGGGAAAATCATAAGGTGCAAGATTAAAACCAATTCAATAATAATCTCATTTGACAGTTTTCAAGCTCAAGAAACTGACATACTATCTGTACAGAGGTCCAAAGAAAAAGGGCATAGAGACAAGTGGACGAGCATCATAGAAAGGCAAATAAATATCAAAGGTATCATACAGAAATTTTAGATCCTTAGTGCTGTGGCATGACAAGCTAGGCCTCTTATACTCTTTAAAGTAAAATTTTCAGATCCAAACAGCCTACCCACCTGATTAGCTCCAGCAGTGACCATCACAGAGGAATTGCACAACCGATTTTCAGTGAGTATCTGAAAAAAAAGGTAAACAATATGGTCACATGAGACTGATTAAGACAAAAATTTAGAAAAGATGGTCATTACATAATTTCACTTGTTATAATTTTGAGAGAAGACGCCATGCCATGAAGTCAGTTTTGGGTACACGGAAACAATTTCAACAATAAGGGCATGAAACAGTATTCCGAATCACGCGCCTATTAGGCAATAAGTGATTAAAGAAACAAAGTTTAGCACAAAACAACAATCTAACAAGTGCCACCTTTTTCGTTAATGCCTCCCTCAGCTCAGGCAGACCTTCATCAGCACCATATCGACTAACTGAAGGATCCCATACTAGTTGTTGCACCTTTTCTAATGCCTTCTTTGGTGGTTGCCAATACACTATGCCCTGTTGAGCAACATGTCCAGGATGTAGTCAGCAGCTGGCAAAATGCTTTGATAGCAATGCCAACAGATAATTAGATGGAAAAAACCGCTATTTTCATGAAATCTTTGATTGGATGGCCAGGTGGTACAAGATAGACTGCACAAGCAAATGTACCAAGACCATAAGCAAATGACGATCAGGGGCACGATATTTTTTTATATCTACTAGTGATTGACACTGAAATAGCAATTTTGTCAGATGTCTGGATATTCAAAGAAAATTGGAAAGGAAAAAAGAGATGAGCCAGTTTTCGAATGGTTCAACAGTAGCAAGTCAACAGATCAAGATCTTTTCTCATGGTTCAAGCCATCGCACCACCATTAGCCAGCCAAGTAATACAGTTTCGGATGGAAAATTTGGATATATCTTAGTCCAGTGTTGCGATCAATAACACCGACGAAATCATTGACAAGTATAAATCATCTTGTTAACAGCAATCCAATACAAGTCGAAAGACAATTATTTTAATCACATTCAGCATTTAGAAAGAAGACTGCGATTGTACAAATGCCAAGATTAAGGAATAAAATTTCCCAAGAATCGGGCACCATAGGCTTTATGCATCAACTGCCCGAAAAAAACAACACAAAAGGCCTGTTCACAGTTCTTAAATCTCGAAGTTCATACGCAGAGACATGAACATCACAACAAACATGTTTTCTACAAAGTCATACAAAATAAAAATAAAAATAAAATTTTTTTAAAAAAAGGGAAAATTGAAACTAACCTGAGCTAGAGAAACATAATCCTTCAAACCAAGGATCAATTCTTGTATCTGAGATTCGAAACATAAAATCCATTTATTTCACTTCAAGTAAACACACTCCATTTCATAATAGTAAAGCAATTGACAATCAACTGCTCCACAAACAAATGGAAATGGATCTCATTTTAAATCGACAAATTGATTACCTCAACCATCACAGGAGTATCAGTAAGCAAAGCCCTTCTCGCGAGAGTCCCGTAAGAACCCATTTCGCTGAAAATTTTCACCCTTTTTTCTCTAACCCGATAACGCAGATGATTCCAAATGAGAAACGGGAGTATTATATTGACCAAGTTTACAACTTTTGGCAGGCCTATTCTCAGCTACCCATCAAAGATTATTGCTTTTATTTTTGGGGATGCAAAAGATTGTTGCTTTTCAACGCCTAAAGATTGGCGAAGCGTCATATTAAATTGTTAGTTTCAGAAAAGATTAAATAAAAAGTTTGAATTCAGATTCGTTTCAGTGTATAAAACCTATCATCATCGTCAACCATTTTGTTTGAAATCCATTAAAGTCATGTCAAAGAAAAGCAAAAGATGACCCGCTCTTCTTTTTCCGTTATCATTATGATCAATCATTATTACTATTGTTATTGTTACAATTATATCAAATATTTTTCGGGCAATTGGCCTTCAGTCTCTAACTTTTGATTTTTTTTATATTCAATCTCTGAGTATTTTTTTAGTACCACGTTTCTACATGAAAGTGTATTATATTTCCACATGAAAGTGTACCACATTTTGTATGATATAGTACTACAATTTTGTGAATAGGGAGTGAACCCAAAGAAATATTTTGATTGAGAATTTTTCACCAAAACAGCAACACAACGCGGAGATGCTGAATATATCAAAACAACCCAAACATATATACTAACAAAATCATCACCCGTGGAAGCGCACAGAATGGTTGATCAGTAAGTGAAAAAACATCACTTCTCAAGTAAAACAAAGAAACTGAACTGACCAAGCATATAAAGGCATCCTTTCTCTTCATGTTTCTTTCTAACACGGTAAGTATAGGACATTTAATTTCTTGGTTTCCTGGAGGAACGTCCATGGCATGTTGACTGAAGTTGTATAATCTGATAGTCCTGAATCATGTTTGATTTGGTTTAATTTACGGAGGTTGTGAATATGCTTTACTTGTAGTTGAGGATTAACTATTAATTTATTCTTGACTCAGTGATAATATTAATAGTCAAAACCTCTGTGAGATTGTTTTACGAGTAAATTTTATTATATAGATCTTCGACTCGATCCATATATACAATAAAAAGTAATATTTTTGAGATATATAATCATATATAATATCATCAATAACTTATACTTTATCTGACATCGTGTTATAGTATTTAGAGATGAGAAGGCTAAAGTTTAATTGCATGTTGTAAATCATGTGTGTCTCTGATATATAGACAAATATTTAACAAATACCAATAACTATATATGCAAGGTGAATATACAGTTGGTCTTGGATTGATTTTCTAACTAATGTTACGAAGATGATCTAGTATTATACACGTATATCAGTGATCATTGTTTAGTAACCGTTCTTACAAAGCTCACATCAGAAAGAAAAAATCATGCATATATTGCAGTTGACTATTTTCAAATGCAAAATTCATGCGAAGTCGCATCAATGAAAAGAATTCTATGCGGTAAAACATGATTTTGAAAAATGACAATTATTTTTACTTGCAAAAAAATTTACCTTGATATTGATAATAAACACGTGAGAAAGTTAGATTATTAAGACGGCAAGTTTTATATCTAAATTATATTTTTGATATTATTAAATATCATGATAATATTCTTTTCAGATTTTCTAATAATGGATGAACAATCCTGATTTCGATATCATCATAAAAATACAGAAAAATTTTAGGGAATACATTGAGATGCTTCAAAACGAGTTCCACAAATTTACCCTAAATACATATATAAGTTGCAGGTATAATACAACAAGTTGATAATAGCAATGTTTATTATCGAATTACATGATGTTTATAGGTTTACACTGTAGCTAAACAAATTATTTACTCATTTACAGGAGGTTACTAATGTAATAACATGTATGTCTTAATAAAATTACGAGGATTTTACCCCTTTCACGTTATATATGCTTATTTCAAATTAAATATAGTGTTCTACGTCATGAGGTAGGAAACAAACAATGTTGTGCTAAGTGGTTATACCACGAGGAGCAGACTATAAAATCTGATAGACTCGACCCGATAACATTTTGGTCAAAAGTTATGAGGTTTCAATTATTTTACGGAAGCATGATGAACTAAAAAAAGTAAATTATAAAAATAAAGACATTTGTAAAATGGGTCAAATGTCTAACAAAAAGAACTATTTTAGGACATTAAAAGAAATATAACTAAATTAAAAATTTCCTAAAATATTGGGATCAAATTGTGAATTACCCTAGTTAACCTAACAAACTTGGCAAAATACATTAATTTAATAATGAATTATATATCATTCAACATATATAGCACACAAGCAATAATCTTGAATACAATATAGGTACCAAAAGTCTAGATGTAATCAAGTTATATCTCAATTACTCAACATAAATATATTGCTAGTTTAATTAATTAATTAATAAAAATTTAATGTATTATCACTAATTGGTCTAGGAGCAAACCCTGATAGAAAATTTATATAGTAAAAGACTGATATGCCCTTGCCTAGGGTTTAATTACTCGTCCTTGGAGAGTCCTTTGAGAAGGTCCTTTGCTTGAAGCTTTGCGTCCGATCTCTTCATAATCCGAAGCCTTTTGCATGACTCTATAAACATTCTACACATTAAATAGTTACCAAATGTTATTTTTAGGTAAACCTCGTAGCCACCTACGAAGAATACGTACATAAGTCGTAACATGATTTCTTCGATCCTACACTTAGAGACAAAGATCATGATATTTTTGAAATAAAATTTATATTTTATGTAAAGATTCATGTATGTCTCACAAAATTGACTCGTAAGACTATCTCACATAAGTTTATGTGATAAAGTACCGTTCAGACGTAAAGTTTATATAGTTGGTTTAACTGTATCTGTGTCAAAAATTGAATGCCAAGTAATGTATAATTGTACAAGTAAAACTAATTTTTATTGAAAAGGAAAATTATATAATAATTTATTATAATTTTTTAATCTTAGATTATTAGTTTTTACAGCAAAGAAATTAATTTTTTTGGTGTCAATATTTCATAATAATTGTGTTACATGGGAATGATGTGGCTGTGTAAGGAAATGATGAATGGTCTTAAATACTTTCTATATGTACATGATAATGTTTGTCTTTACCAGGCATTATTGTCCTTCTCCACATTTCATGTCTTGTAATTAATCAGATTTATTACCCAATTTTAACTATGTCGGCAATAAATAAATAAATATATCTATTTAAAATATTAATTAATTAAATTTAAAATAAATAAATACATAAATTTTGAGTGAGAGACTTACTCCCATGGGACATCTCCAACGAGCATCCAATCTCCATCTTTGTCCTCGTAAATTGGAACGTACTTACAGTTGTCTGTGTCTTTGGATCCCTCCCCTACTATTTCAATCAATCAAATAATCTTTAATTTAAAAAATTATTATTTTTAAATAATTTACCATTTTATAAATTACTTAGATCCTAACATTTAAATTAATTTTTTAAATCGAGAGAAAAGAGTGTTTTGTTATCATTAGATCTCACTTGTATAAAGAGATCGTCTCACGAATCTTAATCTGTGAGACAGGTCAATCCTACCGATATTTACAATAAAAATAATACTCTTAGCATAAAAATTATTACTTTTTCATAGATAACTCAAATAAGTGATTCGTCTTACAAATACGAGTCGTGAAACCGTCTCACACAAGTCTTTTATAAATTACTTAGATCCTAACATTTAAATTAATTTTTAAAATCGAGGGAAAATAGTGTTTTGTTACAATTAGATCTCGAAAACAAGATTTCATTCGTAATTGAGCTGCGATGTTTAGAAATTTATCATCCGCAAATATTTTTACCAATTTTTATTCCTGCAAATAATCGATGGCTATGGAAGATCCCAGACATTTCTACAACAAAATTGATGGTAAAGTTGATTTCGTTCTGCCCTACGTTAACCGGATCCTATGTTGCAGCTTGGATTCTGGAAGCTTTTGGAAACATCGGTTTTGTAAATTTTTTCTGAACTCGAAATGGACATGATTGGCTTCCATTCTACGGGAAATTTGGCTTCAGTCCCCAGCCGCCTTTTTTCTTTGTTTTCAGTCCCTAGGTACTTTTTTAGTACCACATTTCCACATGAAGTGTACCACATTTCCACATGAAGTGTACCACATTTTGTATGAAATAGTACCACAATTTTGTGGGTAGGGAGTGAATGCAAAGAAATATTATGATTAGGGATTTTTAAATAACTTCCCCTTCATTCTAAATAACCCAATTCTCAAATACTTCTTATATATACAAAAAAAAAAAAAACCTTGAATAATAAGTAAAATAAATATAATTTTTTTATGAAAATAATAATTTTCACACTAGAATTGTGTCACAATTCAGAGCCACCATATGAAAGGTGTTCACACAAAATTAGTTCAAAAACTAATTAAATTGACTGACGGACCGATCCGATCTATATTGGATCTAATTAAACTTGCAAGCACTATTCCAAAAATATTGGTAATCTATGAAGTTTAACATGTGTGTGTGTGAGTGAGTGAGTGATTTTTTAAACTTAATCAAGGAAAACAAAATCTATATTATTTATACTAACAATTAAACACTAGCAATCCAATATCGAAAGATTTTAATAATTAAGTTGTATAATATTAAAGTTTAGATTAATGTATCAAAAATTAAATATTGCGAGAATTCTATTTCACATAATTTTAGAATCCTTTTATCACAAATTGAATAGTTTTTTACATACGTTAGATCATCGATGATTCCAATTTTGCATGGCAGGAATTTGCCAAAATAGTTCTTTCAATATGAAATTGTAGCTTACTTCTTCCCTAAATAAATCAATTAGCCTCATTTTTCTCAATATAATATATATAAAAAAAAAGAAATGGAAAATAATTCCAATATATATTTATATATATAAAAAAAACTCACCGTTATCAAAAGATCCAAAGAGTTTGTCAAGAGCCATGACAAGATCACAATACGCTTTATGCACACTCAAATCAATCTTGCGAAGGAAAGGAGCTCCGTCCATGCTCACTTTCACGTACATTTTCATCTCATTGAAGCTATTCTTCCTCCGGTAAGTGCACACCGGCGGCCACCCCACCACCGGATTCTTGTTCTCCTCCCGATCATCACGGTCGATGGAAAGTTCGGAAAACACCCTTTTCTTCTCATTCTTGATCTCTCCCGATTCACCGCCGCCGGGAAGCCCCAGCCTCAGCTCGGTTTCGAGTACCATGCCTAAACCATGGGTTTTCTCCATTTTGTGACGATGGAATACTTGGTTTCCTTTCTTTAGTATTTTGGTTTTGAAATGTGTTCTCTGAGAGATCAATGAAAAAGGTAGGTTTTATAATGAATCAAACAAAACACGTAGGGCCCGTATGGTAAATAAGGGCTGTCTCCACTTCATACTTCGAATTTTGTTGAAATATATATAGGGTTCGCAGGTCATGAATGCATCGAGTCGTCTAGCTCGTACGTACTTTGTGTTTCTGGATCGGACTCAAGTCATCCCTCTGACCATCTTGATTTAATTCATGTACTGCAGTTTTAAGTCATTCACTTGTCGAACTTAGGTTTTGATGTATTAACTTTTAATTTTTGTTTATTTTAATTCATTCGTTGACGTGACACTGAACGTGCTAACATTTTCAGATACTACATCAACAATTTTTTTGTCACATCGACATTTTTTTTAATGCTACATCAGTACGTACTCCGCGACTGTCTTGACAAGGCAAATCGATAGTTTTTTCTTTGAATATCTTATTATTGCTCGAGTAGGTCTCTTGTGAGACGGTCTCACGAATTATTATCTGTGAAACGGGTCAACCCTACCGATATTTATAATAAAAAGTAATACACTTAGCATAAAAATAATACTTTCTCATGGATTACTCAAATAAGAGATCCGTCTCACAAAATTTTTTGCCTTATTGTTCATACTAGTTAGTTAGTAGACTAAAATTCAAAATCAAAAAAGTTAATGATCCACACAATTATTTCCCTTTGAATAAATCAAATCATCTCTTTCAAATACTAGTCATGGATTGGTGTTGATAAGTTCAAATAGAGAGTTGGGTTTTGTCCATGATCACTATAAGAAAATAAGACACGTGAATTTTTTCACCGTAGTGTTAACAACATTATCCAATATCACATCATTATATAACATCTAACGTTATATAAGAACATCAAATGTCACATATTAATATCAAACGTCACCTCAATACATCGTCGAAAAAAGGCTAACAACAGAAAATAAAAGCTCTAAAATTTATAAATATATAATTTTTCCATATATTATAATTGTTGTAACCCTTAAAATATATAAAATTAGTTGAATTCATGAGTCCACGCGTAGAAGATCAGTAGACATTGCCAGGTCAAGCAAGCTTAGTGGTCGGTCACATGAGAAGCAATGGTAGGGAAGAGTGTGCTGCTTCATACACAAGAATGGGCCGGCAAGATTCAAAGGTGGATATGGGCACATCCGAGGGCTCTCGATTTGTAATGCTTGGCCAGGGCCTCATCGTGGCCGTTGGATGTGCTCCTACGCGACATTGCATGTGCATGGTTTAATTTGCTTCATCGAGGTGGACCTATAAATATATAACTTTTATTATTATTATTATTATTATTATTATTTTTACACATTTCATATTAATTATAGGAGTGATTCTGATTTCTTTCATGCATATAAAACACACTGGACGAAAAAGTGAATTTCAAATCTACTCTGTTAAGATTGGAACTTGAACCTAACTCAACCTCAAAAGCTAGCTCTAGGGGGAAGGATTGTCCAAGCCAATATATGTCACTCAAAGGTTATTTATCCAACCGATGTGGGGACAATTAACACACCTCTCTCACGTTCAGGAATGAACATCTGGAGCGTGGAGTTTATAAATGACCCAATTATGGGCAGAACGGGTGGCCTAATTATAGGCAGTCCAACACATAACGGTGAAACCCGGGCTCTGATATCATGTTAAGATTGGAACTTGAACCTAACTCAACCCCAAAAGCTATACTCGATCAGTATCAAAATATACAATTTTAATAGCGACGATATTCACATACACCAAAAATAGGAGTTATTTGAAATCCGTCTCTTAACTAATCAAATCCCTACTTTTAAATAAAATCTATCAATTCAAACACAATCTCGAGGTATAATATTACAATACTATGTGACAAAATCGATTTTCGACATAGATGTACATTTGTTATGGGCTTGAAATTTTGGATGCTGGGACATTGGGTTCGGGCTTTGACTTCTTGGATTGATCTTTTGCCATATGCAACATTGTATTGCGCGTAGAATTTGGACGTAGGGGACGGTCGAAGCAGCTTGAAACTTTTGAAAACCGCATGTCTCACATACAAGCAACAACATGGTACACAAAAGTAAAAGGGTCGGGTCCATCCCCCTTTCTCCCATCTCTGATTCCATGTATATATAGTTAAAGAAAATAACAACGAGAAAGAAGATGATTCTTAGCTAAAACTAATCCATTTCATTTCATGCTTTGCTCGTATTTCATTTACAGTATTTATGAATGCTATCGTACCACTACAATGTGACATCTGTTAAAAAGGAATCTAATTTGTTACAACGATTTAACCAATTCCTTTGTTCTGGAACAATACTTGGATCGTGTAATCTACTGGATCAGCTATACAACTATTGCATGAGCTTGCGTTCTTGGATGGGCTTGAGTTGATGGGCTTATCCATTGTTTTGGGCTTTGTTGTTGTAGATCCTTTATCTTGCCCCCTCAAACTCATCGGGGGAAAAAAGTCCATGCTGAGTTTGGATCGTAGACGGTGAAAGGTAGCAGCAGAGAGTGGTTTGGTTAAAATGTCTGCCGTTTGATCAATTGAGGGGACATGTCGGACTGACAGAGACTTTGATAAAACCTTTTCACGAACAAAGTGAAGATCAAGTTCAAGATGTTTTGTGCGAGTATGAAATACCGGGTTTGCACTTAATGCAATTGTACTGAGGTTATCACACCAGATCACTGGGGTAGTGGACAGTGGAACATGCAAGTCAGAAAACAGAGATTTGAGCCATAATAATTCAGAAGTGGCATTTGCAAGACTTCTGTATTCTGCCTCTGTACTTGAACGAGAAACAACAGATTGCTTCTTAGAGCTCCAAGAAATTGGAGAGGTGCCAAAGAACCAGCAATATCCTGATGTAGAGCGGCGATCATCAGGATCACTTGCCCAGTCGGCATCACAATATCCATGAAGAGTAAAATTAGAGGTAGCTTTGAGACAAATGCCGCAGTCGAGTGTGCCTGCAATGTAGCGTAATATTCTCTTAACAGCTTTCCAATGGGAAGTAAGAGGATGCTGCATGAATTGGCATACTTTATTGACACTAAAGGCAATGTCGGGTCTGGTGATTGTCAAATATTGAAGAGCACCAACTGTGCTACGATACAAAGTTGGATCTTCGAATACTTCCCCATCTTGTGAAGATAATTTGAGACTGGTAATCATTGGAGTTGGAAAAGGTTTGGCTTGAAGCA
Organism: Primulina eburnea; assembly: GCF_022965805.1. NCBI lineage: Eukaryota > Viridiplantae > Streptophyta > Magnoliopsida > Lamiales > Gesneriaceae > Primulina > Primulina eburnea. Next base: position 32,253,550 of record NC_133118.1, read on the forward strand.
TCTTTGTTTTTGAGAGCAAATCCCGAGCATACTTAGTCTGTGTAAGCAACAGAGAATTACTGGCGGATTTGTGGACTTCAATCCCCAGAAAGTAAGATAGTTCCCCAAGTTCTTTAAGCGCAAATTTATTCCTGAGCTGGTGAATAATACTCTGAATTTGAGCACTGTCACTCCCTGTAATGAGAATGTCATCGACATATATAAGGATATAGACAATAGAGTGAGCATCCTTTTTGATAAATAAGGAAGAATCAGCACGAGAATTGTGGAATCCCATAAGATTGAGCGTTGCATGTAATCTGTCAAACCACGCTCTTGGAGCTTGTTTGAGCCCGTAGAGAGCTTTGTTAAGCTTGCAAACAAGAGGTGAAGAAGCAGTGTTAACCTCAAACCCCGGCGGTTGACTCATATAAACCACTTCATTGAGAGTGCCATGAAGAAAGGCATTGTTTACATCGATTTGAGTGATATGCCAGCCATGAGAAACTGCAATGGTAAGAACCAATCTGATGGTTGTGGGTTTGACCACAGGGCTGAAAGTTTCTGTGTAATCAAGGCCAGGAGTTTGGGAATAACCCTTGGCAACAAGTCTGGCTTTGTGGCGAGCAACAGAGCCGTCTGGATTTGTTTTTGTTTTAAACACCCATTTGCATCCTATTATGGGAGTATTAGGAGGGGTTGTAACAAGAGACCAGGTGTGGTTTTGTAAAAGAGCTTGATATTCGGACTCCATGGCTCTACACCATTCTGGATGAGAGCGAGCTTCATGAAACGTAGAGGGATCCCAAGGTAGAGTGCCATCTGTTAAGTAGACTTTTGGTTTGAAAATACCAGCCTTGGATCGAGTAGTCATTGAATGGGAGTTCCTATGAGATTGACTAGAATTTGTCGAGTTGGTGGGTACACAGGCAGTAGGTGAGGGCTCAGGAACATTTGAGGTAGAAGATGGAGAAGGGTGTGGACTTATAGAGGTAGTAGTGGCTGGTGGGGATTTGGAGAGGGAAGGGGGTAAGTCTGAGGATAGTGGAGTCAAGATTCGAGGAAGAAATAAACTAGACTCAGACTGAGATCTTATTGTGGAGACTGAGGAATTGTTGTGCTGTGAGAAGGGGAAATTTTGTTCATCAAACTTTACATGTCGAGAAATGTATAATCTGCCATCCATACTCAAGCATTTATATCCCTTATGTTTGGCACTATATCCAATAAACGTGCAGGGGGTGGATCGAAGTGCAAGTTTGTGCTTGTTGTAATTTCTAAGACATGGGAAACACAAACATCCGAAAGTTTTGAGAAATGACAAATCTGGAAGTGTATTATATAGCTTATGAAGAGGGATATCATTATCAAGCACAGAAGTTGGAAGACGATTAATGAGGTAAACGGCAGTTAGAAAGGCATCATCCCAAAATGTCAAGGGCATGGATGCATGTGCAAGAAGAGATAGGCCTACTTCAGCAATGTGTCGGTGTTTGCGTTCAACAACACCGTTTTGCTGTGACATGTGAGGACAAGAGACCCTATGATTAATCCCATGGGTTTGAAGAAATGATGTTAAGGCTTGAAACTCCCCTCCCCAATCGGTTTGAATGGCTTTGATCTTTCTGTCAAGTTGATTTTCAACATGTGTTTTGAAGTGTAAAAAGGCTTTGGTGACTTCGGATTTATATGTTAGAAAATATATCCACGTAAATCTACTGAAGGCATCAACAAAGCTAACATAGAACTTGAAGCCATTTCTGGAGACAGTGTGTGCAGGCCCCCAAACATCAGAATAAACAAGTTCAAGAGGTGCTGAAAATTTGGTGTGTGAGCTGGGAAAAGGGAGATGATGGCTTTTACCAAGAGCACATGCTGAGCAAAAAGTAAGTTTTTCATTTCTGGGAATAGAAACATTACAACGTAATAAAACTTGTTTCAGAGAAGATAAAGAAGGATGGCCTAGTCTAGAATGCCATTGACTTAACATGCTATTTGACAATTTGATTGAATGCTGTAAAAGAGTAGGAGACTTTGCAGGTGAGAGGTGTGTACTGAGGCAAGCTTCTGAAGTGGATAGGTCAGGGAGTGGTGTCCCAAGGTCGAACCTATATAGCCCATCATGTAAAGTTCCTCGAAGAAGAACCGTCTGCGTTGCTAGGTCCTTCACAAGACAAAACCGTGGATGAAATTCAAAAAAGACACAATTATCATGAGCAAACTTGCTAACACTAAGAAGATTTTTGGTAATATAAGGTACACGAAGTAGATTTTTCAGTAGAAAAGGTTGTGAAGAAAAGGGTGATCGAAATTTAGAGTGGCCTATATGTGAGATTGACAAACCTGCACCATTCCCCATTTGGACTTTACCATTACCAGAATATTCTGAACCAAGGGTGAGATTTCCAAGCTCATTTGTAACGTGATGCGAGGCACCCGAATCAGGATACCACCAATCTTCAGTGGTTGATTCACAAGAGGCAGTGGCAAGAGCAGCTGCTGGTAAATTTGACAGAGGAGACTTGTTGAAATTTTGTGTCGGCTGTCGAGATTTTGGAACAAAATCTTTTTCAAAACGGTAGTAGCATATTTCAGCAACATGACCTGTTATTCCACAAATTTGACATATTGGTCGAGCATTGTTGTTATGCCATCCTCGTCGACCTCCTCTGAAGGTTCTGCCACGACCACGTCCTCGAGAGTTTTGAGGGGATGGTTGGGTTTCATTCCTCTTTTGATGAAAAAGAGTGGCTGCATTGGTGAAGCTTGATGTGTTGTTGGCATTGAGATTGTAGGCATCAAGTCTTCCCTCATGAGATAACAGGAGAGCACCAACTTCAGGTAGAGATAGAGTGTCAACTCTTGAGGTGACGTGCACTACTACAGAATCATACTCCATGCCTACACCACCAAGGACATAAAGTATCTGATCCTCGTCCGTAACGGGATGGCCACAAGCAGCTAAGAGATCCATGTATCCCTTCATCTTACTGAGATAATCTTTCATGCTTAGTGTGCCTTTTTTCAGTGTTTGGAGTTGTAACTTGTACTGCATAACACGAGCTTTTGATCTAGTTGCAAAGAGTCGCGAGACTCGAGTCCATATTTGGGACGATGTGTTGCAACCAATCATCTGAGCTTGCACAGCTTCAGTCATGGAAGCTAGCAGGAATGAGAATAGGAGTTGGTCTTGTCGACACCAAGGCATGAACAAAGGATTAATGGTATCGTCTGATCCATTTTCAGAGATGATGTTGGTAGGAACAGGGGGGTTTTCAAGAATGAAGAACTCAAGTCCCAAACCTCGAATGCCTGCGAGAATCTGAAGCTGCCATAGGAGGAAGTTATCATCTCCTAGTTTTACCGAATTGATCTGATTAGCAGGGTTGATGATGATTGGATTCGAATTTGCAGAAGCGGCTGGAATATTTCCCATGGAGGTAATATGGGATGTGGCATCTGCCATTGAAGCCGGCTCTGATACCAAGTTAAAGAAAATAACAACGAGAAAGAAGATGATTCTCAGCTAAAACTAATCCATTTCATTTCATGCTTTGCTCGTATTTCATTTACAGTATTTATGAATGCTATCGTACCACTACAATGTGACATCTGTTAAAAAGGAATCTAATTTGTTACAACGATTTAACCAATTCCTTTGTTCTGGAACAATCCTTGGATCGTGTAATCTACTGGATCAGCTATACAACTATTGCATGAGCTTGCGTTCTTGGATGGGCTTGAGTTGATGGGCTTATCCATTGTTTTGGGCTTTGTTGTTGTAGATCCTTTATCTTATATTAGATATGGGTGTGGCCCGATCGAGTCACAAATTGGATTGAGGAGTTGTCTTACCACGGCCATCTCAACATGTAACATTCTGGTCCTAGATCGGGGACGGAAGTTCGCGAAATGAAATGGTGTATGATTAGCCTTCATTCTATTTACGAAAATGATTAATCCAAATTGACATGAAAATCGGCCAACATCCTTCTATCTATGTGTTCATGTTGTCCAGTGTTCAGATGTGAAATATTGTATTACAGAAATCTGACACTCGTTAAAATGTTTATATTTTCATTTTTCATATGTAACTGTTCAAGAACACAATATTTGATTATTGATCTTATTGTTTTTTAAATTCTGAGATTTTCGAAAATTATAATTATAGGGTTGGGTTCCTCTGAATCGATCACCTAACTTGAGTAAACCCTATTTTGGGCAAAATTAGCACATGGGAATTTGTTGTCAAAATGTCAAATGTTTTACAGTTTGTGGTATTGAAAACCTTGTGAGATCGGTACTGTTTCGTGTGAGAAATGAAATAAGGGTTTATTTTTATTTGATAGATCAATTTGGAACAAGGTTTAGTTCTACCCTGGTAGGTCTAGCGACCCCAATAACATTTGGGTTTGTAGGGTCTACATATCCAGAAAAGAGTCCTACAACCTCAAATATATTTGAAACCACCCCCCCCCCCCCCCCCCTATTCAATTTTCATTTTAAATGGCTAATATTAACTTTATATATATGGCCAGGCGTGATATACCGTATCGTACTGTATCGAAAATCCTATACTGTCTACCGTATCGAAAATTTCGATATAAGAAAAATCATATCGATACCGTACCGAAAATTTCGGTAAATATAACTAATATACCGATTATATCGAAATATACGGTATACCGAGATTTCGGTACGATATATACCGTTTTATACCGAAAAAAACATAACATTTTAAAATTTTTATGAATTTATTGTTTTAAAATATTATATATTTTAATTTTTTTTTATATTTTTTCGGTATTCCGGTATAAATCGAAATTTTCAAATTGCATACCGTTACCGTATCGAAAAATTAACGGTATACCTAAAAGTCGGTAAATTCGACATTTTTTCGGTACGATAATCTCGATATACTGAAAATTCGGTATTTTTCCCCACCTTTAATATGGGTGGAGTGGGAGGGGAAGTTGTCTTCCCAGCCGAGCATATGTTTCCTAGGGTTATGATTAGAAAAGGGGACATGTAATGGGTGTTGTCTCGAGCACATCATGGGTTACGGCTGTGTTTGGATGCTAAAATGTAGACAACTTTGCAAGCCTTGAATTATATGTTTAAGAATCTAACTATTATTATCAAAACCCACGTAATTATTGTCATGTCCAAACAAAGTCTACGGTTAACTTATCGTTGGACGAATCCTTCAAAGCATGGACACGATTTGGCCATACCAGAGAGTTGGTTTCAATTATTTTTTTATTCCAAAAATTTGAAATTAGTATTTTAGCATTTTCTCAATTTGATTTTTGGAAGTTGACATCATGTTTAGATATATCTTTTTGGTTTGATTTCTTTGGAAATGTTTTCTTTTAGAAATTGTGTTTGTGAAATTGTTTATATTTCGACTATAAATTTAAGTTTTTTTTTTAAATATGGAGAGTGAAACTTTTGTATATGTATATGTTTGATTTTGTTTTGGGAAAATTATAAATTAGTCGAACAAGTTTATCGGTTTTTGCCAAAGCAAAAACTTGTGTGAGAAGGTCTCACGGGTCGTATTTTGTGAGACATATCTCTTATTTGAGTCATCCATGAAAAATTATTATTTTTTATTATGAATATCGATAGTCTTGACCCATCTCACAAGAGATCTATTCTTTTGCTTTTGGTCCTGTAAGTCGTTAAGTTCATCTTTAATTCAGTAAGTTAATTTTTTTTTTCCGATTTTAATCATTTTTTGTTGAAATACTAACATCATGACACTGGATATTGATGACTTATGTCAATGATGAGGGAAACACGTCATATTTTGTTAACATATATGGTGTCATGTCGATATTTCAACGACTTAAATACCAAATTTTAATAAAGTGTAGGATTAAAAACGAAAATATACCATTGTATAGGAAGAAATATTTTAATTTCTTCATTTTGTTTTTGAAGAAACAAAACATATTTCCTGTAATAGTCAAATCATACAAGTGTTTACTGCTAAAATTTTCTAAATAAATATTGATATTTTTGAGAAAATGTGAACTGAAATTAATAATTATATTGGGAAATATGAAAATAATTGAGATATTTTTATTGATCAAAGTAATATCTAGTGAAGAAATTTGGGCCCACGTGATATGGGCCATGCCTATAATTGTCGTGCGTAGGCCCACTCATAGTTTCAGTAGTGTGGACACAATGTGTGGATCAAACCAGCCCATTAATTCAGATATTATAAGATCTGCCCATTTATCAATATAGAGGAAATTTTGGACCTCTTACAAATTATGGAAAAACCCGTTTCCAGGCCCACTAAAACGTTTTGTTTTTTTTAAAGACAAAAACTTGTGTGAGACGGTCTCACGATCGTATTTTGTGAGACGAATATCTTATTTGAGTCATCTATGAAAAAGTATTATTTTTTATGCTAAAAGTATCACTTTTAACTTGAAGAATAGGGAAAAAATCGGATATCCAAAAATTTAGTGTGAATTTATGGGAATAAGATAGAATAAAGAGTGGTCGAAGCCTACAAATGATAAAGAATGTACATTATATATGGATATATGTTATTTGAATATATCGTAAAATATTAGATGAAACAAAGATGCGTAATCAACTTATATTTTATCATTTAACTCGAAGTTGTGCCAAAGCATTTAAGCATATTAAATGGTAAATTAATTTGATGAATATAACATCTAGGCATTAATATTTATTAAGTATCACAATCCTTTAGAATTTGTTTATTATTTTTTTAAAAAAAACTTAACGAGCTTCAAAGGTCGATAAAAAAATTAATAAAAGTTGACAACTTGTTTTTTTTTTTTTTTGCATTTAAACCCACATATTTATCAACAAAGGGTTTTGACTTGGATTTCTATGTGAAGAAGCACGCAGCTTTGTCATTATTTTGTTTAATTTAATGATTTTGTCACTATTATTGTACCTCGAATGGCTTCTTCACAAAAAGGTCAAAATTTGGGAAAACTATATTTTTATTTTTTTATATTTATCTTTTTATGATTTGATTTTTTATATGGTCGGATTTCAGCATTAACAATAAGTTATCTTTGTTTTTTAAAATAATTTTAGTCATTTTTCGACGTGATGATGATGCATACTAATGAGAAATTTATGTATTATCACATCAATAATCTGGAAAAAAAAATGACTAAAATTGTCAAAATTCTAAAGATCTTTTATTAAGATTGAAATTTGATAAGACATAAAACTAAAGTCATTAATAAACAAAATATAAAAACCTCTCCTTTTTATATTTTTTTTGACTAGGTCTCTTGTTACACGGTTTCACAAATATTTATCTGTGAGATATATCAACCCTATCGATATTCACAATAAAAATTAATACTCTTAAGGTGTGTTTGGTTGAGTGGATTAAATAAGGATAGATTAATAGTCACATATTTACTGTTGAAATTTTAAGTTGTTTTAATAATCATTTTGACACGGTTTAAGATCCAATTTTATGGATAACTATTTGATTAATAAAATTGGATATTAAACCGGGTCAAAATAATTATTAAAATATCTTAAAATTTTAACGATAAATATTTGACTATTAATCTATCCTTATTTAATCTACTCAACCAAACACACCTTTAGTATAAAAAGTTATGCTTTTTCATGGATGAATCAAATAAGAAATCCGTATCACAAAATACGACTTATGAGTTACACAAGTTTTTGTATTTTTTTATTCTATATTTCAAATCGATGAAATTTGTTTAGGAAACATTTCAAAATAATTTTTAAAAATTGGTGCAATTAATTAACTAATATATATATATATATATATATATATATATATATATATATATATATATATATATTAATGGGGCCACTGTTTCTATCATGTGGTGGCCGCCCATAGGATTTATCTATTCAGTAAAGAACTGCCTCATGCTGGTTAGGACTACATCATCATCATACTTCGCTTGTTTGGCGTTTTATTTTTATTTTTTTTTAAAAAGGATAGTCTATTCCTTATCTTGGAAAATATATCGTGTGATACGAGGAATATTTTTTAAAAAATTGAAAAATGGGATAATATTTCTATTTTTGTTAAAATTAAATCATCCAATAGTTTTCCCAATTGGATCAAAGGTTTGTTATTAACTTATTATAACAATTTTACTATGAATATGTAATAAAGTTCCAAATTCTCATTTAATATTGAATATAATAAATCTTTAAATACAATGTCTAAATGGAAATATATTGATACTGATTTTCGAGTAACATATACAATGAAGAGTGAGTCTCATGTGAGACAAAATCTGTGAGACGGGTCAACCCTACCCATATTCACAATAAAATGTAATACTCTTAGCATAAAAAGTAATACTTTTTCATGGGTGATCCAAATAAGAGATCCGTCTCACGAATACGACCCGTGAGACCGTCTCACACAAGTTTTTGCCTACAATGAATGAGCTTATTTGAATAGGAGTAGTCCACATTAAAAAAAAAATAGAGTAGGTCTCTTATGCGACGATCTCACGAATCTTTATCTGTGAAACAGGTCAATCTTACCGATATTCACAATAAAAAATAATACTCTTAGAATAAAAAGTAATATTTTTTTTCATGGATAACCCAAATAAGATATCCGTCTCATTAAATACGACTCGTGAGACCGTCTCACACAAATTTTTGTCAAAAAAATACTATAAAAAATGGTTGACTGATTTTTCTTTTTACTTCTAAAAGATCACGTAAAATATATAGTCATAAAATAAAGATAAGATCTTTGAAAAGATTTAAGAAACGGCAAAAGATATTTCAAATGGAACGAATATGTGAGATATAGGGCACCAAGTTTTTGACTGATTCAGAAGTTCCAAACAACACTTTGGCAAATGGCTGATGTTTGAGTTGACACTTTTCATTGGCCAGATTGTCTGATATCAAGAACTAATCACTGTATCTGCTTTCTTTTCTGTATATATTAAGGTTCAATACTGGAAACTAATCGACCTCGAAAAGTTTTCTCCTTGCCTATGTGTTGTCTTTGTTTTCATTCATTTTCGTGAAAAAAATTTGTTCCCTTTAGTCCAAACAAAACAGGAAAATCTAGGGACAGCATAAGCCAAGAATTGACTCGACTGAGAAAAATTTACCAGTTTTGTATTTTTCTCGCGCCTAATTAATTAGAAAGACCGAGAGAAAGGTCTCCACTTTAAATTTATGTATGCTCTCTGTTGGCTTTTTTCCTTTTTGTCATAAAGAAGGTTGATCTTTTTGTTTTGTGAAGAGAAATTAATTTAACTCGTACCCTTTTGGTGGATTCTGATTTAGACTCGGCCTGTACAGTTTCGGGGCGTGATGGGATACATGGAGCTTATTCCGGGTCTACCGGATGATGTTGGATTGGAATGTTTGATTCGGATTTCTCGAGAGAGTTTTCCTTTTGTTGCATCAGCTTGCATGAAATGGAAGGATACGATTCACCTGCCGGAGTTTTGGCAGCGGCGGAAAGCTGAGAATTTGGCACAGAAAGTTGTCGTCTTTTCTCAAGCCAAGGTCGGTGGCTTGGGGCAAGAACCCGGAACCAAGAAGTATTCACCCACCCAGGTTTACAGGTTAACGCTTTGCGAACCGGAAACGGGTCGTTGGGCTGAACTTCCGGCGATACCGGATCAAAAGGATGATGGGTTACCGATGTTCTGCCAGCTCGTTGGAATCGGGTCGAACCTTGTTGTGATTGGCGGCTGGGACCCGACGACATGGAAGGTTTCCAATGATGTGTTTGTTTACAACTTTGTTTCTGCTAAATGGAGACGAGGCGCCACGATGCCTGGTTGCCGGAGATCTTTCTTTGCATGTGCGTCTGATGATCGGCGATTCGTGTTCGTCGCTGGAGGACACGACACGGAGAAATCTGCGTTGAAAAGCGCCATGGCTTATGATTTGACAGAAGATTTATGGGTTATGCTGCCGGAGATGGAAACAGAACGCGATGAATCAGCCGGGATATTCCATCACGGAAAGTTTTATGTCGTCGGAGGATATGTCACGAGCATGCAAGGTAGCATTTTAGGGATTTGATCTTCTTTTGAACATATGGGAACGTATTTTCTTAAGAACGGCGACAGATATTTGAATTTTGATAATATTGCTCTGTTTTCCGGTCTTACAGGTAGATTCGAGACAAGCGCCGAAACATTTGATGTTGCTTCTTGGCAATGGGGTTCGGTTCAAAGAGATTTCTTAAACAGTGCAATTTGTCCAAGAAACTGTATTGGCAATGCAAATGGGAGATTCTTTCTGTCTTGCAGCGGTAATGTGGTGGCACTGCAAGGATCGGAATGGAAAGGAGTGGCGGAGCAGCCAGATAATGTGCAGAATACGACCCACGTGACAACGTGCAGAGACAAGGTGTTCGTGATGGGTTCTAGGAGGTCCGATGAACGGCACCAGATGTTTATATTGGATCTGAAGAGTTGCAGATCGGAAAGAGTGGATGCGACAGATGAATTTTCGGGCCACGTTCAATCAGGATGTTGTCTAGAACTTTAAGGTTATATTCAGCAGTGTGTCCGAGTCGAGTCCAATAACTTTGTTCCAAAATTGGATTCTATTCTGTTTCATATTGATAAATGAAGTGTTATTAAGATAAATATAAAGCAATTCAATACACAAGTATCATTTACCTAAAATATTAGAACACCAGGAAGGAGAATATAGGCTGTTGTTCAGGCTCGCCAAGTATGGCAATCAAGAAACCAGCACAAGATATCTCACTATTAAGAGAACGAGTTGAATTTGATAACAATGTAAAGAAAACTTCTAAAGAATTTTGTAAATTTTCGACCAACAAAAGAATGATCTGTGGGTAGACCTGTGGCGAAGGCTACTTTATTCTCATGCAAGAGTACAAGACCTCACCAAATTTTTGGAACATGTGCTTCTTCAAGTACGTTTTCTGTACTTTTTCTCTACCTTTCGCCCCCATTTCTTGTCTTGCTGTGGGATTTCGAAGTAAAAATTCAAGATTTCTTGCAAGAATTTGAGCCCCTGGGCGTCCCAATGGATGGAGAAGACCGGTTATGTTGTGCTCGACGATCTCTTTCGTGCCACCGGAATCAGTTCCCAAAACCTACAATTCCAGAAAGTTTTCGTCAAGGTCGTCAAATTACAAAACACGATTTTTTACAACTCTGCAGAACTACAAGAAAGAAACTGTATGACTTCTCAGACCATGTATCCATCTATTACTAAGAATGGCATTAACTTGTGAAGATGCTTTGAAAGAAGCTTGCCCAAAAGAGTAAATTATGGACCATTGTGTTATTTGAATTAAAAAAAAGGGAAATTTAAACAATCTAAACTAAATTTTGGGAACTAGAATGACCAGGGTTATATTTTAAACTATCCCAAAAAATAACCACCGTCGTATAAAGAGAATACAATTAAGTAAGAAGATAAAGTTCCATACAGGAAGTCCAAATGCCATAGCTTCGATTGTTACTCTTCCAAATGTCTCTCCAAGCCCCTGCACGGAAGTAAAGAAAGGACAATCCAGAATTGTAAAAATAGTTGAATACTAATCTCATCAGGTAGAAAAAATTTCACCTATTTTCAATGCTATGAAGTAAATGAGCATGAAGCTACAAGAAATGTGATAAAAACAAATAATTGTACAGTCTACACTCAATCATTTAGTCGCCTCTGAAAGAGCACATACAAGCTTTCATAAATGTGAGAAATATCAATTTCAGAAGTGTTCATGCAATGTGATGGTCAAGAACTGAAGTGTGAGGTGATCTGAGCGCTTCATTGATCAACCATAATAGCAGATTATGAAGAGACAAAAAACTATCTATACCATGGGAATTTCATACTGGTATAACAGTGCATCTATATTAATGCCAGCAATAGACATGTTTGATTTTCTCTGCATATGTTAAAAACTTCTAGAATTTAAGAAGAGTTGCTTATGATTTTAAATTTTAATTAAGCCCAAATATTTTTGCTTGAAACCAAGGCCCATATTTTTTAGATCTTCTCTTGCCTATCAATTTGGTGCATATTTAAAGGGTCGCATAAAGTTTATAGAGGAACATCCTTCGTTTTTTCTGGCCATAGGGTGGACCAAAAAATCAGCCATGTTAAATTCCTTTGCATTTTGGAATTTTCAGTTATCCTTATTTTGCCTAATATCTACTTAATTTGTCGTTCGATGCACAACGAGAATATTTTCTCGAAGCTTGAAAGTTAAAAAAAACGAATTTCTTGAACATGACAGGTTAAGTAGGATCATACGATGAGAGCAAGAAATACTTGTCGTAAATAGATATATATGTGTAATGAAGTACCTGAGAGTTCATGACATAAACATCTGCTGCAGCATAAAGGGAGGCAACTCGAGTAGTTGCAGGAGTCCACAATACAGACTCTGACACCTTCGAATGCGAAGATAGATACTTAAGAAGTGTTTTGACATAAAGCGCCTTGTTACTTTTAGATCCAACTGAACCTATGAGAAATTTCAGATTCTGTTTCTTCTCTCCAGTGCTTTCGAGTAACAGTTTTCTCGTGCCAGCATCTCTGTCAAACACCAGCGGATCAGGCTTATTCTTGTTAGTGACGATCTTGGGCAACATTTTATATCTCTTCCCGAGTGTATTGTGATGTAAGGAAGAGACATCAAAAGAACTGCGCCTGTTGGTGGATCCAGCAACATTTTTCGAATCCTGAAGTAGAGCTCTTGAGTAATAATCATGATCTATTGCTGTTGGATCTTTAATTTCAGAATCATTCAGCAGTTGACCTTGTTCGAACAACAAGCGTGCCGATTCCAGAAGCAAGAATTGACCCTTTCCAGGGTTTATACTGCTCAAAGAAACAACAAGCATGTCGTCATCAGTCAGTCCCATTTCTTTTCTAACTGCACTTCTCAATGATTGTCTCTTTTCCAGCATTTTCTCTGGGGTGAAAGATGGAGTATTTAAAGAGCAGGGGATGCCTGCAGCAAAGGCTAGCTCATCATTGACCGACAGTGGCACCAGAGCAGGCCCAGTTTTCAAGTGGATATTTTCTTCCTTGCACCAGGCTAGCCACTGTTTGGACTGTAATTCAGAAAGAAAAATCAACTTTTTTACTCGGTTGAGAACAAGTTTTGTTCGATTGAAGTACTCTCTTCTGTTCTCCATGATCCACCACATTATTTGACTAGAACCCAGTACAGTGCGTGAGAGATACTGTTCTGAAACCATGATTGACAAGATAAAAACAGTGGATGTCAAATATTTATCCACACAAATCTTTAGCTTAGATGGAAAACCTTTACAGCTACATTCTAAGAAAGTCATATTAAACCAATCGGTACTAAAACTCAATAATTTGCTTTTGATCAGAGTCACTTATAATAACTCTGATAAATCAAGGCACAACAAAATGTGGATATGATGTCACAGCAAGTAGTTGGTTAGGTATACACGACAAGTTTGATTTTATGACACTGAAAGCATCACAAATTACAAGGAATTTGAAATCTATTAATTCTGGTGCAACTGCACCTCAACCGCTATATAAGTGCCAACCATTTGGACCACAACCTGACATGTTGGAGTAGACATGAATCTAAGGGGCGGAGTTCAGTGAATTTTCTATTCACAGCATCAGAAAGTGGAAGAGTTCAATGAATTTTCTGTTTACAACTGCAGGCTTAAAATGAAATTTTAGGACACATACAAATTATGGTATAAACAAACATACTTTTCAGCAATTTGATAGTGGATTAGAATAATCAGGTAAAAGTAAGGAATAGCTCACAAGCCTTGATATCGGACTTTTTCACTTAAGTAGCATGCACGTTATTACCTTGAATAACATAACTAATAATGACAGAACAGAGAAAATATTCAGAAAATGTAAACTTTGAGAACAGAATTGCTTCCTGTATAAGCTCACCAATCCAGGATGCACAAACAGCGGACCCTGCAATGATGAGATCTGCTCTCATAGAAGTTTTGAAGCTTAGATCAGTCTTGTCCGGGAGAACTTTGATTTTTCTTCTAGTAAGTTCTTCCATCAAACCACCTTTCTTGTTCAGAACTATGACAGAAATTGTGGCTCCACAGCTCAGAAACTCTGAAGCCAACTCCAACATTGCAAGTGGAGCTCCAGTCATTGACAGCTCATGGAAGATCAAAACAAACTTTCTAGACCAAACCAGGCGTGCGAATGCCCCCTTTCTGTCACAGGTACCTGACCTTTTCTCAGGACTCCACTCCAAAATTGCATCCTCTATAGAGCCAAATGGTCCAACAAGTTGCCCATAAGTCATATTTTGCATTGGAACTTCTTCTTCTTCCACAACATCTTCACTTTCTATCTCTTTCAGAACCATCTTTGGCTGACCAGGGCTCTTTTTACGAGAACTCCGTCCTGATTTCTTGCTTCTTTTCTTTGAATTGCTTTTTTTCAATGAAATACCACTTCCATTCTTTGAGAGAACCACATCCATATTCTTCAAACTAGACTGATTCTTATCAGTCTGCAAGTTAACTGCCATAGAACTGACATTAGCAATCAAGTCCCTCCTATTTTTCTGTTGTGGTTCGGAATACTCACCTTTCGACTCACCGCCATATCCACCACTAAAAAGATCTTCCTTATTATCTCCATGAGCCCATTTTGACTGGAAATAGAACCCAGCATAAGCCCAAAGAGTGATCAAAAGCAACCAAAGCACAATGCGGTTGCTTCTGAACCATTGAGAGCTAATCCCGCCACTCCTAATCTCTCTTCTTGGACTGCGACCAGAGTTCAATCTCCTGAAAGACGGAGAACCCTTCGGTGTTGACTTCCCTGACGAACTCGACTTCAACGGACCACCCCCAGGCCTCAAAGGTGATGGACGAATCACATTGCCTTCCTCCATCACTGAAATTCTAGATCACCCCACTATCACAATTCCAAATGCGCATACAACAACATTTCAAAAGGAAAAACCAATCATCACAAACGCCAAAACTGTGACAAACGCTTCGACTATTTCATGTAACTAGACATCCAAAGACACCAGTATAATGACTCTGTAACATTAAATAGCAATGCACAACGCTTGCCTGTCCAAGAAAGCAAAAGCTCCAAAAATCAAGAAATAAAAACAGCAATACCTCAAGAAAATATGACCTAACTATACCAGAAAACATCAGTTCACGCAAATACGAAATCAAGGTGTCACCAACAAGAAACAGCACTCAATTCTTGAATAGTCAAACCAGCGTTGCAAGAAAAAAACGCACACTGTGAAATGTCGATCCACTAATTAACAACACAAAGACGGGAAAAAAAATAAAATAAACAACCGTAAGAACCCAAAACTCATCGGAACTCACGGAATGGTGTGCGATAGGATTAAGCTGTGCCAGCAGCAGCTACCAAGCGATCTTCGCACAAAGCTTCAGCAAGTAAACAAGATTACGAACACAAGTAAATTTCGATCTTGAAAAAACTACACAGAAGAAGATCTCGGAACTGAAGATCTTGAGTTTAACTACCGACAAATCCAATCAATATGTTCACATTATTCCATCGGTAGAACTTTAGCACCGAATTTCCCAGCCCAGACTGAAATTCCGGCGAGTTCTACAGAGAGGAGGAGTTGCTCCACACCGTTGTGGAATGGAATTGAAGTAGAAGCAGTAAGAAGGATGGGGTGGCATGTGTGAATAAGCTCGCTCGTGTAAAGTTCTGTTGGGAGGGACAGAGAATTATTATTATTTTAAAAAATATTATTGTTTATTAACTTTGTCATTAGTGATATTTGACTAGACTGAAGATAACGCGGAAGATTTCGTCATATCTTGTGAGACACTGTCTTATGAAAAGATCAAAAATCTAGTTTTAATCACATTTACGGGGTCCACTAATTCATATGTGGGGTCCACCATTTTTTTAAAATCAACTATCCAGATCCTATGAGAACATCACCAGAACGATTTTCGTATAGCCAGAGCAAAGCCTCTGTAAATGTCAAATTTGACCTCGAATCAAATTTAAATTGATACCAAGGAGTGAAGATTTTCTATTTAGTTACACAACCCACACAAGCGAAAATTGAACACAGATCATTTAAGTCAACTAATCATTGTAAAAGAAATTTGGCAAAAACTTGTATGAGACGGTCTCACGGATCGTATCTGTGAGACGGATCTCTTATTTGGGTCACACATGCAAAAGTATTACTTTTTATGCTTAAAGTATTACTTTTTATTGTGAATATGAGTAGGGTTGACCCGTCTCACAGATTATGATCTATGAGACGGTCTCACATAAGACCTACTCAAGAAATTTATAAAAGTAAAAAAGATATTTAATTTCAGTTTTTTATCAAGTATTTCCAATCTTGAATTTTTTTATTTTCATTTATATTTTTCAAATAAAAACCTTCAAACAATAGACTTTCATACATACGTATCATATCTTATTTCGTACTTACTATCATACACTTGAAATTTTGATAATGGATTTTATTTTCTCTAAAGATTTTGATAAAAAGAGAGGGAAATTCTGATGTAGTCCTTAATATTTTAGCTTATTCTCGATTTAGTCTCTAATGACCCAAAATAGTCATTTTTGCTTAAATTTTTACACAATTTAGTTCGAGTTCCTATTTTACCCTTGAATTTAGTTTTTATTTACTTTTCAAAAAAAATTATAACCCAACATATTTCTTAATAGTAAATTAAATCTTATACATTTTATACAAAATATCGTTGGGTCGTGTTATTATAATTATAGATACAAAACACATAAACTTGAAGTATTATAGTGTTTATTTGAAAAAGAGAACGGATTATGCCCTCAACTTACTATGAAAGTGCATATGAAATTTGATACATAATATAATATGGTCTATTAATTTCTTTTATCAACCTTTTTTCATTGAAGTTTTGATGCAATTATCAATGTTCGACTGAAATTCTGATCTACTAAGTTCTTGGAAATTTTTCGATAAAGTACTCATACAATTTTTCTCTGACATATATTTCTCGAGATAGTTCTCAGTATTGAATTTTGAAGACTACATATTTGTTTATCTCATATAACAACATCAATGTGTAAATATATTTCTTCGTTGAAAGTAGCTTATATCATGATTTAGATTGTTCCAATATAAATCGAGGATATAGTATGTGCTATTCCCGATTTGAGTTTTTGTGATTCCTATTTTATTTCGTCAAAAATTTCCATATAATTTCTCGTAAGTTCTATTGGATTGAAATTCACCTTCTAGAAACCTTACATATTACATGATGATTTTATTTCTTAGGTCAAGATTTTTTAACAATTTCTTTACATGTGTTGCATTCATGTGTTTCGGGTCGAAATACGTCATCTTCATTCGGATTCTGATTATGTCTCTACATCTTACTCTTCTTGATTTATGACTTCTTCTTCACATATACTTTCGTATGAGAGAATATCCTCAAACTGATAATACTTGAATCAGATATTGATAATAAACCGCTTCTTCGATATCCGAGATTTTTTCGAAGTGCTTTATTAATTTTTTATCGTTTTCTGGATAGTTAGTCAAAATGTGATATCTTATTCCATATGTTTTAGAACTTTCATTAGTTTTGGATTCAGCTCTTCTGAAAGTGTTTCTTGTTGGTATTCGTCCCATGCTTTGAGACGAGTTTGATGCATGTGACAATATCCTACTTCATGATAATCCATTTATTTGTCCAGATTTATAAAATCTGACTTTTTGTGAACATTATACTGTTTTTATTTTTCAAGAAATTCTTCCACTTTTACTACTTCTGGTAAACTTTAGATTTAAAGCTCTTCATCTTCTGCATTTGTGGTTTACTTTCAATAATTGTCAAAATATCATTTTCTCTGCAACATAATAGAGTACATTTGTTAATACCCTTTAATATTTTATAGTTATTTTTTAATTATATCAAATGACATTATTCTACCAATTTTATTTTTGAGAAAATAGGCACTTCTAGCCAGAGTATCTGGATTACCGGATATGTATTTCCTTACTAGCATTTCCCTCTAAGGCCTTGAAATTTTGGCAAAGAAAAGTTGCATTGATGTACTTTCTTCGAATCATAATTTTATCTATATTTATTGAATAAAATATTGTGTTCATTCACTAAATAGATGTCATGTAATTAAAAGTTATACAGAGCTTGAGTATTATTTTTATTATGTGTATCTTGTTTATTAAGATAGTCAAACTCTATGAATTATATTTTAAATAGTGTAGTCATTCTTCTAAGTATCTCGCTAAGATATTCTTCGACTAGGACTGGGTATTTGGTTTTTGCCAAAGTCATGTCTCAAACAATTTTGACTGATCTCATGTAACTCATTTCTAATTTAATGAATCTATCTTTGTTGAGATCAAGTGTTCATGTTGTCATTCTTGCATCTGATGTCCAATCATCTATGAGATCTTATCTATTTTTTAAGTCCGTTACATCAACGTTAAGAATAACCTCACAAGAATGTATTGGTTCTAAAACACTCTTCTCACAGATTGATTGGTTCAAGGGAATTTGATGTTTTTCTTCATCGTATTCTCGTTGGGTATGATTCCCTCCAACTTGGAAATCAATGTGGTTCTCTCCTATGTTTGCATCGCGGGATCCCACACTTTTACTTATTTATGGTTGTTGATAAATGTTTCTAGGGGTAACTAGATATTGATCACCCTCAGTTATGTCATTTTTAAATCTATGATATTGAGATTTGCAAAAGATAATGCAATATCTTGAAGATCATTGAGACCAACTCTTTATATGATTGTTATTTCATGAGAAATTTTGATAATATATATTGATAATTTTTCTTCATCGATTTGAGGTTTTTGAATTATTCTCGCTTTCTTCTTTTGATGTAATAAGGATTCTGTACCAAATGATGGTGATAATCGTCCTCTCATTTTTTTTAACTAGAAATCGTCCAATAATAATATAATATGTATGAAATATTCAACCTATTTTACGATACCATTTGCATGTCCCTTTTAAGTAATTTTGTCAACAAGGGTTTGTTTGGGGATTTTTGAAAATATTTAAGCTTGAATGACCAAATTAGACATAATTTGAAAGATCAAGGACTAAATTAGGATAATATGAATCAAATCGGAACTTCTGCTAAATATTAGAGTTTTCCCAATAAATAAAACATGTGAAATAGAACAATGAAGATGGTAGAAAATATAGCCAAAAATAAAATAAATTAAATATTGAAATTAGTTATTATTATTAAATCATAAATGCCTTATCCTGTTGTCTAAAGGCAGCAACTTTGTCGGTAGGAAACTTAATGATTATTATTTTTCCTGTTTATTACATAAAATTCTACCTCTTAGAATTTTATATGATAGTTTTACTTGTTCGTACATGTTGATATTTTTCGATATAAGATAAATAAATATTTGTGTTAACATAATAGTCTACAAACTACACTAGTTAGATCAACTGTATTGTGTATATCTTATGTAATATATGAGAAATCGAACTCCTCATTATTGACCAAACGTTCACATACTCTATCGTTTGATAATCACTTTTCGTTCACTGAAACATCAATTGCCACATTTTATGTATATATATTTACTTCTAAATATTCACAAACTTATACATGGCTTATTTATTTGGCAAGTTGAAAATTGGAAATCATCGATGACAAAAACTTGTGTGAGACGGTCACACGGATCGTATTTGTGAGACATATATCTTATTTGGGATATTCATGAAAAAATATTATTTTTTATGCTAAAAGTATTTCTTTTTATTGTGAATATGGGTAGGGTTGACTCGTCTCACAGATTAAGATCCGTGAAACGGTCTCACATGAGATCATCGATGGTCTAATTAAGCAATCGTAGACAAGATAAAAGGAAAAACTTAAAAGTCCCAATCACACCATCACTCCGATGTCCTACTCGTTTTTTTTTCTCGTTGTTTGTACTTTATATCATTATCAAAACATTAACTTAACTTATTTGATCATGACTTGGAAACTACTGTGATCCTTGCTATGGAATGGAAGTGGCAACATTGTTTTTTTATACTTATTATTGTAGGAAATTAAAGAAATGTAAATGAGTATACGAGTCGTTTATGAGGGCCGATCTGAACTGATTCGACCCGACCGAATTAAATGAATTTGTTGGAGAGAGTGATTATTTATCCATATGATAATTTCTCAACTCTCATCTTTATCTAGATAACTAACAACGAGATCAACAAGTATTGAAGAATTTGGACTGTGCAAATCAATTGTTTTTCGTTTGTGATTGCTGTTGAAATGTTTTGAAAATATTAGTTTCGCCGGAAAGAAGGTTGGTAATTCTACTACAAAAAAGCTTAAATTGAATAATGTTTTTATTTGGGGCAAAAACTTGTGTGAGATGGTCTCACGGACCGTATTTGTGAAACGAATCTCTTATTTGAGTAATCCATGAAAAAATATTACTTTTTATGCTAGGATCTGTTTGGTAGTTGTGATAGGATAAGTAAATGATTAATAATTAGAATGATTAAAAAATGAGATATATGGATTAATAGTATGGTGTGATAAATAACATTGTATTTGGTATGATTTTAAAATGATGGATTAATTTTGTAAATTTTATTTTAATGTTCAAAATACTAATTAAATATATATTCTTAAAATAATTGGATAGATAATTAAATATTTATAATTATAATTTAAATTTATTAAAACTACTTTAAATATATTTATTAGAAATAAATTTGTAAATATACATTTACTTTAATAATTAAAATAATAAAAATATTTTGAATGTTAATGTTAAATAAATTTTAGTAATAATTACAATATTATTTTTTTTCTTAAAATAATATTAAATATTCTTAAAATAATTTGATATATAATTAATATATATTTATAATTAATAATTAAAATAGTAGTAATATTTTTAATATTAATTTTAATGTTAAGTAAAGTTTTGTGATATTATAATATTTTTATTTTTTAAATAATTATAAATATTCTTAAAATAATTAAATATTTATAATTATAATTTATGTTTATTAAAATTAATTTAAATATATTTATTAGAAATATATTTGAAAATATTACGGTAAGCATTAAACACAATAAATTAGAATTTAATAAATATTTATTTTCATAAAAGATAAGAGGATAAAAATGTAATTTGTGGTGTATTGATAACTTATCCCATTTAATTTATTAGATTAATAATCAAATAATCAATCATAAAATTAGGTCTTAAATCGGGTCAAAATGATTATTAATATATTTTAAAATTTTAACCAAATATTAGATAAGTATGTGATTATTCATCTATTCTTATTTAATCATATCAACCAAACACACTCTAAGAGTATTACTTTTTATTGTGAATATAGGGTAGAGTAGATGCTACCTGTGGGGGCAGTGCCCTCACATGATCTCAGCCATTGATTTTAAATGGTGATTAAATCTGGGCCTTTGATCACTTCATGGGTGTATGTGTATTTAAATCTGGGCCGTTGATCACCTCATGGGGGCAGTGCCTCACAAGGTAGGGTGAAATAAACCTGAATATAGGTAGGGTTGACCCGTCTCACAGATTAAGATCAGTGAGACGGTCTCACATGAGACTCGCTTTTTATTTGGAGTTTGCAAATCAATTTAAATGTTTTTTATAAACAACTTTTGTTTTAACAGTCGATAAGTCTACAGAAAAAAAGATAAATTAAAAGTAAAAAAAATTATAATAAATTGCCAAAATTTTAAAAAGCAATATCTGCGTGAAATTAATATAATCTCGATTACACTATTGATCTTGTCAAATATTTCTCTTTTCTTCAAGTATAAATATCGAGTAGTTTCAAGAACTATATATATAAATCGGAATAATTTCATATATAAATCCAAATGGGCAACAATAGCATGAATTCAATCTTTTGGGGTTATTCTGCAATTTTGATACTTTTGCTGGGTGGATTTGAGACTGGTGTTGAAGGATGGTGGGGTTTTTGTGTAATAAAATGTGAATTCGAGTGCATTTATAGTCGAATACCCACGTGTGAATCTGAATGCATAAAACATTGCCGACCTCCGCAAATCTCAGCAGCTCATTTCCAATGCACAAATGAATGTGCAAATGCTCGCTGCAAAAAATTAGCATCAGGTAAACGATAAGTTTTTTTACGTCTGTTATTAATATTTAAAACGGGATCGAGGGTTTGTGGTTTAACGTGGATTCAAATCTACGTATTTTTCTGTTGACAGAAGTTTATGTAACTAAATCAGATGTTGACCACGTCTGAGATTTTCGTGTTGATTGTTTGTTGATTTCCTAATTCTTTTTTTTTTACAGGTGACGGAAAGCTTGAAGGATGCGTGGATCTGTGCTCCCACGAGTGCAACAAGTTGAATGCATAGTCTTTCCTTTTTTGAACTAAATAGTAAATAATAATACAGCATCAGATGTAGTGTGTTTTCTTGTTTTATATGTTATGAAATTTGAATGCATAAATGAGTCCTGTATTTTGAAATATATATATATATATATATATATATATATATATATATATATATATATATATATATATATATATATATATTTATATATATGCGTGTGTGTGTGTGTTGTCCACTCACCGCGTCATCTGTGTATCGCTGAGATGACACTTATTTAGTGGATGTCGAAGCATATCAAAATTACACATCTATTAGGTGAATGTTATCTCATCGCACATAGGAGGACACGGTTTTATGAATAATATATAAAATCTGATACACCAATGTGTATATATAGAGATATTTAAAAAATAATAATAAAGAGGGTGTCTTTATGCGAGTAAAAAAAAGGCAAAAACTTGTGTGAGACGATTTCACAGGTCGTATTTTGTAAGTCAGATATCTTATTTGGATCATCAATGAAAAAATATTACTTTTTATGCTAAGAGTATTATTTTTTATTCTGAATATTGGTAGGGTTGACCCGTCTCATAGATTAATATTCGTGAGACCGTCTCACAAGAGAGCTACTAAAAAAAGCCAGCCAAAATCTGTAAATTTTATTTAAAAAAAAAACTTTACTGTGCCAATTAAAAAGAAATTTCTAGTTCTAAATGTGGATAATAACCACTCTAATATTTGTTCGGTGACGCAACTAATTCGATTAAACTTTGTTGGTTGAACCATAAATTTGTTCTGTTCTTTAAATATTGTGGTTGATTTCATTGATCAGAAATCTGTGAAAGATAATCTTTTTGTTAAAGAACAACAAGATTACGTCTTCCTTCTTCGAAGAAAAACTATCTGCTTTCTGGGCTAATTTTAATGCAGAAAAACTTAT
Organism: Primulina eburnea; assembly: GCF_022965805.1. NCBI lineage: Eukaryota > Viridiplantae > Streptophyta > Magnoliopsida > Lamiales > Gesneriaceae > Primulina > Primulina eburnea. The sequence continues at coordinate 32,276,867 of NC_133118.1, forward strand.
CAAAAGCGATTCCAAAAGTTTTCGTGTCCAAAAAAATTTATAACCCAACATATTTCTTAATAGTAAATTAAATGATGTGTCTCACATCGGTTAGCAAGAGTTGTCTTGGACAAAATATATATGAATTCACAATCCTCCTCTCATGAGCTAACTTTTGAGGTGGAGTTAGGTGGATTCATATCATATGGTATCAGAGCCATACTCTTGACTGGTCGTGTGGGTGCATGTTCTTGGAAGTGCCCTGGAGTGCGGTTAACGAAGGAGTTGGCACGAGAACGTACAGTCTAAAGGGGCCGGGAATGCCTGGAAGTGCCTTGTGGTTGCGGGTTAACGAAGGAGTTGGCACGAGGACGTGCAATCTAAAGGGGTCGGGAATGATGTGTCCCACATCGGTTAGCAAGAGTTGTCTTGGGCAAAATATATATGAATTCACAATTCTTCTCTCATGGGCTAGCTTTTGAGGTGGAGTTAGGTGGATTCATATAATTAAATCTTATACATTTTGAACAAAATATTGTTGGGTCGTGTCAAACAGATTTTACAGATTGCTTTTTACAGCTTAATTACCTAGTCGCAACTAATGGTTCATGTCGCATATTTTTTTTAAGAACACCTAGAACAAATTTGTTTTATTTCCTACCTCAAGGTGTGTAGTAACAGATATAATTTTTACATACATGAATTCAATACAAGAAAGGAAAAAAGCTTGATAATTTTATTCAGACATAATAAATATTATTACATAAGCAAGCTCTAGTAGAAGAGGAGATAACTTGCTCATCTACTTATTATAGTTATAAATACAATACACTAAACTTGAAGTATTACAGTGTTTATTTGAAAAAGAGAACGAATTATTCCCTCAAGTTACTATGAAAGTGCATTCGAAATTTGATACATAATAATATAATATGGTCTATTAATTTCTTTTATCAACTTTTTTTATTGAAGTTTTGATGCAATGTCAAGGCTCGACAAAAATCCCGATCCACTAAGTTGTTGGAAATTTTTGGATAAAGTACTCGTACAAATTTTCTCCGGCATATATTTCTCGAAATAGCTCTCAGTATCGAATGTTGAAGACTACACATTCGTTTATCTCATATAACAACATCAATGTGTAAATCTATTTCTTCTTTGAACGTATTTTATATCATGATCTAGATTGCTCTAATATGAATCGAGGACATGACATGTGCTATTCCCGATTTGAGTTTTTGTGACTATTATTTTATTTCTTAAAAAAAAAAAAATTTACATCTCCATATAGTTTCTCACAAATTCCATTAGACTGAAATTCACCTTCTAGAAACCTTATATATTGCATGATGATTTTGTTTCTTAGTCCAAGATTTTTTAAAAATTTCTTTACATGTCCTACACAGAACCATTAATATATATGTAGACTATGATTTTCTCTCATAATATTTTGGATAATTTTATGAGGTATAATTTCTAGCTAAAGAACCTAGACAAATATTCATGTATTTCAGGTCGAAATACATCGTATTCATTTGGATTTTGTCTCTACATTTGATTCTTCTTGATTCAGGACTTCTTCTTCATGTATACTTTCGTATGAGAGAATATCCTCAAACTGGTAATGCTTGAATCAGGTCTTGACAATAAACCGCTTCTTCGATATCTGGAGTTTTTTCGAAGTGCATTTTTTCATTTTTTATCGTTTTCTGGATAATTGGTCAAAATGTGATGTATTGTTTCATATGTCAAGCAATTACAACATTTAAAACTTTCATTAGTTTTGGAATCAGCTCTTCTGAAAGTGTTTCTTGTTGGTGTTCATCACATGCTTTGATATGAATTTGATGTCTGGGACAACGTCTTACTTCATGTTGATCCATTTATTTGTCCAGATTTATAAAATCTGAATTTTCTGTGTAGACGGTACTGTTTTTATTTTCAGAAATTCTTCCACTTCTACTACTTTTGGTAAGATTTAGATTTAAAGCTCTTCATCTTCTACATTTGCAGTTTACTTCCAATAATTGTCGAAATATAATTTTCTCTACAATATAATAGAGTACGTGTAATGCCCGAGATTGTATGCCATGTTAAATTACGATTATAGATTTTTAATCGAAACAATTATGAAAGGGCTAACCGAGACACAAAAGGAGATTACGTGTGAAAATTGAAGTGCGAGGACAGTAGCATCGGCGCATACGCCAAACAGGCAGAAGACCTCGCGGATATGCGCGGAAGATGTCGCGCATATGCGCGAGCCTATGCAAGCCATGTCCAGAAGACATCGCGCATATGCGCGGAACTAAGTCGCGCATATGCGCGAGTTGCCAAGATCGAGACCAGTAGGTCTCGCGCATATGCGCCAGAAATGTCGCGCATATGCGCGAGACATGCAGAAGAGAAAATCGACACTTGGCTTTTGCATGTACGTTGGTATTTATATATATATATATATATATATATATAAACATGCGAATTTTCTTCAGAAAAGAAGAAAACGAAGCCGAGGAAGGAAAATAGCTTTTGATTTCAAAATTCGATTTTACGATCAATCCGTCCGTTAGATTTTAAATCCGACTTCGGTATCGAGTTCCAATCAACGTAGGCTACAACTGGACGTAAGTTTTAATACGTTTTGACATGTTTTGAAATTATGATGTTGTTAGAATTGAATACACGTCATATATGTTGTTCTGAACATGATAGACAGCGTAGAATCGAATTTAGATTAAGAAAGAGACTGAATATGGAATTGTTATGAATTTCAGAAAGAAATTGACTGAGATGTGATGTCAGATTTGTACGGTGGTTGATTGTAAATTATTGGAATTGATATAGACTGATATAGTATTATCAGTATCACAAAATTGTACTGTTGTCCTGTCAGAATTTGATAAAACAGAGATGTTGTGATTTGATTAGAATATTGATACAGAATATTGATATTGTCATTACCAGATTGAATAGTGACAGACTTTGTGGGGCCCTTAGCTCCTAATCGTTATTATAACACAATCTGATTAGGGTTAATTAATTACAGCGGAAAACGAGTTTAAAATTTCCTTTACAATGAGCCCAAATCGTTTCTCCTAGAATTTATAATACTAAAAATAGTATTTAATTCCATATCATAAAACACGCCCACACGTAATCAAAACCAATCACATACAAACAACTCATATCCTCGGGACATGCCCCGGTATATAGATACATATACATACATACTGGGAACAAGACATCAACATAAAACCTCAGCTCAAGCTGTGGCTCCCTCCAGAAGTACCCTCTCCGGTCTCCTGATATCCTGGAGTACCTGCCATTGTCCACACACAAAGACAACAACAGCCCCCCTTGGGGGTGAGCAAAGCTCCGTATGGAACAACCAATCATATATACCACAGATATCTAAACAATGATATATGGTATGCAATGCATGTATGTCGTGGAGGTATCAGGTAATATGCCCATCCACTGAGCACATGTCAGAATCAATCGAATCGCTATCAAATCAAATCAATGCTCGAGCTGGCACACCGACCGATATGGGAATACACGTATGATAGCGTCGACGAAGCGCCATCAATCCCACATCTCATATCCAATCATATGGGGCCACAATTGTCTATGCTTTACGGGTCATATAATACCGGCATAGCGATTGTGTTTACAAACCCCGGAATCCAATCAAATCATATCAGGGTATCCAAGGATCATAGCTCAACGTGCATGTCATGTATCGATGTATGCATAAAATGATGTGTGTTAACAAAACATTTATTTTATACATCGATATCTCAATCTCAATGTCATGTATGCCACATAAATCAACAAACAAGGCATATAGACACATAATCTCATTCCAATCAATCCAACATATATCATATAATACAGATACCTGTCGTATGTTACCCGGTCGCAACATACCTCAATTCTTCGTTTCCAGTCCACTGTAGCTTTAGATTTCAGTATACAAATCTATCTACATCAATAATACCTTCATTTCAATCAACAACATAATCCAAAATCATTAATATGAGTTTCAAATATCTTTTGAAACTTCAAAAATTCATATCAAATCAAAATCATATCATAATTCAATTCCGACTTCAAAACTTAGTTTCTTGTCGGTTATTCTACCGCATATATTTATCAGAATTAATAATAACTGATAAACAATTATTCAATCTCAACCCTACGATTAAAATTCTCTAATTATAATAAATTAGGAATAATTCAAAATAACATCACTGTAATCATCTCTTCTTCGTTAAAATCATACATTATTCAATAATCTTCAATTTCTGTATTATTTAACAATTTATCTGATTTATTCCAAAAACTGATGAATTTCAAACATTACCAAAACTATGAAATGTATACCTCAAATCGAAGACCTCGTGTCAACGATCTCAGATCTGAAGTCGGTTCGTCGATTGGATAAACCGATAAGTCGCACAACCGAAAAAAAATCAAAAACTCTTTTCTCCCCTTTCTCTCTCTCACGATCGTCCCCTCTGTAACTTTCAAAATGATAACTTTGATTTCAAAGTTATCATTTTATTTTTTTATTTTTTTTAAATATTATATTATATTATATTATTATATTATATTAATAATAATATAATATAATATAATATATACTATTTAACAATTTAACATCGGTATATCCCTTCGGATCAGTCAAACGATCAAATTTTCCAAAACTCAAAACATGAAACATCTCTATCTTTGAGTTTTCTACGTCATATCCAAATCTCAAATCATTTGGGCTTCATATGAAAAAGATATGTCACTATTTACCATTTTACCATTAAAATTAATTCATTAATTTTCAACTTATCTACGAAAATGCCATCAAAATAAATTGAATATTTTTCAACTTATTTATTAAAATGCCATCAAAGCTATTTTAGTCTCGGGGTCTCACATTTCTCCCCTTCTTAAAAGATTTCGTCCTCGAAATCTCAAACATCTCTATATACATAACATTGGCAAACATATATATGTCACCAGTTATAGTACATATCAAAACTAAAATCAGTAAAATGATCAGAATACATCGAATACAATGGAACAGACGTCGTAGAATCAAACAAATGCGGATACGAATCTCGCATCTTGCTCTCCAATTCCCACGTTGATTCTTCAACACCATGTCGTGTCCATTGCACTCGTACTAGAGGAATCGATTTGTTTCTCAATATCTTTTTCTTTCGATCCATAATGCGAACAGGTTGTTCAACATAGGAAAGAGAAGGATCCAATTCAACCTCATCAGGTGCAAGTACATGTGATGGATCTGGTTCATATTTCCTCAACATAGAAACATGAAACACATCGTGAATGGCAGATAGAGCTGGTGGCAATACCAATCGATACGCAAGATCACCAACTCGATCAAGAATCTCGTATGAACCAACATATCGAGGAGATAACTTCCCTCGCATGCCGAATCGAACAGTGCCTCTAAAGGGAGATATTTTCAAAAACACTTTGTCACCTTTCTGGAATTCCAAGGGTCGTCTTCGTTTGTTCGCATAACTCGCTTGACGAACCTAAGCAGCTTTCATCCGCTGTCGAATCAACTGAACCTTATCATTAATTTCCTGTATCATTTCAGGTCCAGTCAATTGTCTTTCACCAATTTCATCCCAGAATAACGATGATCTACATCGTCTCCCGTATAAGACTTCAAACGGTGCCATACCAATACTCGTTTGGAAGCTATTATTATAAGAAAATTCTACCAATGGTAAGGCATCTTGTCATCCCATTCTGAAATAGATCACAATCGCACGTAACATATCCTCTAACGTATGAATTGTACGCTCAATTTGGCCATCAATTTGAAGATGATAAGCAGTACTCATAGCCAAACGCGTACTCATCGCTTCTTGGAAACTACCCCAGAATTTAGAAGTAAATCTGAGATCACGATCTGATACAATTGAGACTGACACACCGTGCAGTCTCACAATATTCTCAATGTATAAACGGGTCATTCTCTGATAAGGATAAGTCCGATCATACGGAATAAAATGTGCAGATTTCGAAAGCCGATCAATAATAACCCAAATAGCATCACAACACTTGAGCGAACGAGGTAAATGAGTCACAAAATCCATAGCAATATGTTCCCAATTCCATTTGGATTTCGAGACTATGGAGTAATCCTCCAGGTTTCATTCTCTCGGCTTTCACTTGCTGGCAAACCAGACATTTAGAAATAAACTCAGCAATGTCCTTCTTCATACGTTCCACCAGAATTGAGGTCTCAATGTCAAATACATCTTTCGACCTCCAGGGTGAATACTATATTTGCTACAATGTGCTTCACGAAGAAGGGCAGATTTCAAATCAGAATCATCAGGGACTACCAGCCGACCGTTAAGTCGTAAAGAACCATCAGAAGAAATCTGAAATCCAGACTGATGTCATGCAGATACAAGTTCTTTCGACTTTAGAATCTGAGCATCGCTTCGTTGGGCCTTTCGAATCTTCGATATCAAATTTGGCTCAATTTGAATTGCTGAGACAGTGACAGAATTCCAATTCGAGTGAAAAGTCCAGCCAGAAGTACATATATCCTCATGTACCTTGGCGACATTGACAGAAGCTAGAACAGAATCATAAACTTTACGACTCAGGGCATCCGCAGTAACATTCACCGATCCAGGGTGATATTGAATCTCACAATCAAAATCCTTCAGGAGATCCATCCACCTGTGTTGCCTCATATTCAAATCAGATTGAGAAAAGAGATATTTCAGACTCTTATGGTCCGAATAAATAACAAACTTTTCTCCGTAAAAATAATGGCGCCAATTCTTCAAAGCAAATACAATGGCGGGCAATTCGAGATCATGAACAGGATAACATGTTTCATGATATTTCAATTGACGAGACGCATAAGCAACCACTTTGTCATGTTGCATCAGAACACAGCCCAAACCTTTACCAGACGCATCTGTACACACCACAAATCCTCCGGTACCTGAGGGAATAGTAAGCACAGGTGCAGTGGTCAATCTCGTCTTCAATTCAAGAAAACTAGCTTCACATTCATCTGACCAAATGAATCGCTGATTCTTCTGTGTCAGTTGAGTAATAGGTTTAGCTATCTTCGAAAATCCTTCAATAAAACGACGATAATATCCAGCTAAACCCATGAAGCTACGGATCTCAAGAACATTCGAAGGTCTCGGCCAATTCAATACGGCTTCAAACTTCGCAAGATCAACAGATATTCCATGTCTCGAAATGACGTGGCCCAAAAATACTACTCGATCCATCCAGAATTCGCATTTGGACAATTTAGCATATAAATGTCCATTACGAAGATTTTGAAGTACCAGTCTCAGATGTTCAGCATGCTCCTTCTTCGATTTCGAGTATACAAGAATATCATCAATAAAAACAATAACGAATCGGTCTAAATAATCTCGGAAGACACGATTCATTAAATCCATAAAGATAGCAGGAGAATTCGTAAGACCAAAAAGCATAACCAAGAATTCATAGTGGCCATACCTCGTACGAAAAGCAGTTTTGGGCACATCTTCGTCTCGAACTCGTACTTGATGATACCCAGAACGAAGATCAATCTTTGAGTATACAGAAGTACCCTGAAGCTGATCGAACAAATCATCAATACGAGGAAGTGGGTACTTGTTTTTCACAGTAGCCCGATTCAATTGCCTATAATCGATACACATTCGCATAGTACCATCTTTCTTTCGAACAAACAAAACTGGAGCTCCCCAAGGTGATGCACTCGGTCGAATATATCCCTTATCGAGAAGATCCTTTAATTGTTCTTTCAATTCTTTCAATTCCAGTGGTGCCATGCGATAAGGAGCTTTAGATATAGGCGCAGTCCCCGGCACAAGATCAATACTAAACTCAACTTCTCGATGAGGAGGAAAATCAGGAATCTCATCGGGAAATACATCCGGGAATTCTTTCGCAACAGGAATCTCTGATAAAGAAGACTCCTTCTTCAAAATATCAATAGCATAGATAAGGTAACCCTCATCTCCGCTATTCAGAAGTCGAGACATCTCCAAGGAAGATACCAATGGAATTTTGGCTTGGGAACCCTTGCCATAAAAATTCCACTTGGGTCCATCAATCGGTCGAAATCGAACCACTCCGTGACAACAATCAATGGTAGCTCGATTTGTCGTCAAGATATCCATGCCAACAATACAATCAAAGTCGTGCATTGGGAGGACAATCAGATTCAAGAATATCACATTATCCTCATATATCAATACACAATTATGCACAACTTTCTCAGACAATATAATCTTCCCTGCTGGCGTGGCTATCGACAAAGTATCATACAACGGGGCACACTCAATATCGTGAGATGCAACAAATGCATGAGATATAAATGAATGAGATGCTCCTGTATCAAATAAAACACGTGCAGGATAATCGCAAAGCGTGCAAATACCTGCAATCAAGCCACCAGGTGCTTCTCTCGCCTGATCCTCAGTCATGGCGTACACTCTCACTTGAGGAGGAATTTGGGCACTCTGCCCACCCGGTCCTCGATATCGTGGAATACTCGACTGCTGAAAAGATAGAACAGGAACAGCAGGTCTCATCATACTAGGGCCACCTCTAAATCTTGGCTGGGGTTGAGCAGAAGTCGTACCCCTGTTCGGACATACTCGAGAGAAATGGCCTCCCTGCCCACACTGATAACAAGTACCAAACATACCTCGACACTGCTCGATAGTATATTTGCCTCCACAATGGCTACAATAAGGAGCAATCACATGACTCCCTCTCTGTGATCCACTCGAGCTCGAAGAAGACGAAGAAACAGAGCCAGTCTTCTTGAACTTCTTACCCCTCGGTCGCAAAGTAGGCTGCTGAGCTGACACCGGAGGTGGAGGAGTATACTGTGGACCCCCTCTCCTAAGTCCAGCCTCGGCTGCCTTAGCTCGTTCAACTACCTCTGCGTAGCTGGTAGGCAATCCAGAAACAACATATGTATATAAAACAGGATGTAATCCATTTACAAACCTGTTATATTTTGCCCCCGCATTCCCAGCCACGTGAGGTGCATACTTCAACAGAGTAGAAAACTTTGAAGCATACTCTGCAACAGACATCGTTCCCTGCTGCAGATTATTAAATTCATTCTCCTGAGCAGTATAATAAGAAGGAGGAGAATACTGCTCCAAAAACTGGGCCTTGAAGACATCCCATGTGACTTCAATCCCGGCCTCTTTCAGTCCAATCTCAGCGGCTTCCCACCAAGATTTAGCTCGGTATTTCAACTGATACAAAGCAAGTTTCAGTCTCCGAGCCTTAGAATACTCCACAATATTAAACAAATGCTCGATATCCTTTAACCAAGCCTCAGCTCTTTCTGCACTCTCAGTACCAAAGAACCTCGGTGGTTTCAGATCCTGGAATCGAGCCATTACAACATCCATGGACAACCCTTCAAATTGCCCAACTATTCTCTCAGTACTGCTACTCGCAGCTTCATTTGTGGGATCCATCTACAATCAAAATATGAATATCACAATTCCATATCATCATCATTTCATATCATCAATCTCATCCAATACTTACTCAATTCAAATCAAATAAGAGCAAGTAATACAAATAATTCAAACACAAGCGCACAATTCATTTGTGCATATTCAAATGTACACAAGACTCAATAGAGCATTCTCAGCTATGCTCTGATACCATCTAGTGTGGGGCCCTTAGCTCCTAATCGTTATTATAACACAATCTGATTAGGGTTAATTAATTACAGCGGAAAACGAGTTTTAAATTTCCTTTACAATGAGCCCAAATCGTTTCTCCTAGAATTTATAATACTAAAAATAGTATTTAATTCCATATCATAAAACACGCCCACACGTAATCAAAACCAATCACATACAAACAACTCATATCCTCGGGACATGCCCCGGTATATAGATACATATACATACATACTGGGAACAAGACATCAACATAAAACCTCAGCTCAAGCTGTGGCTCCCTCCAGAAGTACCCTCTCCGGTCTCCTGATATCCTGGAGTACCTGCCATTGTCCACACACAAAGACAACAACAGCCCCCCTTGGGGGTGAGCAAAGCTCCGTATGGAACAACCAATCATATATAACACAGATATCTAAACAATGATATATGGTATGCAATGCATGTATGTCGTGGAGGTATCAGGTAATATGCCCATCCACTGAGCGCATGTCAGAATCAATCGAATCGCTATCAAATCAAATCAATGCTCGAGCTGGCACACCGGTCGATATGGGAATACACGTATGATAGCGTCGACGAAACGCCATCAATCCCACATCTCATATCCAATCATATGGGGCCACAATTGTCTATGCTTTACGAGTCATATAATACCAGCATAGCGATTGTGTTCACAAACCCCGGAATCCAATCAAATCATATCAGGGTATCCAAAGATCATAGCTCAACGTGCATGTCATGTATCGATGTATGCATAAAATGATGTGTGTTAACAAAACATTTATTTTATACATCGATATCTCAATCTCAATGTCATGTATGCCACATAAATCAACAAACAAGGCATATAGACACATAATCTCATTCCAATCAATCCAACATATATCATATAATACAGATACCTGTCGTATGTTACCCGGTCGCAACATACCTCAATTCTTCGTTTCCAGTCCACTGTAGCTTTAGATTTCAGTATACAAATCTATCTACATCAATAATACCTTCATTTGCATCAACAACATAATCCAAAATCATTAATATGAGTTTCAAATATCTTTTGAAACTTCAAAAATTCATATCAAATCAAAATCATATCATAATTCAATTCCGACTTCAAAACTTAGTTTCTTGTCGGTTATTCTACCGCATATATTTATCAGAATTAATAATAACTGATAAACAATTATTCAATCTCAACCCTACGATTAAAATTCTCTAATTATAATAAATTAGGAATAATTCAAAATAACATCACTGTAATCATCTCTTCTTCGTTAAAATCATACATTATTCAATAATCTTCAATTTATGTATGATTTAACAATTTATCTGATTTATTCCAAAAACTGATGAATTTCAAACATTACCAAAACTATGAAATGTATACCTCAAATCGAAGACCTCGTGTCAACGATCTCAGATCTGAAGTCGGTTCGTCGATTGGATAAACCGATAAGTCGCACGACCGAAAAAAAATAAAAAACTCTTTTCTCCCCTTTCTCTCTCTCACGATCGTCCCCTCTGTAACTTTCAAAATGATAACTTTGATTTCAAAGTTATCATTTTATTTATTTATTTTTTTTATTTTTTAAATATTATATTATATTAATATATTATATTATATTATTATATTATATTAATAATAATATAATATAATAAGTATCAGAGCCATGGAAATAGTCTGGTTAATAATTTAGCACTTCTTATTCAAATGAATATTTTTAGTTTAAAAGAAACTATTCATAACAGTTTAAATGAAGAATATGATTTACCTGAAAATTTAGATTAATTGAATAAATGGACTATTTCTAAGATAGAATCTAAAATGATCTATAAGTTAGGAACTTTTGAAAGAATTGATTTTAAACAAGTAGTTAAAACTACAGAATCATCAGTACCCCTTCATAATGAAGAAATGGTTATTAGATTGTTAAACAATAAAGATATTATGCCTTATATGAAAAATTATAAGTTTATTCATATAGGTTTAATTCAAATTTCTTTTAGACCTTTAACTTTAGAAGGTTTACCAGAAAGCTTCATAGCAGCTTTAAGAGATGATAGAAATTTGAATTGGAAACAATCCCTAATGGGAATAATTCAATCTAGTCTGGCTCATGGTCCAGTATATTTTGATGTATATCCTAATTTATCTGTATCTTTGTCTGATATTAATATTTTAGACTCTTTAACATTAAATGTTAAAACTCATGGTTATAATTATACTCCTGGTACAGAAGTTATATGTATCTATTATCGTATTTATTATAAACCATTATTTACACTGAATCCTATGTGTAAAAGAATAGATAAAAAATTAAATGAAACTATTCTAATAGAAACTAATTTTAATAGATCAAATATTACAACTCGTAAATCTATAAAATGGGAAGAAATTGAATTTCCAGAAAACTGGATAATTGAACAAGCTGTTCCTAGAAACCCTATAATAAATAGAGATTTACAACAAGTTATTCAAAATAATGAAGGATCTGTTCAAATACAGTTTAATAATGAACAAAGAAGATTATTAATATCTTCTATATATGCTAGATCAAGATCTAGTCATTCTTTTATTTCTCTTATAGATTATATGGTTGATATACCACAAACTTCTAGAACTTCTACTTCTCAAGTCAGAGAAGAATTAGAATCTACTAATACAGCAGATGATTTAATTATAAATCAAAACAATATTGTTCATAAAAGTAACTTTCAAAAAGTTAGAGAAACTGATACAGTTTCAGAAATGAATTTTAGTATTTAATGGATAGTAAACCAAAAATTGATTTTACTAAAGGATCTTCTGCTAGAGCAAAGATCAATGCAGAATTCTATTTACCCAAATGGGAATCTTTCAGAAACTGGTACTTTAAAAGTTTTTCTGAAGAAGAGTTTGAATATATTGTTTCAACATTTTATAAATATTGTGAAAACCAGAATAAATTAATACATTTTGTTCCTTGGTTTTTCAAAACATTTATTATAGATTATATTTCTATTCTTGAAAGAAATTATAAACTTTCTTCAGGACAGATTCAAAAATCTGTTTATCCTCCTCAACAATCTTTTATTATATAAAAAAATAATAAAATTTTAAATTTTACTGCTTTTTCAAAATTATTTGAGAATGATATGTTACAAATTACTGTTAAATATATTAATCAGATAATTGAAAAACAAAATTATACAAATTTATATCTTACGATTATAGGAGAAGAAATAAATTCTCTTTAAGGATCGCATTGATAAAATTATTTTAGCTATCAATAAAATAAAACCAGATGTTCATATAGAAGAACCAGAAAATAATATTGTTTCTGTTTCTACTTCTTCTATACAATCCCCTCCTGATATTAAGGACTTTTAATTTAAATCTTCTGTTTCTGATATAGAAAAATTATTAGAAGAAAAATTTAGAAATCTTAATTTAAATACTCTTAATGAAGAGTTTGAAGAATTAGAAAAGATTAATAATCATTCTGATGAAGAAATTAATAAAACTAAATGGGCTGATAGACCTACTACATCTAAATATTACTATAATAAACCAACTCTCATGGATGTTCTTATTGAAGAAAATGAACAAATTTTTGCTAATAGTTATAATGGGAAAAATATTTACGAATGGAATATTGATGGTTTTAGTGATAGACAAATCTATAATACTGCTCACAGAATGCTAATGTATAGTACTGTGTGTAAATCATCAAGTAATACTGATAAAAATATTGCTAAAATGATAACAGCAGGATTTACTGGCCAACTTAAAGGTTGGTGGGATAATTATTTACATTATTCTCAAAAAGATGAAATCTTTAATTCCATAAAAATGGAGAATAATATTCAATCAGAAAATGTAGTTTATACATTAATATTAACTATGATTGAACATTTCACTGGAAAATTCACTGATAATAGTGAACAAATTAGAACTTTATTAAGTAATCTAAAATGTAAAACACTTACTGATTTTAGATGGTATAAAGATACTTTCTTATCTCGTATATATGAGATTCCAGACTGTAATAATAGTCTGTGGAAAGCTAAATTCATAGATGGCTTACCTTTCTTATTTGCAGAAAGGGTTAGAAAAGTTTTCAGAAAGGATGATATAAATATCTCTTATGATAATTATACTTATGGTAATTTAATTAATACTTGTATTCAAGAGGGTTTAGCTCTCTGTAATGAATTAAAATTAAATAATCAAATTAAAAGACAGAATTTACTAGAGAAAAAACAACTAGGTAAATTTTGTGATCAATTTGGTATGAACTTACCTAATAAAGGTAAGAGAAAAATTAAAGAAAAAGAAGATAAGGTTTATAAGAGAAGACATTTGTCTGAAAGACAAAAGGATAGAAAAAAGAAAAGAAAGGAAATCCGTGAATCATGGAAAGCTGATAGAAAAGCTGATAAAGCTAAAAATAAATTAATAATTTGTAGAAAATGTAAAAAGCCAGGACATTATGCTAATCAATGTTGGGCTAAAAACAAAATTAATAATTTACAAATAGATGATAATCTAAAAGAAACATTATTTAAAATAATAATGGATTCGAATAATAATTCTGATAGTGATAATGAGAATTCCTCAGAATCTTATAATTCAGAAGAAATTCTGGATGATGAATCAGACATTTCTGATTTAGAAGAATGCAATAATTGTATACAAGGAAAATCTTGTATCAGTACTATAAAGGATAATAATAATAAAGATGATGAGTTTTATAAACTTATGTCTCAATTTCAAGATTTAAATATTAATGTTTTAACTAACAATAATATTTTAGAATTCCTTAAAATGATTAAGGATCCAATATTAAAATCTACAATTATTGATTAAATGGAGAATACTGCTTCAACTAGCAATGATAATAACATTCTTGTTAAACAAGAACAAGCTTATTCTATGAAAGAAGTTAAAAATCTTTTACAGAAAAAATATAGTCAACATTATCCAGTTACTATACAGGATTTAGTTAAAGAGATTGATAATTTTAAAGAACAAGTAAAAATTTTACAACATAATAATAATAGTTTAAACTATCGTATTTCAGTTATTGAAAATAATAATTCAATTTCTGAAAGTTTTGATAATATTCAAGATATTTCATTTCCTGATAATAATCAGAAACATTTATCTGTTTTGAGTATGATAATATCTCAAAAATGGTATATTAATATTACTTTATTAATTGATAATTCTTATAAAAAGAATTTCATTGCTATGATAGATAGTGGTGCAGATTTAAATGTTATACAGGAAGGATTAATTCCTACAAAATATTTTCATAAAACTACTCATTCTCTCTCTCATGCAGGAGGAGAACCATTAGAAATAAATTATAAATTACCTAAAGCTTATATTTGCGAAGATAAAACTGTATTCAAACCAGTTTTTTATTAGCGAAAGATATTTCTAGCCAACTTATACTTGGTCTTCCTTTTATTTATCAAATATATCCTTTAACTTATGTTGATGAAACAGGTATAATAGGAACTTATCAAGGTAATCTTATTTCTTTTCAGTTTATAAATAAACATGTTCATAGAATTTTAAATGAATTACAAGAACAGATTGAAAGAAAAACCTTTCAAATTAATTCTTTAAAGGAAGAAATAAAATTTCTTACAATTGATGATAAATTACAAAATCCTAAATTACAGGAAAAAATAAAAATTATTATAATAAATTTTCTTTAGAGATATGCAATGATTTACCAAATGCTTTTTGGAATCGGAAGAAATATATTATCTCTCTTCCATATGAAGAGAATTTTGATGAAAGAAATATTCCTACCAAGGCTCGTCCTTGTCAAATGAATTCTGAATATTTAGAATTATGTAAGAATGAAATTCATTCTTTGTTAGATAAAGGTTTAATAAAACCTTTTCAATCACGTTGGTCTTGTACTGCTTTTTATGTTAATAAACATTCAGAGCAGGAAAGAGGTGTTCCTAGATTAGTTATAAATTATAAACCTCTTAATAAGGTTTTGAAATGGATTAGGCATCCTATTCCTAATAAAAAAGATTTATTAGACAGATTAGTTCATGCAATTATATTCTCAAAATTTGATTTAAAATCAGGATTTTGGCAGATTCAAATAAAAGAATCTGATAGATATAAAACTGCTTTTAATGTTCCTATAGGACATTATGAATGGACAGTAATGCCATTTGGCCTTAAAAATGCCCCTTCAGAATTTCAACAAATTATGAATGATATTTTTTATAATTATAGCAATTTTATAATTGTTTATATGGATGATATTTTAGTATTTTCTAATGATATTGAAACACATTTTAAACACTTAGAAATGTTTAAAAATATTGTTATCCAAAATGGATTAGTTATTTCAAAATCTAAAATGATTTTATTTCAAACTAATATTCGTTTTCTTGGTCATATGATTGAAAAAGGGAAAATAATTCCTATTCAAAGAAGTATTGAGTTTGGATCAAAATTTCCTGATATTATAACTGATAAAACTCAGTTGCAAAGATTTTTAGGGAGTTTAAATTATATTTCTCCTTATATTCAAAATCTTACTAAAGATTCTGCTATCTTATATGATAGACTTATGAAAAATCCTTTACCTTGGACAGATAAGCATACTAAAGCTGTTCAAATTATTAAAGACAAAGTTAAGAATCTTCCTTGTCTTATGTTGGCAAATCCCTTATGGGATAAAATTGTAGAAACAGATGCTTCGGATATAGGTTTTGGTGGAATTTTGAAACAAAAAGATCCCCAAACTAAACAAGAATATCTTATAAGATTTTATTCTGGGAAATGAAATAATGCCCAGAAAAATTACTCCACAGTAACAAAAGAAATTTTAGCTATTGTTAGATGTATTTTAAAATTTCAAGATGATTTATATAATCAAAAGTTTATTATAAAAACTGACTGCAACTCTGCAAAATTTATGTTTAATAAAGATTTCAAACATGATGTATCTAAACAAATGTTTGCAAGATGGCAGGCTCATTTAGCTCCTTTTGATTTTGAAATCATTTATAAAAAAGGTGAAGATAATCATCTACCTGATTTCTTAACTCGAGAATATTTATCTTAATGTTTTTATTTACAGATATGTACTCTCGAGGTAGAGGAGAGTCCTCTTATAGAGGGCGAGGTGGTAGGGGAAAACCCCCTAATATTATAGCACATCATGGCAAACAGAGGCTAATAGCCCAGAACTTATCAAGTTCATCAGCCAGTAATACTGAGCAGGATACTGAATTATATAATGAGTTTCAAGAATTCTTGAAACAAAAGAAGAAGAATAATACAGATTCTCAGTCTTCAGCATCATATGCTAATATCATCAAAGAGGATGATAATGATTCAGCTCTTTATACAGAGACTAAACATCGTGAATTAATTCTTCTTATAGAAGAAAAAGATCTCCAATGGGAAAAAACTCCATGGACTATCATGGATAGATATTTAACCAATATATCATATGTATATGGTGCTTATAAGCAAAGAGGATTTTATGAAAATCTTCTCATTTCTACAAAAAGTGTTGATATAACTCACTTTTTCAGTAATACTCAGCAAAAAGGAAGTTATAACTTCTCAAAATTCATTATCAAAAAGATTATATCTATTGAAGAATGGGGTATATCTCCATTAGTGGAAAAAGAGTTTTATTCTGAACCTCATAAAATGAGTTTCAAATTCAATTTTTGGGATTACGTTGAAAGTTTTAATAAAACTTTATTTTATGAAAATGAAAAGAAGAAACATACTTGGTTTCTGAAGATTTGTGAAAATATTTTTCATCATCACATTCCAAATTGGTTTTATATATGGTGGAAAATATTTGGTCCATCTGCAAAGATTTTGCCAGAGGTTTTTATAAAACCTATGAATACATGGTTAAATGTATCCCCATGCATAAAGAAATCATTTTCTGAACATTGGATTGACGGCAAGACTTTATGTCTATTCTTCATGGAATTTGGAATTCCATGGATCTGGAGATGGCAACCAGAATGTGATTATACTGAGGAAGGAATCCCTTGCTTAAAAAGAGTAAGTTATACTAAATTCTGGGATAAAATGCTCCGAGAAGATCCAGCAACTGGAAAACTTCATGGTCATGAAACTCTTCTTAATATGGAGGAAAAAATTTCTTTATATCAGAAAGAAATTAATAGTCAACAAGAAAAGGAAAAAGACTCTATGAGTCCTTTCAAGATTCTTACTCGGAAATATTCTGAAATTTATCCAAAGGAAAAAATGATAGAGATCTATATTGAAAAAATGAAAAAAGATCTTTTCCAGAATATTGGATGCTCCGATTCAAAATCAGACAAATCAATGGCTTCATAATCCAGTGATAATCAATTCATACATCTAATGAAGATGCATGATGCACAAGATCCAGATGAGGATATTCCTCAATTATCTCAAATTGAGGATATATTTGAAAGTTTGAAGAAATCTCTCAAAGATAATATCAAAGATGACTAGATTCGTTGAAAGTGAAATCTTACTATTCAAGAGTTGGTGGAATAACACATCATAGAATATCATGACAAAAAGTGGGTGGCATATCACTATTTACTTTTTGAATTTTGTAACCAAAGTTACTTTTGCTTTAATAAAGCATTTACTATTTTTATTTTAAGATGGAATCCGGGGTTTGATGTCCGGCTCTTCTATCTATATATAGGTTATTTCTGTGTTCTTAGGAGGAGACGGTCGAGTTTGCTCCCCTCTCTACTCTCTCTTGTATACAACCCTTCTGAAGTTAATCAATAAAAGTTTGAAGTTCTGTTTACAACCTTGTAAGTTTACTGTTTTTATTTTCTATTTTTATTTACTGTTTTAAATTTTTATATTTCAGAGATTAGCCTGAATGACAGGCTAAATCATTCGTGCTAAATTATTTTCCTTACTATGACATGATCTATATTTATTTGTAACTTGGAATCAGATTGATATAATAAAAGATTTATTTAAATTCTTGGAATTTAATGTAATATAAGAATCTTTGGTTAGAACATAAGGTAAGAAGATGAACCAGGAAATGGTGAACACAAGGTTCGAGTTAATCCGGGAAAAATAAATTCATGTTGTAGCCCTTCAGCCTGCTTAGCCGAGAAATGGCGTTTAAGGCGTTTATGGGTGATTTTTATGAATTTATGATTCTTTGGGCCCTCGATAAATCCTCTGTTGTTTAATTTCTCTGGAATATCTTTCGTAAATCCTTTTATGTTTTGTAAAATTCCAAATAAGAATCTTATATTCATTATTATTCTGGAGTTTAAATTTCTCCTTTTCTTATCTCAGTTTGAGTTGAAGATGGTATATAGGCTGGAAACCAATAATCTTCATGTGTGCGAAAGCCACTAAGGAAAAGTTTGGTAAAACAATGCCACGTATCAGATTCCTCTTTGATTCCAAGCCTCAGATAATATAATATATACTATTTAACATTTTAACATCGGTATATCCCTTCGGATCAGTCAAACGATCAAATTTTCCAAAACTCAAAACATGAAACATCTCTATCTTTGAGTTTTCTACGTCATATCCAAATCTCAAATTATTTGGGCTTTATATGAAAAAGATATGTAACTATTTACCATTTTGTCATTAAAATTAATTCATTATTTTTCAACTTATCTACGAAAATGCCATCAAAATAAATTGAATATTTTTCAACTTATTTACCAAAATGCCATCAAAGCTATTTTAGTCTCGGGGTCTCACAGACTTTGAATCAAGACTTCGATTATATCAGAGCGACAACAAGAAAGGTATAAATAAATGTGGATTCGAGATTGCACAACTCGAGTTAGGTTTGACTTGAGTTTCCCTAAATCACATACTTTATTTTATTGCATTGATATTTGCAAATTATCAGATTGATATGTTAATGTATTGACTTAGAACAGAGTCAGAGTCCGAGTCTAGGGCAGATCAGCCTAGCTAGGGCAGAACCGCTGAGTCTTTCTCAGAACCGATAAGACTCTAGACTTACGGTGTATCGAAGAGCCTTAGATGTAGATCGACGTCTATCTCAGACACTCGATACAGAATACCAAAGTCTAAATTAGATTGGGATCCCTAGATTTGAGATAAGATAAGAGTAGATCACGAATCATTGATTCATGTAGTCAGATTAGATACATGTTTTGATGTTTGTTTATGCTTTTATATATGTGTTATATGATTGCATTTAATACATTGTTTATACTTGGATATTTATATCTCACCGGAGTTATCCGGCTGTTGTCTTGTTTTGTATGTGTGCATGACAACAGGTGGGGCAGGATCAGGGTCCAGAAGATGATGAGAGATCGAGATTAGAGTGGTGATCACGGACTTGGATGTAGATAGGTTTATTACTTGATTGTAGTAGTTGAACCTAGTTTTAAATTAGATGCATGTTATACAGAATTTGTAATTATTATACTGGTTTGTATAATAGAATGATTCCATCACCTTCCGCCCTTGCATTTTAAAAAGAAAAATTTTTAGACCCTGTTTATCTTAATTGATAATTAAACCCCAAAGATGATTAAGAAGATGATTAGCGTCCGGGTCCCCACAACAGGTGGTATCAGAGCGATAGATCCTTTAGATTGAGATAAAAGAGGCTAGTGAGCGGGGTAGATTGAGGTTTTCTTTCCTGCTTTCGAATGCTAGCATGTCTTACTGCTTTAATACATGTTAATTGTTTATCTGATTTGATATAGTAATATGTTTTATTGAGATTGGATCAGTAATGATTCTAGATCAGCAGTAAGATGATCAGAGGAGGATCGAAACAGAATTGTGGTATTTGTTGCTAATCTATTTGATTATCAGATATGCCTCCCAGACGAGTACCAGAACAGGGAAGTACATCAAATCCTCCAATGGATGTCACACCGACTCCAATGGAAACGTTACTAAAACGATTTCAGTCATTTCATCCTCCAACCTTGAAAGGCACAGAGAACGCTGTGGAGTGTGAGAGTTGGCTCGATGATATAGAGATGTTGTTCGAATCCTTGGAGTATACAGATGAGAAGAGAGTGAAATTAATTGGTCACCAGTTACACGACGTTGCAAAGGACTGGTGGATTACGAGAAAGAGAGCCATGGAGCATAGAGGTACGATGATTACCTGGAATATATTTAGAACTGAATTCTATCAACGATTCTTTCCAGTGTCGTATCGAAAGGACAAGGGGGCGGAGTTTGCCAATCTAAGGCAGGGACAGATGAACATAGAAGAGTACGTGTCAAAGTTCTCCTCCTTGTTGAAATTTGCTCCACATGTGGCTGACAGCGAAGAATCTACTGCTGACCAGTTCATCAATGGCCTGAACCCGATATTTTCACCTTGGTGAACACAGGGCGACCAAATAATTTTACTGATGCCCTGAACAGAGCCAAGGGAGCAGAAGCCGGTCTGATGAGACAGAAAGGGGCTTCATTTGTGCCTCCAGTACCGAGATCACAGCAGCCACCTCCCAGGTTTGAGAGCGGCAGCAGTAGTGGAGGGAAGAAAGAATTTTTGAAAGCCAGAGGAAAGCAATTCAAGAAATCTGGCAGTAGTTCTTCCAGCTCCGGTGGTTCCAAACAGAGCCAGAGTTACACTGGAGTTTATTGCAAGACTTGCGGAGGAAGACATGCAACCGAGCAATGCCAGGGAGTGACTGGTAGTTGCAACTTCTGTAAACAGCCGGGACACTTTGCTAAAGTGTGCCCACAGAAAGGTTTGCAGAGAACTCAGGGAGCCAAGTCATCGGGATCAGCAGCACAGACTGAGAGACGATCAGCTGCTGTTCATACATTTTAGCCAGCGCCAGCTCAGTCACAGCAGAGGCCAGGAGGAAGCCAGACATTTTGTCAGCCTCCTAGACAGCAGGCCAGAGTCTTCGCTTTTACAGAGGAGCAGGCCCAGGAAGCACCAGATGACGTTGTAGCAGGTAACTGTTCTTTATGTGGTTATCCTGCTTACGTATTAATTGACACCGGTGCTTCACATACATTTATTTCTGAACGATTTGCATTAAGTCATGCATTGCATGTAGAGTCTTTAGCTACTGTAGTGTCTGTCTCTTCTCCGTTGGGGATGGGTTTGATATCCGTAAATTCGGTTAACCATTGTGTACTACAGTATGACGGGCATGAGATTGAGTTAGATTGCATCGTACTTGGATTGTCTGACTTTGACTGTATTATTGGTATTGATATGCTAACCAAGTACAGAGCGACAGTTGATTGTTTCCACAAGATAGTGAGATTCAGACCAGATATGGCTGAAGAGTGGAAATTTTACGGTAAGGGTTCTAGATCGATAATTCCTTTAATATCCGTATTATCTATGACTCGATTATTACAGAAAGGAGCAGAAGGATTTCTTGTATATTCAGTAGATTTACTGAAGTCGAGTCCATCATTGGCAGATCTGTCAGTGGTACGTGAGTTTGCTGACGTCTTCCCAAATGAGATCCCGGGATTACCTCCAGTTAGAGAGATAGACTTCAGCATTGAACTGATGCCAGGTACAGTACCGATTTCTAGAGCTCCGTACAGAATGACACCAGTTGAATTGAAAGAATTGAAGGACCAGCTCGAAGATTTACTGGCCAAGGGGTACATCAGACCGAGTGTGTCTCCTTGGGGTGCTCCAGTATTATTTGTAAGAAAGAAAGATGGTTCGATGAGACTCTGCATCGACTATCGGCAACTGAACAAGGCAACGATAAAGAATAAATATCCTTTGCCTCGTATTGACGATTTATTCGATCAGTTGCAGGGTTCTTCAGTATATTCCAAGATTGATTTAAGATCGGGATATCATCAGCTGAGAGTCAGAGATTCTGATATCTCAAAGACGGCATTTAGAACCAGGTATGGACACTATGAATTTATCGTCATGCCGTTTGGTCTGACAAATGCTCCAGCTGTATTCATGGGATTGATGAACCGTGTATTCCAGAAATATCTCGATGAATTTGTGATTATTTTCATCGATGATATATTGATTTATTCAAAGAATATGAGTGAGCATGATGAGCATTTAAGAACGGTGTTGCGAATTTTAAGGGCGGAGAAATTATATGCTAAACTATCGAAGTGTGAGTTTTGGTTAAGACAGGTAGTATTTCTGGGTCATATTATATCTGGAGATGGTATATCAGTGGATCCCAGTAAAGTGGAAGCCGTGATTTCTTGGCCAAGACCGACATCAGTGCCTGAAATTTGCAGTTTCATGGGGTTAGCAGGATATTACCGCCGTTTTATTGAAGATTTCTCGAGTATAGCTAAACCAATTACTCAGCTGACTCAAAAGAATGCTCCATTTGTTTGGTATGAAGAATGTGAGACCAGTTTTCTGGAGTTGAAGAAGAGGTTGACCAGTGCACCGGTGTTGACTATCCCATCCAGTACTGGTAATTTTGTGGTTTATTGCGACGCTTCTCACAGAGGGTTGGGATGTGTGCTGATGCAACGAGGGCATGTTATCGCTTATGCCTCAAGACAGCTTAAACCACATGAGACCCGTTATCCAATTCATGACTTAGAATTGACAGTCATTAACTTTGCATTAAAGATATGGCGACACTATCTTTATGGTGAAAAGTTTGAAATATATTCTGATCATAAGAGTCTGAAATATCTGTTTTCACAATCTGAATTGAATATGAGACAGCGAAGATGGCTTGATTTGCTTAAAGATTTTGATTGTGAAATCAAATACCATCCAGGAAAGTCTAATGCAGCAGCTGATGCACTGAGTCGAAAGGTATGTTCTTTATCTTTATCGACGATTGGTGTTTCAAATTTGATAGAAGACTGCTGTTTGTCTGGATTAGAATTTGAAACATATTATAGACCGTTGAGACTTTATACGGTGCAAGTAGAACCAGAGCTGATTATGAAAATTAAGGCAGCTCAGCGAGGTGATCAGAATGTACAGAAATCAGTATCGATGGTTAGAACAGGACATCGATCAGAATATCAGGTACTTGATAACATCTTGTATGTGAATAATCGTCTGGTTGTGCCGAATGTTTCAGATTTGAGACGACAGATATTGTCAGAAGCGCACAACAGTCGATTCAGTATTCACCCTGGTGGCAGAAAGATGTACAACGATTTGAAAAGACAGTTCTGGTGGAAACAAATGAAGACTGACATTGCCGAGTTTGTCTCCAAATGTCTGAATTGCCAGCAGGTGAAAGCAGAAAGAAAGAAATCAGGAGGATTATTACAGAGTTTGTCCATTCTTGAATGGAAATGGGATCACATTTCCATGGATTTCGTGACGCAGCTACCGCTTTCCTCCATTGATTGACAGATTAACCAAATCTGCATGCTTTATTCCGTACAAGATGACGTACAGATTTGACCAAATGGCAGAGATCTATGTCAGAGAAGTGGTCAGATTGCACGGAGTGCCGAAGTCAATTGTATCAGACCGTGATCCTCGATTTACTTCGCACTTCTGGCAGAGTTTGCAGCAGGCTCTCGGTACGAAGTTACATCTAAGTACCGCATATCATCCACAGACCGACGGACAGTCAGAGTGGACTATCCAGACACTGGAAGATATGCTGAGAGCAGTAGTGCTAGATTTTGGCACTAATTGGCAAGATTCGTTGCCTCTTTGTGAGTTTTCGTACAACAACAACTATCAGATGAGTATCGAGATGGCACCCTTTGAAGCGTTGTACGGAAAGAAGTGTAGATCTCCTCTATATTGGGATGATATCTCTGAAGTGCCTGAGATTGGACCAGATATGATCAGAGATATGACAGAAAAGGTGAAGCTAATTCAAAAGAAAATGAAGGCAGCACAGGACAGACAGGCCAAATATGCCAATGTGCGACGTAGACCATTGGTATTTGAAGTTGGAGATCGAGTATTCTTGAAGATTTCACCTTTCAGAGGAGTTGTCAGATTTGGCAAGAAAGGGAAACTGTCTCCACGATACATTGGGCCTTATGAGATTCTCGAGAAGATAGGAGATCGTGCTTATCGACTCGCCTTACCGCCTTCATTATCTGGAATACATGATGTCTTTCATGTATCGTTATTGAGGAAATACCTTCCTGATGCTTTACATGCTATACAGCCAGACGAGGCCGAACTTGATGAATCTCTGAGTTATGTTGAAAAACCGATCCAGATTATCGATCGTAAAGAAAAACAGCTTAGAACGAAGATGATTCCGTTGGTAAAAGTTCAATGGACTCGTCATGGCACTGAAGAAGCAACTTGGGAGACTGAATCAGATATGAGACAAGAATTCCTAGAGTTGTTTCGATGATGTAAATTTCTTATACAGTTTTGTATATACTCCTTATTGATACAAATGAAATGCCTGAGATTTCGAGGAAAAAATCGTATCTTAGGTGGGGAGAAATGTAATGCCTGAGATTGTATGCCATGTTAAATTACAATTATAGATTTTTAATCGAAACAATTATGAAAGAGCTAACCGAGACACGAAAAGAGATTACGTGTGAAAATTGAAGTGCGAGGACAGTAGAATCGACGCACATGCGCGAGTATATGCGCGCACATGCGCAAGAGGTCCAGAGGGGTTGGCGCACATACACGACTGAATCCGCGCACATGCGCCAAACAGGCAGAAGACCTCGCGCATCTGCGCGGAAGATGTCGTGCATATGCGCGAACCTATGCAAGCGATGTCCAGAAGACATCGCGCATATGCGCGGAACTAAGTCGCGCATATGCGCGAGTTGCCAAGATCGAGACAGTAGGTCTCGCGCATATGTTTATATATATATATATATATATATATATATATATATATATATATATATATATATATATAAACATGCGAATTTTCTTCAGAAAAGAAGAAAACGAAGCCGAGGAAGGAAAATAGCTTTTGATTTCAAAATTCGATTTTACGATCAATCCGTCCGTTAGATTTTAAATCTGACTTCGGTATCGAGTTCCTATCAACATAGGCTACAACTGGACGTAATTTTTATTACGTTTTGACATGTTTTGAAATTATGATGTTGTTAGAATTGAATACACGTCATATATGTTGTTCTGGACATGGTAGACAGCGTAGAATCGAAGTCAGATTAAGAAAGAGACTAAATATGGAATTGTTATGAATTTCAGAATGAAATTGACTGAGATGTGATGTCAGATTTGTACGGTGGTTGATTGTAAATTATTGGAATTGATATAGACTATAGTATTATCAGTATCACAAAATTGTACTGTTGTACTGTCAGAATTTGATAAAACAGAGATGTTGTGATTTGATTAGAATATTGATACAGAATATTGATATTGTCATTGCCAGATTGAATAGTGACAGACTTTGAATCAAGACTTCGATTATATCAGAGCGACATCAAGAAAGGTATAAATAAATGTGGATTCGGGATTGCACAACTCGAGTTAGGTTTGACTTGAGTTTCCCTAAATCACATACTTTATTTTATTGCATTGATATTTGCAGATTATCAGATTGATATGTTAATGTATTGACTTAGAACAGAGTCAGAGTCCGAGTCTAGGGCAGATCAGCCTAGCTAGGGCAGAACCGCTGAGTCTTTCTCAGAACCGATAAGACTCTAGACTTACGGTGTATCGAAGAGCCTTAGATGTAGATCGACGTCTATCTCAGACACTCGATACAGAATACCAAAGTCTAAATTAGATTAGGATCCCTAGATTTGAGATAAGATAAGAGTAGATCACGAATCATTGATTCATGTAGTCAGATTAGATACATGTTTTGATGTTTGTTTATGCTTTTATATATGTGTTATATGATTGCATTTAATACATTGTTTATACTGGGATATTTATATCTCACCGGAGTTATCCGGTTGTTGTCTTGTTTTGTATGTGTGCATGACAACAGGTGGGGCAGGATCAGGGTCCGGAAGATGATGAGAGATCGAGATTAGAGTGGTGATCACGGACTTGGATGTAGATAGGTTTATTACTTGATTGTAATAGTTGAACCTAGTTTTAAATTAGATGCATGTTATACTGAATTTGTAATTATTATACTGGTTTGTATAATAGAATGATTCCATCACCTTCCGCCCTTGCATTTTAAAAAGAAAAATTTTTAGACCCTGTTTATCTTAATTGATAATTAAACCCCAAAGATGATTAAGAAGATGATTAGCGTCCGGGTCCCCACAGTACGTTTGTTAATACATCTTAATATTTTATAGTTATTTTGTAATTATATCATTGTTTTCCCAAATTTTATATTTTATAGGTAAATGACATCGGTCTGCCAAATTTTGTTTGAGAAAATAGGCATTTATTGCCAGAGTATCTGGATTGCTGGATATGTATTCTCTTATTAGCATTTTCCTCCAAGAACTTGGAATTTTTGCGGAAAAAAGTTGCATTGATGTACTTATTCGACTCCTAATTCTCTCTATATTTATTGAATAAAATATTGTGTTCATTCACTAAATAGATGTCATATAATTAAAGATTATATAGAGCTTGAGTATTATTTTTATTCTATTTATCTTGTTTATTAAGATAGTCAAAATCTATGAATTATGTTTTAAATAGTGTAGTCATTCTTCTAGGTATCTTGCTAAGATATTCTCCGACTAGGACTGAATATTTGGTTTATGCCGCAGTCATGTCTCAAACGATTTTGACTGATCTCACATGACTCATTTCTAAAATTTTAATGAATCTTTCTTTGTTGAGATCAAGTATTCATGTTACCATTCTTACAGTTGATGTCCAATCATCTATGAGATCTTATCTGTTTTTTAAGTCCATTACATCAAGGTTAAGAATAACCTCACAATGATGTATTGGTTCTAAAACACTCTTCCCATAGAGTGATTGGTTCAAGAAAATTTGATTTTTTTCATCGTATTATCGTTGGGTATAATTCTTCTCCAACTTGGAAATCAATGTGGTTCTCTCCTATGTTTGTGTCACTGCATCCCACACTTTTACTTCTTTATGGTTCTTGACAAATGTTTCTAGGGGTAACTAGAGATTGATCACCCTCACTTGTATCATTTTTAGATCTATGATATTGAGATTTGCAAAAGATAATGCAATATCTTGAAGATCATTGAGACCACCTCTTTATATGATCGTTATTTCATAAGACATTTTGATAATATTGATAATTTTTCTTCATCTATTAGGCTTTCTTCTTTTGATGTAATTAGGATTTTGTACCAAATGATGGTGATAATCATCTTCTTTTTTTTTACTAGAACTCGGTGGTTGTTCTAGATTTTGAATTATTGTTTGGATATGTTTTTATGTTTCAAGAATTTTTTCTTGTTTTCGAGTATTTCTTCAACCTTTCATGGTACATAGTGTAAATGATTGTCATAATTTTGTTGTCTTTTGCATTTCTCTAATATCTCCTTAAAGTCTAGAAGAATCCTGGACTATTTCTATGTATATATTATTTTGAATCATATTATACCTTAATACTATTATATGTTCTTAGTTGCTTATGATATTTAACATCAATTAAATCTCTTTTTTTACATATTCTGAAATATTGAAGTAAAATTTGAAATTTAAAAAATCTCGAATGTATATTCGGATTTATAATTTAAGATATATTATCGGACAAATACGTTACACACCATGTAACGCTTCAGATTTGACGACTGTCCTCACTGTACCAAGACAGGTCTTTCCAACGTGCTTATGTTCTCACTCACACGCACCCTATGAAACTTTCCAGGAGGTCACCCATCCCAAAATTGTCCCAAGTCAAGCACGCTTAACTTTGGAGTTCTTATGTGATGAGCTACCGAAAAGAAGATGCACCTTCATGATATGAGTAGTACCAATCAAATATTTTGAGCCCTCTTCAACTGTACAGTCCATTACATTGAACAGTCTCGGAATCCCTCTCATTCCCTTGTGGGTCGGTTCATTTATGTTCCCTCCACCTAGAAGTCTGCCAGGAGCCGCTCATTGTCCGTGCAACTGATGGCACCGACGATCACCCCCCGCTCTCTTCGGTCCCGGGCCTCACATGCACCCACCAGCTTCCGCTTGGTTCGTCCCCGAACCACACCGTACTAAGAGAGGTCGGCTCTGATACCACTTGTAACGTCCCAGATTTAACGATTGTCCTCACTGTACCAAGACGGGTTTTTCCAGCGTGTTTATGTCCTCACTCACACGCACCCTAAGAAACTTCCCAGGAGGTCACCCATCCCAAAATTGCCCCAAGTCAAGCACGATTAACTTTGAAGTTCTTATGTGATGAGCTACCGAAAAGAAGATGCACCTTCGTGATATGAGTAGTACCAATCAAATCTTTTAAGTCATCTTCAACTGTACAGTCCATTACATTGAACAGTCTCGGAATCCCTCTCATTCCCGTGTGGGTCGGTTCATTCATGTTCCCTCCACCTAGAAGTCTGTCAGGAGCCGCTCATTGTCCGTGCAACTGATGGAACCGGCAATCACCCCCCGCCCTCTTCGGCCCCGGGCCTCACATGCCCACCAGCTTCCGCTTGGTTCGTCCCCGAACCACACCGTACTAAGAGAGGTCGGCTCTGATACCACTTGTAACGCCCCAAATTTGACGACTGTCCTCACTGTACCAAGACGAGTCTTTCCAGCGTGCTTATGTCCTCACTCACACGCACCCTAGGAAACTTCCCAGGAGGTCACCCATCCCAAAATTGTCTCAAGTCAAGCACGCTTAACTTTGGAGTTCTTATGTGATGAGCTACCGAAAAGAAGATGCACTTTCGTGATATGAGTAGTACCAATCAAATCTTTTAAGTCATCTTCAACTGTACAGTCCATTACATTGAACAGTCTCGGAATCCCTCTCATTACCGTGTGGGTCGGTTCATTCATGTTCCCTCCACCTAGAAGCCTGCCAGGAGCCGTTCATTGTCCGTGAAACTGATGGCACCGACGATCACCCCCCGCCCTCTTCGACCTCGGGCCTCACACACCAACAATAATATAATATGTCTGAAATATTCAATCTATTTTATGATAACATTTGCACGTCCCTTTTAAGTAATTTTATCAACAATGGCTACTTGGGGGCTTTTTGAAAATATTTAAGCTTGAATGACCAAATTAGACATAATTTGCAAGATTAAAGACTAATTTGGATAATATGAATCAAATCGGAACTTGTGCTAAATATTAGAGTTTTCCCAATAAATAAAACATGTGAAATAGAACAATGAAGATGGTAGAAAATATAGCCAAAAATAAATTAAAATTAAATATGGAACTTAGTTATTATTATTAAATCATAAATGCCTTATCATGTTGTTTAAAGGCAGCAACTTTGTCGGTAGGAAACTTAATAATTATTATTTTTCCTGTTTATTACATATAATTCTACCTCTTAGAATTTTATATGATAGTTTTACTTGTTCGCACATGTTATTTTTCAATGTTAGATAGATAAATATTTGTGTTAACGTAATAGTCTACAAACCACACTAGTTAGATCAACAGTATTGTGTATATCATATGCAATATATGAGAAATCGAACTCCTTATTATTGACCAAACGTTCACATACTCTATCATTTGATAATCTCTTTTCGTTCACTGAGACATCAATTGCCACATTTTATGCATATATACTTCTATATTTATTTGGCAAGTTGAAAATTGGGAATCATTGATAGTCTAATTAAGCAAGAATATGAGACCGTCTCACGAATTTTAATATGTGAGACGGGTCAACCCTATCTATATTAACAAAGAAAAGTAATACTCTTAGCATCAAAAGCAATACTTTTTCATGGATGACCCTAATAAGATATCCGTCTCACAAATATGATCCGTGAGACCGTCTCACACAAATTTTTGTCATTAAAGCGACAGTAGACCAGATAAAAAGAAAAACTTAAAAGTCCCAATCACACCATCACTTCGATGTCCTACTCGTTTTTTTTTTCCTCGTTGTTTGTACTTTATATCATTATCAAAACATTAACTTAATTTATTTGATTATGACTTGGAAACTAATGTGCTCCTTGCTATGGAATGGAAGTGGCGACATTGTTTTTTATAATTATTATTGTAAGAAATTAAAGAAATATAAATGGGTTTACGAGTCGTTTATAAGGGCCGATCTGATCTGATCTGATCTGACCCGATCGAATAAAATGAATTTGTTGGAGAGAGTGATTATTTCTCCATATGATAATTTATCAACTCCCATCTTTATCTAGATAACTAACAATGAGATTAACAAAATATTGAAGAATTTGGACTGTGCAAATCAATTGTTTTCCGTTCGTGATTGCTGTTGAAATGTTGTAAAAATATTAGTTTCGCGGGAAAGAAGGTTGGTAATTCTACTACAAAAAAATCCTAAATTGAATAATGTTTTTATTTGGGGCAAAAACTTGTGTGAGACGGTCTCACGGATAATATTTGTGAAACGAATATCTTATTTGGGCCATCCATGAAAAAATATTATTTTTTATGCTAAGAGTATTACTTTTATTGTGAATATGAGTAAGGTTGACCCGTCTCAAAGATTAAGATCAGTGAGACGATCTCACATGAGACCCACTTTTTATTTGGAGTGTGAAAATCAATTTAAATGTTTTTTTATAAACTACTTTTGTTTTAACAGTCGATAAGTCTAAAGAAAAAAAAAGGTAAATTAAAAGTAAAAAAAAATCTTAATAAATTGCCAAAATTTTAAAAAGCAATATCTGCGTGAAATTAATATAATCTCGATTAGACTATTGATCATGTCAAAATATTTCTCTATTCTTCAAGTATAAATATCGAGTAGTTTCAAGAACTATATATATAAATAAGAATAATTTCATATATAAATCCAAATGGGCAACAATAGCATGAATTCAATCTTTTGGGGTTATTCTGCAATTTTGATACTTTTGTTGGGTGGATTTGAGACTGGTGTTGAAGGATGGTGGGTTTTATGTGTAACAAACTGTGAATTAGAGTGTATAGTTAGTCGAAAACCCATGTGTGAATCCGAATGCATAAAACATTGCCGACCCCCGCAAATCTCAGCAGCTCATTTCCAATGCACAAATGATTGTGCAAATGCTCGCTGCAAAAAATTAGCATCAGGTAAACGATAAGTTTTTTCACATCTGTTACTAATATTTAAAACGGGTCGAGAGTTTGTGCTTTAACGTGGATTCAAATCTACGTATTTTTCTGTTGACAGAATTTTATGTCACTAAATCAGATGTCGACCACGTCTGAAATTTTCGTGTTGATTGTTTGTTGATTTCCTAATTTGTTTTTTTTTTACAGGTGATGGAAAGCTTGAAGGATGCGTGGATCTGTGCTCCCAAGAGTGCATCAAGTTGAATGCATAGTCTTTCCTATTTTGAACTAAATAGTAAAATAATAATACAGCATCAGATGTAGTGTGTGTTCTTGTTTTATATGTTATGAAATCTGAATGCATAAATGAGTCCTTTATGTAAACTACCATCAAATGATTCATTTGGTTATGCATTATTCTGTTCCTTATTTTTATTATTACTTTTAACTTATATATATATATATATATATATATATATATATATATATATATATATATATATATATATATATATGAGTTTTGATATGTGGCACACCTACCGTGCACACTTATGTGAGCACCGATGAGGTGTCACTCATCCATTGGATGCGCAATTTTTCTATATTTCATCACATCCAATGGGTGAGTGACACCTCATCGGTACTCACATAGGTGTGCACGATAGGTGTGTAGCATATCAAAACTCTATATATATATATATATATATATATATATATATATATATAATTTACAGTGTTGTCCACTTACAATATCATGTGTCTATCGTTGAGGTGACACTCATTTAGTGGATGTTAGATCGTATCAAAATTATACATCTATTATGTCTATTATGGAAGATTTCATCCTACCTTGTGAGGCACTGCCTCATGAAAAGATCAAAGGCTCAGATTTATACACACATACATGGGGTCCACCAATTTCTGTATGGGGTCCACTAATTTCTTTAAAATCAATGGTCCAGATCCTGTGTGGGCAGTGTCGAACCTACCATTACGGAGGTGACACTCATTTAGTAGATGTCGAAGCATATCAAAATTATACATCTATTAGGTGAATGTTATCTCACTGCACATAGGAGGACACGGTTTTATGAATAATATATAAAATCTGATACACCTATGTGTATATATAGAAAGATTTAAAAAAAATAAAAGAGAGGGTGTCTTTATGCGAGTAAAAAAAAGACAAAAACTTGTGTGAGACGGTCTAACGGGTCGTATTTTGTGAGACATAGCTCTTATTTGGATCATTCATGAAAAAATATTATTTTTTATACTAAGAGTATTACTTTTTATTGTGAATATCGGTAGTGTTGACCCGTCTCACAAATAAATATCTACTAAAAAAAGCCAGCCAAAATCTGTCAATTTTAATTTTTTTTAAAAAAAACTTTACTGTGCCAATTAAAAAGAGATTTCTAGTTCTAAATGTGGATAATAACAATTCTAATAATTGTTCGGTGACGCAATTAATTCGATTGCACTTTATTGGTTGAACCATAAATTTGTTCTGTTCTTTATATATTGTGGTTGATTTCATTGATCAGAAATCTGTGCAAAAAATATTTTTGTTAAAGAACAACAAGATTACGTCTTCCTTCTTTGAAGAAAAACTATTTACTTATGCAGAATAACTTATCAAAAGCGATTTTAATCCAAAAGTTTTTGTGTCCAAACACACTCTATGTATACATGTTAATTCAAGAAGTTGAGAATAAAATTAGGAAGAAATTATATAATACAAAAATTGTTATGAAATCATTACTTTGGATATGTAATTTTGATCATATTGTTTGGTGGATATGAAATTAGTGGTGAAAAGAAAGTAGTCACTCAAATGCAGAGTTACATGCACTAAGAAGTGCATCAGTAGTTGGTGGAGAGGCGGCTGTATTGAACACTTGGAAAAACTTGTGTGAGACGGTCTCACGGGTCGTATTTTGTGAGACATATATCTTATTTGCCATGAAAAAATATTACTTTTTATGCAAAGAGTTACTTTTTATCGTGAATATCGGTAGTTGACTCGTCTTACAGATAAACCGTCTCACGAGAGAGCTACTCATTGACAAATGCCTACAAAATTGCAAACGTGATCCTGTGATCACAGAAGCTGTTTTTCAATGCGCAGTGGATTGTGCAGTTGCCATCGAATTTGACCCCTAAATTTTTATTTAAATTATGTTTTTTTGGTTATATAGAAAATAATAAATCATTTTTAAATGTGAAGTAAAGTCAGCAATTATATGTATGTGTGTGTGTTGAATGTCTAAAATGCTTAGAGTAGTTCTCTTGTGAGACGGTTTCATGAATCTTTATCTGTGAGATGGATCAACCCTACCGATATTCACAATAAAAAGTAATATTTTTTCATGGATGACCCAAATAAGAGATATGTCTCACAAAATACGACTCGTGAGATCGTCTCACACAATTTTTTGCCAAATGCTTATTGTTTTCCATAAGAACCGGAGTTGCGCTGCAAAGAATGTATCAACAAGAAAAAGTTTTCCTTGTTTTTATGAAATAATAATCTGACATAATATTTGTGTGCCTTTTATGTCGTGAAAATAAAGAGATACCAGAAGATATCAAATAATGCAATTTTGGGTTGGGTATGTATCATCCTCCTACTTGTGTAATACATCATCTATATGCCTAATAATCATTTTATACTTTTAAATGTATCTGCAAATTGAATTTTTTTAATTTTTAATTTTCGCGGAACGCTTTTTGCCTCCCAAATCTCAATCTCAATCTCAAAGTTTCCTGACAAAATAAGATGTATGTAAAAGCAAGATTTAGTGGAACTACAGATTGTGTAGTAAACATTAATGTCTCCAGAATCACACAAACATAACTCAAAATACAGTACATAACTATGCCGAATGTTTAGGTCTACATAGGATGAACAAAAACAAAAAAGATAGAGCCGACAAATTACATAGGGGATTGTTGGCAAGTTGACAGATGCTCCAACGACAAACTACCCTCCTCGACTTGTTTGGAGAGAGATCAAGCACAGAAACTTACACGTTGAATGTTCCTCTGAGATGGTGCACATGATATCGTTACTCATCTGATGCCTAGGGAGAATTTTCCGGGGTTTTTAGAACAACAGGTGCCATATCCTTAAGCGATGCGATAGCCGCTCGGAAGTTTTCAACTGTGGAAGAATCCTTAAACTTCAAGGCAATTGTAGAAAGACCGTCTTTGGATTCAGCAGCACTATTCACACAGGCAAAAGTGACGCCTCTCTTGTCCATATTTGTCATCTTCAAGTCTGGATAGAGACTGGCGTTCAAGATCAATCGATAGTGCCCCTTAGCCCTCATGATGAGTCTAGCTTTACCTGTTCCTGATGTGGAAACATTGACCTTGAGTTCTCCTTTGCCACGCTCTTTCCATGCTGCAGCGACATACTCAAAGAGCACGGAATCAGCTGTGAAAACAGCCTCCTCATTCTCTTCTCCTGTTTCCACAGTGACCTCCTGCATGGAGGGAAATTTGCTGGTTTCACTCTTACTGGAAGTATTTGCGGCCGAAGTACCAAAAATTGGAGAATTTCCATTGTTAGCAAGACCAAAACTGAATGAAGGCTGGTCGTTTTTCAGGCCAAAAAGGGAACCACTGGAGCCTGGAGGAGTCCCATCTTTAGGAACTGATCCGAATGAGAACAAAGTACTAGAAAACCCTGTCCCCGCAAGTCCAGAGAAAGCATTTTGTCCACTCGAAAGTGGTTTAAATGAGCTGAAAGAGGCAGTTACAACAGTCTTCCCAGCAGTTTCCTTCACACTATCTTCCTTATCATTTCTCTTGTCTTCTGCATTCTTCCTGGCATCATTCTCACTATTATCAGATTCTCCAGAGGTTTTGGCTGCATCCTCAAAAGTTTCATGTTCTGCCACCTTATCTACCGTAGTCTTGGCAATGTTTTGCTTCCAGATATCATCGGAGTTATCCTTCTCATTTGGTTCGGTTTTTGAGTCACTAAACTTGCTTTCAGATTGCTTATCATTGTTATCGATATCAGATTTCTCCTTTTCTGCAAAAGAGTCTTCCTTTGACTCAACCACTTCATTTTCAAATTTGCCACCAGTTTCATCATTTTGCACTGTTTCCTTACTTGCAACACTTTGTTCCACCTCCACTGCATGATCAGAAGAAGCTGGAGGCACCAATCGGATTGCAGCAAATGGGTTAGTACTAGGAGCTGGGGCAGGGACAGGGGCAGATGGGGTTGATGATGTTTGCTGGCGACGGACTTTAACAATCCTTCTAGTGGCAAGAACCTCATCACTCGCCCTTTTAAAAGTCCCGTTCTCTGGTTCAGATGTTTCATCATCGTCAAGGCCAGGATTATCTCGAGATAACTGTGCTCCAGCAGCCCTCTTTTTTGAAGGCTGAAAGTTGTTTTCTGCATCCTCCATGGCAGCTTAAAGTAATCAATCTCAGGACACGGGAAATTTTTTCCCTGCATCCAACCACAACAAAATTCAATGAAACTTAGATCACCGCACAAAAATAACTAGGAACTAGATAATAATTAGTCTAACCCCCTCAACTTGGCAAAGAGCCACGGATAAAGACATGAGAATGTGCCCCAACAGGAAACTATTATTTTATAGGCTCACTCAAATTAGCGAGAGATCCAAAAGGAGAAAATGGTTCTAGAATGAATGTAAGAAAAAATAAATAAGGATTCAAATCCTACACTACAAAAGAAAAATCCATTGTGATGTAACAAACGGAAATATAAATAATTTGTACTGCTACTGCATCCAAAATGGTAACCAAATTCGGAAAGCCAGAAAAAAAGGTTACTATAAATTTATGCAAAAAAAACAAAATGTATTCAAAACCAGTTCAAGGTTCAAATGATTAACAAGCTGTATACAACAACAACTGAAAGTAAACCCACTAGAAGGCAAAGTTAACCTTTACTATATAAGTTCAAGGCCTTGTATGTATATTTATACGTGCTCACGAACCACACCAAGTATGAGAATAAATAAAAAAAATTGTTGAAAAAATATCCATGGAAGATAACGAGCTCGCAAATGAACACACAATACATCACAATAACATATCCACCAATTTGTCCTAAATTACCCACCACAACATTCCTTCACGAGACTTTCAAAATGTGAAACACATTCCTACACACTAATATAAATAACGAACTTGTATTCGATTTCACGAGATAATACAACAGCCCTCACCAACGATACATTCCCCTGGCTAAATTTCCAAAAAATATCCAGAACGAATTAACAGCACGCACTTAGCAAGAACCGACAAACTTCTAGCCATAAACCACCGACGACCCAGTTTTCCGTTAGCTGAGGATATCATCTTAATCTCGCCACTAAAAATTGATAGAAGCAAAGAAACGGAATGATAAACACTTAAATGTTACTACAGCTTTCACATGAATTCAAAATTAGTTCGACCAAAAGCATATTTTTCTCCACCAACATGAGCATATAAAAAAACAATTGATTTCCAATCAAATTCAAAATATAATGGATTGAATATCACCTCCACCAATCTGCAATATTTCCCACACATACACAATATTCCACAAGTACGCATAAAAAGCCAGCGCGTAAGAGAAAGATCAGGAAAAAAGTACCCGACAGAATTTGAAGAGTCTGCGTGGAGTTTTGCTTGAATTTGAAGCTTTGATTTTCAACAAACACGAATGCGTATATGGATGAATGCTACGTGCAGATCGACAACCCTAAAGTGAAACGAAATAAAAGGGCAATCTTTCTCAACTCCCCCCTTTGGATAATTTTTTAAAGATTAAATTTTAATTATGTTTTGTTGGGTTTTTAATTAAATAATAATAATACGAGGAGCCGAGGTTTCCTTTATTTTTTTTGGGATTTGTTTTTAAAAATAAAAAATAAAAAAATTAAGCATAAATAAAAAAATATGATACTTTAATTTTTTTGAAATATTATTATTAATTTTTACATATAACAAATAAGACAAAATTTGTGTTTGAGTCTCACATGTCGTATTTTGTGAGACGAATATCTTATTTGGGTCATCCATTAGAAAATATTATTTTTTGTGTTAAAAGAATTACTTTTTATTGTGAATATCGGTAGGATTGACATGTCTCACAGATAAAGATTCGTGAGATCGTCTCACAAAAGACCTACTCAACAAATAAATTATTAAACAATAGATTAATATTTTATCAACCATTCGAATTGGTAATAAAATTGTGAGGAAAAAAGAAATCCAACAATTTTGTGTATTTATTTATACTAAAAAAATAAAGTTGGAATGTGTTCCGCGGCAAAAAATATAATCATCGCAGCTTAAGCCAAACTGCAAAGATCTAACTTTTTCGTGAATAATCAAATATGCTCATTTCACAATAGATACAACAAGAGACGGATATCCTTCTAATTTCAACGACTGCACTTTTCAGGATGAGGAAGGCCAAAAATAGTTGGCAGGGAATTTCGCGATTACAGACGACCAAGGACGAAGGAGAACGTAGACCTTGCATTTGATGCAAAGTTGATTATAATTCTTCTTGTTGTGGTGTAACATTTCTCCGCCGAGTGACTTTCTTCTTGGGAGCAGCAGTTGTGCCTCCCACTTCAACTTTATGCTGGTGCTGATTATTCACCTCAGTTTTGGTTGAGTTTATTTGGCTTTGGCTCCTTAGCCGTAGAATTTCGCCTTTGGCAGATGCCAATTCCTCTTCTAGTTTCCTTCCTCTCTTTTCCAAACTCTCCCTTTCTTTTCCAAGCTTCATCACCATGTTATGGGCATCTTCCAAGTTTTCGCGATCTTCTAAAGAAGCCTGTTTTTGCTCTTCAAGGGACTTGTAGACTGCATCTTTTTCATATTCCAAACTCGAAATCCTTGACTTGGACAACTCAAGATCCTTCGAAAGAGTTGATTCATTCCGATTCATCTCCTCAAGTGTTTTAGTAACCTCTTCTAAATCAGTCTCAAGACTTTTTCGCGATTCTTTGCTTCTTGAAATTTCAGTCTGCAGAATCTTCAACTCTTTGTTTAAAGAAGACACTAGTTTCCTTTCTTTCTCTAGATCCTCAGCTGCAGTTTCAGCTTTCTTGTTGGAATCAGCAAGATCTTTCCTTACGTTGGCAAACTTTCGTTCTGATGCAGCCAATTCTTGGGACACAGTTAGCAGTTTTTCAGTATCCTTCTTGTAGGATTCTCTAGCTTCTGTCAACTCGGCCTGAACCTTTGACAGCTCTGCTTCGAACTTCGAGCACAAGTTTCTTGACTGCTGCAGTTGTTTTTTCAGATCAGAAGCTTCATTTCTTGATTTCTCCAGAGTTTCCTGTGTAATCTCGAGTTCCTGTTCAAGACTCTTCACATTTTTCAATTCAACATTCAACGTTTCTCTTATATTCTCTTTTTCTTGAGTCAAATCAGCAACTAGAGCTTCATTTTTGTTTGCTTCATCCAGCGCAACCTTAAGCTGTTCCTCAATCTGTTGAATCTTCTTTTCTCGATCTCCCAAAATCTTACGATCTGAAGCAGTCTTTTTTTCTGAGGAGGATTTATATTCATTAAACTCCTTTACGATAGCATCAAGCCTTTTACTGGATTCGTCCCTCTCAGCCACCAAAGAAGATAATTCTGCATTCATATTCTTGAGTTCCGAATTCTTCAACTCCAGCTCATTTTCATTTTCCGAGAGCATGACTTTCAATTGTTGTAGCTCTGAAATTAAACCACTAACCCGATCCTGGGATTGTTGGTATACAGAGCTCAGTTGCTCGAAGTCGCGTTCCTTTTCGGCAATGTTAGAATTAAGATTCCGGAGATTATCTTCCTTTTCAGTAATTTCTGAAGAAAGCAAGATCATCCTATCTTCCAAGACTGCCACAGAATCCAGCTTCTCCTTCAACTGTTCTTGCAGTTCCTTTTTCTCGTTTACCAAGTTAATGAGGTTTTGTTCAAGACTCTTGACCTTCGTAACCAGCTCTTCAATTAATCTTCTCTCTTTTTGCAACTCTTGTCCAAGGCTTGTAATGGTACCATCTGCAACTTTCAACCGATTAACTAAAGATTGTTGTGCTTCGCTTGCTTTAGCAAGTTCCTTTCTGTGAACTTCTTTCTCATTCAAAATCTTTGAGTCGATTTTTTTCTCCAGGGAAATGATGGTAGATTCCTTTTCTTTCAGTTTAATATTCACCTGTCCATTCAAGAAGACAAGACATAACTCATAAGCAAAAAATATTAAATTCCACTACCAACTGATTCCAAAAACGCAAATAGTTAAGGACTTTGTTGGCAAGTTATAATTACAGCCACTGTAAAGTGTGGCCTCTCATGTTGCACAATGATCGAAACAAGGTTCTTTGGCAGCTGTACAACTTAAAATATTCAAATTATAACGTTATTAAGTATAGATTCTGAAACATAGGTAGGCACTTGATCCTACACCACCCGGTGTAGGTGAATGCAATTTGTTTAACTCTGCAAAAAAATTATTCATTTTAAATACTTTGGTCAATTAAAATGTGATTCTTTTCCCTTTTTGTACCATTAACT
The DNA here is from genome assembly GCF_022965805.1 of Primulina eburnea. NCBI lineage: Eukaryota > Viridiplantae > Streptophyta > Magnoliopsida > Lamiales > Gesneriaceae > Primulina > Primulina eburnea. The sequence continues at coordinate 32,317,209 of NC_133118.1, forward strand.
AAGTAAGCTGAACTGCTGTTAATCAGAAACAGGAAACAAAAATCAAGTACCACTCCCTCTATATGCACTTGTTAAGAATTCAAATAAATCCATTCAAAAAGCATTTCCAAATAATCAAAAAATAAGATAAAGTTCATTGAAATGGCTCACAGATTCTATGGTTGCATCCAAACCAGCCTTTTCCTTCTTTGTTGATGCATAGAGAGCACCAAGTACACCTGACGCCATTACTCCAACAACATTGAAAAGTGAAAATGTTGAGGTAGTGGAAGTGTTTGCCTGCACTGACTGCTGGGACACAAGAAACATTCACTTCAATATATGAACTGGAGAATTATATACAATAGAGACAACCTTTGAAACACAAACCAGTACTTAAATAAATGTTTCCATATTATATTGAGCAGAGATGCAGACCTCAGCTACTTGCATCAACTCTTCCGTTCTCATTTCAGTATTTACTGAAACAAAACAAAAAAACACAATTTAGCAAAAGCCCATCAAGATATGCATCAATCGAACAAATCAAAATTTTCACCACCATCTTGGAGAATCGTGTATGAAATGGATAGTGTTAGGCATTGATAGGCAACTAAAAATTTGTGAATTTTCTTATAAACTTTACCACTTGCATGTCAATCAACAATAAATCACACAAGAACGAGGGAATCCATTTAGGTTGTAGGTTTTATTCAGTTTAACTTTTGCACTTACTGCTTCAGGTTTCTCATATTTGTCTTGCTCAACAGCTGACCTTCATAGGCTGAGTTCTAATAGTGTTTGCATAGAAGGGTTCATTATATTTAGTTGCAGCACAGTTGGTGATTAATGCCCCCTGAGAAATTCCATTTTATCTTCTCATGTTGCATTGTCCATTATTATTGATTCTTTAATTGTATACAAAGGGTGAGATCTACAAAATTTCCTATGAAAATCAGATGAGAGACATGAAACCTTTAACAGAGCCAAATCATCATGTAAAAAAATGAGGTAAAGACAGGTATTTGACGAAGTGTTCACCATGAAACAAAGTGATAATAAATCAAATAGAACATATTACAATTTATTTCGATCTCCAACTAACAACGAAACAAGTTTGCTCGAATTTATCATACGGATTAACCATAACAGACTAGATTTGTGTACAAGTGAGAGTAAAAAGAAGGTTTTAATGGTGCGAAGAGAGAACCTCTTCTTAACAACACGAGATCATCACAAGCAGAAAACCTGTTACTTGAAACTGCTATACATTTCTCATTATCACAAAAGAGAAGCAACAAATAAGATTTTCCTAATCCAATATGATGCTAAAGCTAGTTCAGAAGCATTCCACAGAGCTAAGATTTACACAAACCCATACTTTATCATTATTCTTTGGACCGAGTCAAATCATCTAGCACATAAACTAAGCAACAGCCCTGTGCATGTCAAATCCCCAGCCACGGCAAATATCAGAAAATTATAAACTGCTTCGGGAAGTGCCCACTCATGAAATTTTCATCATTTTCCTAACATCTGGTTGTCATGTCATGAACACCTTGAGGAAGTTAATCATTTGCAACTGGATCATAGTGAAGTCACACTTATCCCACCTCTCAACTTTCCGTCACAGTCGTTTATATGTTTGTTCAAGACATTGGGTATATAGTCGTGGAAACAATTCAAGACTCAAAATGCAAGGAGCTACATGTACCAAGTTCCCCTAGTCTCACTGCCACCAGACTAAACAAAAAGGAGTATTTTCATAGTAACCACAAACCAGTTGAATGAAAGCGGGACTCGTCATAAAAACCATTCCCAATTGGTAACGAAACTTCAGCATTTAGTCAAAACAATATATGAAAAACGAACATTTTATTCCTCAAGCCAGACGTGTATGAAGAGCTACATTAAAATTTAAAAATGGAAGCAAAAGTATCAGGCTTGGAATTAACCTATTGTGCTGATCTTTAATAAAGTCAACAATTAATATAAACCAAAAAATTTCTATGCACAATTGATGCAAGGCCAAAACTATAGAAAATCATATTCAAACCATAACCACAATATACAAGAAGAGGAAAAATCATTGCTTGAACCCAACTAACCTGCAGCTAGCCCATCAAGAGCCCCAGCCCTCATGCTAAGAAACGGAATTAATCCAAAACCCATCAACAAAATCCCTCTCCTTCCGCAAAAGTCACCATCTCCCGAATTTTCTTTCTGCACACAAGCCACAGCGGTTCTGTTCTTTCTCCAACTGAGACCATTTCTCGGGCAAGAAATCAAGAAGGAATGCTGCAAAGAACATGAAGATGAAGTCCCAGTGCAAACAGAATAGCAAAGTGGAGACGGGTACAGGAAGCAAGACGGGGCTATCAGGAATCCCATGGCTATCTTTTTCACGTTTTCTTGATTTCTGGTGATAAGAAAAAGCACATTGCCACCATAACCCCACTGATTCCAATCCGGTTTGGATTTAAATTTTTCATTTATAATATTTTAACTTACAGTATGTGTTGGGAATAGAAAGACCGAATTGCCCTTCAGATTGGCATATTAATAAGTTTTTCTTTCCTTTTTGTTTTTACACAAGGAAAGAACACATGAAATAGTGCAAATAGGGACTCCTTTTATAGCAAGTACTACAAGTCCACTCCTCCACGTTATCATACTTAGGCGGGAAAAACACAAAACTTTCGTGAGACAGTATCATGAATCAATTTCATGAGACAGATGTTTTATTTGGATCATCCATGAAAAAATATTACTTTTTATGCTAAGAGTATCACAGATAAAGATCCGTAAGATCATCTTACAAAAGACCTACTCGAGGAAAAATAGAGGAAAAAAGAAGAAGAATAAATCCTTTCTGATATGTCAAATTTAATATTAAATTTGATGTTAAATTATAGATTCCGTCGAATGATATTCTTTTTGTAAATAATGGCAAAACTCAAATGTATATATTTGAGTTATTTGTTGTATATATAAATGGTTAAATGCTCACCTACTAGTAACAAAAATATATATTAGTATAAGATACATAACGTGAATAAATGACGTTCATATTATACAAATATATTATAGATATGTATTGATTCTCGAATCTAACATTTTGTAATAAATACCAAACAATTATTGATGATAATGGAAATACCATATTTTATTCTCGATGTAACGAGAATCTTTAGATCGTTGTGAGTTTTTTGTCTTGTTTAAAAGATACAATAACTTTTAGACACAATCAATATGTTACGCTTGGTATAAATTTATAAGAGATATATCCAAAATATTTGTAAATTTTTTGTTTATTATTATTATTTTCGTTTATATTGTGTGTAGAAGAACGATGGAGGTTACCTCCTCTGGGCCGTAACGCAAGATTTCTAATTGTGGGCCTAAAGTTGGGTGAGCTTTGTGGGCCTAAAGTTGGGTGAGCTGCCGTCAGAATCAGTGAAGACCAGCGTAATTTACATTCACACATCCTCAGCTATTCCGCCACCGAAAGATGAGCGTGTGTCTACTTTCTCTTGCCCAACATATAGTTTTCGTAACTAATTGATGGCAATCACGCGAAATTGGCATTCTTTTGTTGTTCATGATCTCTGTGGTGGACTTTTGTGTGCTTAATTTTCTTGTTTGGGTGTTGGTGTAATGATTTTCTTGGATGCTTGAATCTTGAAGGCATGCCCGGGGGATAAAATAGTTACTTTCAGGTAAGATTTTTAATGGGTTTTTGGTATGTTGGAATTTAAGGTGGTTGTGTGGGTAAAGATTCGATTTGAAGTGTGATTGCGGAGTGTTTGGGGATTATTTATTTTTCTTGGCCTTGTGTTGTATTACGGGGTGCCCATTTTGCCCATTTTCTTGAATATGATTTTAGATTAGCTTTTATACTTTAATGCTCTATATTTTTCTTGATCAGTGGATTCCTCAAGTAAATTTTTTAAAAAAGTTTACATGTGAATTTTTCCATTTTTGCAAAAAATCGAGTTATCCCTAGATACACCAGATAATTTTCACCTGATTTTTCAGTTATCACAGTTACATTATTTTTAATTGAAAGAGCAAGTATAAGTTTGGTGATGGGGGAGTAAATTATTTGGATCCAAAACATTATCTTTCAGTTTGATTTTGGTGTTGTGTAGTTACCAATAATGATCTGACCTTTATTGGGTATTCATGTGCTTCATATTGAAGAAAGCTCACGTTCTTTAAATGGGTGACTGATATTTTATCTGACCTGACATTGATATTGTTTGTTAGGAAATTGGATATTGTTGATCAAAGAAGATATAGTAATTTTTTTGTGTTCTTCTCGGGAGCATGCATAATGGATGATGATGTTGATTCAAGTTACCCTTCCAGTCCTTATGGCACGAAGCGCCAAAGCTTTTCTCTCGAAGATGAGAATTCTGCACAAAATGTTGGTAACCAGTTTACTGAAGATGGTGACAATGATGATGATGATGATGGTGCCAATGAGGATATTGATGATGAAGTTGAGGATAAGGCCGAGGAGGATGAAGAAGAAGACGATGATGACGATGAAGGAAAGGGTGTTTTAAGGATAGGAGAGGATGATTATGGCGATTTGAATGAGGATGGCGACGAAGATGATGATTTTGATGATTTACAGAGGCATCCAAAGAAGAGGAAGCTGAAAACGCTGTCAAATTACGAATTTGCCCCTCGAGCGCAGGCTTTGCCATCTGCTACTGCTCTGATTCCGAAACCATCATACGGTGGACGTAATCCGCTCACAGATTGGACCGAGCACGAGACTTTTATTTTGCTTGACGCTTGGGGAGAGAGATTTCTCAAACAAGGCAGAAAGAGTCTCCGGTCTGAAGAGTGGCAAGAAGTTGCAGAGAAGGTGTCTCAGGAGTCGAAGATAGAAAGAACGGACACTCAGTGCCGCAACCGTTTGGATACCTTGAAGAAGAAGTACAAAAAGGAGAAAATGAAGCTGGGAGAGACAGGGGAATCCACCAGTAAATGGGCTTGCTATAAGAAGATGGATTTGCTATTATCATCAATCCCTCAGAAAGCAGGGCATTTGAGTGCAGTAGATTCAGGAGAGCACCTTAAAGATCATCTGAATTACTCAAATGGTTTGCATGAAACAAGGGATAGTCCAGATAATTCAATATCTACTGAATCAGTTCCTCCCAAGAAAGTTAAGAAATCACAAATCAAGGGCCGCCGTGCATCTTCATTTAAACGGCTCGCTGATTCTATTCAAAAATTTGTTGGGATATACGAAAAGATTGAGAACAGTAAGAGAGAGCGAATGCTAGAACTCGAAAAAATGAGGATGGACTTCCATAGAGACTTGGAATTGCAGAAGAGGCGGATATTAGAGAAATCTCAAGCTGAGATAGCAAAGATACGAAAAGGTGACGACGAAGAATACAACATGTCTGCTGAGAATGACAGTGTTTGATGCATCTGTATCCAATAAATTAATTCCCTAGGTTTTCCTCTGCAGAATTCGATGAAGACTTGTGCTTTAACTGTTCTGCTTATCGCTAAAACCCTAGAAGTTGGAAAGAACTTGTATTTTTTAAAGGGGAAAGAACTTGTATTTACTTCATTGAAAGTTATGAGTTTATGGAATTATAACTCGGTAATGATTTACAGGGTTTCTTTTGGTTATTTTATATGTGAATTGTTGAGTCGTCTGGACATTATCTTGTTAATATAATTTCGTGGAGAAGTTGCTTTTGTTTAGCTGAGTCTATTTACTTCAGTTTTATGCATATGGAATAGAATACTAGAATGTGCACAGGTCCCATCCCATGTTGATATGGGGTGGTGGTAAGTGAATGATTCTAGCAATTTATTTAGGGTATGGGCCCTGTCAGCTGTCAGCGAGGAATAGGAAGGATCTTTGAATAAAATTGAGGATGAGCCAGATGAAATAAGTAATCATCTCAAGCTGGAATTTTGAAATTAACGGAGATTTTAACACTTTGCTTATCTCATGAATGGGAGAGGTATTCATCTTGTACTATAATGTTGAATGCTGAGAATGTAATAAATCCATTGCCGAAAGCTTTTTTTGGCCTGTATATGTCTCTCTGAGTATATTATTATGTCTATATTTTTTAATTGATAGTTAGTTGTTGTATTGTTCTTCATGTCCTGAGTTGATGTTGAATCATAGACCTGGAATTCATGTAATTAATGCAATGGATAAAATAAGATTACGGATTTTTAACTTTCTTGGTGCCAATTATTTGATGTTATGCGCGATCACTGAAGGAAGAGTTGCAGATCCTTCAGGAGCCTGGATCCTATGTTGCCGAAGTTGTGAAAGTCATGGGAAGTCAAAGGTCCTTGTCAAGGTTTGTGATTATTTATTCTGTTAACATCAAAGATCCTTTCATTTCGCTTTGCCCAGTTCTAATATTTTTACTTTGTGATGAACTGAGAACATGACAGAATTATTCCTGTTCATTTATTCGACTTTTAAGTCTGGTTTCCTTTTTGCATCATAGTTAATCCTAAAGGCATTTATCATTTCTCATCTTGACTGGATAGCCTGTCAAAAAAATGGTGTTCAGCTTTGTACCTTGGTGAATCTGGAAATTGCTATACCCCATTCTCGCCCCTTTTTTATTCTTTTTTGTTTCAGAAATCTTTTGTCAAAGGTGTAGTTTTCAATCCAAATTTATACAGTTTAATTCAAAATGGTAAGGGAGAGACCACTGAATCATAGTTGTCAAGGGCGCAAGGCGCACCGAGGCGCACAAGGGCTCTGGAGCCTGAGGCGCAAGGCGCAAGGCGAGGCACGCGCCTTACCGAAGCAAGGCGCGTATTTTTAATTTTTTTTTAAATATATTTATCTTAGAATAATATATTAAAATATGAAATAATTAAGTCACAATGTCACACAAAACAACAAAATAATTAATAAGTTCATAACAATAAGCAACACAATTAAAATTCTTCAATCATCCTGAGAAGTTACGTTTGGGCTTTTACATTTTAAGTTACTATTTAAAAAAACTCTGTTACTGAATTTGTTTTTTAAAAAAACCAACTCAGGCGCGCCTAAGGCGCGCCTAAGGCGCGCCTGAGAGCCTTTCCAAGGCTCGCCCAGGCGCCTTTGTGAATCGTTGCGCCTGGGATGGCCCCAGGCGCAACACCCACGCCTGGTGGCGCCTCTCGCCTCAAGGCGAGAGGCGCTCGCCTTTGACAACTATGCACTGAATGCCTCTCAATTATGACACTTGAGGTTGAAGGGAGGTTGCCTATTTGTTACCTTTATGAAGATAAAAGATGGCTAACTATTTCTGTTTCAGTTACTGAATTTTGTTCGTGTCTCCTGTTCCTAGAAGTTTTTTTCTTGCGGATATCTACTTCAGAATATTCAAATTTAGTTACAAAGCAATGCCATGTATTGTCTTCTTTATTTCCCAAATGGATATTATATTCTGTCTTTTTGTTCTATTTTATGTCTATATTCATCCCAAGGGGAAGTATGTTGCTGACATCGACGAGAGCATTGACATCACTAAGACCATCAACAAGGGTTGCTTAACGTAATGATATATATGTGCTCCACTTGGTTTTGCCATGTAAAGTTGATCCACTGGTGAATCGTATGGAAGTTTAAAAGGTTACAGACTCTACTTGCGACATGATTGGTGGTCTTGACCAGCAAATTAAAGAGAGAAAGGAGGTCCATATTTTGGAATTTTTGTTCTTTTGTGTTGAGGATATGCTAACATGCGTTTTCACATTGCTAGTATCTTGCTTTGGTTGTCATTTTGTTCAGTTGAATTTCTCAGTTTCATCATTTAACGTCTGATGCACAAAATTCAAATCATATTAATTTGATCTCCATGAGAAGTATTAGTTTATGTGTTATGTTTCTGTAAGCTTTAAAGCTAAGGTGGTGTATCATCTTTAGCTTCGATACATCTCTTAGGAAGAACTGCAGTATCCTGCGAAGGCAATGAAAATCTTCTGGGTGTGAATTGGGAGTCGAAGAGTGATTATTTATTGTATGGGAACTCAGCGGTGCTATGAAGGGAGCATGCCACACATCCCTGGTTATTATTTATTGGCTTTTAGAAAACATCTAGCTATTGATGACCAAACTAGGTCTTAACAGTCGAGAGCTGGTATATTTTGAATTTGCTCTTTTTAGTTTTCTCACCAGATTTCGTGTACTTGTGTTGCATATTACTCCTAGTTTAACAAATGGCATCTTTTTTTTTAGTAGGTGATTGAACTTCATATCAAGCATTCTGAATTGTTTGAGTGTCTTGGAATTGCTCAGCCAAAGGTACGCAGAAATGGGTGGCAGTCATTCTTTGAAAATTTGAAAGCATTCATGAACTTGTTAACTTTTTCATGTGAAGGGAGTCTTGCTATATGGACCTCCTGGCACAGGTAGAAAACTCTTCTTGCAAGGGCAGTGGCTCACCGTATTGACTGCACTTTTATCTGAGTTTCGGTGTCAGAATTAGTTCAGAAGTACAGAGGAGAAAGCTCCATGATGGTGAGAGAGCTTTGTGATGGTCAGGTTTGTTTCATCTAATGTTGTTTATTCGTGATTTTATGAAGTGGCTCTCCATTTGTTCATATGATTTTTTATGCCAAGATAATCTTCTGTTTTCAGTGGCGTAGTATTCAAATAGTATAATGTTTAATTTCCTTTTGGTTCTGCTTTGAAAATATCGTGGTTTCATGTATGATATCTATACAGGTATCCATGGCTACCAAAAGAATTTGACATTCTGGACCAAGCTAGATCTACCTGGGCCTGGAAGAATTGATGGGAAAATTGAGTTCCCAGATCCCAACAGCTCTTAAATATTAATTTTAATGGTATATATTTACATTAATATATCAAGTATTAATTAAGAACATTGATTTCAATGGTATATATTTATATTATAGTAAGTATTAATTATACATAATAGTAAACATATACCATATGATGATTTGTTATGTGGAATGAAAATGAGTTCAATAAAAAATAAAAAAAAATACAATCCAGCATATATTTTATACCCAATAATGTTACTCAGGGCCGGAACCGTTTGGAAACCAGTACAAAAAAGAGAGGAGGAAGTTGCGAGAGCAGATTTTAGAGAAATCTCAAGCTGAGATAGCAAAGATATCAAAGGCAAAGATGAAATTTAATCAGAGTCTCGTATTGAAAATAATAGAAGAAGACTATAAATTAATAAGATGAAATGATATTTTTAAGTCTATGAAGTTTTTTTTGGTAAATGTCAAAAGTAAATCCATGATATCTTAAATTTAAAGTGGACTATATTATATCATTGTGAAGATATGCGACTTGTTTCCATGACACAACATGTTTTGTCGAGAATGACGGTATTTGATGCATCTGTATCTAATAATTTATATAGCATTGTTTGTTTGATCACTTAACGTATTAAGATATCAAGTTTTTTGTATTCGGCATGCAGTTGAATAAACACCAAGATATCAAGTTAGGGACTAGCTCTCGGATCCCGACCAAACTCATTCAATCTGAAGACTTGTTCTCCAAACCGAACTTGAAGTAAAATTTGATATTATCGATGTTATTTTGAGAGAGGAATTTGCAGAAAAAGTAGAGTATATTAAAGAAAACACCGTAGCCAGGGATCGAACCCGGGTCACAGGCGGAAATCTCACTAGCGCACGACAGATTCGCTTGGTGATCAACAATTACTGTTAATAAGTACGTGAAATAAAAAAAAAAAAATAATATTCTACGAAATCTGTCTACCATACGGCGATACGACGTCGTGTGCTATTTATAATGGCAAAAATGGCGGGAAGAGGAGTTCAGTGCTGTTAGGGCTCCAAGTCCAGCATTATTCTCCACATAGCGTACTCCGAAAGATCAATCAATCAAGCATGCCAACATACAAAATCAGGGGAATCGATGTGGATTTCCCTTACGAGGCTTACGATTGCCAGCTCGTTTACATGGAAAAAGTTATCCAGTCTCTTCAAGACGTAAGATTATCTGTTAAATCCGTTTTGTTTTCGTATTCTCGCCTTATTGTCTAGTAAAATTCTTCTCCCAGATTTATGCCTGCCACACATAGCAGAGGGGAGAAAAGATTCACTTAATCGTCTGTTTCAGGCTTGTATTCTTATTTTTTCATTTTGCAGCAACTAAAACTGTGGTTATCTGAATAAGTCGGATACCCAAAGTGGCTAAGTTAGATGTTATGCAATTGAAATAAATCTATTTTGCATTGGCGATAACCTTTTTTTTTCAAGTGGGGATCTTGAATATTATGGATCGCTATTTATTTCTTTCTGGGTTGAAAGTGTCAATTTGGTCTAAAAGATATATTTTTGGTTTTGAATTCCGTGTGTTGGTCATGTTATTCTTATTTCCTTTAGATACCATATGGATTGTTTCTCCAGATTCTGCTTTATGCTTGGGATTTCCACAAAATCAGATGCTAATTTCGTTAACTGTTACATCCATGGTATTGAAATCTCATTCAGTTATGTATAACCTTTTATGATGCCAGAAATGTAATGCCCTATTGGAAAGTCCCACTGGAACCGGAAAGACATTGTGTCTTTTATGTGCCACATTAGCTTGGAGGAAAAGTTTGGGTGATTTTTCAAGAGGTTGGAGTGAAAGAAGTCATGTAAGAGGAAGCCAATTTCCAGATGACGAACAGTCGCAATCCCGATCCTCTAAATATCCCACCATAATTTACACATCTCGCACCCACAGCCAGATTCGGCAAGTGATACAAGAGTTGAAGAGGTCCAACTATAGGTCAGATCTATTTGGTTATAGTTTCTTTGAAATTTGAGGACTGATTTGTTTGAATGCCTTGCTTCATGAAGCTTCCAGAAAGGGGAACTCGTGGGTCAATAATTATCCTTTTTTTGTTTGTGTTTGGATTCCTTGTGAAATGATAATTTATTTTCTGTAAGATATATAAAACAATAACGGGATAAGGGATGAACAGGAAATGAAATGTATTACATAGAAAAGAAACGTGAAACAGTCTGACTTTTTGGGGCTATGGTTATTGACAAGATTGTGTCTTTGCTTTCCGTTCAAATATAGTTGCAAATACTTTTTGCTCATTCTGAACGCTTATTGAAATTTAGTGAGAGAATTCTTCTGATTATTTACTTGCCGTGCTCTCTCAAGAGCAGTTCCAGGAATTTTCATTCAATTCAATCCCCACTTAAGCCATTTATGCCGTTCACGATTTCTTTTTAGTTTCTTTCAGCATTTCACTGTAGGTTTTATGCCGTGTTTATTTTCTAATGGTTCCTATTTATTGTTGATTCATTTTCTTGTTCATATCTGGATATCTTTTGCACCTTTCACGCAATAAGGACTATGATTGCATTGGATATAGACACAAAAATTGGCAACTTGTCCACAGGAATAATTCGTCACATTTTCCATTCTAGAACAGATTTACGTCTGGCATGTGTTCTTACTTTGTATATATTCCCCTGTAATTCATAATCATACCATGTGACTGTTAGACATGTGGGACAGTTTCTGATTATGTTCTAGTTCATTTCAACTGATGCCAGTTCTCATGAATTTTTGATGGACTGATCTATTTTTATGGAATGACATTTACATTCAGTAATATTTATATTTTTTTCTCTAGATAATATTGAATTAATTTAGATTTAACTCAATAAAGTTCAGACCCAAAATGGTGGTGTTAGGATCTCGAGAGCAATTGTGCATTCATGACGAAGTACGCCAACTTCATGGAAAGACACAGACAAATGCTTGCCATGCCCTATGCAAAAAACGTACCAAAAGATATTGTGCTCACTTTTCGCGTGTTACAGGTATGCGCGATACATTTTTGAAGTAGTTAAAGACATGATTTGGTTCCATGATATGAATTTTAAGATGTGTTTACTTGCAAAGGCTTCAAGAAGTAGTTAGTCAATTATCATTGAAAATGCATGATGCTAAATTTATGAAAGTTTTGATTTGTTCCAATTTCGTCCCTAGGCTGTTAATGGCAAACATGGGCTTTATTTTTAGAAAAAACAAAGCAATATTAGTTGTTTATGATAACAAGAAGGAATGAAACTAATAAGAACCACATTCACAGTGAGGAAAGGGTTACTGATGTGCAAATGTTGCACAAAATTAATTATCTTTGGCTTTTAAATTTGTGGCTGATAGAGTGTGTATCATTTTGATGCTGACCGTAGGAATTCTGTATTTTATTGTTTATGTCCGTATTGTAATATGTTGTTCTGCTTCCTTGTATTTCATAAATTATGTACATAGGTTATATAATTCCCTCTCTGTTGTTTACAGAATTTTTGAAGAATAATTCTAGCCTTGGAGATGATCCAGTTGATATAGAGGACTTGGTCAATCTCGGCAGAAGCTCGGGACCGTAGGTTTATTCGTTTTATATGTCATCTATAGTAGGCAGTTGATAAAGCTGAATTTGCACATGATTCTTTTACTATTTTAGGTGCCCGTATTACCTGTCGAGGGAGTTGCACAAAGTGGTTGACATCTTATTTGCACCCTACAACTATCTTATTGATCGTGGAAATAGAAAATCACTCTCCGTTGATTGGAATAACAGCATCCTCATTTTTGATGAAGCTCACAACTTAGTACGTATGACTGTATCATCGTTTTTCTTATCATTCAATTCATGAATATGCCTATGCTTACCAGATTTCGGGAACAAGTCAATCTTCTTATAAAAAACAATCAAATTTAATAAGCTTTGTTGCTGACTTCTGAAAATTATTTGACAAATGCAGGAAGGTTTGTGTGCTGATGCAGCCTCTTTTGACCTGCCTTCAGGCCTATTGACAGCTTGCATATCTGAGGCAAAAAATTGCATTGATCTTTCTATTACTAGAAGGGACATGTCAAGTGATAAATCTTGTAATCCAGATAATTTTGCTATTCTCCGAGGTAACAAATGGCATTCATCTTGATGATACCTTCCCAATTAATCGGTTTATAAATAACCAGTGATGGAGCTAATCCCTGACGTTCGTTAATCTTTTATCAATCTCAATTATTTATTCTCCATAACAATATTATCTGTTTTGAAACATATTCCAATATAGTGGCATGTTGACTTGAAAGAGCTTATTCCTACTTAATCATGCATAGTCTTAAGTGGTTTGCCCAAGATGTTAAATCATAATTATCGTCAATGTTGGTGTTTGTGCAGCCCTTCTATTGAAGCTGGAGAAACGAATAGCTGAGGTGCCTATTGAATCAAGAGAATTAGGCTTTACAAAAGCTGGGCCCTACATATATGAGCTATTGGCTGAGCTAAATATAACTCAGGAAACAGCTACCATGCTCATGAATATCATCGATAAAGCATGTGTACTTCTTGAAGAAGGTAAGCAGTTTCTAAATTGACTGTCAATACAATCTTTCTATTCCTGTCTGCAGTTTCAACTTACTAGACAAGATTGTATTCGAAAAGATGGAATTTAGCATTATTTATGATCTAACATAATATTTATTGTAATTATCTTATAATTTTATCAGATGCAAACACCAGTGAAAGTGGAGGACTGAATAAAACGAATGGATTTGTTTGCAGATTAGAGAGCATGGGCGACATTCTTAGACTGATATTTAGAGATAACGGTACTGCTCATGCCCAATACTATCGGGTATGTTAAATTAATTCCCTTTATTATATATTAACATCATGAGTTTACAGGCTTGGACAGTTTCATGTCAACAGGCTACCTCATCTGCTCATATGTACTTACATGGTACCTTGACTTGACCTTTGACAGCTTCATGTCCAAGAAGTTGAAGCTAGTGCTAAAGATGCCTTTAGAGGTATCTTGTGCACTCCATTCTCATTAAAGGATAAACATCTAGCTTTATGTTTCCACTTAACTGATTTTGTGATTTCTTTTAATTTGTACATTCTTGTAGTCTGCACCATTTGTTTAAGAAAGTTCCAAGTCTATTGTTATGGCATCTTCTTGCAGTTAATTCTCAGTGATACATTTGTTTTCATGATTCACTTAGGTTGTGGTCATGAACCTACCCGTTGATTGATATTGAAAAGTTTGAATCACTTCCACAGTATCATTTTAATCTCGTAAATGATCATTTTATTGCTTAATCACATGTTCATCATTTCATAATAGTTTGATTATTTGGTTATAAGTTTGTTGTTTACTTTCACACACATTGGCTACATGCCTTGTGACAAATTATATTCGCATAGGAACATGTTAGTGTTTGTGCGATGAATCATGCTCATGTCCGTTTTCCATCTGTGCACTGGGATATGTTAATAAATTTTGTAGAATGCCCTGCATTTTCCATTCTTTATTGGTCTTTTAGTCGCTTATATGCAATTGGACCCTGTATCTATTTCATCAATCCTATGACTTTAGTGAAATCTACAAGGACATTAACTCTAATCCATTTTTATCTGAAAATTTGAACGTTCACTCAAGGCTGTAGAACTTTATTTGCAAATTTATTTATTTTTCCTGTAATTTGGAATATGTGTGAAAATACAAAGCAAGTTTTGAAAATACAAAGTAAGTTTTCTAATAGATGTTGATGAATCGGTGTGAGAATTCAGGGAAAACATCAAGAACGTTAAGCTGGTGGTGCTTCAATCCTGGAATTGCGATGGAAGAATTCTTGAGACTGGGTGTTGGATCCATCATTTTGACATCTGGCACATTATCACCCCTGAATTCATTTGCAGAAGAATTGAAGTTGTGAGTGACTGTTCATAGAGGCATTGATCTCTCATAATCTTTTTCATAATTGCTTTGCAGAATCAGCTGCTGATATTTTTCCCTGCTGTAGAGAATTTCCTGTTCGGTTGGAGAATCCTCACGTTATATCGGGAAATCAGATATGGGCTGGAGTTGCACCAGTTGGGCCATCTGGCTATTCTTTCAATTCTTGTTATCGCAATCGTGGTTCTGCTGAGTACAAGCTGGAACTTGGCAATGCCATTGGTATGTATATTTCACAGAGATAACAAGATCAACGGTGCTACTTTTTTTTTATTTGGCAGATTGAAATATACCATAGACGACAATTTTGTTGTAAGAATTTATTTGAAGACATACTAAATTGTAATTGATGTCCCAGTCAATTTTGCTAGAATTGTACCAGATGGGCTCTTAGTATTTTTCCCATCTTACTACCTTATGGAGCAATGCATCAACTGCTGGAAAACTAATGTAAGGCATCTAAGTTCAGGGATAAAATTGGTTTGCCTGGATTTCCTTTGATTGTTGGAACCCCACATTTGCAGGGCCAACAAAATTTAGCTAATTCAAATACAGTCTGGGAAAGAATGTGCAAGTTCAAGTCACCTGTTGTGGAACCTAGGCAAGGCTCACTTTTTTCTTTGGCAATTGAAGTAAGTTGTCTGAATCCAAGATCTGTTGTTTATGCTTCTTCTATCAAGAAGTTTTATCTGAAAGATTTTAGCCAATCCATATATTATCGAACAGGATTATACGACAAAGTTAAAGGAGGCAACAACTTCAGGAGCTATATTTTTTGCTGTTTGTCGCGGAAAGGTCTGGTTATACCTGAGTAAACTTGCTAGTTTCTTTTGTCCTCCAGACTATATGGCTTGTTTCATTTAAATCTTTACATATGCATGCTTGTATAGTTGAACCATCCAAAAACAACATATTTCACATGTATTTCAAAAGTCGTTAGATTGTTTACGTCTGATCTTGTCATACTGCAAAAATATTGGTTTGAAATGCTTTTGTTTGACTCCGCAGAGCATCCATACTTGCTAAAGAAAACAAACAAGTGATGGTAACAATCTACAAATTATGTTCATTTCAGTTAAATGTGCATCAGAAAATGGTTTTCGCACAGTATATGGATAATAAGACAAATTGTATAAATGTATTGGAATATTTTTTCTTGGGTTTGCATGATTTCACCTTAAATTTATGTATCGATCTTGGTTTTTATACTGAGACCCTAAATATTCTTTTCTTGGGAAATTATTAAAATAGCTTTATTTAGGACGTGTTTATGAATCAAGTATATTTACCGAAACTTGGTCAGGCCGTTCGCCCCGCAGAGCATCCATACTCACTAAAATAAACAACAAATAATGATAACGACTAACGATCTACTGATCACGTTCATTTCCGTTAAATATGCATTAGAAAACTGTAATCACACAGTATATGGATAAGAAGACAAAATCGTGTTACATTCTCATAAGAGCACAATGCTGAATATTTATCTGATACCTGGTCTAGCAATGTCTTATGGTTTATCATGCCTAAGTATATTGAGTCATGGAGGCACATGGAAACATTAATCAAGTTCGTGACATGATCTAATTTGTCATCACATGTATCATATGGATTTTTAAGCATATCTGGCCTAACTCAGCTGAAATTTACACGAAATCTGTTGGGGAACTATTGGCCCATTTTTATGAATCCTTTCAAATGGTTTAGTCCTGCTTCATTCTTATCTTTCGCCTTTATTTGGTACTTTGAAAACTGTATTTCTTCACAAAAATATTGTAGCAGGCAAGATGTGTCTGCTGCTTACGTGTGTAAGATGAACTTTGTTATAATTTCTAGCATATATTAATAGGTGAGTGAAGGCTTGGATTTTGCTGACCATGCTGGCAGAGCTGTGGTCATCACTGGCTTTGCCATTTGCTGCCATGAATGAACCCAGGTTTGTCCTTTTGTCGCGTATACGGTATATATGTCCATTTTCACCTACAAAAGTTCACTGGTCTCAATCCACCCCAGACTGGGCCTGCCAACCGGATTAGGGTAGCTATCGAGTCAAAATTTAGGAAAACTGATTATACCTGGCTGGGTTAATATTGGTCCATGGCCCAAACCAAACCAGTTTGCCACCTTAACGAGTTCTCTTGTCAATGTTAACTTCTTTCTTTATTCTTTACATGGGGGAATCTGTCCTGGCATATAATGTTGTGTTTTTATAGTTTTTTTTCCGTGTATTTTCTAGTGGCTAAATTGTGATCACCATCTTGTATGTTTTTTTTCAGGCTTATTTGCGCACCTTACAAAAACCATTGTTAAGTCTATAATCATTTATTCCATGAACTGCTTGACTTGAATTTTAGCATCATTGAATGTGAGCTTACACAAAAAATCGTACAAAAGTTCTTTCATTGGGTTGTGAGATTTTTGTTACTATGATTTGGCGCTGACTGGATAAATGACCATTTTATTTTAGAAAAAAATATATGTTTTGCGGTGAAATATATCTTGCTTTTCATTTTCAAGAAAATTGACGGTGAGATGACTCTAACATGGTTCACTTCCGGTATGAGAAGTGCGCTAGTGGTAACTCACATATTGATTCGACTTAACCACACCTGCATCCCCACCACCTTAAATTCTAAGGAGCTATTTCTGTTATTGGCGGGGAGACAGGTTCGCCTGAAGCGTGAATACTTGGATCAACAGGCACACTCTAAAATGATCAACATCAAGGTATTCTGGTTGCTAAGATATTTAGATAAATGGATCTTTTATGTGATACTTTTTTACGATGCTTAAATATCATGAAATTTTACTGACGTCTCTGTGAATGGACAGGGTTTGACTGGAGAAGAGTGGTACTCTCAACAAGCATCACGGGCTGTAAATCAGGCTGTTGGTCGAGGTCATTCGTCATCAACATGATTATGGAGCAATTATATTTTGTGATGAGAGGTAGTTGTGGGTTGACGACTGCATCTTTGATATTGATGCTAGAGTGGAGGAAATTATTGTGATCTTATGGTTACAAGTAATTGTAAGTTAGTTTTTCGAGTAAATTAAATCGGGCACCCTTCTGTTGTCACTATTTCGTGATAATAGACAATATCCATCGACCTTCAAACAAAATATTGAGTTTCTGATATTGTTAGATTGCAAATGGGAAGTTTTTTGTTGAAGACTCAAAATCAACCATGCTGGAAAACCTGGAGTGTTATCACACCTACAAACGACTTACTGTGTGATAACACTCCAGGTTTTCCAGCATGGTTGATTTGAAGTCTCCAAAAAAATTTCCCATTACAATATATTGTCTAATATCACAAAATAGTGACAACAGAAAGGTACCCAATTTAATTTACTCGAAAACTAACTTGCAATTACTTGTAATATTTTCCCATAGACGAACATTATTGAAACCTAGTATTTCACTTGATGTCTAATGTAGTATCTAGTCCAATATTTGTCCACAAAATGATTACTTTCAGTGACTATGATATGATTATGTGGCTTCAATTGATCAAACACTGTACGGATATATTTAAGTACGCCATGATAATTCATCTTCTGAATATAACTAGGTTCACATATTCGAACGTCAGTCTCAAATCTCCAGTGGATACAAACCTATACTGAAAGTAGGTTTGTCTGTTTTTTGTTTGGGGGTCGTTTGCTTCTCTTATTTACAAAAATTTTAACCTCAACTTGTGTTGCAGTGTTACTCGAAATTTGGTGATGTAGTTTACACATTGACTCGATTTTTTCGAGATGGAGGAACTCGGGGCCCTACAAACTAGAATTGGCACGAAATGATTATCAGGGTAAGGATTCTTTGGTTTGCTAATGTTGGAGTGCTAAATTTTCTTGTGCTTGTTTCAATGTAATTTATGATAGATCCAACACTTGTTTCTGCCAAGTGTAACGAAATTTATTTTTCGTCCTGTATAATGTTTCATAATCATGTACGCCATGCGGAGTTCTTGTACATTGCAAAGTAATGTGGTTCTGAATCGCTATATTTCCTGTTTTAGTTCTTTTCTAAGTTGGTTATGAGTCATGAGATGCTCTGAATTACAAATTTGAGAGCATGTGCAGAGTTATAGTCGATTTTCACTTCGCATATCTGTCTACATGTTTTTCATTTAGAAGCATTGTCTATTGTTTGAAGTTTTGGTCCTTTGTTCATGTCACAAATAGATAAGAGGATTTGTGGGCAAATCTGGCTTTGCTGATTCAACGGATAACCACATTGAGGGGAGCCCAAGAGTCAGATAACTTATGAGAAATAAGTTGATCAGATGAAGCTATGCTAATATCAACCTAACAAATAAATGAGCACTTTGTATGAATATAATCTGATGTTTATTTTAGGGAGTTGACAGAACAATTTTTTCATTCACAAGCCTTGTAACCTTCTAAAGTTAGCGTGCTAACCTTATGTTTTGAACCAAATATGAAAGACAAATCCACAGTCGAATTCCAAATAGATCAAGGCTGTAGCCAACATTTGCCCATGGGTTGCTGTGTGATTTTTGAAAAAAGGATGAACTTTCTAGTTACCCTTTTTCGGTGCATAATAAGACAATATGATACAGTTTAGTGTGTTATATATTTCCCAGAATACCATTGACATCAGATATATTTGGGTAAGGACAATTCTGTAGTTACATGTTGATCATTGCAGAAAATCTGAAAGTTTCAGAAAGCCAACTTCTGGGCAAGTTTCACCTTAACAAGCCTCTTGTTTCCCAGGTAAATTTCAATTTTACCGTGATACTATTTTATTTGAATTAGAACTGATGCCGTGTCTTATTCAGTTGATACACATTTCCTTTTTCTCTTTGAATTGTCTTCAGACAACATCCATACACCCTACATTCTCCTTGGAGACAGCATCTTCTGTTAAACAAATCAAAAAAGGAAATATTTCTGGCAAGCTCAGAGAGATAGTTCCTGCCAACCGCTCTCATCTGACTCCAGACAAGCATTTTCGAGATTCACCCATGATTTGCTCGAGTGATATAAACCCAAGGAAAAGAATTTTGATCTCAAGTGCAAACCAAAATATAGATGGTTTGGATGGAGATACCGGTGAACTGATTGCACCTTGCTCATCGAAGAAACCTAGCTTATTGATAACAGGGCCTAATCAATCAAAAGATTATGAGTTTGAAAAGCAGTTGAAAATTTTAGTAAAATCTGAACACCTTCAAGTGACCGAGAATGTCGGTACTCAGAATCATCAAGAAAATGTAGAAGTCCTGGTTGGTGATGAATTTTTTGCCCAAAAGAAAAATTTGGCACTTACAAATTGGGAACACTTACAGAAGGAAGTTGTTTCTCAGACCGTGCCTCATAATGATGAGAAAAGGGGATCAGCTTTTCTCTCTCAGGTGGAGGTTTTTTTTCTCCTTTTTCCTCATTATCTGGGATAGGACTTAACTAGGCATCTGCATTTGGGAATGTTTTGGTAATTGCTATTACCACTGACTTTGTCTAAGTGTCTTTGCTACTGTTCTATCTTCTTGATACTGGAGTATTACTTTGTGACTTCTAACTTGATATGCATCATATGCCCTAATCTAACAATCTATTTACATGTACCTTGTAGGTCCGAGAAAAGCTTAATGATGCCGAGTATAAAGAATTTGTGAACTTTATGAAGGCACTGAAGTCAAAAGCAATGAAAATTGGCCATGTTCTGCAATCAATTGCAAGATTATTTTCTTTTCCTGACAGGATCTCCCTTCTTCACGGGTATTATATATATTTGATTATATG